>NW_026126439.1:1200000-1800000 GCF_943737965.1 Phodopus roborovskii | reverse complement strand
GACAAGACTTTCAAGGGAAAAGAACATCGTTGCTAGTAGACAGGGGTGCACATTAGGGAGACTAAAATGTGAGACTGCCACCCTTCTAAGCTGTTTTTCTCCCTTCTGACAGCTGTTAGTGGTTTGGGGTTACAGGAGCCCTGTTGTCTCTGGGCTAGCTTTACCAAATGATTTTAAACTCTAAGATAATTGCTTTGATTTGGATACCAATCCCAACACATGTATCAAAGGTTTGTCCCTACTGGCATTATTGGCCAGTGGGGCCTTGTGGAGGGAAGTCTGGTCATTGGCAGGGGCTGGGTACGAGCTGGAAGGAAACACTGGGACTTTGGTTCCTTCCTGTTAAGTGTACTAAATGCTACTGCCTCCCAGACAACAGGACCTCCCAAACAGCCATGCCCTCCACCTCTGAAATAGCTAAAACAAACTCCATCTCTCAGTATTTCCTATGGTAGCTCAAAGCTGAGTAACATAGTAACTCTCAGCAGAGCACTCACCCTGCCTGCCTGCCTGCCTGTCTGCCAGTGGAGGGAGCATTATTCAAAGAGATGTGCATTCACCATGTATATTAACCCCAAGTCCACTCCAAGATGTGGGTGAACATAAACAAGAACAACTACCATCGATGCTGAGCATGAAGACGGTAGAAGACTGAATTCTCGTAGTTTGGAAAGTTGTCACCATGAGCAACCAAAAATCCTCCAGCAAACTTCTCATTGTTATGAACCTCCAGTTTGCAGAAACCAGGGTGACCTGCTAAACTGTTCAGTATGTAGGCAGTTTGCTTTTCAGTTGATGGTAGGAGGAATTCCAGAGCAGTATCTGCATTTATAGAAAGAGACGGGAATCCAATCCAGAAAGGGAGATGGCCTCCACTGAAGGAGACTGTCCATGCATTCTGATGAGCCCTGGGAATGGGGTGGGAGGATGGGGAGACGGGGACAAAAATTAATCCCATGTGTGATGGTTATTTATTTATGCTCTTTTCAGTTTATGGTATGAAGGAGTTACAGTACAAGTTAAAAGTAGATCCCAAGTGATTACACTATACAAGCTGTGAGGTTTTAAAAACTTGTGACAAGGGAGAGAAGGGAAATTCTATACATTACAAGGACATCCTTACTACAAGCACTCAAAACCAGGGAATCTTCAGGGGATCATCACCAGTCAGGCCAGTCAGTCTGTGCTGGTCACCCGGTGGCTGGATTTCCTTTCTGGATGCCCGATTACAGTACTATTGCAGACAAATTTCTAAGACACCATATTAGAGCAATAGAAACCAGTCTCTTTGGGACGAGGCTCTACTGGGCTTGGCAGGAGTTTGAACTTTAGAGGTTCCAAATCCACAGTCCTGGCGCTCCCTTTGTGCTGGTCATCAATTCTGGCAGTAAGGCCTATTGGTCCCCCTCTGCTGGAGCTCACAAGTTAGGGTAGGAGGCAGAGGAAATGGCAACCAGACAGCAGAATGCTGGTCTGGGGCTGTAGCTCAGTGGTAGAATACTTGCCCAACATGAATGAAGCCTCACCTGCCAAGGGGCCTCCTGTAGCCCCACAGAGCATTTCCTTAAATGCGGTGACTGAGCCTCAAATGTCCCTGGGAACACGTTAGAAGGCAAGTTGAGGGCAACCGCATGCTGAGCTGAAAGCAATGAATGAGTCATGATGGCTGGGCATGGGGGCATGGCATCTCCCCATAGTCCCCTTCAAAGCAGCCTGTGCTACCCAGAGGCATCTTCACAGAAGACAGCCGTTCCCTTTAGCAATATTAACAAAGGACAAAGGGTAGGTAAAGCCTGACTCACTCCGTCAAGATCTCTGCTATCCCTGAGCAGGAGGCATAGGAGAGGAGTCCGGCCACGGTGCTCGGGATATCATTCCTGCTCCAGCGGGCTCTTCTGAACCTCAGGGTTAAAACCTCCAAATGTTCCTCACACGAGAGGCCTGGCCCTGGGAATTTTGATGTCCTCTCTTATTCCAGGGCAAGGAGCAGAGGCTTGCTTGTGGGTCAGAAGGAACAGAAAGGCCCTAGCCCAGGAGGAGTAGATCCTGTGTGTCTGGAGCTCTGGCTCCATCAGCCTCCCTTTGCTGTCCACTGGGCTGGGCCTCTTGAGCATGTGGAAGAAACTATGGGGCCAGAGGCCACCTGGGTTCTCTGCTCTGTTGAAGGGGGACTGGGAATCCTGCTCTCAGATGATTGGAGGTGGAGCCCACTAAGCCCCAGGCCCTGTCCTAGATGTCAGCAAGAAACTCCTATGCCCCTTGACCTCGTGCAGGGACCTGGGCCTGGCTGCATCAGGAGAAAGGCATGATAACTCCCTGTTGGTTATTGCTTGAGTAGGACCGGAGCAACTTGCTGGCTGCATGCAGCAGGTGGCGCAGGCGCTCCACGAGGTTCTGTCTGTGCTAGTGGCCTGCCCTTCAGCTTGCTCACCCTTCAGCTGTGTGCTTGGCTACTAACAAGGGCCTCACAGCAGCTCCAGAGTGGGCAGCTGACTAGTGTGTGTTTTGCTGCCTTGTGGTGAAACATCAGCAGTGTTTTTGTTTTATTAACCAATGTTGACTTTCATTAGTTTCATGCTAATGAAAACCACCCATGAACTAGACAACATTAGACGCTGAAGAGTCACTGGGTTCGAATCCCAGATCTACCACGTAGGAACAGCCACGACTCTGGGCAAGCTGTATAATGCCTTGATCCTTGGATTTCTCACCCACAGAAGTCTTGGAAATTCCATTTACTGGTAGGATTACTGTGAACATAAAATAATAGGAAGAGGGCAAAGCAGTCAGTATGTGGTCATCAAATAAAGACATTTGTGGCAATGAGGTATTCTTTTTATTTTCTTCCTTTTTTAAACAAACAAAAACAAAGACTAAACAGCTCAGAGACCTAGGATAAAACCTAGTATCAGTAAGATGACTCCTAATGATATCCCACTATATTCATAGATCAGTGCTCTATTCAGTCATTATTGGAGAGGCTTCCTCCGGCAACAGATGGGAACAGATGCAGAGACCCATGGCCAGATAGTACTTAGAAAGTCTAAATGGGAGGTCTCTTATCAAATCCCTCCCCTCAGAGCTCAAGGAATACCATGGAAGAAGATGCAGAAAGATTGGACAAGTCAGAGGGAATGGAGGACACCAGGAGAACAAAGGCCCCCTGACTCAGCCAAGCAAGGTGCATATGAACTCACAGAGACTGAAGCAGCAAGCACAGGGTCTGCAGCAGGCCCCCTGCAATACATGTTCCAGCTTTTGGCTTAGTGTGAACCAGTGGATCTCTGACTCGTGTGCTGGCTCTTAGGACTTTTTCCCTCCTGTTTGGTTGTCGTGTCCCAGTACAATATGATAGTTGTTGCTTCATCTTATTGTATTTTATTTTGTCATGTCTGGTTGTTATCTCTTAGAAGCCTGCTCTTTTCTAATGAAAGACAGAACGGGGGGTGGGACGGGACTGGAGAGATGGCTCAGAGGTTAACAGCACCAGCTGCTCTTCCAGGGGTTCTAAGTGCAATTCTCAGGAACCACATGGTGGCTCACATCCATCTATAATGAGTTCTGGTGCCCTCTTCTGGCCTGCAAGCAGAACACTGAATACATAATCAATAAATAAATCTTTAAAATAATAATAATAATAATAATATTAATAATAATAATAATAAAAGACAGAAAGGGGGTGTAGTACGAGCAGTTTTCCCGCCAGCCTGGTCCCAGAGCTGTGTCAGCCCCAAATAACACACATAGACACTGTATTAGATATGAAGCTGTTGGCCTGTTACTAGTGTTTCTTATTGGCTAACTCTGTCTTAAATATTAACCCATTTCTATTAATCTAGTGTTTCCATGTGGTGCTATCTTACATCTTGAATCGTCTCCTACCTCTCCCCAAATCCTCCTTGTCTCCTAGTCCCGCCTATCTCATTTTCCTATTGGACAACAGGGCTTTATTCATTAACCAATACGAGAAACATATTTACAGAATGACATCTCCCATCAGGGGTGGTTCCACAGGAACTGGGAGAAGTAGAGGGAGGGGAAACTATGATCAGCATATATTGTGTGAGAAAAAGAGTCTATATTCAATAAACAGAAAAAAATTGAAATAGAATTTTATCATCGTCCCTTCTCTGTTTCCTCCCTCCAGCCCCTCATAGCTACTTTCCCTTGAACCCTTCCCATGTCTCCCCACTCTCAATAACTTCTTTTTCTCTTATTATTGTTACATATATATACATTTATTCGCGCACGAATGCGCACACACACACACCCACCCACACACACACACACACACCCCTTGCTGAGTCTGTTTTTGTTGTTTCTGTGTGCACAGTTTCAAGACTGACCACTTTGTTTTGGACAACCAAAAAGGGACTCACCCCTGAGAGAGGCAAACTGTCTTTCTCCCAGTGGTTATTAGCCAACAAGTTCTTTTCAAAGAGACTTTATTCAATTCCGCATCCCGGTTCTTGGCTTTTCCATCCTAAGTAACTACATAGCCATGAGCTGGCATAAGAGAAGATTCTTTTTGGTGGTGATTTGGCCTCAGATAAAACTAAAAAACTTCGACTAAAGAAGTCACTATTTAAAATAATTCTTTTCTCAAATTTTCTCATTGTAGGCTCAGTCAGTAGAATGCTTGCTTAGCATGTACAACACCACATAAATAGCAAGTCAAAGGCTAGCCTGGGTAGAGACCCTGTTGTTTTCTAGATTAATTTTATTTTATGTGCACGAGTGTTCTGACTGCATATGGTGCCCAAGGAGATCAGAAGAGGGTGTCTGATTCCTTGGAACTGGAGTAGGAATGATTGTGAGGCATCGTGTGGGTCCCAAGAATCAAACCTGGGTGCTCTGCAAGAGCAGCAAATGCTTAGCCATTTCACCAGTCATCATTAAGAATTTTCATAGTTCCTACAGCCTTCCTCTACCACCCCATCCCTTTGTCTCAGCTTCCAACTCCAGGAGGCACTTACTGGAAACCTGCCGACCATGTTAGACAGGGAACCAGGTAGGCAACCTTTTCTCTCCCTCCTGTTCTCCAGTTCCAGTCCCCTATTCCCATCCCCAAGGGTGTACAAAATCTTGGTGGCACACCCAGATTTTCTCTTTTCTGTGGACTCTCTCAGCCCCTCCCCATTCTAGCTCATCCCTATTCTTTAGTGTCAGATCCTAATACCTAGAAAGACATTCTACCTAAGACCCCCCTACCTCCCCAAGTGACCACCCCTGGCAGGATGTCAGAAGAATTCCCTACCAGGCAACTGACAGACACCACATTCTTCTAAGAACCAAAGAGGGCAACAGAAACCAAGGAACAGAACACACACCCAGAAAAGACAAGACCAACTATCAGCACCTAGAATTATAGTCATCCCAAACCCAGATGCCTAACCACCAGCATAAAAACACAATAAGTGCCTGGACAAGACATTTCCAGTAGTGCCCTGCAACCCTGCTACACTATTCCCTGAGAAATGCAATATAGCAGAAGCAAAATATGAGGACTTAAAAATAGTTATTGTGAATATGTTAGCAGTTTTTAAAGAGGATATAAATAACTCCATTAATGAAATCTATGAAAACATTAACTAATAGTGGAATAAAATGAAGAAAAAAGTTCAAGATATAAAAGTGGAAATAGACTAACTAAAGAAAACTCAAACTGAAGGAAACTGGAAGTGAAAAAATTTAGGAACTCAAATAGGAAACACAGAGCGACTTCACCAACAGAATACAAGAGAAAGAAGAGAGAAACTCAGGCATTGAAGACAAGATAGCAGAACTGAGTTACTTCCATCAAAGAAAAATGTTAAACCTAAAAAAAAAAAAAATACAGTCACAAAACATCCAGGAAATCTGGGACACTATGAAAAGACCAAATCTAAGAATAATAGGAATAGAAGAAGGAGAAGAAACTCAGGTCAAAGGCACAGAAAATATTTTCAGCAAAATCATAGAAGAAAATATCCCTAACCTAAATAAGGATGTGCCTATCAAGGTAGAAGAATAATATAGAATACCAAATAGACTGTCTAGAAAAGAAATTCTCCACACATAATAATCAAAACACTAATGTACAGAACAAATAATGAATATTAAAATCTGTAAGGGAAAAATGACTAAATAACTTAAGGCAGATTCATTAGAATAACACCTGACTTCTCAGTGAAGACTCTAAAAGCCAGTTGGGCTTGGACTGATGTTCTATAAATTCTAAGATACCACAGGTGACAGCTTAGACTACTGTACCCTGCAAAACTTCCAATCACAATAGATTGAGAGAAAAAAGATATTACACGATAAAACCAAATTTAAGTGGAATCTATTTACAAATACAGCTCTACAGAAGGTGCTAGAAGTGGAAGTCCAACCTGAAGAGTTTAACCCCATCTAAGAAAACAAAATTAATAAATTATCTCAAACCAGCAAATTAAAAGAGAATGTGTGTGTGTGTGTGTGTGTGTGTGTGTGTGTGTATGTTGGGTGGGGGGGGTGGGAATTCACACCACCACAACAAAATAATGGTAATCAACAAACATTGCTCATCGATAATTCTCACATTAGTAGTTTCAGTTCTCTAAGAAGAAGACACAGACTAACAGATTAGATTAAAATCAGGATTCATCCTTCTGTTTCCGCCAAGTTTAACATCAGGGATGGACATCACTTCAAGGCAAGAGGATAGAAAAAGATTTTCCAAGTGAATGGACCCAAGAAGCAGGGCAGTGTGGCTGTTTTAATAACTGAAAAAAAAATAGACTTCAAAGAGAAACTAATCAAAAGAGATAGGGAATGACACTAAATACTTATCAAAAGAAAGATCCACCAGGAGGATATTGCAATCCTAAACATTTATGCCTCAAACACAAGGGCACTAAAGTTCACAAAAGAGACACTACTATAGCTAAAACCACATATTAACCCTTATATAGTGATAGTGTGAGACTTAAATACCCCACTCTCACCAAAAACTAAGAGAAATGATGGAGCTAAATGATTTCATAAACTAAACAGACATTCGGATATTTATAGAACTTTTCTCCCAAACACAAAAGAATATACCTTCTTCTCAGCACACCATGGAACTTCCTCCAAAATTGTGTATATACTTGGACACAAAGCAAGTCTCAATAGACACAAGAAAATTGAAATATCACTCTGCAATTTCTCTGACCACCACAGATTAAAGTTGGGTATCAACAACAGAACAACAGAAAGCTTATAAACAATGGAAACTGAACAGCTTACTACTGAATGAAAATGGGTTAAGACAAATTATGAAATAAAAACTTTTTAGAACTGAATGAAAATGAAAACACAACATGTCCAAACTGGTGGGACAATGAAGGCAGTTCCAAGAGGCCAGCTTGTAGCAGTAAATGCTTATATTGGAGTGGTCTCAGATTAGTAACTTCATGGCACACCTTGCAGCTCTAGAATAGAAAGAAGGAACAATACTTCAAAGGAGTAGAAGGCAAAAAACAATCAAACTCAGGGCCGAAATCAAGAAAATAGAAACAACAATAACAAAACCAGTAGAAAGAATTAATGAAAAACAGAGTGGCTCTTTGACAAAAACCAGTAAGACTGACAAACTCTTATTCAAATCAACTAAAAGGCAGAAAGAAAAGACACAAAGTAACAAAATAAGAGATGTAAGGGGGACATAGCAACAGACACCAAAGACATCCAGAGAATCATAAGGACATACTTTAAAAACTGTATTATACCAACTTAGAAATCTAAAACAAATGGACAATTTTCTATATATACTACTTTCCAAAGGAATCAAGATCAGATAAGGAATTTAAACAGATCTATAACCCCTAATGAAATAGAAATAATAATTATGAATCTCCCAACCCCAAACCAACAAACCAACCAAAATTCCCATGGCTAGATAATTTTAGCACACTTCTATCAGATATTCAAAGAAGAATTAACCCAAATACTCCTCAAATTATTTCACAAAATAGAAACATTGCTCAGTTCTTTTTATGAGGTCAGTTACCTTGATGGCTAAATCACATAAACACCCAACAAAGAAAGAGAATTACAAACCAATTTCCCTTATGAACACAGATTCCAAAATTCTCAATAAAATAATAGCAAACCAAATCCATGAACACATAAAAAAGATTATCTACTATGATTAAGTAGGCTTCATTTCAGAGATTCAGGGATGGTTTAACCCATGTGACCTGATAAGTGTAATCCATGATATAAACAAACTGAAAGACAAAAACCATATGGTCATCTCCCTAGATTTAGAAAATGCCTTTGACAAAATTCAGTACCTCATCATGATAAAAGTCCTTTAGAGACTAGGGATACAAGGGACATGCCTCAAAATAAAAGAGGCAATTCATGAAAAGTCCACAGCCAACACTTACCTGATGGGGACAAACTCAAAGCATATCCACTAAAATCAGGAATAAGACAAGGTTCCGATATCTATTCAATATAGTACTTGAAGTCTTAGCTAGAGCAATATTACAACTAAAGGAGACCAAGAGGATATGAATAGGAAGGGAAGAAAGAAGCGAAAGTATCTTCCTTTGCAGATAATGCTATTGTATATCTAAGTGACCCCCAAATTTCCAACAGGAAATGCTTACAGCTGATAAATACTTTCAGCAAAGTAGCAGGCTACAAAATTAACACATAAAGATAAGCAGACCTCCTATATACAAATGACAAATGGACTGAGAAAGAAATCAAGGAAAACAACATCTTCCAAAATAGCCTTAAAATTTTCTGTAACTCTAACCAAGGAAATAAAAGACATGTATGATAAAAACTTTAAGACATTGAAGAAAGGAACTGGAGAAGATACGTGAAGATGGAAAGATCTCCCATACTCATGGATAAGTAGGGTTAATATAGTAAAAATGGCCATCCTAACAAAAGCAATCTACAGATTTAATGCAATTTTTATCAAAGTTCCAACATAATTCTTCATAGAACTTGAAAGGACAATTTTTAGCTTTATACAGAAACACATACACACACACCAAAACAAAATAATAACAACAAAACTCAAATAATACTGTTCTGCTAAAGGACTGTAGCAATAAGATGATTTCTAACAACAGTCTGCTATTGCCATAGATGAGTTTTTGCTCAATCATCGTCACAGAACTTCCTTCGGCAGTAGATACAAACAAATACAGAGCCACAGCCACACTATGTGCAGAGAGTGAGAGACCTTTAACACTCAGCCTTAAAGGGAGGTCTTCACCAAGTCCTCCCCTTTAGGCTCAGAGAATCTGGCAGAAGATGAGGCAGAAAGATTGTAAGAGCTAGAGGGGATGGAGAACACATAAGGAATAAGGCTTTCTGAACACAGCATGGCCGATACACATATGAGCTAACTCATAGAGACTGTGGCCGCATGCACAGGGCCTAAGTGGGTCTGTTGAAGATGAGAAGGGAAGTGGACGTAGCCCCTGTGATAGTTGGAGTAAGAATGCCCCCCCATGGGCTCACAGATTTGAATGTTTGGTCACTAGGGAGTGACACTGGAAGAATCAGAAGATGTGGTCTTGTTGGAGTTGGTGTGTCACTGGGGGTGGGTTTTGAGATTCCACAAAGCTCATGCCTGTGGATGCAGATGTAGAATTCTAAACTCCTCTAGTGCCATGTCTTCCTGCATGCCACCAAGCTCCCTGCCATGATGACAGTGGACTAAACCCTGAAACTCAGCCTGCCCCAATTAAATGCTTTCCTTTGCTGTGGTTATGGTGTCTCTTCACAGCTAAGACAGCTCCCATCCTAACCCAGACGCTATCTCCAATTGATCAGCATTTATAAATGAAAATTTAGTTTTCCTCATTGGAATCTCACTGGGGGAGGGGGGGAGGGAACAAACCACTCTTAATGGCAGACCATATGCTCAGCAGTAGATGGCCAACACAAAACGAACTCAGTGGCATCTTTGGAGGTTCTTCGTCTTGTAATGTTTAGTTAGGGCATTTATCTACTTATAACATTCAGTTTTATTCATTTATTCATATTTTTATTTTTTTAAGCTTACAGGTCCTTTGTGTATATATTATGGCTACCAGTTTTGTGTTTTTATGGATTCTTGTTTCTGTGTCTATATGTGTTTCTTTTGATTTTTGTTTGGCTTCTTTTACTTCCATTTGTTTGGTTTTGCTTTATTTTATTTTATTACTATTCATTAGGTGACTTCTTATTTTTTTTAACAACAGACAGGAAAGGGATGGATTTGGATTTGTTGGAAGGATCTGGGAGGAGTGGGGTGGGGAAAATCCTAATCAGAATATACTGTATGAAAAAAATCTATTTTCAATAAAAGAAAAATAAGAAAAAAGGTAGGATAAAAAAAAAAACAAAAGAAAAAGAAAGAAAGAATTTCTGCTAGGAAGCACACACCTTTAATCCCAGCACTCTGCAGATAGAGGCAGGCAGATCTTTGTGAGCCACAGGCCAGCCTGGTCTACAGATTGAGTTCCAGGGCAGCCAAGCTACACAGAGAAATCCTGTCTTTAAAAAGGGAAGGAAGAAAGAACAAAGCAACAATAACAAAAAAGTTTTCATAAAGAAATATCCTTTACTTTCCTCTCCAAGTTGTGAACACACGGTAGTAGTTTCTAGGTTCTATGAACTATATACTTCGAAGTGGAGAAACAATCTGGTAGGAGAATTCACTCACAACTATGTAGGGCAACAATTAAATTTAAGAGCATCATTGAGTTACCGCTCAGGTGCAGATTAACCTCCCAAATGGTTTGCTGGGCCTTTGAAAGGAAGCCGTGCTCATCACCAACGCATGTTGTACCTCTGGAAAAGGAAGCATTGTATAAAGTACAGACACCTGCTACTGTTATCCTGCCTGGAGGCCTTTTCTACGGGTTTCACCTGTTCTGTGTCCATAAGCCTATGAAGCTTAAACCAAAGCGTCTAGTAGCTAGGGTGGTCAGGGCACCCTTCGTTTTGTCTCACTGCTTTTTGTCTGGCTAACCCCACAGGCATTTGTACTTGCGTTATGCATATTATCTATCCTTTATTTAAAAGTGAAATAGGAGTTATCAAATAGAAGAGAAAAGCTCATTAAAGAGGAACAATACAAGCAGACTCTCCATGTGATTACCTTTGTAGTCCTGTGTAGCAGGGCTTTGTGTTTTAATAAAATGCATTTTCAATTGCCTTTTAGTTTCTCATTAATTATGGCTTTGTTTCTTGAGAAAACGCCCTTAAAAAACAGAATTACCTAATTATAGCCATTTTCAACCACACAAAAGCCAACATTAAAAATGAATCAAGGGGAATAATTATGATCTTCCGGCAGGACAGTCAGTTCTGGGGTTGAAGGACTTGATTTGACGTCAGCAGACAGAGGAGCGTTTGTGTGCGTGTGTATGAAGAACAGATCTTGTAATTTAATCTGTAGTATATTACGATACACTTAGTTGTGCTTGATTGCCTGCTTTAAATTTTTTTTTTTGATTCATGCGGTGCTAAACCAAAGGATCACTTTAGCTCTCATATGGCAAATTATTGTTGTACAATTCCTTAATTATAATAACTCTTACCGACGAGTGAGATAAAAATACAAGAGATCTTAATGAATACATATCAAAATAGGACATCCTCAGAAGAAAATATATATATTCATATATATATGTATATATATACATATATATACATATATATATGAATTACATGGGGGCTGCTAAAATGTCCCTATGGGTAAAGGCACTTGCTGCACAAGTCTGGCCACCTGAGTCTGATCCTGGAGCACACAGAAAGGTGGAGGATAGGACCAGCTTCACAAGCAGTTGTCCTCTAACCTTTACACATGGATTGTGGCACATGTGTGTGCCCATGCAATAATAGTAAACAAAAGGAAAACAAGAATTCAACAATATGATAAACTCCTGTATACATGTGTCTTGTATGCACTCATGTACTCAGATATACAGGGAAGAAATAAATCTTTTTATCAACAGAGGGGATACATTATCTCTTGTACTTGTTCATGGAACAGTAAAAGGGTTGAAGCTGGACGTGCTGGATAGTTCTGTCAGCTCGACACAGCTGAAGTCATCTGAAAGGAAGGAACCTCAATTAAGAAAATGTCTCTCTAAGATGGGCTGTAGGCAAGCGTAGAGGTTATTTTGTTAATTAGTATTGATGGGGAAAGGCCCAGCCCATTGAGAGTGGTGCCATGCCTGGGCTGGTGGTCCTGGGTTCTATAAGAAAGCAGGTAGCAAGCCATAGGGAGTAAGCCAGTAAGCAGCACCCCTTCATGGCTTCTGCATCAGCTCCTGCCTCCAGGTTTCTGCCCTGTTTGACTTCCTGTCCTGACTTCCTTCAATGATGAACAGTGATGTGGAAGTGTGAGCCAAATACACCCGACTTTCTTTTGGTCATGGGGTTTCATTGCTGCAATAGAAACTCTAGCTAGGATAGAGTGTTCTTCAGAGATAGGACATATGCGAATGTGTGTACTGCCCAGAGTTCAATCCTCTGCATTAATAAAGAAAAATATTTGGCCCAAAGAAATGCTTAGTGCTTCCTACAATACTAAGTAGATTCAGGATAAGGCTGGTTACCAGAAAAAACCTTGGCATGACTGGAGGATTAAGACCTGCCTGTAAAATCCTGGGACTAAAGAGGAGCTGAGTGTTGAGTTGGTTATCAGTGGTCCATGATGCAATAACCAATCATTCCTGAGTAGTGAAGCCTTCATAGAAACCCCAAAAGAGAGGGTTTAGGGAAGCTTCCTGATCGCTGAACACTTAAGTGGACTCTATGTTCAAAAAGGAATCAAAGCCAAATAAACCAATATAGTTAGGTTTACATTAAAATGTTAATACAAAGTCACTGAATACCCATTGAAAGGTTGCCATAGTAACAGTAATTTTCACAAGATGATTTTAGATACTAGATTTTTGAGTGATGGTGTGCCGCATTATTCTCTTTGAGGCATCTCTAATGCTTGCTCTCATATTCTCCCACATCTGCCTTTGGGAATAGAAAATAAGAAAGGGACCCACCTGTACCCAATACAATTTTTTGATTAAAAGAAGTAAATCAGTTGGGAAGAGGAGGTCCATAGGAAGTAGAGGGGGAGGGGTGAATATGATCAAAACATCTTGTATACATGTGTGAAATTGTCAAAGAATAAATTAAAATGTTAAGAATAATAAAAGAAGCTAATCAACTCTGGTTCATTGCACAAAAACATACTGGTAAAGTGAGAGGCAGTTCATGGATTGAAAAACATGTGGGTTAGAGGGGCTTTGGAGAGATCAGGAATATGGGGCAGCTGTGAAAGTCTCAGGGATAGCAATTATGTGACAGGCTCTTCTGGGCAGTCATAGAGGGGGTGAGCTTTTAAAAAATCATTTTTAAATTTTTTATGTGCATGAATGTTCTGCTTGCATGCATGTGTATATCTTATGTGTATGCCTGGTACTCAGAGAGGCTGGAAGAGGGTTTGGATACCTTGAGACTGGGGTTAGGAATGGTTGTGAGCTGCCATGAACCAAACTCAGGTCCTCTGCAAGAGCAGACAGTGCTCTTACCTGCTGAGTCATCTTTACAGCCCTGAGTGTGAGTGAGCCTAACTAGATTTGGTCTCCCTGTAATCAAGGTTCAAATTCTGCTTAGTTTGAGAAAGAATTGTTTGCACGTGTGCACACTCAAGCACACGTTTTATCCTCCTAGAGAGATTCTTACAAGGGTTCATTGCCACTGTCAGCTTATAAACCATAACGGTAGGTGGTAGACACAAGTGGTCACGAAAGGAGTCGAAGGCCTGTTTCAAAGAAACACATTTTAATGCCTGATTTCTCTGCATAACTTTCTTGATATGTGTTTTCTTTTATCTTTTAGGCACCTCTCTCTGCTGTTCTGTGCAGCTTTTCTTAGATTCTGGGTTTTCATCAGAGAATTTCATTCAGGAGCATGTTGTTTCATTATGACTTCTTCCAGGGACTTCCATTGTGACACACACTCCAGCCCACCCTTCTTTCTTAAGCAGTGTCCAAAATGATCTTCCTTTCCTTCCCTCTTCCCATGGTGCCTCCTCTTAAGATCACTGCACATAAAAGCAGAGATGTTATTGTGTTATTGGGTGACAGTGAATTCACATGAGTTTTGAAGGACTTCAGTATTGTTCCAAATTCTTCACCCCTCCGTATACGTTCCCATGTAATTGTGTTTCTTCTTACCGGAATACATTGCCTACCTACCGGTTTGAGGACTGGCTTTGGGCAATGGGATATTAGTACACACTGACAGCAACAGCTTCACTATGCTGCCAGCTTTTGACTTGCCTTCTTGTTCTGAGCTGCTGTGAACAGACTTCAGGAGTGGCATGGGGAACAGTTGTTCAAGCTTGAGTTGCCCCAGGTAGATCTGCTCCAGCTAGATATGTATAATAAATGCTTCTTGGATGCCCCACAATGCTGGCTAGTGTTTGTTAACTGGACACAAACCTAGACATACTGAGAAGGTGAGAAGGACAAGTCTTGATGGAGTAACTGTTTCTATCAGATTGGCCTGTGGAATTTTCCATGAGGCATTTTCTTAATTACTAATTGACTGAGGAGGACTTAGTTCACTGTGGGTCACTGTGGATGGTGTCATCTCTGCACAAATGATTCTAATATGTGTTCTGCACAATGATTCTATTATATGTGTGTGTGTATCACACACACACCCATATATATATATATATGTATATATATATATATATATATTTTTTTTTTTTTTTGAGACAGAGTTTCTCTGTGTAGCTTTGGAACCTGTCCTGGAACTCGCTCTGGAGACTAGGCTGGCCTTGAACTCACAGAGATCTGCCTGCCTCTGCCTCCTGAGTGCTGGGATTAAAGGCTTGTACCACCACCGCCCAGTTTAAACTGGGGCATTCTGATGCTCTTGCCTTGTTCTGTGTGAATGCTTGAGAGGGAAGGGGATGAGAGTGTAGGGAAGAGCTATCTTGTGGGGTCTCCCCGGGATGCACCAGAAATGAACCCCCCTCTGACTACATGTTGGCTTTCAGTATGGAATGATCAATGTTTTCATTAGGAAGTGAAGCAGGTTTTGGATGGCCTTTAGAGTTACTAGGATCATTTGTAGCTCTGTACCTTCTCATTCTGGTGGAGGTTAGTGATGGTACAACTTATAGGGCTTGGGCTGCTCTTGAAACTCTGACCATCACAGTTCCCAGCAGATTTCCAGACCAAAACCTTCCAGGGGTGAGGAAAGTGACAGTTCCCAGAACTTCTCTGGCTGAGACATTGACTTTGAGTTCAATATACTTTTTCTGGCTGAAGAAGGCTAGTGTTCATTATAAGGTCCTTATTCTTGGCAACAGGCAGTCTTTAGAAGAGCACTTAGCTTCTGAGAAGATAGCTTGGAGTATGGTTGGCATCCTTATTGTTTTGCTGTGTATTTGTTACTTTTCTGTTGCTGAGGTAAAACACCATGACCAAGGTGACTTGTAGAAGAATAAGGAGCTAATTTTGGTTTGTGGTTCTAGAGGGATAAGAATCCATCATGGCCTGGAAGCAAGTGGCAGGCATAGTGGCAGAGGAAGGAAGCTGAGAGACCATGTCTACCACTGGAAGCGCGTATCAGCGAAAGTGCATTGAAAGTGAGCCAAGTCTACCCCCCCAACTCCCCCACCTCCCTTGTGACAGACTTTCTCCAGTAAGGCCACATCATCTAAGCAGTGCCCTGGGGAGTCCATGGGAGGGATTTCTCAGGGAAACCACCATATGTTTTACAAAAACCACATGTGATGTGTGGTGGCTTGAATGAGAATGTCCCCTGGGCTCATATGTTCGGATGTTTGCCTCCCACTTGGAAGAACTGTTCAGGAAGGATTAGGAGGGGAGGCCTCGCTGGAAGAGGTGTGTCACTGGAGATGGGTGGGCTTTGAGCCTTCAAAAGCCCTCACCAGGCCGTCTTACTCTCCCTGCCTCCTGCCTGTGGATCAGGGTGTGAGCTCTCAGCTACTGTTCTAGTGACATCCCTGTCTGCTGCCATGCTTCCTGCCATGATGATCATGGACTCATGATCTGAAACTGTAAGCAAGCCCCTAATTAAATGTTCCTTCCTTCCTTCCTTTTTCTTTTTTTTAAGTTGCCTTGGTCATGGTGTCTCTTCACAGCAGTAGAACAGTAACCAAGACACCACACTCCTATAAACTAGTCAAACATTGTATAGATGAATGCATTAGAAGTAAAAGATCTCAGTAATACCCCAGAAATAACCACTCTCAGGTCCTTCAGAGTTTTTCTTAAATGTATATATAAACATATGTGCTGATGTATTTATGGTTTATTAAAGTTTGCCTGAGGTTCAGAATGCAAAGCTAGCCACAAGCCATAGAGGTCAGACAATGGTAAAACACACCTTTAATCCCAGCAGTCATAGTAGCAAGCCATAGGGCCAGGCAGTGGTGGCCCATACCTTTAATCCCAGGACTCAGGAGACAGGCAGATGGATCTCTCTGAGTTCAAGGCCACCCTGGCTTGGACAAGAGTGAAGAGTAGCAGCCCATGCCTTTGATCCAAGCACTTCGGAGCTGGAGGAGTGATATCGCTGGGAAGAGAAAGGAATATAATAAGGCAGGAGAAGACAGGAATTTAGAGTTTTTGCTGCTGGGGATTTGTGGAGGCAGGATTGCCATTTCAGCTTTGTAGAGGTAAGATCTACTGGCTTGGCTGCTTTGCTTCTCTGATCTTCATCTTGAAGCTTGAACCTCTACATCAATCTCTGGGTTTTTATTATTTGTACTACAAACATAGGCATTTCTTTTCTAAAAACAGGATTACCACCACGATGGCCACCATGCAGCTTGCTTCTAGTTTTATGTGTGAGTGTGCTGTAGGCCTGCTTCCTTGTTACTCAGGATTCCCATTTTGCTTTGTCTTATTTCAAAGTCCCCCCCCTACAGATAGAGCTATTTGTAAAGTGGTTCTTTTTAAGGCATGACTTATATTCTTTTCTAGTATTATATCATAAAATAACATTGTTTATTGGCAATTGTTAAAATTAAAAAGGAAAAAATTAAAAAAAAATCAGATATTCAAAATCAGATCATGTAAAAGAAAAATTCAAGTGATGAAAGTTTTCGTTCTTTACTCAGGAGAGGGCCTTAGTCCGAGCCAACTTTTTGCTTTTACATTTGCTGTAATGAAAATTAGCTCAATAAACACTGAGTTGAACTGGAATCCAGATGCAGAGAGGGAGGGCAAGATCAGGCTACAGAAACTCACAGAGACAGCTGAACTGAACAAGGAGGAGCTAATGGGCCCCCAGACTGATACCTGGAAATCCAGCATTGGACTGACTCAGACCCCCTGAACATGGGTCTCAGCTAGAAGGCTTGGGCAGTCTTAGGGACCTCTGTTAGTGGAACCAGGATGTATCACTGCTGCACAAAAGGACTTTGGGAGCACTTTCCCCATGGAGGGATACTCCCTTAACCTAGAGGCAGGTGAGAGGGCCTAGTCTTTACTCCAAATGACTTGACAGATTTAGATGACCCCTCCTGGAGGGCATCACCCTCTCTGTGGAGTGGGGGTGGGGGAATGGGATGGGAGGGTGGTGGTGGGGGGCATGGGAGGGCTCAAGAGAGGGAGGGAGGGAGGAAGGGGGAACCAGGATCGACATGTAAAATAAGAAAAATAAGTAAAAAAATGATGAGAAAAAAAAACCAAAAAAAAAAAAAAAAAAAAAAAAAAAAAAAAAAAAGAAAAAAAGAAAAAAAAAAGAAAAAAAATTAGCTGAAATCCTTAGCAAAAACAAGACATGTATGTATGGGGGGAAGAGTGTGTAGAACCCTGCCGTGGTGGCAGAAGTAAGCATTGGCAGGTGTCATTCTGACTTTGAGAAGGGATGCAGAATAAGCAATTTCCTAAGGTCTATTTCAAAGTGTTTATGAGATAAGAGTAATCGAGAGCCTTTGGTTACAGAGGTAGAGGACCAGCAGCTCTCCAAGATTCCCCATGGCAGCACCAGGGGGAGGCCTGAGGGTCCCACTGAGAGCCCTGAGCTAGAGGAAAAGGCTCATATTTGCCTACTTGTGACGACTATTCTTGATTATATTTGGAATGAGCTACAATGCAGAAATGGAAGGCACACGTGTGATCTGGATCTGGAGGCAGGAAGACAGCATGCCTTTAATCCAGATACATGTTTAATGTGGGCCACACCTTCTGGTGGAAGCCCATTAAGGACGATGGAAAAGAAAGGGGTTGTTTATTACTTCTTTGCCGCTGGCCCTGGCTTTGCCAGCACATACATTTCTTCACTGACACTGGAGCCTACATCTTTGGGATCCCAGCATATGCAGAAGACCAGCTGAGACACCCAGTGAGACTGGGCAACTACTAGATTCTTGGACTTCCCATTCACTGCTAGCCATTGTTGGACTTTAGCCTGTAAGTCATTCCAATAAATTCATATGTATATATATTCATTCCATAAGTTCTGTGACTCTAGAGAACTCTAACTAATACATTACTATTGAAATGTTATGCATCTTAGGAAAAGCTCAAAGTGTGTAAAACTCAGAGAATATTTAAAGGGCCAGATCCAGTTATATTAACAGCATAGTTGTGTTGCCCTCATTTCCTTGTTGAATAACCCAGTGTTAGACAAGGGTGGCGAGGCAGTGAGTTCTGGTCCCACACTCTCTGGCCACAACACTGGGTAGAACAGGAGCAGGCATCTCGTTTAGATCAGGCAAAAACTTTTTACTTTTCACCTGTTTGCAAGATACTGATGTCCATGGCAATAAGAAGAGCCATGTGTATTCCTATTTTTTTTCTATGCTGTGCTAAAACATCATGACTGAGGCAACATGTAAAACAAACAGTTAAATTCTATCTATCTATCTATCTATCTATCTATCTATCTATCTATCTATCTATCTATCTATTTTCAAGACAGAGTTTCTCTGTGTGTGTGGCTTTGGAGCCTGTCCTGGAACTCACTTTGTAGACCAGGGTGTCTTAGAACTCACAGAGATTCACCTGCCTCTGCCTCTGCCTCTGCCTCTTGAGTGCTGGGATTAAAGGCGTGTGCCACCACCACCACCCAATTTAAAACAGTTTAAATGGGTTTACAGTCCATGGTGGTGAAGTGAAGACACAGTGGCAGGAACAGCCAAGAGCTCACATCCCTAACCACAAGCAGGAGGTGGGAACACACAGAAACCTCAAAGCCCTCCCCCAATGACACGCATCCTCCAACAAGGCCATGCACCTCAATCCTTCCCAAACAGTTCCACCAAGTGGAGACCAAGCATTCGAACATATGAGCTATGTGTGTGTTTGTGGTATTATCATTCAAACCACACATATGTTAAAGATGACAGAGATCCTCTTAATTTGATTCTTCTCTTTCCCTCAGGATGAGTGGATTTAAAAAGTATTTTGCTGAAAAATAAAACAGATCTGGAAACACTCATTCTGTGTCAGCCAGCCCTAGGAAAACAAATGTCATGTTTTCTTTCATATGTGAACTCTGAATATAAATTGGATGTAAACTTCGATTCTTCAGATATGTGTATTTCATTTGGAAAACCCATGGAGGTCAGGAATGGGGTGGTTATGGGAGGGGATTAAAAGGGAAAAATGGAATAGGAAGGGTTACTGGGAAGGGGAGTGGAGCTTAGGATAGAGAGGAAATATGGGGAAGGATAAATAACATTAAAAAGAAAAAATATTCAAATTTAAAATTAATTTGAAGTTAGTACATAAGGTGATGGATTTCATTATGGCATTTTCACACACACATATATAACTATAGTTTGTTCTTATTCACCCTCCTTCCACAATGCCCTCCCCTCCCCACCCCTTCCCCCATATCATTGATCCCCTTCTTCCTCCTGTGTCACACAAATCTTACTCACTTCTTTTTCCTCCTGCCTTCTTCCTTCAGATTTATTCTTTCCTTCTAGGCCGGGTGTTGGTGGCGCATGCCTCTAATCCCAACACTCAGGAGGCAGAGGCAGGTGGATCTCTCTGAGTTTGAGGCCATCCTGGTCTACAGAGTGAGTTCCAGGACAGGCTCCAAAGCTACACAGAAAAACCCTGTCTCGAAAAACAAACAAACAAACAAACAAATGACAACAACAAAAATGTTTTATTCTTTCCTTCTTATGGTTCACTTTACACACACACACACACACACACACACACACAAATACAAATATAAATTTCACACAGGAGAGAAATATCTCGTGTTTGTCTGAGTTGATTGCTTCACATGATGGCCTACGGTTCTATCCATTCTCCTGCAAATGTTGTGACTTCATTTTTCTTTATGGATACATAAAATTCCATTGTGTACATGTGAGAAATTGTCTCTATCCATTCATCTGCTGACAACATCTTCCTCAACTTTTTCTCCACTTTATTTATTTATTTATTTATTTTTGAGACAGGGTCTTTCACTGAACCTGGAGCTCACTGATTGGCTAGATTTGACACCCAGCTCCAGATCTGCCTGCCTCCAAACCAGTGCCATGTTCCTGGCTTTTCCATGGGAGCTGGAGATCTGAACCTGGTTTCCCGTGCTTGCATGATGTGCACTTTATTCACTAAGCCATCCCCTCAGCTCTTGCTTTTAACATTTTGTTATTGCTTGATTGTTCATTCTAGAAAAGCTACTGATTTGGGTAATTTATTTTCTACCTAGTTTCTTAGTGTGTATCTTGATTAGTTAGCAGTTGTACCGAAGGTTTCAGGTAAAGTAACATGATAAGTTTTTCCTTTTTGGTAGTTATTGATTTTATTGTCTCCCCTCTAACATCCAATTTAAAATACAACTGTAATATTAGATAGCCCTGTCTTGATCCTCAGTCTTAGATATGTATCAGAGGCTTGACTTCTCATTTTTTGTTTTTCTACTTAGGGTTATGCAAATCCCATTAACTAAGGAAACTGTCTCTGACTTTAATGCCATGGAATAGTTTATAGGCCATGGAGGTTATCTGTACCTTAGAATTATTTTCAAATTATGTTAACTTATTTGTGGAAGAAAATTACATACATTCTTCAGGAAGAAAATTATAAGAAGCAAAGCGTTTGTTGGCTACATTTTGAAAGTTCAAGGAGTCTGTGAGCTAAGCACATTGCTCTGACTTAGCTCGATGCTACCCAGCTCTCAACACCTAAGAAGATTACAGAGTTTCCAGTACTAAATATTCCTGTTTGTTCCTTTCTTGTTGCATGCAATAAATACTTTGCTTAATTGACTGTATCCAGAACTTGGGACATATTCTTCAATCATTATTTATTTATTATTATATATTTCATTCAGCTTCATTATTAGGATTTTTTGAGACAGTGTCACATGTAACCCAGGCTGGCCTTGAATTTACTATGTAGCTTAGCATGACCTAAACTCATGCCTCCAAAGTGTGCAATTACATGACTACTGTACTTGATCTATGTTAGTATCTTATTTCACTTTCTATTGCTGTAATAAAGAACCATGACCAAAGCAATTCGGGAATCAACCAAAGCAATTACAGCAATCAGGCTACAGTCCATCATTTAAGAAATTCAGTTGCAGGAACTCAAGATAAGAGCTGGAGGCAGGAACTGATGCAGAGATCACGGAGGACTGCTGCTTACAGGCTTGCTTCTCTTGGCTTGCTGAGGGGTAGTACCACCTACAGGGGGCTGGGACCTCCATACATATATATACACACACACATATCTATATACAGGTATACATGTATATGTATATATGCCAAAAAGCCTCATAGGCTTGTCCACAGGCCAGTCTTAGCATCTTATTTTCTCGATTGAGAATTCTAGCTGTGTCATGTTTCCAAAAGAAACCAACCAGGACAGTTAATAGCTGTTTTAGTGATGAGGGACAATGAGTGGGCTAACGTTCAGTGATCACTTTTGTTGTCATTGTTGTACTGGGGACTGAGCCCAAGCCCTGTGCATATTAAGCATGTGTTCTACCACTGAGCTGCAGTTCCATCCCATGCTTAGCAAAATGATATTAGATAATAGATTCCTGGGACTTATGTAAATGTGAATTGTAATAAACCTTGACACAAAAGTGCGAACCGCACTTATTCTACAATAGCAGATTAAAAAGACAAAAAAGTAAGCCTTGACAGCTTTGGCCCAAGAATGCCGCATGATAAGCCGCAGAGTGAGAATAATTGCTTGGTTATGGCTAACCCCAATTTACAACTCACATTAAACTAAAATTAAGGCAGGGTACAGGATGGACTCATTGTAAACCTGGACACCGGTTCCTGCACGCCTGTGTGTACTTCTAGTTTTTTCAGCCTCGGTTTCCTCTTGTCACCTCTGCCCCACTGAGAAACCCACTCCGGAAGAACCTCCCTTCCTCTAGCCTCCTTCTCTTCCTTTTCCATTTTCCTTCCCAAGCTCTAAGCCTGAAGGCAGATGAGCCCACTCACATTCAAGTGTCAGCTCATTGTGGTAGCTGACACTATTGCGGTGGTCACCACAGTCTGTCTTTCCTGTGACTCTCCAGGCTCTGGCTTCTGTCAGCGTAGGCAGCTGGCTGACTGGGCTCCTTCCTTCTTTCAGGGACATAAGGCACATTTAGGACAGACTGCCGACACCCCTGCCTTACTGCAGTCCATTTTCTTCTCCTTCTTACTCGGGGATCTAGGGAACTGTCCTCCATCCTCTCTGAGTCACTCCTGTGCCTGAAATATTTCAGAGATGGATGACTCACAATGGACTGGACACATTTGGAGCCAGGAAGGAGGGGAACCTGGGGCTAGGCACTTTAATATCAGAACCTGAGCTCCAAGGAAGTTGCTCTTGCATTTTACTACGGCTAGTAAAATGTGGCATGGCTGGGAGATATGAATGTTGCGGAGGGGGTGGTGTGGCCAGCAGGCTTCACTGAGTGCCATACTGCTGGCCACCAGCCTGATCACAGGAGGACTATCATGGGCTGAATGTGTGTGCCCCTCCCACAAATCATGTTTGAACATGCCCTCTACTGTGATGCTGCTGGAGCTGGGGACTTTGGGAAGCAATTAGGTGTAGGTGATGTGGGTGTAGGTGATGTGAAATGGACTCCTCATGGGATCATGCTTTTGATGGAAGAGTAAGACAAATGGGTGGGAAAGTAGCTCAGGGGTAGAGTGCTTATCTAACATGCACAAGGCCCTGAGTTCAAGCCCCAGAAACACACACACACACACACACACACACACACACACACACACACACACACGCACGCACGCACGCACGCACACACGCGCGCACACACACACACTCACACACGCACATGTGCAAGTACATGAAGGCAGAGATCTCTCTCTCTTGAGTATACGTGTCAAGGAAAGTCCACATAAACCCACCACTAGCTGTCTTTAAGTGAGGACAAGCACATTTAGCAAGAATTGAATCTTCCATCACCTTTATCTTGGACTTTCTAGCAGCTTTCTGAGCTATGTAGTCTCTGGCCCTTTGCTGTATCGAATACTAGGATCATTCCTCATAGCAGAGCATGATGGGGGGCATGTCTGCTTCTCATGTTTTCAAACAGTAGACACCCTCCAAAGTATGGATTCTTGTTCCATATGCACAAAATTCTAATTTTTCTCCCAAATTCAGTAACATATATGTTTGCATATTAATATTTGTATAACATGTCATACATTCTTTATTAAAAGGTAAAGTATGGCAGAAATGCACATTTGATATTAAAAGAACCTCAGGATAAAAAAATCTTTCCTGTAGTCTCAGATGACTTTAAATTGATCTCATATAGCATGACCTACTTTTGCATTCTCTGTCTCTCAGTCTCTCTCTTTCTTCCCCACATTATTAAATCTTAAAGAAATGAACCTAAAACATGTTTGCTCAGCCCTGAACAATTCAGAATCTTGTTTACATATATGACCTTTTTTTTTGGGGGTACAGGTCTCACATCACCCATATTGGTCTTGACTTTACTATGTATTGGGGATGATGTTGACTGATAATCCTCCTGTCTCCTTCATCTTGTGAGTGCTGGGACTCACCTGGTTTATGTAGAACTGGGGACTAAACCCAGGGCTTCCTGAATGCTGCATAAGCTGTCTACCAACCAAGCTACCTCCCTGTGTCTATTTTTCATCCCGTGCATCTTTTCTAACACTGTGACATTTTGAATAAATAACACATCTATAATTATTTGAACTTTTATGCTGACAACATTGCAGTGGTCACCTCAGTCTGTTTTCCCTGTGACTCTCCAGGCTCTGGTTTCTGTCTGTCAGCTCAGGCAGCTGGCTGAGGAGTTACCAGGGAAGGCTGTGTGGGTGGTAAGGTTCTTGTGGGGCCTTGCACATCTCAGCAAGTCATGCTACTTCTCATATGAAACCCAGCTTGACGGTGGAGAAGGCTTGGATCACAGAACTCCCTTTGGAGTTCTAGTTCCTGTGTTGTGGTAAAAGTTTACCTCACTTTTCTTTCTTTGCAGACAACTTTGATTTTGCTTTCCTGATGATCACTGATTAATTTCTTATCGTGAAATTCCTTGTTTGTATTCTCAAAAGCCTGAGAGTTAGTCTTTGGTCACTAATTCTATGTGGCTCCTAATTAGTCCTTTCCCCCTAGAGGACAGAATTCTTTCTTTCCTTTTCTCCAGTTCAGACAATTTTTTTTCCTTTCTCATAAAAACTGCTACTTCTTTCCTCTTTGGTCCTTTCTTTAGGTAGACAAGTTAAATCTTGAGGTGCTGGTCTGTGTTCTCAGTAGCTTATAGTTCCTGCGTCTTCCCCAGTTTTGACAGAGTTAAGCCCTAGTGTCCAGGCTGGCCTTGAACTTGTGTTCATCTTGCTTCTGCTTCCCAGTGGCTAGGATTGCAGGTGGGTGCCAGGGTGTCTATTAGTGATTCTTACTTCCTTTCTCATCATTTTATTTCTATTCTTGTTTTTTTACTTTTTGAGAAATATCTCAGAACGGTCCAATCACAGATGTAGTCTCTATGTGTGCCCTATGCATGCCTGGTGCCCATGTGTATATGTGTGTCCCATACATGCCTGGTGTCCGTGTGTGTGTGTGTGTGTGTGTGTGTGTGTGTGTGTGTGCCCCATGCATGGCTGGTGTCCATGTGTATATGTGTGCTCATGCATGGCTGGTGTCCGTGTGCATGTGGGCATGTGTGTGTGTGTGTGCGCCCCATGGTGTTTGTGTGTGCTGTGTGTGTGTATGTGTGCCTCATGCATGCCTGGTGTCTGTGTGTGTATGTATCCCCATGCATCACTGGTGTCTGTAGAAGTCAGAAGAGGGCATCAGATTCCCCTAAACTGAATTATGGATGATTGTGAGCCACTGTGTCAGTGCTGGGAGCTGATCCCAGGTCCTCTGCAAGAGCAAGTACTTTTAACCACAGAGATCTCTCTAGCCCCTTCTTTTCAACTCTTGTCACCATAACTCTGTCACAACATTCCTTCCTGTCCTCATCACTTTTTAGTCTCTCTAGGTCTCAGCCAGACTTGTTTCCAGTATAGACAACTGCCTTAGCCCCTTGTCCCTTTGGAACAGGTGCAGGATACAAGAGGCACCTTCTTCCTTTGCTGGCTGGGTTGAATAGATCAGTTCTCAGGAATCCAATGAAAGAAACAGAGTAAGCCAGGCAGATGGGTTAGGTACTCTTGTTTCATACAATTCATTCTAAAAGTGGACACACCAGAAACATATGTGGGGACTCAGGTAACGGTAACATTGCGTAATATTTAAATCAGCACTCTTAGCAATCGGAACCATCTGAGGTCGTTTCTTGCAGCTGTTACAGTACATCATCATCACCTATAGTCTCCTGCCCCTCGAGGCACAGCAAGAGGTTCTAGTCCTGTCTAAGTGCAACTTAGAACCACTGCTTAACCTTTCCCTCACCACTCCACTTCCCCTGACTTCTAGTACTACCATTCTATTCTCACCTTCCATGGGGACAACTTTTTCAGATGCTACATGAGTGAGGCCATATAGTATTTGTCTTTTTGTGCCTTGCTAATTGCACTTAGCAATCTCTAGTTCTACCCATGCTGCCACAAACAACAGGGTTGCCTTTGTGTTTTGTGGACAAAAAATATCCTACTGTGCATAGGTACACGTTTTCTGTCTGTCTGTCTGTCTGTCTGTCTGTCTGTCTGTCTGTCTGTCTGTCGTCTGTGGTGTGTGTATGTCTATGTTTGCATGTGCACATGTATGTGGGTGTGTATGAGGCTGAAGGTTGATGTTGGCTGTCCTCCTCAAATGTAATGTATCCCACTTTAAGTTTTGAGACAGGGTCTCTCACTGAACCTGAAATCCACCGATTTCGTGGGACTTAATGGCTAACAGTTCTCTAGGACCCACTTGTCTCTAGCTCCCCAGGCCTGGGATGGCAGACGTGCAGCTCTATTCCATTTTAAAATGTGGACTTTGAGGCTAGAACCCAGGTCCTCACATTTGCACAGCTCATGCTTTATGGACCGAGCCGTCTCCCTAGCCCTCCATGTTTCCTTCCTGCATTTGTCAGTTGATGGTCATTTAGGTTGAGTCTATTTGTTGACTTTAGGAACAGTATTATTTTGACAACAAGAGTGCAGGTATTTCTTTGGCACACTGATTTCATTTACTTTGGATATATACTCAGTGGTGGGATTATTAGATCACATGGCAGTTCAGTTTTCTTCTTCTGAAGAATCGCTTTTTATACTGATTTGCCTCCTCCCATCTTTGTCCAAAGGTTTCCTTTTCTCTTAAATCTTCTCTCAAATCTTGCTATCTTTAATAATTTTTGTTGTTGCTTTTTTTCTCCCTTTTTTCTTTTTGAGACAGGTTTTTTTTTCCCCCTAGGTAGCTTAAGTGGATCTGGAACCCGCAGGAAGTAGCCCAGCTTGGCCTTGACTGTGCTCCTCTTGTCTGCCCAGTGCTGGATTGCAGGCATGTGCCACCCCACATCTGTACTCTTTGATAATGACCATTCTTACTGGGGAGAGGTGGGATCCAATTGCAGTAGTCATTTGCATGACTAGAGTTGTAGAGCATTTTGCATATATCTGTTGGCCATTTACATATCCATTTGATAAATGTGTGCTTAGGTCTAATCCTCATTTGTGTCTGTGTGTGAATATTTGTGCATATGAGTATGTGTAGGAGCATGTGTGTGAAGGACACAATCTCTGTGTTGGGCCTTAGGTACCACTCACCTTGCTTTTTGAGACAGGGACTCTTCGTCAGCCTGGAGCTTGCCAAGTAGACTAGGATGGCTGTCCATGGAGACCCTGGCATCCTTCCGTCTCCACTTCCCCAATGCTGGGATTGAAAATGTGTCACCATACTTGGGTTTGGGAAGCAAATTCCAGTCCTCATGCTTGCAAAGCAAGGACCCTACAGACTGAACTGTCCCAGTGTGCTACCACTCATTTTAGAATCTTTTTTTTTTTTCTGCCAGACATTGGTAGTGTGTGCCTTTAGTCCCAGCACTCGGGAGGCAGAAGCAGGCAGATCTCTGTGAGTTCCAGGCCAGCCTGGTCTACAGAGCGAGTTCCAGGACAGCCTCCAAAGCCACAGAGAAACCCTTTTTTCTGTTGAGTTTTTGGAGTTCTTCTCTCTCTCTCTCTCTCTCTCTCTCTCTCTCTCTCTCTCACACACACACACACACACACACACACACACACACGAGAGAGAGAGAGGGAGAGGGAGAGAGAGAGAATGTTTTCTGTGCTGTGTCCTTGCACACATTAAGGAAGTACTACTGAGTGAGCGGTACCTCCAGGCTTTACTTATTTGTATTAAAGACAAATATGGGCTACCATATCTGGCTCCATTAGTGTTAAAACACAAACAAACAAACAAACAAACAAACAAACAATTCCCCTCCAAAACAGGCTCCAGGCAGGATGCAGTGGATAGTACCTGTAATCCCAGAACTCCCACTATAAGATGGGAGACAAAAGAATTGTCTAGAAGGTTAAGGGCTAGCTAACCTGGAACATACTATGCAGCAGAAGCAAGAGAGACCCTGCCTCAGCAAGGTGGGAGGAGATAGTCCTTGAATGTTGTCCTCTGACTCCTACACACAAATTGTGGCATGAATGAATCCATCCTCAACACACACCAATACAAACAAAAAAAAGGCTTCAGGCAGATGGAGAGATGGTTCAGTCCAGAAAGTGTTTGCTGTGCAAACATGAGGACCTAGGTTCTGGAATGTGCACCTGTAATCCCAGGGCTGTGTGTGTGTGTGTGTGTGTGTGTGTGTGTGTGTGTGTGTGTGTAGCCAGGGGATGCCTCAGGGTGTGCTGGATAGACACATTGGTGAGCTGTAGTGAGAGACCCTTTTCTCAAAAAAATGGGGGTAAGTAATTAATGAGAACACTGAAGCAGATCCCTGACCTCCACGAGCATGTACACACATGTGCATGACTGCCCCTCTCCGTCTGTCTGTCTATCCCTGTCTCTCTTCTCTGTCTTTCTCTCTCTTACACACACACACACACACGTTCCATTACCATTACCTCTTTTTTTTTTTTTTTTGCTATATTTACACAAACTTGATCTGAGGTTGCTGTGCAGCTACAGTCTACGAAAGTGTATTTTGTGGTGTTTTCACTTTGTACTCTAATGCTTTTAGCGTCTTCCTCCTAACTGAGCTGCGGCTGTCTTCCTGGCTCACCAATGGAGTGTGCATGCAGGTTTTTGAGCCTTGGGCACTCACACAGGACATGTGGCATACTTGTTCCTGAGAAATGGCTGTGTTGGGTGTGGGGCTTGCTGTGGCTGGCCTGCTTCCGCACTCTGGAAGAGCCTGCTTCTTGCCCAGCTTCTGGGCAATGCTGTCCATGGTTTCCGGACCTGTCATGCTATCATAGGAAGATGTGGTTCCTTCTGATGCTGCTGCTGCTCTGGGTTGGAGCCTGTGCTCTGATGTGTCCCCACCCAGCCCACTGCCCACCTTTCCGGTGGACTGGAGGTGGAGCACGGTATTTCAGAGCTTTTGCCTTCCCCTGTTCTCTTTCTCCAAAGAAAAACTCCTCTCAGGACAGTGAGTGGGTGTTGCCTTCTTCATCCCACCGTCTTCAGAATGTTCTGATGTGTAGGTGGTGCCTTCCCTGAGTGTTCCTCATTTTCTGGTTCTTTGGTTACTTGGACACCAAGACTTGGTCTCCATCTATGCTCCTGAGTTCTCTGTTGATTTTGATTAGCAGAACAGATAACACGTTCTCCTATAATTACAATATGGCCGTGCCTGTATATAAATCAGGTACGTTTTGGCAATGCCTAGGAAAAAGAGGGGCTAGTCAAGTTCACCATCAGGCATTAGGCAGTGGTACCCATACAGTGCGAGAAATGTTAAGTGTTTGGGGTCTAAGATGAGTCTCTGCAGGTTGGCATGCTTTTCTTCCTTTTATCACCTGTTTACCTGGCATTGAGGGTTGATTTTTTGATCCTTAAATCCTCCTGGTTTGATTTGGGCTTTGTATATTATTCTATGTCCTCTTGCATGGTAGAAACTGGAGTAGACTGGGAGAAGAGAGGTTTCAGGCATCGTGAAAGACAGTCTCAGCTGGAGTCATTGCCACAAGTAGAGTCTTTGAGAGCAAACCACGCATGACTGTGTGGCTGTCTTAGCTACTTTTCTGCTACAGTGAGAAGATGTCATGACCAAGGCGACTTACACAAGAAAGAATTTATCGGGGCTTACAGTTCAGAGAGTGGGTCTGTGATCACCATGGTAGGGGGCATGGTAGCGGGTAGACAGGAACTGGAGTGGTGCCTTGGAGCTCACATCTGATCCTCAAGTGTGAGTGAGGAAATGGTGTGGAATCCAATAGTAGAGAGGGAGAAGTGATGAGCAAAGGGGTCAAGACCAGGCTGCAGAAACCCACAGACAGCTGACTGATAGCCGGGAAACCAGCATTGAACCAACCCAGACCCCCTGAACGTGGGTCTCAATGAAAAGGCCTGGGCAGTCTTTGGGAACTCTGACAGTGGAACCAGGATGCATCCCTGGTGCACAAAAGGACTTCGGGAACACAATTCTCATGGAGGAATACTCCCTTAGCCTAGAGACACAGGGGAGGGCCTAGGCACTACCCCAAATGACTTGACAGATTTTGATGATCCCTCCTGGAAGGCCTCACCTTCCCTGGGGAGTGGATTGGGAATGGACTGGGTGGGAGGGAGGGATGGGGGAGCAAGGGAGGATGGAGGAGGAGAGGGAACTGGGACCAATATGTAAAATAAGAAAAAACATAAAAAAGGAATAGCAAATTCTCTTAAATACTGAGTCATCTTTCCAGCCCAGATTCTGAGCTTTTGAATGGTACTGAGTCCAGTGAGTCTTCCAAAATTAGTTACTTCCTAGGTAAGTTAGTTAACTTGTATAAAAATGTTAATCAATCCATTAGATATTTATGATTTAATTTTTTTCAGATAATTCTATTAGAACACACACACACACACACACACACACACACACACACACACACACACACACACACACGGCAACCACCATAGACAATTTATAATTCAGAGAAGCCAACATGTGTGAGGAAAGGCTATTGAAGAATGGACAAGGCAGCTAGGACTATGTGGAGCATACATAGGAAGGGGCCATAGGGAAGGGAGAATACAGAGTTTGCTAGGCACAGAAGGTGACCAACGAACAGCCTGTAGAGAAAGGCTGAAGGCATGCGCGGGAGGGCTGAGGGGTCAAGAAAGAGCCAGGAATTCAGCCTGGCTGGTTTGGGGACACAGGGTGCAGAGTGAGGCTAGGCCCCCAGAGTAGGTCGAAGGCCTTTCACTTCTGCCCAGGAAGCTTGGGTTCTCTCCTGTTAGTGGCTACAAAACTCACCTGGGGACCTCATTAGAAATGGGGATTCCTAGGACTTCTCTCCAAGGAGATGGATGCTGCAGGATAGCCAGCTTAATGAGTTCCCCAGTCAATTGTAATGTGGTTGGTTCACAGAACCCAGCACCACTATAGGAAACGAGTGCTTTAAGAAAAACGAATGGCATGACCCAATTTATTTTTTAGGAAGAGGAGTCAGGCAACTGTAGAAGTTGGACTGATTTTTCTGGCAGGGGAAGAGAGTAAGAGGTTTCTTCGGGCGCTCTGGCGAGAAGCACTGAAGCCTGAAGCCCCAGCACTTGAGGCAGGGGAAAACAGGCTGCATGCAGTAGGGCTGTATGAGGTGGGGTGAGAGCTGGCCTGGTAGCATGGGAAGTCAATGAGGCCTGGCACTTGGTAAGTGTCAGCTCAATGTAAGAGTGAGGAAATACAGGAAGAAAGGCAAGAGGGATGGGCGGAGGCAAGGAAGTTTTTGGATGTGTACATTTGAAGCCAATACAATAATATCTATGTGCTGTTTCTGAGAGGAACTCACACTGGGGTGGAGAGGGAGGAGCTCACACAGGGGTGGAGGGAGAGGGGTTGAGGAAGGAGCTCACACAGGGGTGGAGTCGCCAGTAGGGACAGGGCAGAGTCACCAGTAGGAACAGAGTTCTTGCAGGAATGGAGTCTGAGAGTCTCACTCCTCTGGAAGGCATAAGCCTGCAGAGAAGAAAGATGAGACAGCAAGTCCGTTGGAGTATTTAATGGAGTATTTAAGGGACTTCCCCGCCCTTTTCCTTCCTGTTTGTGGTTCTGGGGATAGAGTCCAGGACCCGGCACATGCTAGGCAAGTACCCGACCACTGAGCTACATCAACAGCTTTTGTCTCTTTAAAACAGAAGGGTAAATGGCTAAACAGAGGCAGGGAGGTTGAGAGCAAGCATCTCTGTGTCAGGATACACATTAGGTACATGCCCAAGAGTGGTACAGCTCTTTAGTTTTAGTTTAGCTTCCTGAGGAACCTCCCCACTAATTTTCATAGTGTCTACAGCAGTTAGCATTCCCACCGACAGTGAATAAGTTTTCTCCTTCTCTACATCCATGCCAGCATTTGTTGTCATTTGTTTTTATTGATCTGAGCTATTCTGACTGGGATAAGATGAAATCTCAAAGTAGTTTTAAGTTGCATTTCCTTGATGGCTAAGGATGTGAACTATTTTAAGAAATATTTCTCGGTGATTTGAATTTGTTCTTTTAAAAATTCAGTTTGGTTCCGTGCCCCAGTATTTATTTGAGTTGTTTGTTTTCTGAGTTATTTGTATATTTTGTATTTTTTTGCATATATTGTAGACATCAGCTCCTGTCAGATGTAGAGCTGGGAAAGATTGTTTCATTCTGTAGGACTCTTCAAACAATGGTGTGCAAAAGCAAAGAAGTTCCATTGTGCCCATATATCAATTGTTAGTCTTAATGCCTGCTCTACTGGTGTTAAGGAAGTCCCTCCCTGTGCCTCAAAGCTGAAGTGAATCCCCAACTTTCTCCTCTGTCAGATTCAGGGCATCAGGTCTGTGTTGAGGTCCTTGACCCATTTGGTGTTGAGTTTTGTGCCAGGTGAGATAAGGGTGTAGCATAAAAGAGAGGTTGTCACTACTTTTGTCCCTTGTTTAGAAGCTACTGGCAATTGATTTTATGTAAAGTAGGGTTGGTGGGCTGGTAGCAAACAGAGTTTTCTTTAAGGGCGTGGCCCCCGACAGGTGGACCAACAACACTCTCCCGAATGACTGCACGCCCAGAGGTGTGTGTGTGTGTGTGTGTGTGTGTGTGTGTGTGTGTGTGTGTGTAAGGAGATATGGTGGATCTGGGAGGAGTTAAGGGGAGGATGGAGTGGAATGTGATAAAAATACATTATATGAAATTCCCAAAGAACTAATCAGGATATTAAAAGATAAAAGGAAGGAACAATTCAACAAAGTAATTGTGAGCATGTCTATGTCATTGTGTGTGTGTGAGTGTGAGTGTGTGCATGTGCTTGTGGACCTTACAGGGATATATTGGGAACAGCTTGTCAATTTAAATGCTGAAATATTTCCTACCCAAACTCTTCTTTTTAATATAGTTTGCTAGTCAATTTAACTCTCCTTAAGGTCATGTCTGAGTCATGATAGGAAAACCAGGTCAGCAACATAAAGGAAGGCGTTAGTCTTCCTGTAGGCTCTGGTCGGAGCTGTGCTTATTTCAAGTAAAAGCTGTTTCAGCTTATTTAGACTCCCACATGGGCTGTGGAATAATCTCGACTCTGCCCCTACCTCACCATCCAGCCCCTACACTCAATGCCCAGTGCCCACATCACCCCTAGCCCCTACTCTTACCTCTAGCTCCCCTCCCTCCCAGCCCCCATCCTTATTCTTAACACCTACATTTACCTCCAGGCCCTACCCTCACCCCAGCCCCCACCCTCACCCCAGCCCCTACCCTCAGCTCCCAGGCCCTGCTCACCCCAGCCCCCACCCTCACCCCAGCCCCTGCCCTCAGCCCCCAGCCCCCACCCTCACCCTCACCCCCAGCCCCTATCCTCACCCCCAATCCCCACCCTAATTCCCAACCCCACCCTTGCCCCCAGACCCCATCTCCACAACAATTGTTTCTGTATAGCATTTAGGTTAGAAGAAGATGGGGATCCCCACCCCACCTCTTGTCAGCTTCTATATTGTTTTAGAAAATGATTATTAAAAACAACTCTGCTTACAGAGGTTTAGTAAAGATAACTAATTCATTTCCATTTTCATATGTTTGAACGGGATTTTTGCTTCGGATCATGGCCCCTTGGTGGTTGCTAGAGGCCTTTAAAGTTGGTGCTTGCATGCTCTGTGTACATTCTGGAGTTACTAGCCCTCTTACGTGCTGTTAAAGTCTTTTCTCAAGTCAGTAGTACAGTGGCTCAGGATGGGGGGACAGGCACAGTCCTTACAGAAGGCTCTTCACCCAGTTCTGGCCCATGGAGTCTCCAGCCAGGGTTTTGGCCTCTGGATCTTACCCTTTTGTCTACCTTTCTGGGGTGTCCTCCCACCAGGTCCAAGAAAGATTTCATTACAGAAGCAGACTTCCTGTCTTCCAGAACTCAAGCAGACAGACACACTGTGTCATTTGCAGAATCAGGCCCGCTTGAAGCTGGGTGCCAAAGAGCTTCCTTGGGCCCCGTTGCATTTGTTGGCGAAAACCCAATCACGTGTAGATCTTTGTTTGGGGCTCTGAAGTGTCAAATTTAACAGAAGATGGTAACAGAAAGAAAAAAGTGAAATCTGAGCTCAACAGGAGAAGGGGGCAGTGAGTGCTACTCATGCATCCTTGTTGGATGTCATTTTTCTAATACTTCAATTTTAGCATTTTTTTGTTGTTGTATTTTAATCTTGCTTACTGTTGACTTTGCTGAACATACCTAATTGATTGTCTCTGAGAGTAGTGCTGTTAGTTGTACTTTCTTAAGAGGAAGGCGTCACCAATAAAATCATTTGGAGAGCTAGGCTTTGGTGTATGCATGTAAACCCAGCACTTGGTAGGTGGGTGCAGAAAGATTATTGCCAAACCCCAGGACAGCAGGTCAGTCCCCAGGACCTTCGTGGTGGGAGGAAAGTTAAGACTCCCGAATGTTGTCCTCTGACTTCCACCGCCAAGCTGCAGACTGACACAGACAGACAGACAGACAGAATACAGAATGTAATCAATCAGTTGATTGGGAGATGCCTTGTGGAATGATTTCCAATGACTGACTGACTTTCTTAGCTACAGGAGTATGCAGTATTCAGGCTTCCTGTGCTAGTCTGGCAAGCTTTGTATTTCTAGGGCCTCTTCTGTGAATTTTCAAATGTGTTGGCGTGAAGTTGCTCTGCCATCCTTGTAGTAATCCCGTGGTGTTTGTGGGCTCTGTAGTGAGGTTATTTGTAAACAGTGCTTCTCTCTTTTCTTGTTTAGTCTCTCAAGGGACTTGCTAGGCCCCCTTCCCCAGGCCTCGATCTCTGGAGGGACCTTAGCCCTAGCTCTTCATCTGGCTTCCCCAACCCTTCAAGACTCACTCTGAGGGGAACAGAGGCACACAGCACTGGAGGCATCCAGTGAGCGTCCCTTTCTTTGATATCTTCATCTTTCAACCTACACCATTTAACTGCCCCCTTCTTTTCCTAGACAACATTTCTTGTGGAGTTATAATTAGTCTCTTCTGGGCATTTCACGAAAGTGGTCGGTGATTGCTTTCCCTTGTGGTTCACTTTTGTGGTGGCATGCGTGAGTACTTCATTCCTATGTCTTGGCAAATCCTTTCAAAGTCTAAATTATCTTCCAGGGTCACTGCAGGAAGTCCCCTCATTCTGGGTGTTACTCTGCCATTGTCAGTTGCCCTGGGACATCTTCATGCTTTGGGCACAACCACTTCCATATTGAAAGTTATTTTTTAAATATATATATGTATATATATATATATATATATATATATATATATATATATATATTGCATGTGAGACTCTATATGCCATTTTATTGTGTGGTCAGAGGATATGCTTGTTGTTTTTTGTGAAATTAGCACAGATCTAGACATATCTTGGAAGAGGGAATCTTAATTAGAAAAGGCCTCCATAAGGTTGACCTGTTAACAAGCACGTGGAGCATTTTCTTGATCAATGATTGACAGGGGGAAGAACCAGCCCATTGTGGGTAGTGCTGTTTCTGGGTAGGTGGTCCTGGGATATAAAAGAAACCACACTGAACAAACCAGAAGGAGCAAGCCAGTAAGCAGTAGTCCTCCATGGCCTCTGTGTCAATTTCTGCTTCTAGGTGTCTGCTGTGAATTTCCTAGTCTAATTTCCCTGGATGATGGACTACAAGCTGTAAGATGAAACAAACCCTTTCCTCTCCAGGCTTCTTTTGGTCATGGTGTTTTATCACAGCAAAAGAAATCCCATCTGAGACAGAGGACAACTTGAGCTGATCCGCTCCCTTCCACCACATGGGACCTAGGAACTGAGCTCAGGAAGTCAAATGGGGAAATGCCTTTGCTAGGGAGCCACTCACCTCTCTGCCTCTCTGATATCGGAGAGCATGAGGACCTGCCTTGACTAACCTTTGAAATTAGTTTTAGGTAGCTTTCTTGTTTCCAATGGTGCCCTTACCAGCTAGCTTGACTGCACTGATTCAGGCTGGCATTTTGAAATGATGGAACCAGCTCTCATTATGGAACCAGCTCTCATTGGCAGTGAAAACTCTGGTTTTGTTGGCATTTCTTTTCCTTTGGGGTGGCAATTGACTAACATTTTGGGATGCATGGTAGGAAATTGATAGGGGTTATATTTTTATTACAGCCTTACATACAAAGTAGAAGTGAGGAGTGTATTTTGTTTCTACTGCCATTTAGGCTAAAACATCTTGAAACAATTTTTTTTTAAATAGTCTTCAAACTTGGCCAGTGTATTTTCTAGGGAGTTTTACAAAGAACCTGTTCTCATCCTGTTTTTGCTTTGATATTGCCATATTCAGATTTGTTTTTTGCTGCTCTTTAATCTTTAAGGATATTTCATAGTCTACTCTAACCCCCAGAGGATACAGTATTTTTTTATATTGATACAAATTTAAGGTTATTCTTGTTAAAACTACACACACACACACACACACACACACACACACACACACACATTTCTACTCTTGTTTAAGATTTTGTACCTATGCAGTTCATTTAAAAATGTCAGGTAAAATTCTAGTTTTTGAAAGCTATTACTATAAACTATTTAGGATAATCAAGGAACACAGGCTAGCAGTTAGTCATTTATAACAATTAAATTTGTTGATACATTAGGTATGTTTTCAAGATCTCACAGAGATATATTTTAGATAGGTAGTCTTCAAACATGGCATTTAAAATGTTTTGTTATCATAGGGCTTTTCATGACAATGAGATGCACCTGCTCCTGACGGCATCAATTTGCTTCATAAAGGGATGATGGGAATGGAAGAGATTCAATAGGAGTTTTCTTTCAATGTGACAAGGCTAGCCATTTGGGCAAGAAGCTCCTCTTGCCTTGACTACTTACAGTATGCTGTACAGACTGGACAAGTGGGACACAGGAAAAAGACTGCTGAACTTTGCCAAGACAAGGCAGGATAGTCCTTTCAAGGTTCCTGCTTCACAGAAGAGTCTGCCAGATATTCTATGCCTATAGGCTGAAGATAGACAGCTCAACATTGCAAAGAAATTTGGGTGACTGTCCAGGTAGTTGGATGTCTCTGTTGTTAGGTAGTATTACATCTTTCTGGGGTCTTTGAAGGAGTTAAAGACTAAATAGAGTTATAGTTTCCTTAGTTATGATAAAAACTAAATTAGTTATAAAACTTTGGAATCACTAAGTTAAGATAAATATTGAAGTATTTTCTTTGAATTTGTTAAATCAAATGGACTGACTATTGTAAATGCAATTCTTATTTGATAGCTGTCCTCGTATATAGTTTTACTATGTTAAAGTTAAAACCTTCCATTTTTATTTAGACAAAAAGGGGGAATGTTGTGAAATACTACTTTAAGATGTGTTACACTTGTTTATGCTGTGGAATATTTGTTTAGTGATGCAAAGATGTGTTGCATTGCTTTATGTTGTATTTGTTTAACTCTGTAAAGCTGTATTCCTTTGCCTTCCTAAAACACTTGATTAGTCTAATAAAGAGCTGAACAGCCAATAACCAGGCAGGAGAGTGAGAAATAGGTGGGGCCAGTAGGTCCCTGAAGAGTAAAATAATTGACTACAAACTGCCCCCTTTTCTGACAAATGCTGTTTCTTCTCACAGACAAAATATGTAAACCATTCATCTCAACGTTTTGTGGTCTAGAACTGCTTTTCCCTCCCACCAGGATCAAAATTTTGCTCTAGTCTCCACAGTGCAGCAAGCTAGACCCCAATTTTCTGATGAATGTCTCATCAACTCTTGATGATTCCCCCCCCCCCCCGAAAATTCCTTATGGTGGCTGGGTTACAGCTGTCTTTCAAACTTCAGGCTGACCTGTAAGTTTTTCCTTTCTAACTTTAAAAATCTAAGTTTTAAAAACCCCATGCAGCATTCACAAAGGAAAAAGGCCCAGAAGAGGTACCGTTTCTCTCTTTTCCTTGGGACTTTTGATGAATTTACACTTAACAAAATAGGTTTAAAATGGATCCAGAGAGAGAACCTGTGTGGTTCTTTTGTACTTAAACAGGACAGGCAGTGCAGAAGCGTGTAACAAATGCTTGATACTTTACTGACTGAGATTCAAGCTGCAGGCATACTCCAGTTTACTAGCTGATTTATTTCTGTAAAATGATTTTTTTTGGGGGGAGGGTAGGAGAATGGGAGGGAGGCATGATACCTGACTGGGAGGAGGAGAGAGAAACTTGCTTCCATAGTTCTGTTGCAGATTCTTGTAACAGGGATGAGTTCAGACATACAGTTGAGAATGCTTTGGATAATGAGTGGTTTGCTGGCAGAACATCTTTTATTTAAATCTGCATTTCAAATGTTTGTTTTAAACACAGTATCCATCTATTGGGGAGAAACATCTGCATCCTACACAAAGGCTTCATACTTTGGAAGACAAGACAGTATGTCTGGGGAGAGGTATTCATATGCTCCTCCTGAGACTCGCTCCCTGGAAGGACTACCAAGAAACCTAGAGATTTCTTCTGGAGACATTCATAGGGCCACACCAGTAAGTCCTCAGCTAGCAAGAGCCAGTGCTACTTTTTCTGTATTTTGTCTCAAAATTCATATGCAGGAGTCTTAATGTCCAGAATCTGAGGATATGATTGTCTCAGAATAGAGGGACTTTAAAGAATGGATTACGGTAAGATGAGATCAAGGAGACAAATCTAACCTGTGATCTTCTAAGACAGAGACATGAAGAAGGTATGATTCTACAAAGAGCAGAGAAAAGACAGCCATCTAATAAGTGGGGCTTTGGGAGGTGGCTCAGGAGCCTTAAATGCCTAAAGTTTTAGGCTTAATCCCCAGAGCCTCAAGGTAACAGCCAAGGAGAGAGGTCTCAGAAGGAAGCCAGTTCTACTGCCAATCAATGAGGAAACCCATTTGAGGTGTTAGAGCCACCCATCCTTACAACAGTGTCAGATGAAAGGGGCACCTGTAGATCAGGGGCAAAAGCCTGTCTTGTTTTCACCCACTGTCAAGGACTTTCTGTCCAGCTGTGGGCCTCCCACCCCTCTTCCCTAGCTTGTGACTCTTGGGAACACCTTCCCACCGTAGATGTGGGCTTCTTATGGTCTCTAGTGATGTCCATCTTTTATAACAATTTGAAGGCTTACTCACCATATCTCAAAAATTCGAAGTGAGCTTGAATGTCCTTTCTTTACATTTATTTTACTAGAGGGCTAATATAACCACAATAAAAGAGAATTTGGAAAATAGATTTGAAAATACCTACCTGAAGCCTTATCATTCTAGGTGCATGCCAGTATTTGGTTGATTTTCCCTTCAACCTTTAAATGCCATGCCTAGAAGTCCCTACCCCCATACCAAAGTTACTTCTAAGATATCTGTCTGTCTGTCTGTCTGTCACTTGCATGGGATCATATGGCCTGCCTGGGATCACATGAATTAAAATGTCTGCACAGCAAAGTAAACCATCACTAGAATGAAGAGACAGCACACAGAAATGGAGAAACTCTTTGTCAACCACATATCACACAGTGAGGGCCATATCTAAAACATATAAAGAACTGTAAAATATTAACTTCATTGGGCTGGAGAGGTTGTTTCAGAGATTGAGCATTGCCTGCTCTTCCAGAGGACCAAGGTTTGATTCTAGTACCCACATGGTAGTTTATGACTGTCTGTAACTCCAGTTCCAGGGAATCTAGTACCCTCTTCTGGCCTCCTGGGGCACCAGGGACACATGTAGATATAGATGAAGGCAAAATATCCATGCATAAAAATCAAGTCCAAAAATTAAGCACCATAAAACAAACCTTGCAATTAGCAAATGGGCTAATAATAAATGAAATACAAAGTCTCAAAAGCAGAAACATGAATGATGAAATTAAGCACAAGTGTTAAAGGTAGGTGGAGATTTTAACCCATCCCAGTTGAAATGGCTAGCATTAGGGAAACGAATGACATCAGATGCTGGTGAGGATGTGAGCAAAGTGGACACCTTATTCACTGCTGGTGGAAGTGCAACCTTGTATAGACACTACAGAGGTGTGGTAGTTTGAATGTAATTGGCTCCCACAATTGCTAAGGGAGTAGCGCTTTTAGGAGGTATAGCTTTGTTGGAGTGGATATGGCCTTGTTAGAGAAAGTGTGTCACTGTGGAGGCAGGCTCTGAGGTCTCATATATGCTCACAATACTTCCCAGTGTCTCAGAGTACTTCCTGTTGCCTTTGTATCAAGATGTAGAACTCTCAGCTACTTGTCAAGCAGCATGTCTGCCTGCTTGCCACCATGTCACACCATGACGATAATGGACTAAACCTCTGAAAATGTAAGCCAATCCAAGTAAATGCTTTTCCTTTATAAATGTTGCCAAGGTCATGGTGTCTCTTCACAACAATAGAAATCCTAACTAAGATAGAAATTGGTACCAGGAGCTGGGGTATTGAGATGATAGACCTGACTTTTGTTTGGAGGAATATGGACCTTGGAACTGTAGATTAGAAAAGCAGTTGAAAGCTTTAAGTGATGCATACTGGGCCATCCTAGTGGGAGCATGGAAGGCAATGATGCTGCATGTGATTTGATGAACTGTTGGGTGCCTGGCTCAAGGTGTTTCGGAGGAGAAGAATTTTAGTATGTTGCTTGGAGATCATTGTGATATTTCTGGTGAAGAATGTGGCTGCCTTTTGCTGGTGTTTGAAAAGTCTGCCTGAGCCTAAGGTGAAGGGTCTTGGATTAGTTCTGTTAGCAAAGGAAATCTCAAAACAGCCTATAGGGTATGAATTCTGTTGTGCGGTTACTGGTTTTAACTATAATGCAGATTTGTATTGAAAATAAGCAAGTTGAGCAAGGAAAAATACAAAATATAAAATTTGAGGAGAAAAGGAGCACTAGGAAGTGGAATGGAACTAAGTCCTGTGTTCAAGGAGATAAACAGATTAAGAAATGGAATAAAAGGAGTGGTGATCTCAGGGCAAGACTCCACCCAGCTAAGTTTCCACTTTGTGAAAAGAAACTAAAGAAAAGCAGGGTATGGCGGTGCACACCTTGTGTCTCAGCACTCAGAAGGCAGAGGCTAACAGATCTCTGAGTTTAAGGACAGCCTGGTCAATAGAACAAGTTCCAGAACAGCCAAACTTAGTCTGTGAAGGAAACTATCAAAAAAAGAAAGCTGATGAAGATGTAAGTGAATGAAGGGGCCATATTCTAGCCTCAGTAAGCAGCAGCATTTGACAGCTTTAGCCACATGGTTTTGGCTTTAAGGGCAGATGAAAGGAATATTCATCCATGATTAAGGAAAGCTGATGAGACCAAGCATGTGTCAGGTTGTTCCTGAATGGAGGCCCAGAGAGGCCAATGTGTGAAGCTGTGAAGGTGAAGTTTGGATTGCTTTGGAGAACCCAAGATGTTGGAGATGCCAGAGCTGTGGGATACCTGAGGAAAGGCGTAACAGGGAGTGGAACCAGCCCAGGAGACAGAAGTGTGTTGCAAGTGACAGAGCTGAAAGGAACTGGAAATCTGAGAAGTGCTTTCACATCAGACGTGGAGATGCGGTCTTGAGTTTGCCCAGCTGGTTTTCAGTCTTGCTTTGGTCCAGTATTTCCTCACTGTGCTCCCTTCCCTATATTTTGGAATAGTAATGTATATTCTGTGCCATTATATGTAGGAAGCATGTGATCTATTTTTTTGATTTTGATTTTATAGGAGATTACAATTAAGAGATTGCATGAATCTCAGAAGAGACTTTGAACTTTGAACTTCTAAACATTTTTGAGACTGTGGCAGACTATGGTAACTCCTGAAGTTGAACTAAATGCATTTTGCATTATGACAATGTTACAAGTTTCTGGGGGCCAGTGACTGGAATGTTGTATGTAATTTGAATGTAATTGGCTCCCATAATCTCATAGGAAGTTGCAGTTTTAGGAGGTGTGGTTTTGTTAGAGTGGGTATGGCTTTGTTGGAAGAAGTGTGTCACTATGGAAACAGGCTTTGAGGTCTCATATATGCTCAAGCCATATCCAGGGTCATTACTTCCTGTTGTCTTTGGATCAAGATGTAGAATTCTCAGCTCTTTCTCAAGCACCAGTTTTCCTGCATGCCGCCATGTCCCACCATGGCGATAATGGACTGAACCCCTGAAAATGTAAGCCACCCCAATCAAATGTTTTTCTTTTATAAGAGTTGTGGTTATGGTGTCTCTTCACAGCAATAGAAACACTAAGACTAGAGGTTTCTAAAAACACTAAAAATAGAACTTCTGTGTGACCCAGTTACACACTCTTGGGTGTCTGCACAAAGGACTCTTCAGTCAACAAACCACAGACATACATGCACATCCATTTTTATTACCGAACTATTCACAATAGCCTAGGTATTTGCCATTAAGATGAATGGTTAAGAAAATGTGGTACATGTACACCATAAAATTTTTTATCTATGAAGAAAAAATGAAATTATGATGTTAGCAGGAAAGTGGGCAGAGATGGAAATTACAATGTTAAGGAAAATAAATCAGGTTCAGAAAGACACTCACTCTGTGTGTTCTCTTGTAAGCTCACCCTTGATTTCAGGGTGTGTGTTTGTGTTTGTGCATAGTCTAGACACCATGAAATTAGAAAGAGAAGCATAGAGAGGAAGAAGAATACTAAGGAAAAGGGAGGAAAAAAGAATCAGTAATTGAAATGCATAGTAATAGTAATTGAAATGTATAAAAGGGGATGCGGGGTAAGAAGGATGGGGAGAGACTAATAGAAACAAAGTACACATGAAAATGCCATTGCTTTGCATGCTAACTTAAAAATGGGACAGTTCCACTTACAGTCAGTAGGACTTTGTTCATTTTAATATTAAATATGTTTGCATGAAGACTCATGAAAATTGTAATTACTTTCAATTTGATAAATATCATTTCTAGTTGGATATTTAAAATTAGATTTCAAGGCAGGGCATAGGGGCCATATCTGTAATCTTAGAACTCAGGAGGCAGATGGAGGATGATTGGGGCAAGTTTGAAACCAGCCTGCTCCATAGAGGGAGTTCCAGGCCAGGACTATATAGTAAGAATCTGTAGGGGACAAAATGAGAGAAAGAGCTGGGCAGTGGTGGGGCATGCCTTATCAGCACTTGGGAGGCAGAGGCAGGTGGAGCTCAGTGAGTTCAAGGCCTGGTCTACAAAGCATGTTCTAGGACAGCCAGGGCTGTTACACAGAGAAACCTTGTCTTGAACCACCCCCCCCAAAAAAAAAAATCCAAAATGAGAGAACATAAGAATTAACTTTTTTTTTTTTTTTAAAAAATAGCAATGAGATGCCTTTGATAGCATCTCCTATAAGATAGGGATAAGAACTAAGATTTGTAATTACAGCAACCCTAAAGGTCCTGATTCAAAGCAAAAATGTGATTCCTTTGAAAAGCCCTTCCAACACACACACACACACACACACACACACACTTTTGAGACAGGGTTTCTTTGTATAACATCACTCACTGTTTTGGAATTCACTTTGAAGACCAGGTTAGCCTTGAACTTACAGAGATTCATCTGCCTCTGCTTCCCAAGTGCTGGGCTTAAAGGTGTGTACCACCACTGCCTGGCAGTCCTGTACATTCTCAATTTCTATCAAGTACTTCTGAGGGTTGTGATGGATAGTTTTATGTCACCTTGACACAAGTTAAAGTCATCTCAGAGAAGGGAACCTCAATTAAGAAAAACATTTCCATAAGATTGGGCTGTAGGCAAGCCTGTGGTGCATTTTCTTAGTGATTGATGTGGGAGGATCCAGCCCATTGTGTGTGGTGACATCCCTGGGCTGGTGGCCCTGGGTTTTATAAGAACCAAGCCATGATGAACAAGTCAGTGAGTAGCATCAATCCACAACCTCTTCATCAACCTCTGCCTCCAGGTTCTTTCCCTGTTTGAGTTCCTGTCCTGACTTCCCTCAGTGATGGATTATATAGTATAGAAGTATAAGTCAAATAAATCTTCCCTTCCCAACTTTCCTTTGGTCATGATGTTTCATCATAGCAATAGAAACTCTAATTAGGACAAGGGTGGAGGCAGGCTGGACCATTTGTGCATTTAAAAGTAATAACTGTTCTTGGGGCATCCAGCTCATTGCTGCACCATTCCTTGAGAACAAGTTACTGAAAAAAGATTCTTAAAAAAGAATAGATAAATTCCATCTTCTAGTATTAGGCCATGAGACTGGGGAGATAAATAACCCATTTTTGAGCTCTTCAGAGCGATTACAGGACATTTGCTACAGAGGGTCCCTGATCCAGAGATAGGGTTTAACTATTCCCCTGGGGAATAATTTTCCTCTTACTTGCTTTTTGCTGGCCACTTTCTTATCATTATGACTGACCCCTCTCTCTTTCTTTTGGTAAAGGAAAAAAAGTGCACTCTATGGTCCCTGGATCCCTGCCAGTGGACACACTCACTCGTATCCTGCCTGCTGCTGGTAACATGAATGCCAGTGAAACTGGCATTCAAGGTTCACAGTCCTTGTGCTGCCCAGGCCAATGCATTAAATGTCAGCAAGAAAATTAACTGTCTGAAAATAATGTCTTATGCCTATGTGCCACCATGAGTTCAGTAGTCATTATGACTGGAATAAAAACCAGATCTGGAGTGACAACAGGGTGTTACCTCTAGACCTAGTCCATAGGCAATCTGGTACAGGCAAGAATTGAAGTCAAGAGGGACAAACTGACACAGGGTTTTAAAAGATACTTCCTTTTGGGGTTGGAGAGATGGCTCATGGTTAAGAGCATGAACTGTTCTTCCTAGAGGACCTGAGTTTGATTCTCAGCACCCTCATCAGGTGGCTCACAACTGCCTCTAACTCTGGGTCCAGGGCATCCCCACTCTGCCACCCCCACCCCAGCCTCTGAACTCAAATACACATACCCAAGATTTATTTTTAGCTCTCTCTCTCTCTCTCTCTCTCTCTCTCTCTCTCTCTCTCTCTCTCTCGTGTGTGTGTGTGTGTGTGTGTGTGTGTGTGTGTATGTCTGTCTGCGTGGGTATGTGCACATGAATATAGGTGCCTGAGGAGGCCAGAGGCATCAGATCCCCTGATGGTTGTGAAGTGGCCTATACTGGTGTTGGGAACTGGATTCCCTTTCTCTTTAAAGGCAGGAAGCACTCCTAAAGATGAGTTATAGGTTTTCCAGGTAGACAATATTCTCACTCACTGACTTTTTTTGTGATCCTAATTGTGTTAAAGGTAAGGGGGAGATTATCTTCAAGGGCATGGTTATATTTTGTCAGTGAGAGAGAAAGCATGTGCTTTTCAAAAGTGCTCCAGCTGTGAAAAGAACATATTGAAAGTGTTTCCTTCTATTCTTATGTGACCCTGTAGACCAAAATGATTTGTTCTATCTGCCAAACCTTGATAGTATGGATTTCTTTTTCTTTTTTGGTTTTACAAGACAAGCTTTCTCTGCATAACCCCGGCTGTTCTGAAACTCTGTAGATCTGGCTGGCTTTGAACTCAGAGATCTGCCTGTCTAGTAGTGGGATTAAAGGTGTGTACCACCATGCCCAGCTCTTTCTTATGCATTTTAAAATGGGAATTTCTAAGCTGGGAAGATACTCAGTGGCTAAAATGTGTGCCACACAAGCATGAGAATCGTGTTCCATCCCCAGAACTCATGCAAAGAAGTTGAACATGGTGGCTTGTGCTTGTAATCCCAGCACTAAGGAGATGGAGACTGGTGGATTCCTGGGCTTCCTGGCATCCAGATGACCATGTCTCCTAAAACAAAACAAAACAAACAAACAAACAAACAAAAAACAAAATAAAAAAAACTAAAGGAAGCTGGCAAGATGGCTCAGCAGGCAAAGCCTCCTGTGAGCAACTGGGGACTTGACTTCTATCTCAGGATCCTCATATTTGTGTTCTAATCTCCACATGCACACTGTAGCATGGGCCTTCCACACACAAAGTAAGTAAGCCAGTGCAACAAAGACAATACACACCATAAAGCAATGTGGGGATGCAGGGATGGCTCTGGGCAAATGCCTGCTGTAAAAGCACAGGGACTTGAGCTCAGTTGTCTAGAACCCACACAGAGGCTGAGGATGGTGGCATGTGCCTGGAGACTCAGCACTGGGGTGTGAAGAGGGACACTTCAGAGGCTGCTGGCTAGCCAGTCTAGCCAAAACTTTAAGCTTAGGCCTTGTCCCCAAAATAAAATAAGTTGGAGACGTGCTTCTCTATTCAAAGTCAGCCTTTGGCCTCTATATTCACCCACACAGATAAGTGAACTCACACCTACATGTGCACATATAAACACACATACACACAATAGAATTTTCAACTGTTTGTCCCCAAACCTCAGAGCTTCTTATTGCCTGTTTTCTGGCATATGTGGAACACGCATGGAGACACACATGGATGTACAAGACATTAAAGCAAAAAGAGGCACTAGCCTCCCCAGTGGGAAGGGGAGATGGGACAAAGGATGGTGACTAGGAGAGTGAATAAGAGCAAAGTACAAAAGTAAATAGCAAGTGTCATAAAGAAGCTCATTATTTTGTTTATTCACTTAAAATGGGTAACAGAAACCTCAGAATTTTGAACAGCTGTGATGTACACGCCTATAATCCTTGTCCTTGGGAGGCTGAGGCAGGGTATGTGGTTCAAGATGAGGCTAAGCCACATAGCAAGACAGTCTCATTCCTTGCCCTCAATATATGTATGTTTTGGTGTGTGTGTTTGTGTATGTAACAGATTTCAACAAGATTTGTTTGCACTTTCAGGTGCAGACAGGGAGTTGTGAGTTCCATACAATCTTAGGCTACAGAGCAAGTTTGAAGCCGCCCTGCTCTACCCAGAAACCCTGTCTCACACCTCCCTCTCTCCAAGAATAAAATGTGTACATTTCTTCCCCTGTAGAAAATTAAAGATAAAAGTTTGGAGATGAGATTTGGAGTGTAGCTCAGAAGGACAGGCGTGCTTCCATGTGAGCTCCTGGGCTTGGTCTCTGTCTTTTTTAACAAACTCATGGCCTCATAACATTTTAGACAAATGTTCTACCACCGAATTACATCCTAGCTGGCCGTAGTTTCTGGCTCTCAAAACCAGAAATAGCCAGACATTATTGTTTTTTATGTAACTATGTTAGCGGGGTAGGCATCTGCAGTTACTTGTGACTCAGGGAAGAGGTTGCTTAACTCAGCAACCTCAAGATTCAGCCTGTTTGTTTTTGTTTTGTTTTGTGTTTTCAGACAGGGTCTCTCTGTAGAATTTGGAGCCTGTCCTGGAACTCACTCTGTAGACCAGGCTGGCCTCAAACTCACAGAGATCCTCCTGCCTCTGCCTCCTGAGTGCTGGGATTAAAGGCGTGTGCCACCACTGGCTGGTTCAGCCTCAAGACTGAAGAGTTCTTTACCACAGTTACAACAATTATACAGTTTCATGGGGAAAGCAAAACTTATCATCACATGAAAATAATCACTCATCAACTCATCAAACATGCCTTCTCTCCAGTATGCCCTTTGCTAGCTCCTGCCCCCCTTTGCTAGCTCCTGCCCCCCCCCTTTGCTAGCTCCTGCCCCCCCCCCTTTGCTAGCTCCTGCCCCCCCCCTTTGCTAGCTCCTGCCCCCCCCCTTTGCAAGCTCCTGTCTCCCTTTTCCAGTCTGTGGGTTTTTCTAGTCAGTGTTTCTGACAGAGGTTGCAGCACCTGGTAATGTAAGGGTGACCCAAATAAAGCCAGCAGTGATCTGCATATGTCTGCCCCGAAAACACTTCAGAATTTTGGGAAGTTAAAGGAGAAGATGTTGGTGTATTGCTCAGATATCAATACAAACAAGACTTTTGAGAAGCAGGGGTTTGAACTTCAGAAAGCTGGAAGGGATTATGACTCAGAAGTCTTCACAATAAATGATTTGAATGCCAAAGGGTTTTGAAGTTAGTAAATTAATTCTCTTGCTTTGTATAAAATTACATTTATTGTGTGTGAAGATGGGGGTGTAATGATGGCAGTATGCTTTTTTTTTTTTTTGTTCCAAAAGTTATGCCTCTTGGTTATGATTTAATGTGAACTGTGCCCCAGCAGCTCACATGTCTGACTACTTGGTACCCTGGCGGCATTGTTTTGGCAAGCTATCCGTGGTGTTTTGAGTAAGAGCGGCTCCTATTAGTCCATATGTTTGAATGCTTGGTCCCCAGTTAGTAGAACTGTTTGGGAAGGATTAGAAGGTGTACCCTTGTGGGAGGAAGTGTGTCACTGTGGGTGGGTTTTGAGGCTTCAAAAGCCCATGGCAGGCCAGGTATGTCTCTCTTTGCCTGATGCCTACCCATCAGGATGTAAAGCTCTAGGCTACTGCTCTAGTGCCGTGTCTGTCTGCTTCCCACCATCATGGCAATGAGCTAACTCTCTGAAACATAATCAGGCCCCCAATTAAATGCTGTCCTTTATAAGAGTTGGTCATGTTGTCTCTTCACAGCAATAAAATAGTGACTGAGACATCATAGAAACTTTGGGACATATGGTCCAGCGAGGAGAAATAGGTCCCTGGGGCTGGGCCTTGAAGGTTTCCTCCCCTGCTAAATGCTTCTACCACCAGGCTGTCCCCACCAGGCTGAGCTGAGACATTGAGTCAGAATGAACCCTCCTTCCTTTAATTTGCTTCTGTCAGGTATTTGGTGACAGTTATGAGAAAAGTACCTAGCACATTCCCTAAGAAAAATAGATGTTTTCAAGGATTTATCACATGGTTATACCAATTATAATCTAACTAAAAAGTAAGATAAGACAATCTTAATTTCTTTTTTTCTATTATAAAAATCACCAAAGATGCATTTGAGCTTTTTATATTTAGTTTTTAAGTGATGTGCTTGTGAGTGCATGTGCCTGCAGAGGCTGGAAGAGGGCACAGCTCTCCTGGCTCCAGGGCCACAGAGGGATTGTGAGCTGCTGGCTGTGACTGCTGTGAATTCTTGTCCTCTGCAGGAGCAAAAAGACTCTTAGCTAGAGTCATTTCCCAAGTCCCTCACCTGAAGGTTTTTAAAGAGTCACTTATTTTGTGTACATGCACCACATCAGAAGAAGGTGTTGGATCCCCTAGACCTAGAGTCAGGGACAATTGTAAGCCACCCTGTGGCTGCTGGGAAACAAACCTGGGTCCTCTGCAAGAATGACAAGTGCTCTTAATCATCAAGTCATCTCTCCAGCTCCCCCCTCTCTCATTTAAGTTTTAACAGACTTGGTTTAGTAAGGTAAAAGATGACAGACTATTAAGACAGTGTAGACTGATGTTAATCTTCCTAAGAGGAACCCAAATTAAGTAAATTCTCCACTACTCCAGATGATTTGACTTTAGGCTATGCCCTTACCTGACCTTTAGCCAGGCCTCAGCTCTTGACTGCTGCAGTTGGTAAGGTACTTACAGGTGAGGTGCATGCTCTGAGCCAAATCCAAAATTAATTTCCTAAATTTAAATTCCATTTATTAACCACAAAGGTCTACCTGAATGCTTGCCTTCAGCCTCTTCCTAAGGTATTTGTTCACTATTTGAGCATTGGGGCTGGCTCCTCCCCTGAGGATGCTTTGCTTCTGGCTGGTAAGTGGGAGCGATGCTCCTCACGAAGGCTTGCACCTTCAGGACCAATATTGGATAATTTGTCTCTTCAAAACCGCAGCCATCTCTGACCCTGATGAGTCTTTCTGTTTGTCTTGTTTGTTGCTATGAAAATTTAATTTGAGCCTAGGTATTTTTAAGATAGCTCTAAAGGTTACTTCCTGAAAATGCCCTTGTTTGAACGGCAGCCTCTGGTGCCCAAAGCCAAGCCATGAGATGGGAGGTCTCTGGGGTTGGGTAGGGTGATTGTCTTGTAGTTTCCTGTGTGTGCATACTGTGTCTACATCTGCTGCCAGCTTGTCTCTGCACTACCAACTCTAATAAGCCCAAGGGACCCTTGGATGGAACCTTTGGATACTCATCTCCAAACTGGTCTTTCAGTCTCAGTCCCCTCACAGAATAGGAAGGGTAAACATACGGCCCATTTCGCATGTGGCTGTGGTCCTTTGGGAGTGACTACTTGAGAATGTTTTTGGATCATGCCTGGATTTGCAGAAAGACTGAGTAGGTTGGCTAATGATGTCTGTCAGGGTCAGGGAATGGTGGTATTAAGATGCACACTGTATTCTTTCTGTCTTTATGCTAGAGTGTGCCATGCAGTGAATAACCCTGTAGCATTTTAGGTAAGTCATGTGTTATCACTTAGCTATGACTCAGAGTTTGTTTCTGAACTCTTAGGGTACCTGACAAGCATCAGTGTGTACCTATGTATACTCTATGACTAATACTGCACATATAAGATTAAAGATACTATCTTAATGTACTATTCCTACCAGTTAAGCTAAATACAGTTATTTTATTAAGGGGCTTTCACTGGTGAGTATCAAGCCACAAAGCTACCATTTCTGTAGAGCTTAAGCTTAAGCATTTTCTCCTCATCACTTCTAACACTATGTATTTGTATATTTTTTGTACTGTCAGAAAAATTTGAATGGCTTTTAGAGATAAGGGCTTTAGGGACATTTCTGACTGAGAATGCCCCAGAGGGAAGCAGTAAAGGCTAAGGACCCTATTTTAGTGGACATACACAGAACACAGAAAGAGAAGTTGTTTATTGTGTTTGTGATTGGTTATTGGAATTAGGTTAATGTCACCCTGAAATTGCAAAGTTCTGTAAGACTATCATGCCTCCTCAGCAGTGTGTGTGTGTGTGCGTGTGTGTGTGTACATGCTTAGAAATCAGAGAACAACTTTCAGGTGTGAGATCTTTTATACCTTTACTACATGGGTTCTGGGATTGAACTCAGGTTGTCAGGTATGGAAGTGATCATCTTACCCACTGTGACAAATCTCCAGTCTTTGATATAATCTTTATGGGTGGCCTTGTAGCACTGTGGTTAAAGTAATATAGTCTAATTTTCAAAAGAAATTCTGAAAGGACTTCAGCCATTTATTTGCCTTTCTTTTACTCTTTAAGGCAAAGAGACCAGAACATTTCTTTTTTGTGTATGTTTATTTTTGTGTTAGGATCTTTCTGTATAGTTCAGGCTGACCTCTAATTCATGACCTGCTTGCCTCTGCCTCCTGAGGGCTGGGGTGACAGGTGAGTGCCGCTACAACTGACCTCCAAATACCTTTTATATGTTTATTTATTTTTTTGTCATTAATTACTATATATTTCTTGGATTAAATTATGGGTTTCAGGCAGGTGGTGGTGGTGCATATCTTTAATACCAGTACTCAGGAAGCAGAGGCAGGTGGATCTCTGTGAGTTTGAGGTCAGCCTCGTCTATAGAGCAAGTTCCAGGACAGCCAGGGCTACACAGAGAAACCCTGTCTCAAAAAACCAAAAAAGAAAAGAAAAAAAGAGATGTCATCATGGCAATTTCACAAAAAGTATATCATGAACTTGGACACACACACACACACATACACACACCAAAACAAACAAACAAACAAACAACCTCCCAACAACCCCATGGAGGCTATTTTGTGTTGGCAAACTACCCCTGAACATGGAGCCTGCCCTGGAGTGTAGTAGCAATGCCCAGTGATATTCACTGGGGAAAACTGATTTTCTCTTTCCCAGTAGGTATCGAATGCAAATAGCTTCTTGGCTAGTGGTGCGACTTTGTGTCACTTCCTCTTCCCTATGCTGGGATTTTGTCTGGTTTGATACTGTTCTGTTCTTGTGCCTAATGTCACAGTCTCTGTGAGTTCACAATCTATCAGTCCTGCATTGTCTGGAAGACAATGTTTCCTCGGAGTCATCTCTCACCTCTGGGTCTTCGAATCCTTCGTCCTCCTTGTCTGCATAGATTCCCTGAGCCTCACACTAGGCTGGGACTCATCTTCCATTTCTTATATGTATTTTAAATCTACGTTTCTCACATGAAATAAAACATGTGACATGACATTTGTCTTTTGAGACTGGTCCCTTATCTACTTTCCTCTGTATCACAAGGCTCCCAAATGTTTATTTGGGACAAATATTTGGGACAAAACAGCACTGTCGATGGCTGGTGGTGGTGGGGGTGTGTGACAGCAGTGGTGGGAATAAAGAGGGTCAGATTTTTCTGATCCACGAGAGAAGGAAGGCCAGGCACCCTATCCACGAGTGATTTCTCTTTTGTCAGGCACATCATGCCCACTCCTTGAAGATGGGGTTTCTGGTTGTCATCTGGATGGTATCACTAGGAAAAAAGGACTGAGTCACAGCTTTCACCCTGGGGCCTCTGCAGAGTTCCCTACACAAAATCTGCCTCTGGGATGCGATTGCTCCTGGCTGTATCTCTTGAGGCTGAAAGCTGTTGCTCTGGACCATGTGCTTCGGTAACTGGCCCTGGGCCATCACAAATCTGCCCATTGGATGTCTGTCACAGCCTTTCCCCAGTAGCATCAGGAGATGTTGGTAACTTAGATCTATTGTTTTTATTACATGGGCGGTAACTAAACACAGAAGCAATGGCAGCCTCACTAATTAGCCTCTCAGTTTCACAGCACCTGTGTATTTCACCCTCCTCCCCACGGTGCTGTCGACTTTCAGGTGGATTTTAATGTTTACTTCACCATCTCCAGCCTCAGCTTCTTGATTGAGTTTCCCTTCTATTGACTTTCTCTTCTCAGAGGTATGTATTTTGGGTAGCTGTCCCTTGATCTTAAACCTTTATTTTTCCTTTTCAGGACAATAAAAATATTTTACTGTACAGGAAAGTAAAAAAAAAAAAAAATGCATGCTCACTGTATAAATGAGAAGAACACAAAAGTGCACAAAGAAAAGCCTTCCACATTATCCGTGATACTAGAAATAACCGCTGCAAATGTTTTTTTGCCCTTCACATTTTCTTTCTTTCTTTTTTTTCTTTTCTTTCTTTCTTTTTCTTTTTTTTTGAGGCAAGGTCTCCTTATGTAGGCCCCACTGGCCTTGAATTCACAATCCTCCTGCCTCCGCCCCCTCAGTCCTGAGATTACAGATGTGCAGTACCACATTCTGCCCTCCTTTCAGTTCTTCAGAGTTGCAGTATGCCATGTGTGTGGATACGTAATTAGTTTTCTCTCATATGTGCCCAGTCTCAACCTACTCTTAGCAAAGTTCTGAGGCTGCTGTGACATTGCTGTGTGTGGATCTGTGCATGTGTGGACATGTATTTTTTTTTTTAATTTATTTTATTTATTTAATTTTATATAACAAAGTCCAATTAAATGAAAACAAACATTTATACACAATATTTGGGAATTTGGGCGTCGTTCTTTCCAAACTACTTCCTGCTGGTAAGGGGCGCTGTCTTGGGGGATTCGAAGAAGATTCAGATATCCTAGCTGTAGTCTGTAGGGCTGTTTTGTCCAGCTGTTTGGAATGTAGGATCAGCTTGTACTCTGTTTCAGGCGGTCTGGTGTGATCAAACCACATTAGTCTGGAAGGAATCCACATCTTTTCATTTTCTGTGGAAACAAAAATAGAAATACTTTTCCCCAGTAACTTGTTCTTCAACTTAAATTTTGGAGTCAAAGCGTTTTTTTTTTAATTTATTATTTTACATGTGGACATGTATTTATCACACACACACGCACACACACACACACACACACACACACACACACACACACAGAGAGAGAGAGAGAGAGAGAGAGAGAGAGAGAGAGAGAGAGAGAGAGAGAGACAGGCTTTAACTAGTGAGTACCTATGCTCCTCACCTGGGGTCACAGCACTACATACTTGTGCTCTCTTTGATCGCTTATGCGTTTTCTTGTCCCCTTCCTTCTCATCCTTCATGGGTTTATGACTTCTTTCTTTCTTTCTTTCTTTCTTTCTTTCTTTCTTTTTCAAATCTTGAAATTTTATTTAAAATTTGCCAAGAGCGCTTTTTAGCAGTATCTGGATCTCGGTCGGGTAGAATTGTTTCGGGTAGAATTGTTTACAGAATCACAAGGGTTGGTTTTAAGTCTGGGGAGAGAGGCTAGCCTCTGAACTCCTTTCCCATCTAGGCAGTCTGAGGGTGAAGTGGGATCTCTGAGTTCCTTTGCACTGGTTTCCTGCTGCCTAGAGGAATGGATGAAAAGGCCCCAAAGTTCTCCTTACCTGCATCTTCAAAGCAAGAAAAAGACCAACCACTACGCCAGTGTAGCCTGTGATGCACTCTAAGGCAGCGTTAACACAGCTCCAGGCTAGAGAAAGCAAGGCCATGGAGAAATCACAAAGTATAATACATATGGCAACACAGTATTGTTTTGTACTTGGAATTCTATCCTCCACGTGTCACAGTCATGAATACATAAGCAACCATTTGCCCTGTTGTCCAGCAGCACACAGCCCTCAGGGAAGCTGTTGGAGCATGCTCACACTGTTGAAACAGCCAGCTGTATCTACACTCTGGGTGGCAAGGTCTCCAAAGACTCCAGGTGGAGGAATGGGATCACGACTGTGAGAAAGAGAGTCCCTAGCCACCTCTGGCTTAGACAGGCTGCCATCTCTTACCACCACCGTCTGGGAGGCTGTGAAAGTTAATGGGAAGAAACCCTGGCTGTCTGCGGAGAGGAGTATCCAGTGGGAAGCGTGAAGCATTTCGACGAGGTAGAGGCCGAACATCTGCTGAACTGTGCTGAGCCTTAGTTTACCATCACAGGGAAGCACGGCTCTTTTTTATCCGTAGGACCTACAGAAGGAGTTTTCTTGGTCTTTCTGCCTCCCTGACTAACACATAAAAATCCCGGGGTTCACTAGCGTCACAGCACCGAGGATCAGAAGTCCGAAGCTACTAACTCGGGTTTATGATTTCTAAAGTCTAATTTTAAGTTGAGTACCAGGCAACACATCACAAAACAGGAAGACTCATGTGTGTGTGTGTGTGTGTGTGTGTGTGTGTGTGTGTGTGTGTGTGTGTGTAGTGTGAGTACATGCAGGTGCATGTGCGTGTGTGCCTGAGTATGAAGGTCTGAGGTCAACCTCAGATGTCATTCCTCAGACATTCCTACTTTCTTCTTTGAGATAGAGTTCTCATTTAGATCTCACAGGCAGGCTGGCCAGTGAGCCCCAGGAATCCTCCTGTTTCCTCTTCCACAACACAGACTTTAAGTGCATACAGCCACAATTAGTATTTTTACATTGGCTTTGGGGATCAAACTCAGGTCCTAGTGCCTGTGTGACAAGTGCTTTACAGACAGCCATCTTCCCAGACCCTTACCTCTTCATCTTTGCTGTTTTGGTCACTTCCTGTGGCTCTTGGAAGCTTAGTCTCCACCCTCCCCCAGACTTAGTTCACACAAGAGCCTTCAGCTTCCATAAATTGCTAGGAAACAAGGTCTGAACACCCAAAGAGAATTTCCTGTTATTCTCCTGCAAAATGAAGCTGAGGTGCTAAAAGCTGCATGGATTTGGAGTTCAGGATGTTCTGTTCTTCAGCTGTAATTGCTGCTTTCCCTTTAACTCTAGACATTATTCTGTCAAACAAAAGAAATTTTAGTCTTCATACAGGTATTATTATTTCATCAAAAATTTCCTGCTCTAAATGTGTGAATGGTAAAAAGATGTCTGCATCATCAAAGGTGATTTTGTTTTGTCTCCGGATTGGCCTCTGAAGACTCCTAGAAGAGGGAGAGTCAGTTTAGAGATGAGCCTGGAGCAATTTGTTGATTTCACAGAGTAAGGCATAGCCAGTTGCAACAAATACACTCAATTTAAAAATCATTTTGAAATTGAAAAATGTTAAATGAGCTCTTGTTTTTTAAGTATATTACCTAAATGATGGATGTTTGATCCTCAAAATTTAATTATTCCCGAGAGTAGTGTAGGAGTAAGGATTAAGTGGGATTTTGGTGGATTTAGGCTGGCTATCACAAACTTTGGATCCAGAGACATCACTATCTGCGATGAGGGCTGGGAGAGAACTTAGCTTAGACTGTGGAATAAGGGAACAATTTGTCTCCCTGAATTACCCTTGAAGAAGTCTACCTCATGATCCAGGAATGTGTCTTGGTAATCAATCAGCCACACATCCTGCAGGCATCTATGCATCTCAGTTTTCAATAGTTTAATCTTCATGAGGGATGTGGCTGTATGCTTAATAGAACATAAATATGTTTTCAATAACTACATTTTTCTTGTTATGTATTCTCCTTAGTCTAGTGGACTCATCAACATTTACTACACTGAATAAGTGTGGAACTTATTGACTCATATTTTTTTTCTTTGCTCTATAGCTCTGTAATCAAAGGGACTGATGAATCTGTGCTGGAGGTACCTGCATAAACACCATGGGAGTCCCAGGGTAGCAATTCAGGAACTCAGAAGAGAATCAGACAGAAAGGGTGGGATGACACTTGGTTGTGTGGATTCTTTACTTTACAGCTATTTCAAGTTGAGTTGATCCACAAGCGTGTGATTTGTCTTATTCCATGTTGGAATCAGGAAGACGCAAGCTCCTGTGAGAACCAAGACTGCTGTGTTAGGATCATTGAGTAAAGAAGCAGGATGGCTGCAGTAGGTCAGCGGGTGGATCCACCCTCTGCATAGCTGAGCCTTGCTCTTTTGTGCTAGCACAGTCCTTGCTTAGCAAGCCACCCAACCCCCTTTGTAGTAGTGTATTTCTGGAGGTGGCTTATTACTCTGTGCCAAGAGGTCCCTTCTCTCAAGAGTTTAGCTGAGCCTCTACATAGAAGCTGTAGAAATGTCTGTAGCAGAACTTCTAGAACTCACCTGGATAAACAGATGTGTGATCCTGCTGCCTTGACTGGGCTCTGGAGTGAAGGCTAGTTTTGGGAACACAGATGGTTAGCAGCTAGAACCTTCAGATTTGAACATTGATCTGAAGGGTGTGGGTAGAGAGGGATGGATAGAATAAGTGGGCTTGGATGGTGGAAGTGTTCCTGGACAGACTCCAAAAGTGCTGGAGATGTAGGTTTTTTCCTTTTTTTTCTGGTTTTGTTTTGCCTTTTGGTGGTGGTGGTACTAGAGACCGAATCCAGGACCAGGCTAGAGAAGTGCTCTTTTCTGACCTGTGCCTCCAGCTCTGTACACAGGGCTGACATAGAGGACCTGTGGGTAGAGTCTTTTCCTACATCCACTTCCTTGATGCCTGGATCTCTTGTCCCCAGCTGTATTTTCTGCCTGAGGCAGGACTGAGGAAGGCCTCCTAGAACTCAGATGAACTCCATGCTTTCATTTGCCAGCAGGCAAGCAAGCTCTAGAACTGGCTGTGGTTTCCACAGGGCCCATCAATATTGTTGACCCAGTAATCCAGCTCCTGGGACTCCCCAAAGGCCTGGGATTAAAGCCAAGACTCAGGCTCAGCCTGCCAGAAAGTACTGCTGTCATCATTACCAGCCCTCAGGGTGCACAAGCCCATCCTCCCAGCCTCTCTCCTCAGTGCTTTCTGAGGGCTTCAGGGGTAAAGACTTGGTGCCACATAGTCTCACCTTGGGCCCTGAGAAGGAAGCTCTTACACTGAGATTTAAAAGAAGTGCCCATTTTTCATGCCAAGAATATCACAGGAGTCTAAGTTTATGAGAGTCACCAGCGGTGTCTAGTCTGGGATGCAAGATGCTTTTAGCCTACCACATTTTTAGGGTCCTGCCTGTGTACCCCAAAGCTCTGTGGGGACAATTCCAGCCATTTCCTTGGCAGGGTGGCTAAGTAGTGGCTCCTTTGCTAGAGTTTCTTTTGTTTGTTAAAGCACTTTCTCATCACATCTGGAGAAGATGAAGCTTGGTGTGGAGAGAAGAAGCTTCCTTTTGAAACCCTGGAATCAAGGGTCCCTGGCTCAGAACTGCTCATGCTGGCAGCTTTGTGCCAGCCTCCAAAGCACTCCCTAGCAATTCCATCTTCTCCCAAACAAATGAGGCTCAGGTTCTTGGCCAAATTTAGCAACAAGAAGAAACTACATCAACTTTGAGACCATAAGGAGTGGTTCCACTGAAAGACATCTTAGCTGACATAGGGGAATTTAGGCAACAGAACCATTTTAGGCTTTCTGTAGAGTTTTCTAGAAGCTTCTTAACTAAGCACAATAAAATGCACTCACATCTTCAATGAAATATAAAAACTTTCATAAAAATTGAAGGGTTTTTTTATGGCTTTGCCTGTATAATTATCTCATTCTTAAATTGTTCTTATATGTAAGGAACTTTTAAAGGAATAATTTCACCATGGAGTTGATATAATATATTTTACAAGCTGTTAATTAAATTACTATTAGTTTTACCATCTGTACTAGGCAGGGCTTCCGGGGGAAGAGGACTCATAGAATACATACATACATACGTACGTACGTACGTACGTACACACATGAAAAACAAATTTACTAGATTGGCTTACAGTTCAACATTGGCAGTCTGCGTGCCAGAGATGCAGAGAGCCTGGCTGTTACTCAGCCCACAACACTGGATGCCTCTGTAGTCCTAATTGGATGCTGAAGGCTTGAAAGATCCTTAGACAGTTACTGTATTTCGTTTACATAGGGAGGCTGGAGGAGCTGGAGTCAGTGCAGGACTGCAGTAGCAACAGTGGCAGATGCCTTAGTTCAGCAGAAAAAGGCAAAAGGTAGGAAGGTGCCACCGCTCTTTCCTTGAATCACTTCCTGTTAGAAAGGGCCATCCACTTTGAGCCAGTCCTTCCTGGAAATCACAGACACACCCAGAGGTATCTTCTAAGTAACTCTGTATCACATCCAGTTGATAACTGAGAGCAACCATTTGTGATTTGGAGCCAATTCACTGTGTTTGCTTCCTCTACAGGTTCCTGGGCAGCTAATTGTCATGGGCACAGAATATCTGGTGCCTAACAGAAAAAGTAGCTCTGAGGGAGTGACTCTGATGTTTAGCTCAGGAATAAAGGATTTAAGGTTACAAGGTTGCTGAGGGATACTAGTTCTCTGGTGCTCCATGTGCCTGAGCTGGGTAACTGCTCACAGAGGCAGAGCCGTGAAGCAGGAGGCGGATGGCCTGGGAGTGCTGCGGATGGTGCTGGAGGAGAATCCTTATCAAGGCTGGGGGTTCAAGAGTGATGTAGAGTCAGAAGTCAGAGTTCATGTACCAACTGTGACCTGTGCGACTTTGAGTATCACCTGATCTCAGTATTATCTTTCCCCAAGGTGTGACACTTGCCACAAAGGGTTACTGAACATTCAGTGGGAACATTTCAGACTCAATTCAGCTGATTAAGTTTTATACCTATCTGAAGTTCAAATCAAGTGTTAATGTTCTAGTTCCATGTTTAAGGGCATTTGGAACATCTCATGGTAACAGGATGGGAGGTAATCTATGAAGTAAGTCCTAAAAAATTAAATAATAAATAAATGCCAATGACAGCATTCTTCCAGAACAGAAGTACCACCCAACAGAGGATAAGGCTAGCTTACAATAGACGAAAGGACCTGATGCTGCTTATAGTTACTATATAAAGGACCCAACATTGTCCCTGAGCTATAGAAATGAAGGACAAGATAGCGGGGATGCAGCTGAAAGGAATGTGTTGGACACTGTGTCCTAGACTCTTATTCTATATATAGGAAAATGACGTGCAAAGTGACCAAGAATGTGATTTCTACTTATTTATATTTGGTCTTGCCTTAAAGGGAGTGAATGGATTATAAAAATAGATACAATGAAGCAAGAAAACATAAAATAAAAACAAAGCTATTATTGTGAATGCATTAGTTTAGGTTCTCCAAAAATTGAACCAGTAGTATCTATCTATCTATCTATCTATCTATCTATCTATCTATCTATCTATCTATTATCTATCTATATACCTCTCATCTACCTATATCTCATGTACCTATCTCTCATCTATCTATCTATCTATCTATCTATCTATCTATCTATCTATCATCTCTCTCTCTACCTATCTACCATCTGTACATTACATTTTATCTGTCTGTCTACCTATCCTTTATTATCTATTTATCCATCAATTATCTATTATAGATCTATTTTCTGTCATTTATTATCTATCAATAAGCTACTTATCAATCATCTTTCTCCTGTCCTGTCTATATCTACCCATCTATCTACTGTCTATCAATCTATCTACCTACCTGGGACTGACCAGGAGAAGTGGCTTACCTAGTGATAAAGGTTGGAAAGTCTTATAATATGCTGGTTGCAATATGGAGACCCTGGGGTGCTGGACTACCAGCTTCAAAACCACAGGGTCTGATGGTGTGCTTCTCATTCTGAGACCACAGGCCACGAGAACCTGGGTGATTGGGATTGGTGTAAATCCTGGAGTTCTGATATCAAGGGCAGAAGAATCAAAATCTGTCCCAGAGAGATCCTTTTTTGTTTGCCTTCTTGTTCCACCCATGCCACAGTTGGTTTCATGGTGCTTGCCCAGTTAAGGGTGGATCTCCCTTTAAGTCATCTACATCCTTGCTAGCCTCTGGAAACATTCACATTCATAAACTCAGACACAACACTGTCAGTTCTCCAGGTATTCCTTAATCTAGTCAACTTGACACCAACATCAATCATCACAATGGAGAATAAGTTAATAGGATGTCTAAGAGGGAAGAGGAGACTGATGTACATGAAAGTAGCAGTACACACACACACACACACACACACACACACACACACACGCATCAATATTGCCAACTGATCTGTTTGTTGGTACTTGACTGATGTAGGATACCCTTCTGTAGGCTGCATATATGTGTTGCTTTTATTGGGATGACATGTAGCCACTGGGGAAGCAAGATGCCAGGGCATCATCAGTAAGCTACAAGCATGTGGTGATACACAGATTAATAGTGGTAGGATAATATTTAAGAGAGAGCTAGCCAGTAGGAAGCCTAAGCCATTGGCCAAATAATTGTAACTTATACTAAACCTCAGAGTGGTTATTTCATAAGTGGATGCGGGGACCTGGTGGGCAGAGAAAATTGGTCTAGTGGGACTGAAAAAGATGGAGAAAATCTCCCTTCTACACTTGACATATTGTTGTGGGTCATGACTCATGGCTCAGTATATGCTTATGTAGTGCAAATGTGTTTGTGTGTGTGCATATACATGTGTGCATGTGTTTCTGAAGGTCAGAGGTTAACCTTGGGTACCATTCCCCATCAAGAACTTTATGCTTTGTTTTTTGTTTTGAGACAATATTTTTCCCTGGGGCTGGGGCTTGGTAATAGGTGAGGCTGGCTGGCTTGTGAACTATAGGCACCCAAAGGTCTTTGCTTTCAACCAGAGCTGGTTTATAAACTTGAGCTACCATATCCAGCTTCATATATGGGTGCTGGGGCTTGAACTCAGGTCCTTGAACTTGTGTGCTAAGCTTTCCTCAACTGAGTTATCTCCTAGGCCCCATGTCTTAAAATTTGTAACCAGTCTCAAATCTTTGTCTTATCACTTATAGGCTTATTTATTTGATTTTGCTACAGAGCCCAACTTAAATTTGTGAGTGGCGAGTTACAGACATTTGCCATAATGATTGACATTCTATTTTTATTTTTGGATTATTTGTATTAATTACACAGATTGATGGTTCAGCGTGAGTTTTCCACACATGCATGTATTACACAGTGGTCATCCTTCCCAACCTTTTCATTTACATGTTTTTTTTCTTAACAGATTTACTTATTTTATGCATGTGTTTTGCCTGTATATAGATACACCACATGAGTGTAGTGCCCATAGGGGCCAGAAAGAGCATCAAATACCATATAACTGGAGTTACAAAATGGTTGTGAGCCACCATGTGGGTGCTGGGAACCAATCCTGTGTCCTCTGTAAGAACAGAGAATGCTCTTAACTGCTGAGCCATCTCTCCAACTGTCCCCCTCATTCCTGCCCTGTCCACTTGAGTTTAAACTGAGATCCTTATTAAATCTATTGCAATGGACTTTACTGAGTGCGCTCTCATAATGACAGTCTTGCTATTGCTAATGATAAATAACATTGATTTTGAGGTTTTGCTGTAAAACTATTAGTTACTTTTCTTTACACTGGGACAAAATGCCTGACAAAGCAACTTTAAAGGAACAAGGAAGGTGTCAATGGAAAAATGATTCTTGAAGAGTTCAGTTTGGATGTCCTGGTTTGAATTTTCTGAAAATTTCTGACTGAATTAAACCATGACCTCATGCCAGGGTATTTGCTATCCAGTCTTTCATAGACACAGTACTGTCCATTTAAGTAGTTTCATTGTCTGAAATGTTGAGCTGTATCCAAAGTACTTTCCAGTACTGCAGTTTCTTACTTCGGAAACCACTGTTGCCAGGAATGTAAGTCTGTTGTCTGTGGCCTATAAAAGCAAAGTTCCAGCAAAAAGGGAAACAAGGAAGGGTTTGGTTTTGCTCATAAAGTCCATTAGGATGGCAGGAGGGTGAAGCAGCTGGTTGCAACTTGTCCATAGTCAGGAGCAAAGAAAAATGAATGCTGGTGTTCATCTGGCTTTCTTATTTTTATTCAGTCAGTGAGCATGGCCCATGGAAGTTCCTGCCCATAGTTAGGATGGGCCTTCATTTCAGTTCAGTCTTTCCATGCATGTAAACACACAAAACCGTGTTTCCATGGTGATTCAAAGCCCAATCAAGCTGGCAGTGGATATTAACCATCATAGAAACATTAAAATTATAGTTAATCTTTACTTTCATTTCTTTGCAGTGGCTTTAGTGTCAGAGACAAAAGATATTTTGTGATGGAGGTTGTGTAATAAATAGATTTTACTCATATCAAACAAGGTTTGCTTATGACCAGAATTGGAGGTTTATTTTCAAATCCCTCACCCATGTTCCTGAGTGTAGACTCAACGTGGCTGAGATGAGAGAAGCTGGTTCTAGATTCTTGCTGGTAGGTCCCAAAGACTAGCAGCAAACGTGAGGCACCTGCAGAGCACACCCAAGATCTAGCTAAGGAGAGTCCAGAAGGCTGGTGTGGTGGCATACACAAGTGACTCAAGAGGCTGAGGCAGGAGGATCACACGTTTGAGGCTGGCTTGGGCTTCATTGTGAGTTTCAGAAGAGGCTGAGCTACTTAGTAAGATTCTGGCTCAAAACACAGAGGAAAACAGTGGCTCCAGCAGCAGCAACTCCAGTAACAAAAGGAGGGGTTGGATAGACGCCTGTTTAATTCACAGCTGAGAAATGCCTGGCTAGTGGGAAGATGAGTGAAAGGTACATTTATGTCATACCCCCCACAAGGGCACTGTTGTTAGTACATGTCTGCCCCTCTCTCTCTCTTTGGAAGAAAACATTGGGGAAATGTACAAGAGGTAGACTATCCCCTTAGGGGCTGATACAAACTGTCAGATTCTATGCCTCTTGGAATCATTACCTCTTACAGTAAATACTCTGCATATTGAGAAGTCACCCGTCAAGGTCACTCTGCTCAGCTGAAAATGTCCTCGTGATAAGGAGTGAAAGTGGAGTAATCTCTATAAAAACTCCCCATCACCTATGGTCTGCACATCCAGAAGGTACTTCCTAATAATTGCTCTTGTTGTATATATAGTTTCACTTTTGCTGAGGTTATTACCTTTCCTTTCTGGACTGTACTTGATAATAGTTCTTATTGTACATAGTTTTTATTATGTTAGGATTGGAACCTTCCTTTTTATTTTAGACTGAAAGGGGGAAATGTGTGGGAATTTGCTTAGATAGCCAATTGTATGGGACAGCTTGGCCCAATGGATGTGGTCTATAGAACCCAGGGGAAGGAGGAAAGGGTCGTATACTCTGTCTTGGACTGTGGAGGGCTTGCTGCTTGGTGATCTTCTCTGGACCTTCCTTATCTCCTTTGGGACCAAAGAGGCAGTGACAGCTGAATCAGCAGTGGTGTCACTGATTCATTTCTGTATCATGCGTGCCCTGTATTAAATAAATCTGACTTTATTTCAGACTGCCTTTCACACATTAGCTTGGACCATCACCCCACCTCATTAGAATTGTCTGCCTCGGTTCTGCTTTCTCTGGTGTGTGTAGTCGGCTCAAAGACTCTGCATTTGTAATGACTATGGCTGGTGAAAGCCTATGGCTTAGGCTTTTAGTTAGATGCTAGGTTAGTTAGTCCCTCCGGGTCAGAGCCCAGCCCACTGCTGCTGCAGAAGGCGGGACAACTTCCCCTCAGAGGGTCATGGCTCTGCCCTCTGAATGGTAAGAAATTCTGTATTGATAATGAGAAAGATCATGTTCCCCAGTTTTGGTTTGGGAGGACTAAGTTTCTCTGCTAGGTCTGAAGGAAAGTATGGCCCCAAGTGTGTGTGCAGAGTAGAGAATGGCCTGAACTCCTCTGGGAGAGAGAGAGGCAGGCAGGTTCTCAGGAGGGAAAGCACCCGCCAGCACTTCAGTTCGTTTCACGCACTGCGCTTGTGGGTAAGAAAGGGCCTGCGTAGTTATCCCATGATTACTTGGTGTCAAGCTCTGTGCTCTCTGCTTGTGTGTGTGCGCTCTCATTTAGCACAGGCCCAATGAGTGGAGAATGAGGAAACTGAAGCTCAGAGAAGTCATGTGCTCAGGAACTTACAAGACACGGAACTGAAATGTAGCTGCTTTATTCTCTCTCATGATGTTTTTCCCGGAGAAAAGTACTGTATGGCTAGTTTCTTCAGCATTTCAAGTGCCCCTGGCAGGCTAGCCAGAAAAGATGTGTTTCATTTATTACTTTTTAAAATATTTTATGTGCATGGGTATGTTGTCTGTGCACCCTGTGATCGCACAGCCTGTGGAGGGCATTGGATTCTCCAGAACTGCAGCTACAGACAGTTGTTAGCCACCATGTGGGTGCTAGGAGCTGACCTGGGGTCATCTAGAAGAACAGCCAGTGCTCTTAATCCCTGAACCACCTGTCCCACCCCCAGGAGGGAAATCTTTAATAGAGAGTGTGCAAAGCTTCCTCACTTTTTTTTTTTTTTTAAAGGCAGGTGCTATTAATGTTACTATTACTTTTTTTTTGCGATGGTGAGAATTGAATTCAAGGCCTCACACAGGCTGAGTAAGTGCTCTGCCATTGATCAGCACCTCATTACTGAAAAAGGTTGCTTATCCGAATGATTGCTCTGTGTGTGTGTGTGTACTGCGCATCTGATACGGCAGGGCACAGCAGCAGTGAGTAATGTACTATTGATGGGAAACCATAATATAAAAGCATACATGTGTCGTATTTTAGAAAATCTTGGCCAGTACATCGTCATGTGACTTCCTATAATATACTAACCATTCAGACACAGCTAAACAAAATATACACCACACCTGTATTAACCCCAGGGATCCCTGGTGGATACGTGACCCCCTGGATAGTACTGAACTCTCTGTATTTTGTTTTTTATATACATACATACTTAAAGTTTTAGTTGTAAATTAGGCAGAGGAAAATACTAATAACTAACAATGAAGTGGAACAGTTATGACAGTGTACTGTAATAAGATTGGCAGCCTCACTACCCCTGCACTTTGAGGCATTATTAAGTTACTGGGACACCAGAGCAAGTGCTTGATAGTGGGTCTGTTAGCTTCCAGGGATGCTGAGCAGTTGGTGGGGAGTGTGCATGGCTTGGATATGTGGGATGCAGGGACGATTGCAGATGGATCAGGATAGCAGGAGTGTTCACTGATGCTTCTCAGAGTGGTGTGTGACTTAAAACTTACAGTTTTATATCAGTTGTTTCTTGATTTTTTTCATTTAGTATTTTAAATACATTTTAGTTTTCAAAATAAACTGCAAGTGATGGGTTTGATTATGACATTTTAATAGACATTTTGTTCTTACTGATTGTCCTCCACAATATCCTCTCTGCCTCCCTGACCCTCTCTCCTTCCTGTACTCTGCTCCACAACAAAGTCCCTTCCATGTTCATGTCACATATATTTTTGGTACTTCTTTTTGTCCCAAAATTAAGATTCCTTTTTCTTGTTTCATGGTCCCCTTGCTAGTTTCATTAACTACATCTACCCAAACATAATACATATTCAAACACAAAAATTAAAATCTAGGCTCTGCATATGTGGAAAAAATCCAGTATTTGTCTTTCTAAGTCTGGCTTATTTTGCTTAACATGATTCACTTCCAATCACATCCATTTTCCTACAAAGTTTTCTTTAAACCTGAATAAAAGTTCACTGTGATGCATATCATGTTTTCATTCATTCATCTGTTGATGGACATCTAGGCTGCTTCAATTTCCTTGCTACTATAGAGAAGCAATAAACAAGCATATGGTTGTAGGACTTAGAGTCCTTTAAGAATACACTGACAGGTGTGATCAATCTAGTGGTAGCTTTTTAAGAAACTGCCACATTCCCATTAATTTCCACAGTGGTGGTGCCAACCAGCGGTGAATAAGGGTTTCTTTAACCCTGAATGCTAGCCAGCATTTGTTGCCATTTGTTTTATTTTTATTTTATATTTTATATGCGTACTCCTTACAAATGTCTGTGCACCTCTTGTATGCCTAGTGCCCTCTTTCTTTCTTTAAATACAACTGAGGACCACCTGCTTAGGGGTGGCCCCACCCACAGTGGGCTGAGACCTCCCACATCAATCAGTAATTAAGAAAATGCTTGACCACAGACTAGACTGGTAGGGACATTTTCTTAAATGAGGTTCCCTCTTTCAAAGTAACTCTAGCTTGTGTCAAGTTGACATAAAACAGACCAACACAATAGCCATTCTGCTTTGGAATCTCAAAGCAATTTAACATTTTATTTCCCTGATGGCTAAAGATACAGAAAACTTTTTCAAATAGTATTGGTTGGCCGTTTATATTTCTTCTTTTGAGAAGATCTGTCAGTCTATTCCTTTAGCTCGCTTATGGCTTGTTAAATTTTTCATGTTTAGAATTTGCAATTCTTTATATCTTTTAACATGATATCCAGAATGCTTTGCAATTTAAAATTTAATATTGTTTATTTCCTGTTTTTTATTTAATATTTTTATAAAATATTTTAAAAATATAAAATTAGGGTTGGGGTGATAGCTTGGTGGGCAAATGCTTGCTGTACAAGAATGAGGACCTGAGTTTGATTCCCAGAATCCATATAAAGTCTGAGTGTGACAGCATACATCTGTAACTTGGTGCTGCAGTGGGAAGTAGAGACAGGTGGATCTTGGGGACCTTACTCACCTGTCACTCTAGCCAAACCCAAGAGCTCCAGGGTCATGGGAAATGATGTAAAATGTAAGTTGGAGAGAGGCAGAAGATGGCCAGTCTTAACCTCTGGCCCCCATGTGTAGACACATGGACAAGCACCTATGTATGTATTCTCCAATGTAGTATAAATATAATCTGTCACACACAAAATATCATTGTATAAAACATCTGTGTTATTTTATAAAACATTTCAAATATTTACACATATAATAAACAACATATATTTTGAAATACTTCTGATATTTTATGACTTCTGACCATGAGTAACTGAAAACATGTGACATGAAACATGGGGACAGATAATTCCAAAACCTGTGGTAACAGCACATCACAGAAGATGTTTGGGGGTTAGCAGTGGACCTGCTAGGTGTAAAAGTCAGGCACTTAGCACTCTGTTCTGTCACACAGCCACAGTTGACAGCTGTAGGGCTCTGCATGGACCCACCCAAGGCACCTTGAACAAGCCTGAAGCTGTTGACTGGAACATCTTGTCCCAGAGTTGTTACTGGTACTCTGCCTGATTTGCGAACACACATCTGCTGGGGAGGAATTAAGTCTGAGAGCTTTCACTCTTGACTCTTGAGTGTTTTCCACTGTGCTGTCAGTCAGTATAGAAGCCCTCTCCTTCCCCTCAATAAACGGCATTCGGCATTTCGGCATTTCTGTTGCATGAATGACCCACTGCCTTGTCTTTTATTTAAATCTCTAGGCCTTTGCCTTATTAGTGGAACAGACTGTAGCCTGGGAGCTACAGACAGCCAGGGCAAGGAGACTGGGGTTGGGACATGAGTGCCTGGTGCTGAGGGTACTGAGGGCAGGCTGGAGTGCAGGTGGCAGGACCTCTGGACAAAAGCCACCCAGAGGGTTCCACATCTATGGGAAGCCTGTGCTGTAATCTTTCCAGCTGTGCATACCCAGGGTGACTTACTCACTATTTGTATGACATTAGCCAAGTTACCTGCTGTTGGCTGCATTTTTTTTAATGTGAAAATGAGAATAATAACAATGTCTCCTCTTTGGGTTGTTGTGGAGATTTAGTGAGACTGCTAAGCACAGTAACCAGCTCAGTAGACATCATTTGCTCATTGTCAACTGACAATAACTCATGTGGGGTGGACAATCCATATACACCGATTCCTTGGTACCTGCAGGGAACTGGTCCCAGAGCCCTGTGCAGACATCAGAGCCTGTGGGTGCTTGAGTCCTTGACTGAAAATGTAGTGTGTGCATCTCATGCATGCCTATCTTCCCACATAGCTTAAGTTGTCTTTAGATTACTTAGTATTCAATACCATACACATGCTACACAAAACCGTTATACGGTGTACAGAGAACCACCGTCTTGGGGGAGGGGAAGGCCACCCTTGGCTGATGACTTCCCCCACACCCTGGATGCAAACGGGCCTGCAGGTCCCTTCAAATTGCTTGCCTGAATCTCCCGGGAGCAGAGGGCTATTCATAGTGTCAGCACTGGCTCCTGGTGCCTGAAGACATACATATATTTTTAGTATTTCCTCCCTGGGGTCTGGTGGAAAAGGTCATGGCTATTTTCATGCCAATGTCAACTTCTGGATAGTCAAGGTAAAGAACTCATTCCTGTAAAGAGGGCCCCAGCAACGTCAGGATGCAGGTTTTTCCTTCTCCTGGAAATGTCATTTTTCTAATAGCTGATGAGGAAAGTGCTTTGTAAAACTCAAAGCAGTTGGTAGGGGTTCCCAGGAAGACGAGTAGGATGAGGAGCTGGGCCCCAGGCTTCCCTGGATGAGTGGGGCCAGGAATCCAGATAGCTAGCTGATGGACTAACGCCAACAAAAGGCAGATATGGAGGTTTTGTTCTACGTTTCTGTTCATCAGAGGTAAGAAGATGTGGTGTGCATACTGACAAAAGCACCTCACCCTTGAATGCACTGAAGCAAAAAAAAAAAAAAAAAGTCTGGAAGGAGGCAGAGACCTGGCTCTGTGGGCAGACTGCATGGGATGTGCTGAGAGGCCCTTCCATTGCTAAGATCCAATGAATCTGGGGTGTGGGGATGGCGCTGTTCTGCATTTGGGAGCTGGGCACTGATCAAGGTAGATGCAAGTGATGAAGGCAGTCCTTAAAAGATACACTTCTCTGTTGCTTGGGGCTAATTTTGTGTATTAGGTTTTTCATGTCTTAATCTCCAGGGAATTACAAATACAAAGAACAAAGATACAGTTGTTTTCATCCTTCTACCCCCAAATTCCAATAGTAACCATTTTTTAGATTTGTCATGTTTGCTCTTTTAAACTATTATAAAGTATTTAAGATTTATGTGTGTGTCTGCCTATGTGTATGTGGGTGCTATGCCTTGGGTGGCCAGAAGAGGGCCTCAATCCCTTGGAGCTGGAGTTAAAGTTGAGATCCACTCAAAGAGTGCTGGGAAATGAATTTCAGTCTTCTGCAAGAACAGTGTGTGTTATCACCACTAAGCAACCTCTCCAGGTGCCATCTCATTGGATGTTAACTGTTAGATTCCTTCTATGTGTGAGAAAACTGAGGTGTGTGGTAAAGTCACTTGCCTACATGGGCTGAAGGTGAGTAGCAGAGTCTGGACTTAGCATTGGCTTGCCCAGTGTTCTTTCTGGTAAACTGGACTGTCTCCATCTTTGGCGTGTTGAGGAAACCTGTGAGAACTGTGAGAACCAGGGTGCTGAGGAAAGCATGAAGTCACACATGAGCCTAGAAGGCCACTTCCTTGAGGTATAAGTCCTTTTTATTTGGTAAAGCATGTGTACATAATAACTGCTCAGCAAGTATCTATTGATGGGAACAAGGTGAAACTGTCAGTGTCTGGTACCCAGATAGTATCACATAATAGCAGCCCAGCTTTCAGGTGTCCAGGGGAGCCGTCCACTGAGGCTTGGATGCACAAACCCCCACTTTTTCCCCTCATTATATTCTCTACTCCTGGATTTGTAGGTAGGTTAGACCCTAGGATGGTGGCCACACCTCCTGCATGCTTTGCTGCTTCCTGACTTAACATGCATGCTAGAACAAATGAGAAACCCTCTGAGGATGGATTCTGAAAACCAGGCCATTGCCCAGCAAGAACTCGCAGGGGGCCCAAGTTTAATCATCAGCAGACAGCAAATAGCCCCTCCTCCTGCCACCGCCCAGTGGTATCTGACCTGGGAGCCTTCCAGTTCCTTCATGATGAACTGAGTGCAGCTTAGCTGTTATCAGCAGAGCTCCTTGGCAGGGAGTGGCTGCACTCCACACCCAGCTCACCAGAAGCTCCTAATTGGGCTCCACCTGTCAAGAGGTTATTACCAATAGAATAGCGAGAGACTTATTTCTGAAGTACAGCTTTGTAGTTTTTTTTATGACTACTAAATAACATATTGGAACCTTCTCGTTTTGCAGCCCCATCTACGGGAGGCATATGAAAGGTATTTCTAGCTTTCGTAACTGAGATTTCATCTTCCCAGCTGCTTAAGAGCCTGCGGCTTCCTGTGTGAATCTCACTGGATTGGCTGAGAGACGGTTTCAGTCAGGAAGCTTCCCAGAAAGCTCGGAAGACAATCAATGATGTTAAGATAGCTGCTCTCTTCACTTTTGAGTACCTGGATAAAGAAATGTTAGTAGGTGGAACAACATGTAGGTTTTTATTTTGAGTCAGGAGTGTAAAGAAAAGAAACATTACTGGCATCTGGAGTGAGCGGCTGTATGAAGCTCTGGGCTTGGTTCTCTGAACCACATAAAACGAGAACAGTGGCTCACACCTAGAATCCCAGCTCCTGGAAGTAGAGCAAGGAGGATAAGGCTTAATGATCATCCTGGGCTATGGGCTATAAGCACACATGAGACCTTGTCTCAAAACCCAACCAAACCAAATGAAACCAAACCAAGTAAAACAAGAGTGAGTAGTTCTAAGAGGACAGTAGAGACTTCAACTCTGAGCTCTCTTGGGCTTTGTTAGACACAGACAGTGTCTAACCAAGAGGGGTGGAAAGGTAAGACCCAAGTATAGAGTAATGGCTAACAGCCCTGGTTTACAGTTAGGTTAGTTCAGTTGAAAATGTGCCTGTTATTCCTTAGATAGGTGACATCAAGAAAATCATACAACGTTTGCGCCTTGTTTACCACATCTGTCTCAGGGGTGACAGTCAAACCTCTGAATTGAAATGTCTTGTCAGTGAATACATGGTAGCCCTGGCTTCTACAGTTGTTTCATAGGGAGGGTAGCACATGGCTCACTGTGTTGTAGCACAGTTCTAAGTGGGGTAGCAACATCTTAAATCTGAATACTAACTGTTCAAGCTTAAGCAAGTGCTATCCCTTCTCAGGGCCTCAATTTCCTTATGTTGAAGAGCATTATAGTAAATGATCATTTCTATCAGCCAGGGTCCTATCAGAAGATAGAAACCAAGCTAGCTATTTAAAGGGAAGTGAACATAAGTGATTCTTAACCTGGTATTAAGAAGCAGAAGGACTTTCAGGTAGCAAAGGAACCGTGGAGCAGCAACCGCAGGAAGCAACTGCCACCCATAGGGCCAGGGAACAGGGAAGAAGGGGGCTGTCAAATCCTGGAGAAGGTGGCATCATTGGGTCCCGGGGAGGGGACTGGGCTGAGAAAACTGCCAATAGAATTCTTACGCTAAAGGAACAAGTTGCTTACGGCGAAGTAACGAAGAAGTGTTGAGCCATGTGACCTAAATGAGAAACAGACAGGAAGTGCAGATACCCTGCTTCTGGTCCCTGCCCTCCATTGGGAATACTTCAAGCAGGCATCTGACAAATGGGACGGACAAGGGTGGACTCTGAATCCAGACAAATGAATATTCTCAAAGGTACCCCTGAGGTCAGAGTCGAGGTCAGACTCTGTACATGGTGCAGAGAATTGGACTCCTGGAGAGCCAGCATGCTATGGGAGAATGGGGTTGAGCTTTGGGGTCAGCTAGACCTGGGTTTGAATCCTGTCTGTGACTCTTCCTAGCTGTGAGATATTAGGCAGTTACTCTGAATTTCTCTCAGCCTCAGTGTCTACTTTATAAAATGATGATATCTCACAGGGTTATTGTGACAATTAAATACGATGACACAGTGCCAGGCAGGGTACCTGGCACGTACACATCAGTCATTACTATTCTTAGGGATACTTGTTAAGAGACTATTTGTGGATTCACTTGTTTCCTTTATTGATTTCTTTTGCCTTTGTTTTGTTTCTGTGGGCTGTGATTGGGAGCTTGGGCAGTGTCCAATGAACCACTTGGCTGGCAAACAGAGGAAGCATTTTCTTTTTCAGGTTTTATTAGGCTGGCTCTGTGTGTGCCAGCTCAGGGCAGGGGCAAGTTCTCACCATCACGTTAAGTTTGAGCTGTAATGTGTGTGTGGACCTCTTTGGATGCCTTTCCAAACAGAAGCAAGAAACTGGTTTTCTAAGGACAGATTCTATGAACTAGGGGAATCATCTAGAATCTTTCCCTTCTGTTCAGCTGAGTTCAGTTCATATTTTCTCTGTGTCAGTTCTTAGACTAGAAATAATAAATGAGGACCCTTCTCGTGATGTTGGTAGCTGGTGTTTGCTGGGAGATGACTGAGTGATTTTGTATGTGCTGTTGGTAATCTTTGAATCATACAAGGTAAATTTCAGTTTCCCAGCACTGCTTATGGAAACTGAGGCACAGACCTATTACATAAACTTACTCAAAGCTGTTGAATAGTATCAAGAAGAGCCAGGATTAGAACCCAAATATGTTGTATCCTAAGTCACTCTTTCCCTGTTAAACTGGGATTTTACCAGTGCTGGCAAATCGCAGTGCAAGCGTAACTCAAGCCTGCTTTTCAGACTCACACAATGGCAGATTATCTATTCCTTCTAACTTTACATTAAAATCCAAACCAAAATGGCTCCATTGTTGGGGAAGAAGTCTATTTAACTGAACACATTGGCCCCACCAAACTGGGGCCATCAGGTCGTTATGGTAAAATAGTTCACCTAAAAGGTGTATCTCCAAATGCTTTCTCTTTAAATTTCTGAGCGAGTTTGCCACTACTAGAAGCATCTCAGGGGTTATGACTATGCTGTGCCTACACCCAGAAGCTTCTGTGTGCCTCATTGTCACCCTTTCCCTTCCTGCCTGCTTCCTTGTCATCCATCACCTTCCTGCCTGCCACCCACCCACTTCCGATGGCTCGTGTAAACTTGTTTCCTTTACTGTAAAGAACACCACAGGTAAGCAACTTATAAGACAAGAGGGTTATTTTGGCCCATGGTTTTGGAGGGTTCAGTCGTGACCGGTTGACCCTGTGGCGAGGCAGCTCATCGTGGCAGGGAGCACATGGTAGAACCACACTTCTCACTTCACAGCTGGATGGGGAGAGAAAAAGTAGGAGCAAGGTTTCACAGTCCCCTAAGGACACTCCTCCCATGATGGAAATCCTCCAGTCAGGCTACATATTTGAAAGTTTCCATCACCTTCCAGAGGCATCATGCTCAGGACCAAGCCTCTTTTGGATCTTTTGAAGATAGTCCAGATCCACACAGGCCGAGCTGAGCTTTAGTTAGAACTCATCCCACTAAATTCTGCTCCATGTGAGAAAAGATTCTGAAAATACAGACTTCCAAAAATGGTAGGAATGGCAAAGTGGGGTTGAGGAAAATAACTTATGGATATGCTTGTTTCACACAAATGAGCAGCAATGTTCAACCAAAGGAAGGTTAAAGGGTCTCGCTCACTCCCCTGTTGCCCATTTTTTACCCTAGACCCCTAGGGACATAGTAACAAAAGCACTCTAAATTTCTTCTGAAAAAGTTAACCGATGAGTCTATTCAGGGACAGTTATATTTGTAAAGACTAGAACTATTTGTTATAAAAAAAGTAGAAAATTAAAATATTAGAAGAGTTTGTGACTGGGAAAAAAGATTTGAAGAACAGATTTAGGAGAAGTAACTTTGAAATGAACATACATATTCAATAATACATTTTTATGCATGAAACAAATGCAAGACAGAAGGAATGCTCAATAAATTGTTTTGAACTGGTAGATGAGCTGCATGGGAAAAATGAAGATAGATCTTTACCTCCCATGATTTCTTAAATTAATTCTAGATAAAGCAGTCTGTTACCAAAACCAAGGGAAAATATGTGTAGAAAGTTTGTGAGCTGAAAAGCGGTGACTTCACTTGAGAGGAAAATGTTGGCAGATTTTTCTGCATTAAAGGAGGAAAACATGCAACTCATTTAAGCCTTTTGGGAAGAGCCAATAAGATGAATGCTATTAAAATCCTCTGCATGCTGCAAAGCAGATAATCAAAAAGCACTTCAAGCCATATATGTAAGAGCATAATCTTTTTGGTGGTTCCAACCCAACATCTCATTGAAGCAGTTTATGTGAACGTGTTAGGATTTAGTTGCCAGTGCTCTTTGTTTTTTATGAAGACATGACTAGTGATTTATTTTCTGCCATGGTTTTATGGCAAATTAGATCCATAATTTATGTGAGAATGAAGGTAGCATCTATATAAAATGTATTAGTTCTTTGGCTGTTGCTTCTACATCAAAAGCCCACATACTTAGGAAACTATACCATGTTTCCTGCCCCCCATCTCTAATTGTTTGAAAACTGGAATAAAATATTACATGAAATAAAATCTCTCACTTTGGGCATGGTTCAGTCAGTAAAAGTGCCTGTTGCACAAGTGTGAGGAGTTGGATTGTTTCCCCTGTGCCATGTGAAAGGCTGGGTGTGGCAGCTGTAATTCTAGCTGCAGACATGGGGACAGGAAGGTCCCTGGGGCTTGCTGCCTAGCCATTCTATCTGAATCAGGTTCACTGAGAGATCTGGTCTAAGGAAATAAGGATAGTGATAGAAGAACACATCTAACAAATGATTTTGGTCCCCTTCATGAATGCCAAACACACACATGCTGTCATTTTAACTAAAATTTTAAAAGCCTACAGTTGTGTGCCATCAAGTAATTCTCATTGCTTTGCAAACATAAGCTATCTATTTTTAAGCATTTAAAGGCAGTATGGGGTTATAAAAATTATATAATTTTTTTTCATACAATGTATTTTGATGTTTTTCCCTTCCCCAACTCCTTCCAGATCCTCTCTACTTCCTTACCTACTCACCTATTGCGGTTAAATAAGGATCAGGATAAACAAATAGTGCAAATAGATGTTTATTCAGGGAGAAATAACTTACAACCTAGACAGATGAACACCAGCAAGTTCCACTGGATGTTCTCCTGTCCAAGTCTAGCCAGCAAGAGAGCATTCCCTGGCTCTTCCTCTGACCTCCTTCCACAGGTCACTTCCGCCCATGGCGCCACCCCCCAATGGGCGTGGTCAGTGCCACAGGAGAAAGAGTAAATGTCTCACTACACCCACCTTCATGCCTTTTCCCTCTTTCTCTCTCCTCTCAAAAACAGCAACAAAAATAAAGCCAGTCCAGAGTCACCTGTGCCTTTTGATAGTGGGTTACAACATCATTAATCTTGTACAGGAGCCACTGAATTTCTAATTAAACAATAGCTTGATGAATAATTATTTAGTCGTGGTTCAAATGTATAACTAAGTTTGGAAAGTGTATTTGTATTCATTATCTTCTGTCAGGAATGCCATTGTCCCCTAACTTCAGGAATTAAACAAGATCATCTCACAGTTGTGTGATTAATTACTTTCAGCTTTAATAAATGATAATTGATTTTGTTCCACAAGTTTGATATATGTAACAGGCACATCGCAGTAGAGACAGACAGGTAAATATACCAGAGAACTCTTGTGAGTTACCTAATTAGGTAAAGTAATAGTTTGTAGAATACTCAGGAAACCCACCTTGGGGACAATAGAAACACTAGATTACTGGGCAGGGGAAGACCCAGGATTTAGTGATGTTTTCTCTCCACCAGTCTAGACATCAGTACTATTCTTATAAGACATGGACACAAAGCCTTCCCAGCCTGTTGACTAACACTTCTTTCCTACAGGGGCATCTGGAGTAGAACCCAACAATTACTACAACCCTACCAGCAGAGAACAGACAACATCCTGGCTTTGGGCAACATGAGCCTACCAGCACTACCCTCTTTGATAGTGACTCATGTTGCAGGTTCATCATGAGCTTGTAGTACTCATCATATTTATCATTGTAATGACTTTACACTAATGTACTTGCAAATTGTTCTTTTGAACTCTAGGATAAAACTCCAGGGGCTAAGGGGATAGAATAATTAGTTAATAGCTTGCCATACAAGCATGAGAATCCAAGTTTAACCTCCAGTACCTATAAAAAAACCCTGAGCATGGTGCTGGGGAGGTAGAGACAAGTGGGTCCCTGGAGCTCACTGGCCAACAAGACTAGGCTACTCAGTGAGTTCCAGGTCAATAAGAAAAACAAGGTGAAAGGGTTTTAAGAAACCACTCCTAAGGTTGGCTGACCTCTGGCCTCCTATGCACATTCACACATCTGCATAGACATTCTCATGTGCACTCAGATGAACATGTGTGCAGTGTTCTCAAAACAGGAAATATGTTCAATACTCATGTTCATGTTCACAGACCTTTTATAATATTAGCACTCTTCACTCTGAACTCAGAACCCATTTGGGTGTTAGAAACCATGAATTGTGTTAGTGCTACAGCAAAGAAACATACAAGCAAAGCAAATAACTCAGCAATAAAATTTTTTATCACAGAAAGGTGTTCCAGAACTCAGGAGCTAGAAACATAAGGGGCTAAGATGGCTCCAGGTTTTTATCCTGATGTACATGGTGCCTTTGTCTCATCATGTTGGTGGGAACTCAACTTTACAATTTGACATGATTGGTTAATCCTTGCAAAGGGGGACAAGAAGGTTCAGGAAAAATGCTTAAAAAACAAAAACAAAAACAGTTCCTCACACTGGTACAATGCTCCAGTCTGAAAGATTATCATCATAGAGTTGAGTCATAGCTACAAGCCTTCCTTATGCTTTATTCATTCTTATTACATTTTATTTTTTAACTCATAATGTAAAGTATAAACAGATGTATTTTTAGGATTAGAAGACTAGTGTGATGGCCAAAGTATTAGAACTTGATAACATTAGTATCCCAAGGCTGTAGAGAAATGGAAAGTTAGTTGCCACAAAAGCACAGTGGACTTTTATTATTTAAAAAAGCCACCAACTGGTGGTAAGATCCCACTTACATATCTCACTGAACATGGAGAAATTGAGCTGGTGCCTAACTAGAACCTTCACCCCTACAGAGTAGTATTGTAGAATGTTAGTTTAAGATGTGTTACATTTGTTTATGCTGTGGAATATTTAATAATGCCAAGTTGTGTTGCATTCTTTTATGGTGAATTTGTTTAACTCTGTAAAGCTGTGTTACCGTATCTGTCTAATACACCAGATTTGTCTAATAAAGAGCTGAACACCTAATAGCAAGGCAAGAGAGGAATAGGCAGGTCTGCCAGACAGAGAGAATAAATAGGAAGAGAAATTTAGGCTCTAGAAGAAGAGGAGGTAGTGAAGGCTGAGGAAGAGAAGGGGAGGAAGATGCCAGGGGCCAGCCACCTAGTTATCTAACCACACAACCAGCTGTGGAGCAAGAAATAAAGAAAGTTATATAGAATAGAGACAGGTAAAGGCTCAGAAGCAAAAGGTAGATGGGTTAAGTTATGAAAAGCTGGCTAGAAATAAGCCAAACTAAGGCTGGGCATTTATAAGAAAGAATAAGCGTCTATGTATTTGGGAGCGGGTGGCAGGCCTCCCAAAAGCAAAGAGTAAGAAAACAAACAAACAAAGCAAAACAAAAACAACCCAACTACAGACTAGTGTTTTGGTATGGGAAGGGACCCTGCATGCTGTCAGAGGAGAAAATGAGCCACCAACCCAGCTTCAAACCCTGAAATTACAGTGGTGACTACATGATATGCTGGTGTAATAGTGGCACAAAAGTAGAGTGACCAACCACTCCCTGATTGTATTGAAGGCCCACTCTCTGAGCTGGAACCCGTGCCTGACACTGCTTAGGAGGCCAAGAATCTGCAACAAGATAGGCCATGAACCTAGGGGGAAACCAAATATTATTGTTCTGCTAAAGGAACATAGCAATAAAATGACTTAGTGACATTCTGGTATGTTAGTGTCTTGCTTAACTATCATCAGAGAAACTTCCTTCTGCAGTAGATGGGGACTAATACAGAAACCCATAACTGGACAACGTGCAGAGTGGGAAGCTTTGGGATAGTTGGTCCTAAATTGGATGTCTTCTTCAAACCCCTCTCTTCAGGACTCAGGAAACTTTGTGGAAGAGGAGGAGGAAAGATTGAAAGATCCAGCAGGGAGAGAAAACAGTAAGAAAACGGGATTGTCCAGACACAACAGGACAGACACACGTATGAACTCTCAGAGACCATGGCAACATGCAGAGGTTCAAGCCTTGTGGGGTCCCAAGGCTGGGAGGAGGACGTGGACATGAGCTCTTATCCCTAACCAAGAAGCTATCTCTAACTGACAATTGACAATTGCTTGCAAAGGAAAAAAAATAGTTTTCTCTGATACAGTCTCAGTGAGCATATAAACCATGCTGAGCAGTGGGTGGCCAACATAAAACAAACAATAGTAATTTTGTAGAATGTTTTTGGTCTCATGTTGGTTTGTTTGGGCATATTTTTAAAAAAACCTTGCTGGTCTTTTGTTTGTGTATTATAGTTTCCAATTTTCTGTCTTTATGGGTTTTGTGTGTGTTATGTTTCTTGTGTTTTGTTTTCTTAAAATTCTGGTTTGTTTTTCCTATGTTTGTTTTCTAAAGAGAGAGAGAAAGAAGGTGTGGGGTGGGATGTGGGGGTAGGATCTGGGAGGAAATGGAGGAGGGAAACTATCACCAGGATATATTGTATGAAAATTTAATTTTAATAAAAACAATAAAAGCCACCATTTTCTAATAATTTAAGCCCTTAGTTGGTGAATAAAAACTCACATGGAAGTTGTTATTGCCCCCCAGCTTCAGTGATTTAGCTTGGGCCTACTTCTCGGTACTCCTTCAAGATGGATTTAGAGTCAGGAGAGGATTAATGAGACTAGGAACAGTGCCCCTCTTATTCCACAGGTCTCGTGCGGTGATGTGTCAGTTTCCACTTCCCTCCTTTGCACCTAATAAAGGGTAGGGAATGGGTTGGGGAGACACTGGTTGATACTGGTCTGTCTTATTACAGACTCGGTTGAGCAAAGTTTACAAATTTGTGAAGTTGGCCAAGCAGACCTGATGCTGCAATGAGAACCTGCAATATCATCTGCAGCTGCATGCACCTTGCCACCTTTGCAAAGGGCTCTGTGGCTCACGGGATTCACCAAACAAAGCATTACTGACTTACACACTCAAGTATAAGAAGTGTACTGTAGATCATAAAGCTGGGCCCCAAGGCATCCTCTTACTGTACCATCCTTCAGGCCTCTCAAGCACCTTGTCCTGCAGTGGGGAGGGGATCTCTTTTGTACCTGTGGCTTGGCGTCATTTGAAGGGATTGTGTCTGGGGACTGCTTTCTAAGAATGTAGGTTTCCTCTTCCTAGCCCAAATCTGTCATGAGAGTCATGGTCTCAGCCACAGGAGGACGAGCAGTGGAGTAACCTGGCCTAAGAACATCTAATGTCACCTACCTAACCTTCCACTCACCAAGACTATAACTCGCCTTCCTCACCCATGGCAGTTCTCCCTACTCAGGAGGACTATCCAGGAAGTGGCATTAGGAGAATGGTCTTTGAGGCAGGGAACGCAGGCAATTGTGGCATGAATAAGAGCTCTCAGCTGCAAGATAATTTTCTCACCTTGGAGGAAGGGGAGTAAAGGCACAGGAAAGACCAGAAATCCCATCAACATTCCCAAGAGAGGAGAGAGCAGACACGAGGTTCCTGTCCTCTTTCCCTGTCTGCTCATCACAGTGTAGAGTGTCTGGGAAGAGGGACCTCTGTTGAGAAAATACTTTTGTCCCAGTTATCCTGGAGGGAAGCCTGTGGGTCCATTTTCTTGATCAATGATTAATATGGGAGGACTCAGCTCACTGATGGTGGTGCTACCCTGGGCAGGTGGTTCTGGGTGGAATAAAATAGCAGACTGAGTAATCCATGGAGGATAAACCTGCAAGCAGCATTCCTCCATGGCCTCTGCTTTGGTTTTTGCCTCTAAGCTCCTTCCTACCTTGAGTTCCTACTCTGACTTCCCTCAGTGATTATAACCTGAAAGCTTTAAGCTGAAATAAACCCTTTCCTTCCCAAGTTGCTTTTGGTCATGGTGTTTTACTACAGCAATAGAAACCCTAAGACAATCCTTCATCTTCCTGTTGGGACTGTATGACAATAGATGCCCATTTTCTCTTTAGCCTTGCTTTTGGAACACAATGCTATCCTTTGAGGTTTTTCCCATGGAGGCTGTTTCATTTCTGATTTACTGTAAGGTTTGATGATTGGGGGAATAAACCCTTAAAAGGAAAAGATGGTGAGCTTTTAAATGGAAAAAGATCTCAGGACTGGAAACTCTGATGGACAGGCTGCAAGTGAATCCACCAAACAAATCCAGTAAGACAGTACCTGTGCTGACCATGCAGCTTCAGTAATTAGACATGCTGACAAGCCAGGTGTGTACCTGCAGTCCAGGGAGAGCCTGCTTCCTCTGCATGAGTGAAGGTGAGCTATTTCCACATAAAGCAAAACAAACAGGACAGGGAGGGATGCAGGCACTGGAAAATAGTGACTACTTGGCTTGTGCAAACCATGTTTCATTTCTGAAGCAGTGTGGTGACAGAAACCAAACTTTTACCAGTGTGAGAATGCCTTTTTCCTTTTTGTATTTTACATTGGAACACACTATGATAAAGTAAAACAACAACAACAACATGCATGCATTTTGGGCTCAGGCAAAGTCAGGCTTAGGAGCTGTTTGTAGGGTCACCTGGAGAGAGGGGACAATGGTAGCTCTCAGCCAGTGATGCTCTGAATGCAGAGGAGGAGGAGGACCTGGTGCAGAGTGATCTGTGCTGATAAGGGCTAGCTTCCTGAGAGCTCTGCTCAGCATCACAGTGGATTTACAAGCTCCATACACAATACTAAATCCGGAGGGATATTTTTTTCCTTTATGTGGCCAGAAAAACTAGGTCAAGGTTTAAAGTAGGAATTAGGAGATCAGATCCTACATAAATCCTTCCTGATCTGTATTGATTTTCCCAGAGAATCAGATCATCCAAAGGCTGGCGGGTTGGTTCACTGGCAGTTGTGTGGAAGTGCCAGGTGTGGTTATTATGACGGAAGATTGTCAAAGGGAAGCCTGATGGACGTTCTCAGTGATGGCATTCCTCTCCATGGGGTTTGTGGCAAAAGTCAGGCATTTGAGTGTAAGAATCACGGCCCAGGAGATCTTGCAATCCCACCCTCCTTCCACCAGTGTTTATAGCCATCTACTGTCATGTGGACAGACTACCTTTGAAATGAATATGATGTCATGTGTTATAGTTTGGGGCTCAGTGGGAATAGTTAGGCTGTTATATCCAGACAGGAAGATCTACACAGAACAGGGTTTTGAGTGAGGCCCTTCCACTGATGCCTGGAAAGATCCAGCTAAAGATGCTGTCAGACAGTGTTACTTTGTAAAATTATAAAAGTTTCTCTGGTGTGTGTATGTATGTATATATGTATGTTTGTAAAATTACAAAACTTTCTCTTTTGTGTGTGTGCATATGTGTATTGCCCACATGCATTTCAGAGTTCATATAGGTTCCATGGCACACTGATTCCCTCCGTTATGGATAAGAATTCCTGGGAAAAAGCTGTGTCTGCAAAGGTTGATTGACTGATTAGGACTTCACTGATGTGGAAAGGTTAGAATGTCCTGGGCCTAAGGATTTTGGCAGATAACATTTAAGACCTAAAACAGAGTTATTACAGCAAATGGTTGACTTCCCACTGAGAGCCAATGACAGGGGAGAAGGAATAAACTAAACATTCTAAGGAGGCTTCATGTTTAAGACCTGGATGTGGATGAGTGGGAGACAAGAATGGCTGGGAAGGGTGGGGACACTGAAGAGGCCAACAAGGACCCTGAAGATGAACAGCCCCACACTGCCAAGGCCATTCAAGGGAAAAATTAAGGACTGACGAAGACAAGCCTGTTGGGTTTGCCAATAAGGAAATTGTCAAGGTGGGCAGATTAGGATTCAAATGAGAGCTAGAGACAGGAAGTAAAAAAATCTTTGAAAAACTTTGGTCATGAAGGGTAGGGCTCAGGTAGGTTGCTTTTTACAATTTCGTTTTTATTAATTTACTTTTTACATTCCAAGCCCAGTTCCCCCTCCCTCTTTTCCTCCCACTCCCCCCCCATGCCCACCTCCTCCCATCTGCTCCATAGGGAGATAGGCCTCCCCTAAGAAGTCTATTAAGTCTGTCTCATCGTCTCCTTGAGGCAGAACCAAGGCACCTTTCCACCCACCACGCCCCTGTGTCTGGGCTGAGCAAGTTATCTCCCCATATAAAATGGGCTCCACTAAGTCGGTTTGTGCATTAGATCTTGGACCCACTGCAAGTGGCCTCATATATTGTCCCAGTCACACCATTGACCATTGTCACCTGTATTAAGGGAGTCTAGTTTGGTCTTATGCAGGTTCCCATTTGCCAGACCTGAGTCAGTGATTTCTCACTAGCTCAGGTCAGCTGATTCTGTGGGGTTTCCCCACCATGGTCTTGACTCCTTTGTTCATATTATCACTCCTTCCTCATTTGGATTGTACTCCAGAAGCTTGGCCCATTGGTTAGTTAATTGTGGATTTCTGCATCTGCTTCCATCTGTTTCTGGAAAAGAGTTCTATCTTCTCTGGGGTTGTGGATTGTAGGCTGGGTATCTTTTGCTTTATGTCTTGTATCCGCTTATGAGTTAGTATATACTATATTTGTCTTTCTGGTTTTGGGTTATCTCACTCAGGATTTTTTTTTCTAGTTCTGTCCATTTGCCTGCAAATTTTAGGATATCATTGTTTCTTACCGCTGAGTAGTACTCCATTGTGTAAATATACCTCATTTTCTTTGTTCATTTTTCAGTTGAGGGGCATCTAGGCTGTTTCTAAGATTTGGCTGTTATGAGTAATGTTGCTTTGAACATAGTTGAGCAAATATCCTTGTGGTGTGAATGTGCCTCCTTTGGGAATATGCCCAACAGTAGTATTGTAGGGTCTTGAGGTAGGTTGATCCCTAATTTTCTGAGAAACCACCATTCTGATTTCCACAGCACTGTACAAGTTTGCAGTCCCACCATCAGTGGAGGAGTGTTTCTCGTTCTCCCCATAGATAGGTTGCCCTGTTTGGGTGTCTAGAAGGAAAGGAGGAGAGGGAGAGGTTGGGAGATGACCTGTAGCAAAGGTTGGGGACTCTGTTAGTGCTTATGGTCTTTCTTTCCTGTAGTCAGAGATCTGGGCCAGTCTGGATCAGCAGTATCAGGGCTGGGGAAACTACTCATGTCAGTCCTTTGTAGAGGTGAAGATCTCCCAAGAATCAGGTATGGGAACTCAGTTATCTGAACTAGAATGGAAGGTAGGGAAGAGACCAGGAGGTCAAAGTAGAGGTTGCAGAAGCACAAAGTTGAGGGTGGGCTATGGACAGAAGTAAATCCTGTTTGAGTCCCATGTTGTTAGCCTGGAGGTCTTAGGATTCTTCCTGCCCTGGATCAGGGACTAACACTAGAACCTCTAGGTGAGCACATTGGTGGCAGCTTCAGGACATGCAGTAAACAGAATGGAATCCATTGTCTGCTTTTCAAAGTATCACTTTGCTTTTGGAAGCTTGAGGCTTATAAAGCAGATGAGGTGGAGCCCACTGTGAAAATGGAGTTCAGTTAGGAAGGACACTGATGGCCTTGTAGTCGTAGGAAAGTGCAGCTCTCACCTTCAGCAAAGAAGTGGCTTTTTGCAGCCCATGGAGACCATTACAGAAATCTGCAACTGGTCAAAATGCAGAGAACAACTGATTGTGGGGTGCCCAGTCCCATTGGATAAATTTACAATACAACCCCTCTTCCTAAGGCTCAGGGGACCTGATGGCACAGGGATTCACGTGTAAGAGCCAGAGGGCTGGAGTCTGATGTGAGACTGTTTCTCCTAGCTTCAACAAGGAAGCCACACCCATGACATCTCAACAACATGCTGCCTAACAAGGTCTGAACAGTGACACTAGTTGGCATGCCAACCTGGATGGGGGAAACCTCCTGAAACTGCACTCTTAGAGGGAGAGCTACAGGCAATTAAAGACTTCTGACAGAGGAAAAAGTGGTCTTCCCCAGGGATAACCCCCCTAATTGGTTATTCTATACTAAATGGTTATCCCTAAAAACATATACATACAAGCAACTAAATGGACTCAGTGGGTTGTATATGTGTGTGAGCGCACACACGTGAGTGTGTGTGTATGTGTTCAACAACAATAATTAAAAAAAAAGAGACCATGAATTAGAGGGATGGGATATGAGGGGATGGAGGAGGGGAAAACAGTGTAAATACATTACATATATATAAAAAAAATAATAATTATAGAAACAAACCAAACCAAAGCAACAAAATCTACAACAGATCAGGACAGAGCCTAAATAATGAAATGTATTGACAACATAAACAATGTTAATGGATTTAACATACCAGTTAAAAGTAATCTAGTTTCAAATTGTAAAAGAAAACAATTGAATTTAAGGGGTTACCAAAGTATATATGCATGAAGCTCTGCTTTCTTTCTCCCGTTTCTTCTCTTCTCTTCCTTTAAAAAAATTTTTTTTTGTGTGTGTGTATGGGGATTGATACAGGGTTTCGCTGGCTGTCCTGAAACCCCGTCGGTAGAGCAGGCTGATCTTGAACTCACAGAGATCTGCTTGCCTGAGTGCTGGGATTAAAGGTGTATGCCACCACCGCTTGCCTTCTTTTCTTCTTTCTTAATTGCCTGCTCCCTCCCTCTTCTTTCTCCGTGCACATCTGTGTACTGTGCTAAGTCAGTATTCTGTACTATATGAATTACTCCTCCTAAGGGGTATGTTTTGTTGCAAAAGCTCATTATTTTTGTTCTGGTGTTGATTAAAGTGCGGAAAACTTGTGAGAACATTCAAAGCCTGACTCCTGTTCTTAGAGTATACAGTGTCCTTCTCTGAGTCTCAGGTTTTCTTTGCCTTGGACAATGCATCTCTGTTAGCACAAGATGTACTGTAGGAGGCTGGAATCCACCAGTGGTGAGGATAGTGATCTCTGACTTCCTAAACTTTCAGTGAAGGGATACATATCCTATCAGCATCCTGTTTCTCTAGCTAAGAGTGTATCTAATTGGAGAATCACTGTTTAGGTGGGGTCTGTTCAATTTTCACTGTGGCTATCTCTTATGGGATCCTTCTTAAGTACTGGCAGTAGATGAGGAGGTGTCTCCAAATTATATCCTAAGATCACTTTTTTCTTCTGTACCCTTCATTTGTAAATACAGTTTTATTGGTTTACAGCTGTGCTTATTTGTTTACATATGGTCTGTGTCTGCTTATATGGTGCAAAAGATTGACATAGTTGCTGCAAGAGACTTTCCCATAAAGCCTAAAACTTTACTGTCTGGCTTTAAGTGTGGGCACTGCCTTGAGGTCAGGCTATAGTGGGCTACCATATGTATCTATGTAGGACAAGTGTTGTGTGTGAAGGTGTGGAGTTTTGCCGTGCTGGTCCTGGAACTGAACCTGAACACTGGGCGGACTGAATTTGTTTACAGATGAGATGATAGGTGTGTGGTTTACATCTCATATTCATTTATTCTGGTATGTGTATTTGTGTGTGTATGTGTGTGTGTGTGTGTGTGTGTGTGTGTGTGTGTGTGTATGGTGTATATGTGTGTAGAGGCCAGAGGTTGACTCTGGTTATCTTCCTGAGTTGCTCTCCACCTTAATTTTCAAGACAGGGTCTCTCACTGAACTTGGAGCTCATCAATTTGGTGAGATTAGCTGACTAGCCATGCCCAGAGAACCCCCTTTCTCTGCCTCTCCAGTGCTGGTATTGCATTCATGAGCTGCCATGTTTGCCTTTTTATGTGGGTGCTGTGGGTTTTCCTGTGGTGTCCTTGACACCTCTGGCTCCTTCTTCTTCTGCAGGATTTCTTGAGCTCCATCTAATGTTTGTCCAGCCCCATTTATTGTTTTTCTTTTTTCTTCTTATTGATTTACTTAAATTTGAAACAAGGTTACTTTACATGTCAATCCCAGTTCCCTCACCCTCCCATCACTCCCTATCACCTCTAACAAACCCCAGCCCATCCCCTTTCTGCTCCCTAGGGAGGGTGAGGCTTTCCATGGGGAGTCTTCAAAGTCTGTCATATCATTTGGGGCAGGGCCTAGGCCCTCCCCCATGTGTCTTGGCTGAGAGAGTATCCCTCTATGTGGAATGGGTTCCCAAAGATCATTCATATGCTAGGGATAAATACTGATCCACTACAAGAGGCCACATAGACTGCCCAGTCCTCCTAACTTTTACATTCAGAGGATCTGGGTCAGTCCAATGCTGATTTCCCAACTACCAGACTGGGATGCATGCACTCCCCCTTGTTCAGGTCAAATGATTCTGTGGGTTTCTTCAGCCTGGTCTTGACCTTTGCTCATCACTCCTCCCTCTCTGGAACTGGATTCCAGGAGTTTGGCTAGTGTTTAGCTGTGCATATCTGCTTCTGCTTCCATCGGCTCCTAGATGAAGGCTCTAGGATGGCATATAAGGTAGTCATCAATCTCATTATCGTGGAAGAGTGTTAAAGGTAGCCTTTTTACCATTGCTTAGATTGTTAGTTGGGGCCATCCTTGTAGATCTCTGGGCATTTCTCTAGTGCCAGATTTCTTCTTAAATCCTTAAAATAATGGCTCCCTCTATTATGGTATCTCTTTTCTTGTTCTCCTCTATTCTTTCCCTGTCTCAATCTTCCTGCTCCCCCATGCCCACCTCTCCCCTCCTCTTCTTCCCTTCTCTTTCTCCCTCCTAACAACCTTTCCCTTCCCTTCATGCTTTCAATTTGCTTGGAGATCTTGTCCCTTTCCCCTTCTCCAGGGGACCATGTATGTTTCTCTTAGGTTCCTCCTCGTTTCCTAGCTTTTCTGGTGGTGTGAATTGTAGGGTGGTAATCATTTGCTCTATGTCTAAAATCCATATATGAGTGAGTATATGCTGTGTTTGTCTTTTTGTGACTGGGTTACCTCACCCAGGACAGTTTCTTCTAGTTCCATCCATTTCCCTGCTAATTTCAAGATTCCCTCGATTTTTTTTCAGCTGAGTAGTACTCCATTGTGTAAATGTACCACATTTTCTTTATCCATTCTTCAGTTGAGGAACATCTAGGTTGCTTCCAGGTTCTGGCTATTACAAATAATGCTGCTATGAACATAGTTGAACAAATGTCCTTGTATTAATGTGCATCTTTGGGTATATACCTAAGAGTGGAATTACTGGGTCTTGAGGTAGACTAATTCCCATTTTCCTGAGAAACCACCATACTGATTTCCAAAGTGGCTGTATGAGTTTGCACTCCCACCAGCAGTGGAGGAGTGTTCCCCTTTCTCCACATCCTCTCCAGCCTATACTGTCTTTGGTGTTTTTGCTTTAGCCATTCTGACAGGAGTAAGATGGTATCTCAGAGTTGTTTTGATTTGCATTTCCCTGATGGCTAAGGATGTTGAGCACTTTCTTAAGTGTCTTTAAGCCATTTTAGATTCTTTCATTAAGAATTCTCTATTTAGTTCTGTACCCCACTTTTTAATTGGATTATTTGGTGTTTTGGTAACTAGCTTCTTGAGTTCTTTGTATATTTTGGAAATCTGCCTTCTGTCAGATGTAGGGTTGGTGAAGATCTTTTCCCATTCTGTGGACTGCCATTTTGTCTTGTTGACCATGTCCTTTGCCTTACAGAAGCTTCTCAGTTTATTAATTGTTGATCTCAGTGTCTGTGTTACTGGTGTTATGTTCAGAAAGCAGTCTCCTGTACCAACTTGTTCAAGGGTACCTCCCACTTTCTCTTCTAAGATGTTCAGTGTGGCTAGGCTTATGTTGAGGTCTTTGATCTATTTGGACTTAGGTTTTGTGTGTGTGATAGATATGGATCTATCTGTAGTCTTCTGCACATCATTATCCAGTTATGCTTGCACTATTTGTTGAAGATGCTTTCTTTTTTCCATTGTATAAATTTAGCTTCTTTGTCAAAAATCAGGTGTTCATAGGTGTGTGGGTTAATATCAGGGTTTTCAATTTGATTCTATTGGTCTACCTGTCTATTTTTGTGCCAATGCCATGCTGTTTTCAGGACTATAGTCCTATAATAGAGTTAACGTCAGGGATGGTGATGACCCTGAAAGTTCCTTTATTGTACAGGGCTATTTTGGCTATCCTGACTTTTTTGTTTTTTTCATATAAAGTTGAGGTTTATTCTTTCAAGGTCTGTGAAGAATTGTGCCGGGATTTTGATGGGGATTGCATTGAATCTGTAGATTGCTTTTGGCAAGATTGCCATTTTTATTATGTTGATCCTATTTGTTATTATTATTTTTTGTTGTTTTAAGCTAGGCTTTCACTTTAGCTTGTGTAAGCCTTAGACTCCTGGGTTCAAGTGATCTTCCTGTCTCAGCCTCTTAAGTAGCTGAGGCTACAGACATAAGTCGTTCTGTGCTGAGCTCTTGGATTTAATTAAAAAAAAAACTTAGTAAAAACAAAGCATAGGGACTGTTGAGGGACATGGGAAATCATGGTGGTATCCCGGATGCTGAGTGTGATGATGCACATTTGGGGATTTATATAAAGTCTGTCTTTACTTGAAGATTTTTACAATAGAAAGGTAAAATCAAACGAAAAAACATCACGAGTCAGTGGTAAAGGATAAGCTCAAAGGCCAGATATGGTGGCACATGTCTCAAATCCCACTCAGGAGGCAGAGCTAAGTGGATCTCTGTGAGTTCATGGCCACCCTGGTCTACAGAGTGAGTTCTAGAATAACCAGAGCTACACAGAGAGACCCTCTTTCTCAAAAAAACTTCAGGTTGAGATTGAGGAGGAGTAACATTGACATTCTTGTGGCAGACACTGGGGAAGGAAGGTAGTGGTTTGAGAACTCCAGATCCATGTATTCTTCAAATGCTTGTTTGGCTGATGGTCTGTGCAGTGTTATTGAAAGGGAGAAAAGTTGTGGGTTGTGAAGTTAGAGATGGTTGCCTAGTGTCTTGGGTTCGAGTCCCCTGGACCTCAGAACAGAAAACAGCATCTCTGTCTCATTTGGATTTCCTCTCCCTGATCAGCCTGATTACTGAGGATGTAAAACCTGACAAAAAGGCAGACCAGGATTGCTACAGCAATATGATTGTGTGGATACCCCGCAGTGTATGAATTAGTACTTAGTTTTGGACAATGCACATCATTTTCTTTCATACAATGTCTTTTTAAAATAATTGTTTATTAGTTTTGGAGAGTTTTCTTGTCCCACCAGGTCCTGCCTCAAATAAGCACATGGACGCTATACTATTTATAAAACTGTTGGCTGATAACTAGGGCTTCTTATTGGCTAGCTCTGTCTTAATTATTAAACTATTTCTATGAATCTATGTATTTCCATGTGGTCTTGGCTTACCGGAGAATGCTGGAACCTGTGTCTCCTTTGGAGGCTACATGTCGTCTGTTCTGGAGGGCTCCCTCTCCCTACCTTTCTCAGAATTCTTCTTGTCTCCTAGTCCCATCTATTTCCCTGCCTAATTGGCCACAGTGTTTTATTCATCAACCAATAAGAGAAACATTTATGCTGAAGGACATCCCCCACCTTTAATTTTTTTGAAACTATAAAATAATGTTCTTCCTCCAATCCTTCCCATGTAACTCATTGCTCTCTTCCAAATCCATGCCCCCCCTTTTTTTTTCTTTACTTGGCCACATAATATTTTTAAATCCAAGTCTAGTTAGTCATAAACTCTTTAATTACTTCAGCCCTTAAATGACTTCCATTCTAATTTTTCCCCTTGGTAATTGATTCCATTTCCACAGCTCAAATCTTAAGTCACATTTAAGTTACTCATGACAATGACAATGTTTTGATATTTCCTAGTTTTATGAGACTGAACATCATCGTTGAAAGTGGTCTTGTTTCCTTTAATGTTAGAGTCTGATTTGCAATCACAGAAAAATAAGATTCTAATGTTATGGTTCATAACAACAATGCCTGAAACAGATGTTTCCTTTCCAAGATGCTTACCTTCTACTAGGCTACTGTTGTAGGAGACGTGTACAGGTTCTCACTAGTGTTTAAACTCCCTTCTTCCTCTCATTATTCCTTCTGTTCTTGAATTGTGCTCAGTAAATGCTTATTATGAATAATAATGGCAGTAGGAATTGAAAAAAATAAAATAATGCCATTTCTGTTCTTGGAGAATAGAAGAACAAAGTGAGTGAGCTAGTGAAGACTAGGGTGATCAGGACCAAGATTTTAGACTGCCGAAGAGGAATGAGAGTAGCACAGAGAGTTATCTGAACAGGCATGAAGGAAATGGCTGGCAGTTAGAGCATATACTTTCTAGGCTCCTTGATAAGCAAGCGTTCTATACCATGACCTCATTAAGACACATCACAAGCTTGCAAGGTGTACATCTTGTTTGCACAGGAACTTGTGAGTTACCCTGATGATGACTGGCAGAGTGAGGATTTAAATCAGGTCAGAGCCATCCTATCCAATGTATTGTGGGCGTTCAGAGCAGAAGGAACATAAGGACAACGGCTGAGAGATTCGATTGTAGAATGGCATTTAACTCTTCATTCTTGTGTGAGATGGAGCCCTCATGAGAACTGAAAAACATTCGTCTCAGTTTCAAGGTGATAAGAGAACATTTCCAGGCACACAGTGCTAGTGATTCAACATCATTTTGATGTCTTAGAGCCATAATCTAGGGTTATCAGACAAGGCTAAAGAAAAAAATAGATAGAAAAATTAGAACATGTTTTGCTCTGCTCAGGCTTCCAGCTCATGGGAAATTACTGTCTACAGTTAGGGTGAGACTTCCCAGACAGTTATACTCTGGAAATTCCCTTACAAACACATCTGGAAGTGTGCCGGATCAGTATCCTGAGTGATTCTAAGTGCTGTCTGGCTGACAACCAACTTGATATTAGCCATTATAGTTAAGCATTACAGTTATGTGCAGTTGCAATAGTTATATTGCCATTGGCCATTATAGTTAAGTGTTATATTTACATATAGTTACAGTATAGTTGTATTGACATTAACCATTATAGTGTTCCAAACTGAGTAGACTACATGACTCCATTGCAGGGAAAGTAGAATCTAAGAAATCTAAGAATACAGAACTTAAGAAACATGAGCTATTTATCATTCATCAGCAGAGAAAAATATAGAAAAACAACTTGGTACTATCATAAATGTTCCTGTTGAACATTTAGAAGGTGAATAAGATACATTGATTTATTTTGTTCCAATATTTTAAAAGTTCAGGAAGAGAGCAGATGCTGTTAGCTGAGGAGCATTTAGGAGTGAGGACGACCTCTCAGCTGCCTCAAGCTGAGATCTGGTGAAGGAAATGAGAGGATGACTTCCCAGACTGGTTGCTAAGCAACTCTTGACTGATGAGATGATGGGCCTCAGAGCACTGGATAGCAATAAAATGAACCAAACAAATGAACACAACAAACAGATATTTTCAAATATCATTGCTGCTGTATGACTTCATTTGTATAAAGAAGATGGCAGATAGAGCTAACCAGGGTTGTTAGGAGTCACAATGGTGTGAGAGTAATGGAGAGGGATGATGGCCATCTTGGGGTGGGAGCAGAGAGTATTGTAGGTGATGATATTTTCTCAAACCTGGTGTTGGTGTTACAAGTGGGCTCCATTTTAAAAAAATTCACCAGGATTTATACTTATACTTTTGTGTACATTTTAAAATAAAACATTGAAATACTAGTATGATGCCAATATGTGGCTAGACAGAAGAAAAGAATAAGAATAGATAGCCTTTAAATGAACCAAAGAAGACACAATAATTCAATATATTGTTTAAATAAGGGGAGAAGACAATTATCTAACCAGAAGTTAGGGCAGGTCCTTAGAGTACATCCTTAACCAAGATTAATGTGGGGCATCTTTAAATTTTAATATAAAATGGAAACTTTAGAAATACTAAAAGAGACACTCACATTTGATTATATAATAACACCATGAAAACTGACAAGCAAATGAGTGTCTGGGGAAAGTTATTTCTAAAATTTCTTACAAAATGTAAATAATAAAGTGTTCAGGTTGATTTCCATTATATTGTGGATAGTACAATGTAAATATAGTAGCAAATAACTTGTAAACTGTAATTGTAGATAAGTCTTTGATTACAATCACACACACATACACATACACACACACACACACACACACAAACACACACACACAAACACACACATACACCCCCCCACAAAATACACACACACATACATATACAAATGCACACACACACACACACACACAAACACACACACACACACAAACACACCACCACCAGATTTACTCGGAAGAAATAGTGATCTACCTTTCGTTTTGGTTATTTATGACCTTGAAGAATTCACAAATGTGTGTATAGCTTAGCTTCCTGGAAATGTTGCTCTCATCTCTGTAAAAAGTGGCTCTGCTGTCTTAGAGGAAGACATGTGAATTTTTAATTTGTAGGTGAGAGATATAATGTCAAAATGTCCATCTTTTTGGAAAGGTACCATTTTGTTGGAGGTTGCCACCTGAAGTGACCTAGCATCATCGAATCGGAGTGTTTCTCTCCCACTCAGCCCTAGCCAGACAGCCACATTGTGACTGATTTGCTTAAGGGATAGGAATAGAGATACCATATCAACAAGCTTAACTGTGTGACAGATATTTTTGTAGTTTTGTCACCCTGGAGATCATGTCACCCTGGTCCCTAGCATCAGTTCTTGCTGCTTCTGTTCCCAGCTGTCCACAGACACTTCCTCCGAGGGGTCCACAAGATACATGGGTAGATGTGCTTGCTTCTTTGGTTTTAGGCTTCTAGGTTGAGTTAATGGGTATCCATAAACACCAATCTGCTACCACAGGCAAGAAGGAGGAACTTTAGAGGTGAGGCAAGAACCAGGTGAGATGTAGTAATGACTTAGAGGTTTTGCCCAAGACAAGAACAGGGCTCTTTTGTGTGCACAGTTGTTAAATTTGGACACTGGTCTTCCTTCCTTCCTTCCTTCCTTCCTTCCTTCCTTCCTTCCTTCCTTCCTTCCTCCTTCCTTCCTTCCTTTCTCTTTTCTTTTTTCTTTTTTGAGACAGGATCTTGCTATGTAGTCAAAGGTGGTTTTGAACTAGGAATCCTCATGCTTTGGTTTCCCAAGTGCTGGAATTCCAGGTGTATGCCACTTCACATGGCTCTGACACCAGTTTTGAGGGAGAGGATATGGGAAGATAGATAGATAAGTATACGTATATATTTGGAATAGTACACATTCCTGTATTGCAACGTCTTCTGGATACCAGTAGAAATCCCTCCCCTCAAATCTGAGCATATTTTAGTGAGAGACAGCAGGACTAAAAATACCCGGGCGGCATCTGGAGCACGGTGATCCTTTGGGATTTGTCTCATTTGACTAGATTCCAGCATGATCCTGGGTTTAGTTCCCCAGATGTGAATTCTCAAATACAGCAGCCTCAGGTTTTGTTTATTTAGGAAACTTCCTTCCAGGTTTATAAATCCCAGCAGGCCACATAAGTTATGCCATTTTTACATAGATAGAAACTGTTATAAAGGCTTTGTGCATACGCTGTATTGCAGGCACACAAGTACATCATGATTCTTTGAAAAGTTTTCCATTTCATTATTTAGATTGCAAAATCATTCGAGATTTTGTGTATTAACTATTAGTTTTGTGTGCTACTGAATGCCATTTAACTGATAAATTATGGTATGTGGGCATTTCATTCAGAACAAAGGAACATTATTAACTGGTCTTGGTGCTTTTTAAAATAAACACAAAGAGGAACAGAGCAATGAATGAATATAATGAAAAATGTGCCTCAATTCTCAAATTTTGGAAATTTGACTGGAATTCACTTTGTGCTAGGAGCTACACTATTCAAGTTTATATTCCACTTTCATTTCCCTCAATTATCTGCTTCTAACTACTTCTAATCTATGTTTATGCAAATTACTTTTCAACAGCACCTTGCAATTTAAGCATGGTCCCTCAGAGACTGAAATAAAAATCAAGCACAATTCTACCAACCCTCTGAAAACTGGCTCATCACATGCACCATTTGTCATCTGTACCCAGTAAGCACATTCGAGTAAGAACATTTCTGTATGGCACAGTAGGCATGTGTGGCATTAGTCCATGCCTGGGACATGTTGGTTGCTACCACTCTGCCCTCCACGGGACTGGCTGAGTACATATGTGGGGGAGAGAGAAGAAGTATGGGGCAAAGAAGGGCAAGAGGCCACTCAGTATTGAGAGTCCATCCAGTTTTACTGGAGAGTAATGGCAATGACTAAATGACCAGAGGGGTCCTTGGAAGAGAGTCTTATGTGCCACATTGAGGAAATCACTTGGTCAGAAAGGGCCATTGTCCACTTTTGAATGGCGCAAGGAGAGTCAGGGATGAAGGATTGTCCTAGTCATGTTCTATTGCTGTGAAGAGACACCATGGCCAAGGCAACTCTTATACAGGAAAACATTTAATTGGATCTGGCTTACAGTTTTATAGGGTTAATCCATGATCACCACAGCAGGTGGCAGACATGGAGCAGTAGCTGAGAGCTTTACATCCTGATCCACAGACAGAGAGACACTGGGCCTGGAGTGGGCCTTTGATTCCACCAACACCCATCTTTAACAAGGCCATTCTTGTTTTCAACTTCTTTGTTTTATCTTTATTTTTAAAAAGTTTATTCTTCTCTCATGTAATAGATCCTGATCACTCCACTCCTCCCAGTCCCCCTCACTTCCCAGATCCACATCTCCACTATTTTCTTTTAGAAAAGAGCAGGTCTCCCAGGGATATCAACTAAACATGGCATAACAAGAACAAGAAGGCTAGGCATAAACCTTTGCATCCAGTCTGGACAAGGTGACCCACTAGGAGGAAAAGGGTCCCAAGAGCAGGCAAAAGAGTCAGAGACAACCCTCACTCACACTGTTTAGAACCCACAAGATCACTAAGTTACAAAATTATAACTTATATGCAGATGAACTAGCTCCATCCTATGTAGGCTTGTAATTGTTAATTTAGTCTCTGTGAGCCCCTATGAGTCTTGCCTAGTTGAGTCTTTGGGCTGTGTTCTCCTGGTGTTCTTGACCCCTCTGGCTCCTACAATCTTTCTTCCCCATTGGGGAGTTCCCTGAGCTCTGCCTAATGTTTGGCTGTGGGTCTTTGCATGCTCCCATCAGTTGCTAGAGCCTCTCTGGTGATGATTGGGTTAGGCCCTGATCTATGAGTAGAGCAGACTATTGTTAGGAATCATTTCATTGACTCTTCTTCTGCTTCTGTTTCTGCTTCTTTGCCAGTAATGTTTGGATCTATCCTAGGTCTCTGGGCTGTCCAGCCTCTGGTTCTTGACCATTCACACAGTATCAGGAATGGGCTCCTGCTCATTGGGTGGGCCTCGATTTGGACCAGTCATTGGTCACTCCCCCAAGTTCTGTACTGGCATTACTCCAGCACATCTTGCAGGCAGGATAGACTGCAGGTCTAAGGTTTTGTGGTTGGGCTGGTGTCCCACCACTGGAACCCTGGCCTGGTTCCAGAAGATGAACACCACACCACGCCTCTTAATCCTTTCCAAACAGTGTATCAGCTGAGGACCAAGCATTCAGACATAGGAGCATATTAGGTCCATTCTCTTTCGAACCACCCCAGGGACAGAGCTAAATTTTCTTTACCTTATGATTAATTAAAGTCCCTAGGAAAGGCTCCACAGTGTCAGGGGCTAACTCTATAATTCTGAGTGGTCTTTAATATCAATGGGTATATTTGTTAGTCTATTCTTTTTACCCATCGAGGAAAAGGCCTGGGACTAAATCAACCACCTCAGCTTTTCCAGTGGAAAACATCCAAAGACATAGAGATGAGGATTGATTTTTTTATTGCATTATTTCACTTTCTGATTGGCTGATAGACAAGATTTTTTTTTTTTTTTTGAGATGCTAGTTTCTCTGACACACATCTAGTGGTTTGGTGGAAGGAGAGAGTCAGCCCTGTGCTGTTTGTTTCTCTTTCTCCATCATCACTGTAAATTTGGAGTACCTCAGTACCAATGAGGGAAATGTGTCTGGCCCTTCATCTTTGTTCATGGTAGCAGCTACTCATTTCTGTATCACACCTGATACACTCAATAGTATTATCTATTGCTTGATTCCATTCAGAATGTCAAGATCAATGTTTTAGTCAGTGAACTCCATCTCCTATTTTTTTTTTCCAGAAAATTACCTCTAGTCCCCCCATTCCACGAATGCATCAGGTTGAGATGGCCAATCATTGGCCTGGCTGCTTCTCTTTCCTTCTCTCCCATGTCATACTTTCCTCTCTTGGCTTAAGTTCACGACTTGTCACCAACACAGATCGGTTTATCCACAGTTGTCTTACATAACTGACCAGGGTGTGTGCTGATGGCCATCACCCTTTTCTGGGCCATAGTCTCCTCAGGGATCTGTGCTTTGTCTTTTTGCTCCTTGCTGTAGTCTGTGTGCTCAGAACATGATCGGCCCCATGGTAGGCACTAGGACATGTAAGCTGAATGGATGAATAAACAAATCAGTGAAGTTTTAGTAATTTTCGGAGGAGTTAACCTATGCATTTACAGTGGAGAAGTTAGGCATATGGTTCTATTATTATTATTTTTAGATAACTGTTTCTGCTTTTCCTCATTTGTTCCCTTCCCTCCTATGGGAAGACAGGCCTCACCCTGAGGAGACTTCCTGTATTTCCCTCTTGAGTAACTGATTACAGGGCAGCCTGGGGTCATGTTCTGGGCATGCTCCAAACATGCAGAGTCAAGGGAACGAGGAAGGAAATGGGAGCTTGATGAGTTCCATCTGAAGCCATCATATTAATAGCCTTTGGGTTCCATCTCCAGGTGAAAATGAGTCAGTAGGCATTGGAATGCGCATTAGGAACTTGGGAAAGAGGCTCAAACGAAGGTAGAAATTGGTACTGGTAGATTACTTTGGTTCTGTGGTATAGATAAAGATAAAAACAGAAGAAATATAGAGAAAGGATCAGAGTGGGGCCATGGCAGAAACATGGGATGTGAATCCAGCATTGCCAGAGTGCTCTGGTGTTATAAAAGCACTATATTAAAGAGATTCACTTTGATTATGGGACAAGCCAAACATGCTCATCCACAGCATGCCCACCTGCAGATTAGGCCACTCTGCCATTATACTTAGAGTTTTAGATGTGCACGCAGGCTTTAGGTAGTTCAAGGGGTTCAGTGTACTAAAATACTAAAATGACTGTCTTAGCTTGCTTTCTGTTGCTATGATAAACACCACAACCAAAAGCAGCATGGGAAAAAAATGGTTTATTTGACTTATACTTCCATGCTACAGTATATCATTTAGGGAAACCAAGGAAAGAACTCAAGGCAGGAATCTGCAGGCAGGACCTGAAGCAGAGACCATGGAAGAATGTTGCTTACAGACATGCTCCTCAAGGCTTGCTCAGCCTGCTTTCTTCTACAACCCAGGACCACTGGCCCAGGGGTGGTGCCACCTATAGTGAGCTGGGTCCTCCCACATCAACCATTAATCAAGAAAATGCTCTAATGGCTTGCCTGCAGGCAATCTGATGGAGACATTTTCCTCAAGTGAGATGGTCTTATCCCAGAAGACCCTAGAGTATGCAAGTGACAAAAAACTAACCAGCACAGTTAGTGACTGACTATGCTTGCAAGGGTGCAGTATAGTTGATGGGAGAGTAGAAAAGGCCAGCGGTGACATGACATGACCTTTTGACCTAGCTCCAGGCAATGCATTAACTGCCCTGTCAATCCTGCATCCCCAGGCCTCCGATAGCCTAACACTTTGGGGCCTTTTTCTCTTTGTCTTTAAAAATAAAGACCATCCTATGTCCTTGAGTCCAAGCAGGTAGACACAGTGAGCACTTACACAATCTCTTCATGCTGGATTTTATTATCAAACTTTGCCGTATGAACAGAAACCACTTATTGGTTTAGTAAATCACACTGAAGGAAGTAATGCTCCATCAACTCTTCATGGCCAGTGAGGAAAGGGTTAAAGAGAGAAGCCTGGGATGGATAGTTTTCAAGCCATTCAGTTCTGCATTTCTGTTGAGAACCTCGATAAATCAGTGGCGATTGTTACTTTTAATCATTGTGGCTGATTAGGAGTTGTAGGCAAGCAGCCATCTTAAAGGCCTGCCTTTGAACAAGTAAAACTGCTTTTGTTTGAGATGAATCTCAACAAAATGAGACCGGTGGGCATGATGACGCCTTTGGTAAGCCAGGCCTCGCTAACTGCACTCATTCAGGTAAGGAGTTTTAGGAACATTAGGGCCAGACTCAGAGGTGCAGCCCTCAGAAGGAACACATGGCTGGCTCATTATCGGATCCCTAGGGAATGGTATAATTGCAAGCTCCAGGAACCCTCTGTGAAGCTACGCTGTGGGCTTGGAGCTGTCAAAGAACTTTAGTTTAATGCATAGAGAGCAAGTGGTCTGTGAAGTAGTTTCTCTTTGTGGCAAAGGCTGAGAGGAGGCGAGCGGCAAGCACCTGGAAGTACTCGTGACAGAAAGAACCCAAGACCTAAAGTATGAAATAAGGCCTACAGCACGCTATAACATTGCCCCCTCCCTACCCTGGCTAGTTTTTATGTCAATTTGATGCAGACTATAGTCATCAGAGGGGAGAGAACCTAAACTGGAGAAATAAAATAATAAAAAAAATTAAAAGCCTCCATAAGATCTGTAGGCAAACCTGTAGAACATTTTCTTAGTGGTTGATGTGAGAGGGCCCAGCCTATTGTGGGCAGTGGCCCTGGGTTTTATAAGAAAGCAGGTTGAGCAAGCCATGAGGAGTAAGTCAGAAGAGGCAGTCTTCCGTGGTCCTGACAACAGCTCCTGACTCAGTTCCTGCCCAGTTTGAGTTCCTGCCCTGGCTTCCCTCAGCGGTGTGTGAAGATTTGAGCCACCAGAATAAAGGCTTTCCTCCCCAGCTTGCTTTTGGTCATGGTATTTCATCAGAGCAGTAGTCACCCTTAACTTACCTATGGAGACCCTTACCTCCTCCCATCAGCACTAGGTACCAAACTCGGAGCCATTATTAAGCAAGAATTCGACTGCTGGGCTAATTCTCAACTGCTGATTTTATTTTATTTTGTAGTGCTGGTGTCAACTGAAGGTGCTGGCATTCGAGTCAGGCACCCTACCACTGAGCCTCAAGATCCAACACAGGAAAAAACACCAAACTGACCACCTGCTCTATAGAAATTAATGCCACACTGTAACAAAACACCAATAATCAAGGCTCCTTCGGGAAGTCCTTAAATTTTTGATCAACTTGTTTATCTATCATGTTGTTTTTTGGGCACCTAATTGCTGAAGTCAGGAAATTTTTGTGTACTGAACCTGGAATTTCAAGCCTCCATCTAACTTGGGATCCAGACGTGTAGGTCCATCCAGAGACCCATGTGTTTCTGAGCCTCCTCAATTACAACTGCTTGAGAATCTTTTGATATTTTCCATCACTGCTATCATGGCCATTTCTAATCCTTATTGTTTTCTTTACACCCATCTTAATCTCATTTCTCTGAATGCTTGGTGGCCTGCTTTACTCTGCCAACACTCCTTCCTGGTTACTGGCTCTAAATTATGAAGTTGACCAAAGTTTCCTGCTTTTAACTCTCATGAAATTGGGCCAACTAAATGCTCCTGTCTGTCTCATTGGAAGCTGTGCCTGCCAATTTGGAGGCTGCTCATCCTCTTTCATTTAGGCTGTAGGCAGGGAACACAGCAGTTCATATGGCATGCAGAGTCTTTGTTCTTATGACTCTAACAATCTAGTAGAGGAAGAGAGAAAACAGAGTACAGATAAATGCATATCAGACCGTGGCTAAGTGCTAGGAGGAAGAAAGACAGACCAGAGATATCACTTTCTATGGTGTTGTCAGATGTTTAATGAAGTGCTAGACACTAGGGGTAGGGACGACAGGAGTACACAGGCAGGAAATATGAGGGGCAGCTGAGGTGCAGTTGAGGAGGCAGACTAGAAGAAAAGTAAACATGGTAGGAAGCGGGAGCTTGGCTGTGCCTTTGGACACCTGGGTGTCTGGGTGAGGACTGAGTTTTCTTCTGGGTAATGCAAAGTGCACTGGGAGGGCTGAGCACAAAAAACAATAGGGTCTGACTTGTGATGTTCTCTTTACTGCAGGTAGATGACTATAGGGGAGACAAATGTGAAGGCAGAGCAGCCAGACAAGAGGTTAAGCCCAGGGCTGGGCATGTAGCTCAGTGGCAGAGCACTTGTCTACCACGTATGAAGTATGAAGCCCTGAGTTTGCTGTCTATGCACACACACACACACACACACACACACACACACACACACACACACACACTCCAAGTCTGTGTGACGGTGATACTGTTTCCAACTGAGAACGAAGTAATGCATTAGTGAGAGGTGGTTGTCTCATAAACGATTCTTGTTGAGAGTAGAAGTAGACTCTGGGAGTGAGGAGAGTCCCCTTGTCCCAGACGCAGGGTGTATATTTCAAGTGTCCTTCAAAACTCCCTTTCTTGTGTCAGGCTGGCCTCCTGGTTCTGTAACAGAGAGAAAGGAGAACAGTTAACAGCTAAGGGTATTTAAAAAAATAACAAGAAAACAACAACAAAAATCTCACCTTGCACCCCTGAGAACAAATAGAAGGTAAACATTTGCAATATCAGTGGTTACTATTGTTTATCCCATGCCATAAAAATGCTTACAGTGGGAATATTAAGCCAGTTGCTCATCCATGGAGAGAAAGCTCTCTGCAAGAGCTGTCAGTAAGGAACTCCAATTGGACTGCTTCAGCAAGGGCTTCCCACTCCCCTATTTCCGATGGATGTTCTATAACCCAACTTGATGTTTGGACACCTGAGAAGTTAGTTCTTTTATTTTGGCTGCTACATACTTAAAGTGTCAATTCATTCCAAACTGAAAGTACGGCTATTGCAAATCATTTTTCAGACATACCAGAGGTGACTTGCTAGAATATTTTTTAAAGTACTATTTTCTTTGGCAGGTAATGCATGTTTTTTTTTGTTGTTGTTGTTGAAAAATTACTTTTGAAAGTAGTATACACTGTTTAACAGTTAAGTCTAGCTAGTTTATAAATGCTTTACCTCACATAATTAGCATTTGTGTGTGTGTGTGAGATGAAATGTCCTATCACCCACTCCCTTTATAATTTTCAAGTATGTGGAAGTGTGTTATCCTCAGCCATGGTTGCCTTGATGTGCCACTGGCTTCCTGAAATGGATTGCTTGCTCTGATATAACTGTTAGACTTGTTTAGAGTCAGAGCTTATAGGATTTGGAATAGGATTAGTTCCTGGATGTGAGATGCAGATGGAAGATGCCCTGGAGATTTTTTGACCTGAGCCAGCTAAGAATAAAGCTGCTGTTTATCAAGGAAGATCTAGGGAGAAATACCTTCTGGAAGGAAAACTAAGACTCAGGTACTGTATTCTGAGAAGGTTATTAGTCCCTAGGTGAAAATGTCAATTAGGCAGTTAGAAACAGGAATTTGGAGTTCAAGGAGGATGCTGTTGAATGGATACAGGAATCTGAGAACCATTAGTATATAGAGTGTATATGTGAATGAAGAGACTGTGTGAGTTCCCCAGGACAGTGAGTATGGATGAAGAGAGGAGGGGGCTGCAAGCCGAGCTCTGTGATCCCTCAGTTTTGTGTGTGTGTGTGTGTGTGTGTGTGTGTGTGTGTGTGCGCACGTGTGCGCGCGCGTGTGTATGAGAGACAGAGAGGGAGAGGAGAGAGAGAAAGGAGAGAAATAAGAGAGAGGGAAGAGAAGGAGGAGAGGAGAGAAAGGGAGAAAGAGGGGAGGGGGGAGAGAGACACACACAGAAAGACAGAGACAGACAGAAAGACAAAGAGGGACACGGACACACACACACACACACACACACACCGAGAGAAAGAGAGAGAGAGAGGGAGGAGAGAGAGAGAGGGAGGGAGGGAGACATGGAGAGAAGGAAAGTGAGATAAAAGAGAGACAGAGATAGAGATATTGGTGTATGGGCTGAAGAATAGCTGGAATAAGAATTATTAGGAAGGTTCCCAGAAGACAAATGAGGAAAATGTGCCACATAGAAGGCAGTGAGCAGCTGTTGAATGCTATATCTGCTCAAGTCAGATAAGCTTGATTTTATTTTTTTATTTATTTTTATTTTTTTGAGATACCCTGGGACTTGCCCATACTAGGCAAACACTCTACCACTAACCTACATGCTACATTGGTCATTCTTTTTTTATTATTTATTAATTTATTTTTTACATTCCAATCCTAGTTCCCTCTCCCTCTTCTCCCCCTGCTCTCCTCACTCCCCACACCACCTAGGCAGTATACTAAGTCTGTCCCATCATCTCATTGAGGCAGAACCTATTGGTCATTCTTAAATCAATACTTGAAGTGGAATTTAGAAGCTCCTAGTAAACAAGAACAGTTTGGGTGTGTTGGGAAGGAAACATTTTCTGTTTATGAGACAGTAGGAAGAGGAAATGGAGAGAGCAAGGATGGGCAACCATTTCACAAAGTTTTCCTTGACGGAGAATGGAGACATAGAATGTTATTGGAGGTGCCAACCGGCTGGTTATTAAATTTAGGAGATGTAATAGCTAAGAGAACAAACTAGAAGGAGGGAGTAATTGGTGGCCCTGCTCTGTCACTGTCCCCTCTGGTACAGTGACTCTGTCTTTAGCCTCTCATTTGGTTCTATATACTTCATTTAATTTCACAGATATATCTATTCTTTCTGTACATTTAAAAGTGAAATCTCAGTAACTTTGGAGCGGTATTGCCCTGAGTTCAGATTTTATTTATTTATTTATTTATTTTGATATTGTGTACCTCAACCTCTTTGAGGCCAGGAAAACAACTCTGACAAAGTTGGTGTCAAAATAGAGATAATGGATACAAGATTTTCCCTTTATTGCTGGGAACTGACCCCAGGAACTCAACATGCTAGTCATGAGCCACACCCCGGGCCTGGTGAGCTACACCCTCAGCCATTGTGCCTTGCTTTTGTTAGGCGTGGCTGCCTTGTTACATGGGCTTCGATGTTATATCAGCCAGTGGTGATTGATGGTCCAGCGAGCCTGGAAAGGCAGTCCTGGCAATCATCCTCATTTCTGAGAATGCTAGTTTTCTTCACGGGTCTCTGCTTAGCCCTCCTCAAATGCCTTTTCGTTCCTAAATAACGATGTTTACTGTGAAGGTCATTTCTGGCTCTTTTGTCTGGTTGTCTAAGTTTGGCGTCCAAGACAGACCACGCGTGAGTTTCACATGAGATCATTTGTAGGATGAATGCATGCATTTCTCACCCCCACTCCCAGGAGATAGTTCATGTTTTCATCCATGTTCTCAGAAGCAGGTCAAGAATAAAGAACTAGGGTAATTCAAGTGGCTCACTTTCATAAACCTTTGGAGCCTTTATCCTGTCCCACTGTTACAGTAGCTTTGATCAACGTTCTGTTGAGGCCTCTTAGGGGAAACTTCCCTTCTGGTCAAAAGAGTGGAATTTGCCTTTGGTTTGGGGTAGAGACTTAACATTCCAAGTCACTGAAAATGTAAGGATTAATCAAGTAGAACCCGTTAATCACCTGGATAAGAGGCAAACCCTTTGGAAGCAGATTTAGCTAATGTCATACTAAATTCCCTAATGAAGTAATGCACTTTTCCCTCCCAGAGCCCCTGCTGTCTGTATGGTTGCTATGGAGCTGCTATAAGGCTCTGTTGAGTCTACTTACTTTTGAGTTCTGACCCAGAAAGGTGTGACGTTTCTATTTCTTTCTTTTAGATGATGGCCAGAGTCCAAGTGTACTTTCTCTGTTCTCTCCCTCTTCTCTGCTCCCTGTGCGTGCGTGTTTGTGTATGTGAGCACACATGCACGTGTGTACATGTAATGAGTGCAGCTGCCCTTAGAGGCAGAAGAAGGCATTGGATCCCCTAGCTGGAGTTACAAGGAGTTCCCACAGTGAGGAACTGAACTCAGGTCTGTTGCTAGAGCAGTGTGCACTCTTAACCACTGAGCTGCCTTGCCAGCCCCTTCACTTTTTCCTTTGATACTGCATCTCTTTTCCCATGTGTCTGCTTGATGAACCTTCATACCTAACTCAAAAGGCATCGTTTTCTCTTTTCCTCATCTCTTCCAACTCCAGGGAGCTGCTATAGCGTGTCTGCCCTGTGCTTTCTTTTTTAAACTCTAGTAAAACTGCCCTTGATATTTTTTCTGAGTCTATTCCTAAATTCATTCAATAATGAGACCAAGAACTCTGAGAGGTCACCCTCACATTTCCACTCTGCAACATGGCAGAGTGACATGCAATGTGATCGAGTCACATGTGACACCATTCTGTAACATGACAGAGTTATGCTTTCCAGATCTATCTAAAATGGAAGTGTTGCCTCTTGGGCAGGAACATGTCAATATTTCCTGTGTCCCTTTTGTCTTTTTTTGGACCATGGCAAACCAAGCTTTTCTGTTTGACAGAACAAACACATGATTAATTCTATACACTCATGCTGTCTTAACTAGGGTTTCTATTACCGTGAAGAGACAACATGACCATAGCAACTCTTTTAAAGGAAGACATTTAATTGGGGCTGGCTCACAGTTTCAGAGATTTAGTCAGGACACATGATGGTATTCAGGCAGACATGGTGTTGCAGAAAGAGCTGAGAGTTCTACATCTTGATCTGCAGGCAGCAGGAAGAGGATGAGACATGCTGGCCAGACTTGAGCTTCTTAGACTTCAGAGCCTGCCTCCACAGTGGCACAGGTCCTCTACCAAGGCCACACCTACTCCAAAAAGGCCACATTCAAACACATGAGTCTATGAGGGCCAAACCACTACATATGCTTATCTAGCAGTATTCTGTGGTTCTTGCTTGGGACAACTGAATTTTCCTTATGTTTCCCAGTGCCTACCTCAGTGCCTAGGACATGGTAGGTACTCCAGAAATATCGCTGGATGTCTGACTGCATTTCTTTTATTTTGCAACTAACAATGCATAAGAAAAAGTAGCAATATAGCTGGATCATGCTGCATTTATAAGTATTTAGTATATTATAGGGTAGATTATGACTATGTATATCAAACGTGGTTATTGAGATACAAATTCCCAAAAGAACTATAAAAATATCACCCTATTTCTGTTACTAAAAAAAAAAAATACAAAATCCGATTTCCCCACTATAATTAGACTCCAATAAATATTCCTTCTTTTATCCCCCCAGGGAAGTCCCAAGAATCCTTCGGCAAAAGGAGTGCTAAATGTACCCTGTAAATCACTCTGATAGTTTTTACCCTGTAGATAGAATAACTATTTTAGTTGATTTGCTTCTTCTAAGAGCCTAGAGATTTAAATAAATTCTTAGTCTTCAAGACTACAGGAGGACAGGTAAAACTGTCTATGTACCACCTGTGAAGGAAGGAATGACCACTTTTTAGGAACAAAAGCCTCTCACATTCCCCCCTCCCCCAGTGTGGATCCCAGAAGCTCTGTGCATCAACAGCTCTGCCACTGCTCACACAAGCTAAATTGCAAATCCCTGTAGAGTAGGAACTGGGCCTGCTTAATTCACCATAAGTGTCCCAAGTTAGAAGACACATCAATCTTACCCACCAAAGTGCTGGGTCAGGAGAGCTGGCACTTGTGGGGTCAGCAGAGCGTCTGTTCCTCCAATTAACTCCCTTTGTCTGTCCACCCCTGAACACATCTCAACAGCGGCCCAGGAGAACAGGGTCAGGGAAACATGCTTTGGCTTGCTCTGAATGAATCCCTAATGGCTAGCAAACAGCATTGCATTGACTGAGTATAGAGGTCTGAATATCAGGAAGTGTGTCAGTGGTGACATCCTGAGGAGTGGACACCATGGAAACCCCCGGGGGGCATACCTAAGTCTTCTTGCTGAAGACAAGAGCAGCCTTGCCAAGCTTGGAATCATTAAAGCGTGTCTGTCTTTTCCAGGTTAAGTGGAGTTAGGATCTCCAGTCTGAGATGGAGCAATTTGGGAGTGACTCTTAGGAGGAGAGTAAAGAACATGAGAAAATGCAAGTATCAAGTTAACCACTCAAATGCCTGTTGTGTTGTGTGAGTTAAGACCCTCTACCCTGTGAGAAACAAGGACTGGCCTCAGTGTCCCACAAAGGCACACATGAACAAAGAGAAAGTGGTTTGATAAGGTAATTTGTTTGTGCAAAAAGAGTGCATCAAGACCCAAACTGGGTTAGCAAGCATACTGAGGCAGAAAAAGTTCACTTTGTTTTTATTCTAACATAGGTGGTGACTGTGCCTTTTCTCCATTGTCTGAGGTCTAACTTCATATTTCAAGACTGGATAACTTAAAAAGAACTGGAAAAAAGGAAATGAAGGAAGGGGGAATGAATCAGCTTATTTCAGGCCATCAAGGTCTATGAATGCAGTGTGTGTATGTGTGTGTGTATGCATACATGTGTGTGTTTGTGTGTGTGCATGCATATGTATGTATATGTATGTGTGTGTGCATGTATGTTTGTGTGTGTGTTTGTGTATTATGTATGCATATGTGTGTATGCATGTGTGTGTTTATATGTGCGTGTATGTGTGTGTGTATTGTGTGTGTATGTATGTGTATGTATATATATGTGTGTGTGTGTATGTATGTGTGTGTATTTATATGTGTGTGTGTGTGTATGTGTATGTGTGAAAGTTTACCAGGTGGGGAGATTAAAAGATTTGCACAAAAGTTTTATAAGGTGGGGAGATTTATGGGATATTGGTCCTGGTGGGCTGGCTGCCTTTGATAGAAAAACAAAACCTTTCTCCCATCCTTTCATGTTTGTTTTTGAAACTTAAATCAATTTCTTAGCATTAAAAGGCATTCAGGTTGGCAAAAACAGTGATAATTGCTTTCAAAACATGTATTCCATTTTAGGAAATGTGTCTTAAAATCAGAAGCAAAAAGACCATGTATACCCTTCCACAATGAGGCGGTAATGACTCCATCTATATTGAGGCAGAATCAAGGTTGCCTTGCCTGTGGGCAAGTTTTGAAAGTTCAGAGAAAAATCTATAAATTGAAGTTTTAAGCTGGATTTGCAACAGGGATTTGCAGTTTGCTGTAGGTTGTCACTAGCTAGGAATCTAGAGTTCTCGCTTGTGGTAAAGACAGAGAAACTGAGGCAAAGGGTTCAAAGACAGGGTCAGAGCCACACCATGCCAAGATACTCTTGGGGTGGGTGTGGGAAAGGTGTACTTCACCTGAAGAAATGAAAGCCTTCATTTAATAGAACTTGGGGAATAAGCAGATTTACCTGCTCCACATAGACCTTGCAAAATGAGGTCTGCCCAGCTGCTTCCTGCTGTGCAAATCTCTTGCTATGTAAACTCATTTGATGGGCAGAAACAGTGAGAGTCCAGATGTTAGAAGATGGCGTTCCCCTTAAACAAGCAATTCTAGCTTTGACTATATCAACACAATCTAAAAGGGTGCTCAATCACAATCAAACACAACACTAAAATCTGCTCCCCCCCAAAATCCCTAAACAAACCAGACTAGAACAAACAAAACAAAATCCAACTAAAGCACAAACAACTGAGAATGATTTCCAAAACAATTAAGTAGCTTGCCACTGTCTGGTGTCCCTAGATCAGGATTTGGAGAGTATAAAATATATGTGCTGACCAAGGAGGGTCTGTTGCTTAATTAGGCCTTGCTAATTGTCTTGCCCGGTTTAACTTTTTCTACCTCATTTCTTTCCCAGTGACACTGTGAACTTCACTCAGCTCTCCGGGGCCAGCATGGTGTGCCAGGGAGGAGACTCTTGAATGAATGGGTGTATACCACCTTTGATCAAACTGCAGAACATTGTGAAGTCTCCCGAATGAGGACTGTGGAAGAGTGACTAGAGGCAGTTCCCAATTCCTTAGACAAGCAAAATGCCACATTCTAGGGAAAACGAGGCTGGGAACTAATGGAAGCTAATCATTAATATAAAAATTCTAATTGTTTTTAGTTTGTAAACAGCAGCCTTTATTGCCAGAATGGGTTTTATCAGCTCTAGTGCCTAAAGAACATCTACTGGTTTAAACTCCATACTAGGCATTAGTTACTTTTCTGACCATGAGATAAAACGCTGTGCTGGCTAGTTTGTGTCAACTGGACACAAGCTAGTGCCATCTGAAAGGAGAGAATCTCATTTGAGCAAATGCCTGGATAAGATCTGGCTATAGGGCATTTCTTGATTAGTGATTGGTGTGGGTGGTACCATCTCTGTGTTGGTGGTCCTGGGTTCTATAAGAAAACAGACTGAGCAAGCCAGTAAGAGCACCCCTCCATGGCCTCTGCATCAGCTCCTGCCTCCAGGATCCCGCCCTGACTTCCTTCCGCGACGGACTGCATACCATGTCCCAACTTGCTTTTTTGGTCATGGTATTTCATCACAGTATGGAAACCCTAACTAAGAAAAACACCGTGACCAAGGCAACTTATTGAAAGGGTTCATTTGGTCTTAGGGTTCCAGAGGGTACGAATTTGTGGTGGTGGGAAGATAGCATGGCAGCAGGGATGGGGGAAACAAAGTTCACATCTTGAACCGTAAGCAAGAGGCAGAGAGAAAGAACAGGGAATGGCAACTGCTCCCACTGGCACACCTCCTCCAGCAAGCCATGTCCCCTAAACCTATTCCCCAATGCCACCAACTGGGGACCAAGTATTCAGATGTCTGAGCCTATGAGAGACATTTTCATTCAAATCACCACAGACTGCTTCTTCATTCCTCCTGTCCTCTCCCACCTCTTCATTTTCTTCTTTTTTTTTTCTGGATCTATTTCCCAAGGGGTCTCTAGTGACTATCTTCTCTCTTGCTCCTGCCTCTACTCCTAGCTAGGTCTGCAGCCATGCTAGTAGTGAGGGAGACAAATTCATTTTCTATGTTTATTTTCATGGTCAGGAACTTGGTTGCTTAGCTCATGACCTTTAGCTTTCTCGCTTATTCACATAAATACCATGAGATAATTGTGCTGTTGGAATGCCCCTGTTCATTCATGCTATTTTCTCTCTCCTCAAAGCCAGCGAGGGAAGGAAGTGATGACTTTGGAAAGAAACGTATCAAATATGGAATGATAACTACATAAAATTATTATATCAATACCGATCATAAGGTCTATATATTTTGTGTGTGTGTGTGTGTGTGTGTGTGTGTGTGTATCTGTGTGTGCAGACCACAGGTTGACACTGGGTATCTTCCTCAATCTCTCTTCATATTATTATTGTTATTTCTGAGACACTGTCTCACTATGTAGCCTCAGCTGGCCTAGCAATTGCTGTTTAGACCAGGCTGGCCTTGAACTCATAGATATCTGCCTGTCTCTGTCCACTTTATTATTATTTTTTAAAATTTTAGTTAAAATACAATTATGTCATTTCCGTCCTTCCCTTTCCTCCCCCCAACCTTCCTGTGTCTTTCCATTCCAGCCTCTCCCCTCCCCCATCCCTACAATCCCTCTCAAATTTCTGTCCTCTTTTTCTATGATTACTAAAATGACATATAGATGGCCCCCTTTCACATTACCATGTCTGCTTGTGTTGTTATTGTTCTAGTCTTGATGGATAGCCATACTGTTGTGTCCACCTTATTTGAGATAAGTTCTCTCACTGAACCTAGGGCTTGCCAATTCAGCTAGAAGAGTGGCCTCTGCCCCTACCCTCTCAAATGCTGGGGTTATAGGTGTGCACCTCTGGCCAAGCTCAGGGTCTCATGCTTACTTGTATGGCAAGCCTTTACCACCTGAATCATCTCCTCACCACCTCCTCACTTTTTAAGTTATGTAGATTGAGAATGGAATGTTGAAATGCTTTGTTAGCCATCAGAAGAAAAGATAGATTTAGAAAATACTTACAGTTTAGTTTTCCAATGCATATGCATGAAGAACCCCATATGTGGCGGGCACTGTGTTAGTCTAAGCTCTGGAGCTTGTGAGGCTGAACACGACAGACAGTCTTCTTGCCAGGGAGCTTACATCCTCCCCGAAGTAATAAAAACAGACACTGAGAGCAGTAAGTGTGCTCAAGGAGTGACACTTCTCCCATGCCACCTTTGTTGCCAAACCTGCTGTTAATTCGGGTTATTGTATGCATCTTTCTATTCATTAGCAAAATATACTGCATTGAGAACCCAATACCGAAACTGTGCTCGCATATGCTTTGTGTTCACTATTGGAAAACACTGCATCACGAAATGAAGCCACCATCACATGTATGGATGCAATTAAATTGTTTCCCTGGCATCTTCCTTCTTTCTTCTCTCTGCGGGCTTTCTTCCCTGTGTCTCTAATTCTGAACCATCGAACAGATGTTTGGTTCCAAATGTTCTCCCAGCAGTAGATAACTGTGAACAGATCTCACGGTTAATGAGTAAGGAACACACTAAACACACAGTGATCAGGGATTCCGGTCTTCAGTAATCCTTGGATTTAAAGGATTTGTCTGTGTTCTCCAAGGGCAGGCTGATGGTGCAGAGCTGTGGGTGAAGCCATGATGCTATCTCTGGTGGCTGCTGCTAGAGGATTGGGAACTGGAAGCTGCAATAATCCTCGGGCTGAATTTGAAGTAGATTTTGCTTGGAGCTGATAAAAAGTAGATTAAATACTTAGGCATTTAAGACTGGATTGTCACCAAGGCTCTGCTGTGCCATGCTTTATGATGGTGGGGATTAACTTGTCTGAGGTGATGCTGGGTCCCCACCCTTAGTGGTGCTGATTTGATTGTAGCACAATCCAGCCATGTGCTCAAGTGAACTGCTGTGTTTACTTTCTATCTCTTCCCCAGATAACAACGGGTCTCACCCGGTAGGCACACATTGACATGCTGTAGCAAGGGTAATTAAGACACCGGTTTCTCTCACATTATTAATAGGGATTAAACATTTGCCATGCCCCACTGGGTGTGGGCTCTGAGTATGAAATGATTTGGGGAAGTGGTTTCAGAACAAGCAGATCTTACTGTAGAGCCAAAGAGGACACCCTGAAGCCTTTGCTTAGTCACACATCAGGCCTCGTGCTAAGGGTTTGACACAGACTGTTGCTTACAGTAAATGTCCTCTTAATATGCCAGTGATCCAGACATCATAACCCTCATTTCCCAGGTGAGACAGACTGCCAAGGCTCAGTGACCTACCCAAGCCATCCTGCTAGGCAATGCAAAGGCAGGCTTCAAGCTTCAGACTCACAAGCTCATGCTTCTGGCTACTCAGTCTTCTGCTGCTATCGTGTGTGTGTGTGTGTGTGTGTGTGTGTGTGTGTGTGTATTTTGAAGCCTTTAATTTTTATTAGCATATATCAATTATGTATGTGTATTTAGTGCAATATTGTTTTATTATAACATTTTCACACATGTACATCTCTTGTTCCCCTCTCATTCCCACCGATTCCCTTCTTCTCCCCAGTTAGTGCCTCTTTTAAGGCACTCTCATGTCTTTGTGTGTGTGAACCAATACCTTCTACCAGGGCTGCCTAGAGAAGCATGAACAATTCACCAGTGACTATGCCACCGAAGAAAATCTGTTTCCAGTAGCAACAACTGACTGCCAATTACGTTACTTCATGTGGCTCTCAGGAAGTGTGGACCTTTATCTGAAGTGGAGCCTGGAAACCAGCAAGGCTATGGTAGATCTGAGCACCTGACCCAGAGCTCTTGTGCTCGTAGTCTTCTTGCTCACACTAAGACAGAACTGAGCTTGTGTAACATCTGCAGCTTTCTATTTAGTGACACACAAAACCTTCCAGTTGCCCTCAACTCTTTCCAGCTTTTCTCACTTCAATCCAGATAGCCAGTAAATCCCGTTGATCTCTCTGCCACATGTAGCTGAGTTCATGTGCCAGCATGGTTATGAGTTAGATTCTGCCATCAGATTCCAGCTGGATTCAAATTTCAGCTGTGCCACTTTCCTGCTGGGTGATTTTGGGCAAATTAATCTATCTCTCTGTGCTTCAGCTCTTTTTATCTGCAAAATGGGGATGGAAATGTTGGTCATCATTTAACATTGTCCTTGGATTGAGGCATAAGGACAACTCATGTTTGGTAGATGTGCTCTATTAATGGTATTCACACCTTTCTTTTTCTTTTCTTAGGTGACACTCGTTTTTCCTATATCTGGACAAGAACCAGGCCCCTATCCAGTCTTCTGACTTCCTTTGTCTTAGAAGATGAAGGCACACACTGCTCATCTTGGTCTGTTGACAAAGGATTTAACTATGTTCAGCATTGTGCCACTTTGGGCTGTAGTCCATATATTATAGAACTCCCTTCCTACCATGTGAAGGAGTAGTATTCAGTGATGTTTACTTTGTGATCAACCACATGTTTGGTGAACCCTATAGTCATCCTTGCTTCAGGCCAGCTGGGCTCTTCTGACTACCCCTAGGTCAAATCGTCATTAGAATCACTCGCAAAACTCAAGGAAGTATCAACCTATTACCAAAGCTTTATTACAGCAAAAGGACATGAATTAAAGTTAGCTAAGGGGAGAGATGCATAGGATGGAGTGTGGGAGGGACCCCCATGCAGAGGGTCTCATGCTCCTTTTAGAGTCTTGGCCAGATAACTTCCTCCTGGTTACCATGAGAGACAAGACAGACAAGTGTTGTCAGCCACTGAAGTTGAGTCAACCTTATAGTCTGTAGCTGCTCCTGGAAGGCAAGTTGATACTTTCAGCCATCAGTTCCTTAGGAGGCCATAACTAATGTCATGTGACCCTAAGGCTCCTATCATGACTTGTTGTTAGACTGTCAATATTGAAAGGCTCCTATTAGGCAACACAATCTAGAGACCCAAGAGCCTGGAGCAAAGGTCGGGCCTCTCTTTGGGGGGTTATTTCTTCACTGCTCAGCCTCATTGCCTTTGTTCTTCTATGAGACAGCTCAGTGTTTGGTGTCTTCCTTAGTTGCTCTCCACATCATCACCACCATCATTATCATCATCAGAGACAGGGCCCCTTGCTGAAGCTCACTGATTCAGCTGTTCCGTTTGGCCACCAAGCTCCAGGGATCTATCTCCCTGCTCCCACTATCCCCAGTTCTGTTACAGGTATCAGGCATGTGCTTTTGCACTTGGCTTTTACATCAGTGTTGGGGATCAAACTCATGTCCTCATGCTTGCATGGTAAGTACTTTACTGACCATCTCCCCAGACCTTCCCCTGGAATTTTGAAATATGTGGCACATTACTGTTATTCGTAGTCACTCCACCATGTGGTAACATGCCATCCACCTTCAAAATGTACGAAACAAAAATGTAGAGTAACCAAAACTGCACAGTATCAGCATGAGGACAGGCGCATAAAGCAGTGGGACAGAAAAGAGAGGCAAGTAATAAACACACTGAATTTTGATAAAAGTGCTAAGAGCACATGTTAGAGAAAGGACAGTCTTCAAAATGCCCCAGGAAAAAGTAGATATACTACATGCAGAAGAGCAGAGTCAGACCCTTTCTTTTTGCCAGTTACAAAACTCAAAATGCATTAAATACTTACATGTGAGACCCAGACTGTGAAACTACTAGATGAGGACAAAGAGGTGTGCTTCAGGACCTCAGGACAGACAAGTACTATTTTAGATAAAACCCAGAGGCAGGGAGCATAGCAGGAGTCCAGTGAGGGTACAACCTACAGAACTGGACTTAGAAGCTATTTATTTGGCAGGGGATTAAAATCTAGAATATTTAAACACTGCAACAGTAGCAGAAACCCAAATACAATAACCCATAAAAATTAAAAAAGATGAATGATTGACACTTGCATGACAAGCACTTTACCCAATGAGCAATGAATGTCCTCACTTCTGAAAACAAATGTTCTTAAGACACAAGTGAACAGAGCTGAGCTGCCTATCATGTTTAGAGTCAGCTATGTGAACCTGGACTTCCGGCTCTGTTCCACTGTAGCCATGTGACACTGTGATCTCAGAGTGTTCTAATTGCCCCCTATGTATTAAATACTAGCATTAATCCCAAAGATGGGAAAACAGGTGATTGACCTACATGGTCATTTCTCAAAAGAAGACACCCAGGGCAGGGGATATAACTGAGGGGTAGAGCATTTGCCTAGCATGCATTGGGTTAGGTTCAATGACCAGTTCCACAAACAAATAAACAAACAAACCACACAATTGGCTAACTATATAGGAAAGATTACTTTTGAAGAGAATTAAGTGCTCTTAAGGCCACAGGGAGGCACATGATGTTACTATAGAGATTTGATTCATCTTGTCTGCTGGGGAAATCAACTAGATACATTTCTTAGAGCAAGCCAAATAGTTCTTTAGAATTTACATATGTAATACTTGAAAAGACACCAAGTGTTGAATGTAGAAAGAAGTTATATAAGCCTTAGCTAGCCGAACTGTAATTATATTCATTTATTCTAAGCTAGCTATTCAGAGGAGTGATCTTCCTACACTGTAATTTTTAAATGGGAATACATGCCTTAAAACAAAATGGAGCATGCATTCATAGAGAGTTTTGTAAAAATGTTAGCAAGAACATTGCTCATAACAGACTTGACGTGACCCAGTCAGTGCCCATCAACATTCAAATAGCCAAACAAAAAGACGATGTATTAGGGAATATTACTCGGCAATAAAAAGGAATGGGCTATCACAATGTGCTTTTATTTGGATGAATTTTTTAAAAACTATACTAAGAACAAAATTCCAAGCACTGTATATTACACAGTGTCATTTGCCTGGCATTCCAGAAAAGGCCAACAGAGCATATCAGAGAGCAGATGTGTGATTACCTGGGGACTGGGTGGCGGGGTTCATTGTTTACAAAGGTATACTTATTATGCCCAAATTAGTGAATGCCTACACTACTGGCTACAAGATGACATGGCTAGATACATTATCCAAATTTGTTAAGCTGTACAGTCAAAATGGGTGTATGCTATTATATGTAAATATTTTACCTAAATAAAGCTGGAAAATGTTTTTAAATGTGTCAAAAGGAATAGGCACGGGAAATCACTCCCTTCCTCACCCCTGCATTTTTGCCCTGTCTTTCTCCTCCTACACTGGCTTTCATAAGGATCTTTAGCCTTGCTTTTAGGTTACTTGAGTATCTTAAAAATCAGGTTACATATATATTTAGAGGATCTCTCCACTATACAAACCTAGCCATTCTGGAACTCATTATATAGACCAGGTTGGCCTTGAACTCAAAGAAACCTGCCTGCTTCTGCCTTCCAAGTGCTAGGATTAAAGGAATGTGCCACCATGCCTTGCTAGAGGTCAGATTTTGATAGCTAATATCATTGAAAATTTTCCCTTTGGATCGGGGGAGAAGTCTCAATGGTTAAGAGCACTTGCTGATCTGGTGGAGGACCACGTATGGTTTGTAGCACTCTAATGACTCAAATGCAGATCACAATTTCCTATAAACCCCGCTTGACAGGAACTGGTGCCCATTTATAGTATTTACAGGTATCTGAATGTGTGCACTTGTACACACTATCATCTGTATATCTATCATCTATCTATCTATCTATCTATCTATCTATCTATCTATCTATCATCTATCTATCATCTGTCCATTTATCTATCTATCAATCATCTATCTATCATCTATCTATCATCTGTCTATCTATCATCTATCAGTGTAATAGCAACACACAAACAAACACCTCCCCCATTCTCTTTTCCTTATCCATCTGCTCAGAGGAACTGCACTGTGTCTTAGTGACTGACTGCCAGGGAACAGCCACTTTGCAAAGCATCTCATCCCATTTTTCAGCACAGCCCATAACATTTCACTAACAACTCTGTTTGATGAAGCAGGGCACCAGAGCTGAGAGGTTGAGTAACCAGGTTTCTCCATTAGCAAAGAGGTTTTTGGTATCCAAATAACAAGGAGCAGAGTTAGGGTTTGTGTAGAGCCAAGCACAGCCCATAACCCCACAATGCCATCTTGGTTTGCAAGGGTCACTGCATCCTCAGAGCAGCCTGGGCATGGTGCTGTCTCAATTCCAAGTCCTATAGCTGGAGCTGGGGTGGATCTCAGTGGTAGAGCACCTGCCTAGCATTCAAAGGCTCTGGATTTGTCCTTGCATTTGATCCACAGTACTGCAAAACCCAGAAGAAAACGTGCAACTGTCTTAGGCAGAGATTTAGAGAATCATCCTCCCCCCCCCAAATCTCAAAACAGAAATATCATAGCCTAATCTTATTTTGAGGCCTCAGTGTTTAAGATTTCACTGTGTCTTAGTGAATAAAAATTAACTCTGTTGCACAAAATGAAAGTCCTTCCTTCAGGGGAGAATTTTTTAGTCTCCTTGAAAACTTTATCCAATTCATTTCCCCTGTCAGTGGAGAGAATGGGGAAGGATTAGTAGCAAGGATGCCCTTCTCCTTCCAGCAGCACTTCAGCACCTTCTCCCCAGAGTAGCACCCTCCAGGGACACCGGCAGGCAGGCAGGCAAGCAGGCCTTTGCCCCAGAAGGGGGATTGGCTACACGAGTTTCAGCAAAACAAATTGATCTTCTGAGCCCCATTGGTCATACCTGCTTTATAGCTTTGATCTATCTTGAGCCTGGAAAAGAACAGGTTAGATGCTGGGTTGATTCAGGTGTGAAAAGACAAAGGAGAATTGCACAGAGACCCGTGACAGCTGGTGTCCCAGGCAGCCCAGCACCTCTTTCTAGATTCTCTTGTGTTATGGTGAACATCCATCTTCAGACAGTGGCTCTGGCCTGACTGCTGACGCGTGTGCTACAGAACAAAGTCCAACTCCAAGACATTCCTGTCAAAATTTCTATAGTGAATTGAGTATCCACTCTAATATGCCTGTGTTCATGAGTGGGTGTGTGGGATGAGCAGACAGCTGGAATATTTCCTAAGTGCAAAGTTAAATCTGTGCTGTCAGAGAGTGCCAGCTGTGACACTGTGCTGAGATAAAGGCCCTGCCTGCCTGTGTTCCCCGAGTTGGGCAGAGTCACAGTGCCCTGTGCCCAGGGACTTAGCTATCTGCCAGGCACATAGTTGATGCTCAGTTATAAATGTGCTGGAACAGATGAAAGTCCATTGTTCCATCAACTAAACAAAAGCAGAAGGGGTTGCCTCGGAGCCTGGAAGGCCATGGAAGAGGATGGGGGAGGCAAGCCAAGGCACTTGCATCCTTTTGATGAACAAGCAGCCACCTCTGTCATGTGGAGGCTACCAGGTGATGTTCAAGAGCATTCAGAAGCCTATATTTTCAATGGAACATTTCCTGAAATTTATAACACTATTTAGGCATTTTTCAGGGGGACGGTCTAGTAGCTGTAGTGGGCTGATAGGCCACCTCTTTCTACTTAGACCATTCAAGCATTTCTAAAGAAATATTTTCATTAAAAAAAACCCACTCATTAGGTTTCATGGAATAACTTTAAAAAAATAAATCAAAACTTACTGTACTTTCCCAAATAGTGTTCCAAGTTGTACAACTTGCAGGATTTCAGGTCATCTTTCCTGGGACAGTGGGCTCTGGCGTACCTTGAGCTGGTCAGTTTAGTTTTCCCCTTAGTGATATCACTGGAAATGTGGGGTCCATCTCAGGTCCAGCTTGTCCCATGTTACATGTTTCTTTCCCCTTCAGCCTCCTCTCCCCTCCCAAGTCCTGCCTGTTAGCCTTTGAAAGGGCTTGGATCTTTCTAAGAGTATCTCCATGTTCCCACCCACTTTGGTGCAATCTCGCTGTATCTCTGACCACTTATCTCCCAAGACCATTTACACCCACAGGCTCCATATCTGCACTTGGGTGATCACTGCATGCTAACACGGACTGTATCGGGGTCAGCAGGGACCTGATGTCTTCCCCAGCCCCCTTAGTGTGCTGATGGCAGCACTTGACTTGGCAGATTGATTCTATCCTCTTTAAAGAGCTTTGCCTCCTGAACATTTGCTCCATGCTCTCTTTTGCTTATAACCCCACCTGGCTCCCATATGGATGCTCACAGGTAAGGCCAGGTCAAGTGAACTCCGCCTCTTCAGCTTGGGCTCATCTAGGCTATGTCCCAACACTAACCTTTGGCTTCTGACCACTAACACTTCAGGCCGTGGTGCCTCAGCACTCTTTATGCCACCCGGCCCTCACAGAAGCCTGTGAGCTTCTGCTCAGTTCTGAACCCCAGTGTAATATATATCATGCATCCCCATGCACCCCCTGATCATGTCATCCTTCTCCATGGTTGAACACAGGATCTAGGAGAGAAGGATCAGGTCTTGTTTAGTTTTAACATTCTCCTTGCCCAGAAGATAGATGCTTGGCCCACAGTAGAGCAGACATTCGAGTCACACGCATATTCAGCAAATATATGGATGAATCCCCAAGGACCCATGGGAGGAAGTGTGGCCCATCCATTCAATATATAGTGGACACAACTCCCAAGAGCCAAACATGTACTCAGAAATAAATTGTTGGGTCTGGAGCAATGGCTCAGCGGTTAAGAGCCCTGGATGCTCTTCCAGAGGACCTGAGTTCCCAGCAACCACATGGTAGCTCATAACCATCTGTAATGAGATCTGGTGACCTCTTCTGGCCTGCAGGCATACATTCAGACAGAATGCTGTATATGTAATAAATAAATAAATCTTAAAAAAGAAAAACAAAAAAGAAAGAAATACCTTGTTGGCAGTTTAAAATTGGTAATGGCTGCTGCTGAGGGCTCCCCACCCTTACTTATCACAGGCTGCTAGGCAATGAGTTTGGAGAGCACTCACCTATGTGCCAACCCCTGTGCTTACTTCTCTATCCATATACATGTGTATATATTCTTCATAGCAAGCAGGAAGGACAGGCAGAACACCCCCCTCCCCCAGGCAGCACAGGACACCGCAGACAATGGATGCTTCAGTTCCTATGTTTTATCCTCATGTTTCTAAAGCTGAGTTTTCAGCTGTCTCTCATTGTCAGCTGTCCAGTCAAACAGAAACAAAACAACCAAAAATCACTAAAACAAAACAAAAAGCAAAAACAAACAAACAAAAAAACCCCAACAAAACAAAAAACCCAGAAAGCTATTGGTAATCATTTTGCAAAAGGCCAACCAGTCCCTGACAAGCCTTAAGTCCAGCACTGAGAAGTACCCAGGCATTTGTAAGAATCGGGTGTGTCGGCAAGAGTGACATTTTAAATTGAGCTGATCTGATGATATAATGACAGAAATTGTTCTTCAATAGAACCTCCCCACCTGCTGGGGTAATACAGGCCAGTAATTGTCAGCAGAGAATCAGGCAAATGACTAGGGGCCGTCTTTCCAATATCCCTTAACAGTAATGCTATCACTTGGTGATTTTAGGGGGACTTTAAAAATCCAGAGTCTAAGTAATGCTCTGTCAAGGAAGAATAAAGGCCTTCTCTTCCACCTTCTTGGTTTCAGGGCTGGGATCCTGTTAATTGAACTGGTAAGAGGCAGATCCATGACAAAAGCGTTTGTTTGAGATGCGTATGGGCCTCACAGAAACCAAATGGAACCCAAGGAGCTCCTTGGACTCTGAGACTCACATGTCATTTTAACAAAGGGAGCAATTTTATGGGCATGTGACAAGGCAAAGGCAATGGCAAAGGTTTCCTGGCTTTCAAGGGCAGTAGCGAGTGGGAAGATAAATACACGGGGGAAAGCAACGGAAGAGAAAGCTTTCGCTGTGAGGCGCAGATGAGCAGAGGGAATAACAAAATGAAATTATGCTCCACGTTTTGGCAAACAGGGCCAGCATAGAGAGCTTTTGTTGGTGTCGGTTGCTTCCAGGCCAAAAAGTTTTTATGCCAAGGTGGCGTATTTAGTCAATAGCATGTTCTGGTCCCTTCGGAGCATTTGCATGGCTCCTTGAAGATGGCAGCTAAGCTAGGTGCCACCATGGTTGCTTTGGCTCCTGTGCTCACAGCCTAGATGTTGTCTCAGAAACTGCTGCTTTTAAAAGTTCCTGTCCAGCATCCCCATTTTGCTAAATCTGTTCTTCATCTTCAGAGATGGCTGTACATCTCAGCCATTCTATTCCAGCCCCTACCCCCCTGCTAAAGTGGAGTTCGGAATCTATGTTTTGTGTTCATAATGGTGTCTCACTGAGGACCCTGGATTCTGCGCCACTCTTCCTTTGCGCACTCACCCACAGTTCACATCCTCTCTGCACCCTGGAGATGCTTATATAACCTTGTCCCGTGGGGCTGCCTAAGGAGCTGGGTTTTGGCACAGTCTGAGGTTCCTAGTGCCTGTTGCCTGTTTATTTTTCATGGTATCTTCCTCTCTCACTCCCCTGTGCTGGCTGTTCCTGGCCTGTCTCTCTTTTGAGCCACATTCCCACATCTTTGGACCATCACTCCAGAAGGGTTGAGTTCTCCTTTCTTAGAGAGGTCAGCTCTTAGCTGTGGACTTTGCCTCTCACCTCCGAACTCCTCTTGCTGGTGCCCTAGAGAAAGAAAGCTGTTTCTCATGCCCGCCTCCCTACTTAGTCCTTTTGTTTAAAAACAGTAAGCATGATTATCTCACTTCTGTGCTTGAAACCTTCCAGATGTTCAAAACCAACCCAAGACAAACACCAAAAAAACAAAAATCCATCAGTCCCTTCTTAGGAGTGATTGCTCTCAGGGAAGCCTTAAAGCATAAGGTTGCCCAGGTGCCATCACCTGCATTCTGCATTCATGGGATGGGGCAAGATCTGAGCAATGGGATATTGTAAAAGCCACCCAGGTCACCTCCGTCTGCGCTTCATGCCATGCTCTGCTCCTTTGCTAGTGACCTTGGCTCCTTTTCTCCAACCTCCACAGGACTTTCCTCAAACTTCAGCTCTCAGCTTTAATATCACTACCAGGCAGAGCTTATTTTCTGCCCCAGCATTCCATTTGTCACCTTCATCACGGACACCTGGTTTTATGTCTATTTCTTATCCACTTCCCTGCTGCTAAGCTAAAAGCGTCCCAGTGTCAAGGCCCATTGTCTGTCCCTCACCACTGAATCCCCAGGGCCAGAGTCTGGCATGTTGGCATTCTCTGAAGGTTTGATCACGCCTTCCTCCTGTGCTGCCCTTTGCATTGATTTTTGTCTCATCTCCACAATCCTCAGACTTTCCCCAATGTCCCTTTCTTTCAGTCTCTAAAACCATACTCAAAACTCACATGAACCTTCCATTGGTGTCCTCCTTAAACCTAATCCCGTTTTCTTTTCTTTTTTCTTTTTTTAACTTTGAGAAACAGTTTAGCCTAAGGATGAAACCAGGTTACCTGGATTCAATCTGATTGATCAGAGTTCTAGAGTAAACAGCCTCACAATTTGTGTGTTACTTTTCTCATCCTTCTAAGAGAGCCTTCAGTGAGGGGCTGGATGTCCGCAGTGGATAAACACCGTCATTGAAACATTGGATTCTTAGGATCTCTGATGGTGTCTGCTGTCCCCATCTTCCAGAGAACACCGCTGTCCTGCAGTTCCACCCAGCCCCACAGTCATAGGCCACATCTCGCCCCACTTGTTCTGCTGAGGCTGGAGTCCATTGACTCTCTTCCATCTTCCCTCTCATCTGATCTCAGTTCCCGCCCTTCTGGCTGCCCTGTTTTGGTCTCCTTGTCTAAGTCTGTCTTCACTGGCTGCAGCTGCTTTGTCCTGAGCCCCCTGTCTTCTCAAGCTTGCCACTCAACCTTTCCACATGGTTTGCAGACAATCCTGTGAAGATGAGAACTTCCAGATCTCACGACCCACCTCCTGAGCTATGGGCCAGTAATGAAGGGCATCCCCAAGCCCCCTCTATCTGCATCCTCTTTGTGGCTAGCAGCTTAACCATGTCTAAAGCAGACTGTTAACTTTCCAGCAAGAGCTTCTCCGGTCTCTGTCTCAATCCGTTTCACACCTCTAGTACAGAGCTTGTGTCTAAACCACAGAACAACTCTGAGTGCTAAACAGATGGCTCGGGGAATGGAGAACAAAGTTAAATGAAGTGGGAGAGCTACCTGCCAAAATGGGGTGTGAACAAGATGCGACTTACAAAGGGAGTTGAGTCCAGCCTGGGCTACATGGGAAACACTTAAAAAAAAATCTTCTTTTCACTTAAAAATATTTTAAAGTATCCATTTCTTGCATGTGAATGCACGTGTGTGTGTGTGTGTGTGTGTGTGTGTGTGTGCACACATGCGCGCACACATGTGCTTGCGCCACATGTGAGTGGAGGTCAGAAGACAACTTGCTACAGTCAGTTTTCTCTTCTCACCATGTGGGTCCCTGAGGTCCAGCTCAGACCCTCGGCCTGGAGATGAGGACCTTCCTTTACCCGTTAAACCACCTCACTGGTTCTCTTTTTACTTATTTGCCAAATGGATCCAGTTCAGGGGTGAACATCTCAGTGGCTCATATGTTAACAGGTGAAGCCTGAGGGGGTCTCTAGCAGAAGATGTTGAGGGCTGGGGTGGACATTTTGTGTAATGTAAGGCACAGTTTTAGTGAGCTGATTGTGACTGCCTACAAGCACAGAGCTATTAAGGGCACTGAAAGAGGATGGGTTGACATAGATGACAGTGACTCAATGCCATCAACAGAAGGTCACAAGATGGATTGGGACACTGACGACGGTTCTTCAAATCCATTACAGTGGAGGGAGGAGACCACATTTAACCCCATGAAAGAAAAGGGGAAATGCTTCTAAGCACCTAGTAAGCTACTAGAAGAGTTGGGATTAGGCCCCAAGCGTCTGCTGACAGGTCTTAATTGAGGCTGGGCTCCTACCCTCCCTTGAGGTCTCAGGATAGGATGCACAGGCACAATCCCAGAGCAGGCATTTGTGGGCTCTGGAAGTGGACAGATGGGCGGATTTATACCTCAATGGGTCCGGAGAGATAACCATGGCCAATTTTTTCCCTAACTGAATATCACGAGAAAAGAAGGCCAAGAAGAAAACCGTGTAAAGCTCAGTTGGGAAGAGCATTAACGCCTGCCTTAGTTGAAAGCCACTCTCCGACAGGGAAATGTCAAGTTACGATGCATTACTGCCCAGGTTCCCTCAGTGTTACTTTAGAGAAACTGCGATTGTTAAGGGCTTTGCGTTTTTTCTTCACCGCTTGTTTTCATTAATAGAAGCTCTTTAACCAAAGATTCAAGGAGGGAAACATCAGGCCCACTAAAAGCCAGCTCTCAGGTCTTCTACCTGCTTGGTCTTCCTTTTAGAAAAATGTGTTCTCTGCTCTATACAGACAGGGAATGTATGCTCACTATTTTCTGGTGCCTGGGATTTATCTCTTTTTATTTTCTTTCTTTAGCCAGAGTCTCACTGGGTAGCCCTGGCTGTCTTAGAACTTGCTGTGTAGATCAGGATAACCTTGAACTCACAGAGATTCACCTGCCTCTGCTTCCTAGGTGCTGGGATCAGAGGTGTGTGCCATCATGCCTTGATTTATCTTTATGAATGCACAGTATGGGGGTTTGGAGGGCTAACAGAAATGTATTGCACACCAGCTTAGGGATTTGGGTTCCATAATTCATAAGATTTGTTCTCTTGGGTATGTTATTTAACCTCCTTTAGTCTGTTATCTAACACATCAAATTGGAGCGAGTTTAGATGCCTTAGGGATGCCATGAGGATTAAATGACATAGTACATATTAAAATTTTAGCACAGTCCCTTGCTTATTGTGTCAGTAAGTGGTAACCATTATTAGTATGCTGTAAAGTCCTAGGGAACTTCAAAATATAATCTGAACATAAAAATAGTATGTTTTGTTTATTATCTGCTTCACGAGAAGTATATTTTTAGTTATTTTGTGCAGTCATGATTGGCATGTTCAATTAAGACAATTACTCAGAATATGGTATCTCTGCTTGGGATTACTTAGTGTTGCTTCTGGGTGGACAATGTGCTAGAGATTTGGGGCTTAGGCTGCTCAGTGTTGCTGTCTGTTAACGGGGTATATGGTTGAGGCTGGAGAACACTAATGGCCAGAGCTTGCCACCTGAGCAGAACTACTTGTGGGTCAGGGCCTCTGCTGTTGAAGGCTTAGAGGAGACAGAGGCTTAACTAGGCCTCCTCCACTCCTTCTGCCATAGGACCCTAAGGCTGAGGATAAGAGACGATCTAAATGGACCCTGGAGAGACCAGAATATTTTTCTACAAACCCAAAGGTTTTCTTTTAGAAGGAGCTATTTCTAGAAAAGGCAATGCAATTAATGCATCACCTGTCATCTCCCTCTGTAATCACCTGGTTTTGTTTACAAGGGTGAGAGGTCATTTTGGAAGTGAGGCACTCTGAACAGGGGGAGCCCACCTTTGGCCTATTTGACTGTGCATCGGGCAGGGAGAACTGGGGGAGGTGTGGTGGCATGACCTAGGATCTTATGTATTCTTATGCATTCTTTGGCCTAGCTTTGGATATTTGTTGATAAGCCAAATCCTTCCCACAGAGGCCTGTGTGGGAAAGGAGAGCTTATAGCTCTGTAGAGGCACATGGCAGGGTGTTTTAGAGCTGTTCACTCCCAAATGTGAGGTCACAGACTAAATGATTACAGGTGGTCAAGGGACAAAGATGCAAGAATCATTAGATCGTGTTATAGGAAAGCTACTCTTTTTGCCTTTCTGTCCTTCTATTACATCAAGAAATGGGTCATATTTTGACACGAGGGCAATATGCCTCCCTGAGCTTCACTACTTTTCCTTAAAAACAGTAAAGATCACGTGAGAGCATTTTAAAAAGTATGGGTGAGTGTATGGGTGTGGGAAGAATCGGGTACCTGCTGTGGTAAATGAAGTATATGAAAGCTACATAAATACCTGAGCAGCCAAGTCCTCCAGCTCCGAAAGCCCAGTGTAGTAAATAAATGCCGATCAACTCCTGAGCAAATTGGAGACGATGTAATAATGTGTTGTGGGAATTTAGACATCAGGGTGGATATCCACTTCCTGTATCTGTGGAGGTGGGCAAGGGAGAGACCCACTCCCAGGGAGCTCTAGCCATTACAGCTGTGTGAGCTAAGGCTGTCCCTGCCATAGGAGACATGCCTCCAGTGAAATCTGACTTTTGGTCAAGACCTTAAGCCTGTGCACGGTTCTGGACTGCATTAGAGAACTATGCATGCTTGCTTGGATCCACAATGTCTTTATTTCCCCACCTCTGTCCTCTCACAGACAATTGGGCCTTGTTTTAGACTCTCATTCTGGGACTGGGAGAGGAGGGAGGGGCAGGTTCAGAAACACCTGGGAGAATTATGAACCAACAAGCATGTCCTTGGGTTTTCAACATTCCCCTTTCCAAGCCTTCTTCCTCTGGCTGGTTTCAGCATCCTTCTCTTTCCCAGCGTCTGGGATCCAATTCTCTACCATTTCCTGGGGGTCTGCTTGTGAAAGAGAAATCTATTCTGCTCATAGAGCTCGTTCCAAATGAGGTAGTCCCAGAAAATTCCTATCTAACCCTTCCCTGACCCTACCATGCTGAAAGCTAAACCCAGGGTCTTGAGCACACCAGGCAAATGCCCTCCCTGCCAGCAAGTCTCTTTTTCACTCTAGCATGGGCTTTCTCAAAACCTTTCCCCTGTCCCTTTTCTTTCCTCCTCCTTCACCTCCCTTCTATTCTTACTAAGTAGTCCAAGATGGCCTGGAGCTTGCTGTGTAGCCTAGGCTGGCCCCCGACTCAAGATCCTCCTGTCTCTACTTCTAGGGGGGCGCTGAGATTAAAGGAACATAACCACAGAAAAGGCAACAATAATAACTGAAATAGTAATACTTAGGGTTAAGGTGGGTATAAAACTGAAAGTGAGGGAGTTGCCTTTTTCCTAAGGCCTTGGCTCCATCGGTGAACAAGACATGGAGCAAAGGGCAGCGCTGGACACTTCATCTTTTTCTGACTTGTCCACCTCAAAAGTCGGAGGTACGAGTATGTGCCTTAGTGAAAGACAAAGCCGGCTCTGTCTGAAGCTGAGATAGCCAGCTATAAAACAATGTGAGCTACATGTGCATTATTTGTGGGCGGTTCTCTCCAGACATCGCCCGAATAGTTTCTTCGGTATTTTTGTATATTTAAAATCTGAAATATATTCAGAGAGAGTGTCATGGTAACCCAAATAGAGAAGCCCAGAGGAAGCAACTCCCTTTTGTGGCTTGAGATTGCTTTTGTGCAAGACTCAGCTCTGTATGTACCACATTTCTTTTTTTTAATTATTATTTTATTTAATTTTATATAACAAAGTCCAATTAAATGAAAACAAACATTTATACACAATATTTGGGAATTTGGGCGTCGTTCTTTCCAAACTACGTCCTGCTGGTAAGGGGCGCTGTCATGGGGGATTCGAAGAAGATTCAGATATCCTGGCTGTAGTCTGTAGGGCTGTTTTGTCCAGCTGTTTTGAATGTAGGATCAGCTTTGTACCACATTTCTATACTGAAATTCATTGCAGTTGGTTCACCTGGATCTGTTGGGCACACACAAGCAGGTGATGTTTCTCTTGCAACGGCATTGGCATGAACCTCGAGTGCACGCATCTGTATAAGGAGAGGGTGTGGTTCTGACCCCTGTTCGAGAAGACTGATTGATATTGGCCCACATGTGATAGGAGAGCACTGTTTCCACTTGGGGACAGTACCCGCCTAGTAACTGTCCTGAAAAGATGCCCACTTCACTGGGTCATCATCTTGTAGCTTTGCCAGAAGGGCCTGGTAGCTGTAGAGCTCAAGTTTCTCTCACTTCCCCGATCCTTAGTAAATGTAGACTCATTAGCTATGGCAGTGTGTGTGTGTGTGTGTGTGTGTGTGTGTGTGTGTGTAGGTGGTGTGTGACCATGACTCATTAGTATGGTGGTGCCCAGGAAGCCTTCACCTGTGCCCTGAATGTGGGGCATGCCCTCAGAAGGAACTGGGGAGCTAATTAAGGAGCTGTCTCTTGAGGATGCTTTCCCAGGGGACCCGAGGACTCCCTGGGTGGACTTAAGGATGTGTGCTGTCAGGTGCAATGAGTTGGCAACTCTGCTGATGGATGACTTGCTTTCTGCTTGAGTTGGCTGTTTTTACCCTAATTAAGCACTTGTGATTTTCTTCACTGAGAGAACAGGGAAATGGTCACCCATTTGCTAGAAAAAGAAAAGTTAGCTGCAGAACCCAAAGAGGCCATTGCTGTCCCAATTCAAGGGCCAGAGGGATTTTTTTTAACTTAATTCCCAGAGTGCTTAACGACCGGAGGCTCTTGAACTCAGTTAAATCTTTTGTTCCCTCTGCACTTAGATCTGGACTCTTTCTAACCATGCGGGTCAGCCTGTCACACCCCTGCTGGAATGATGGAGAGTGTAGAGTTTGAAATTTTAGTGACACCTCTGGGCCATATGGGAAGTATGACATCTATTCCCTCAAGATAAACTAAAATCATAGTGGATTAAAACTGAATCTGTCTCTCCTCCCCCTTCCTCCTCCTTCCTTTTTTTCTCCCCTCCCTCACTTGCCTTCCTCTCTTCCTTTTCCCCTCACTCCCTCTACCCTCCTTTTCCTAGGGGAAGCAATTGAACAGTGGCCCCTTGCAGGGTAGACAGCCAAAGGAGGTGTGCTCTCAGGTGCAGTGAAGACCAAGGTTGTATGCTTTTGGTTGCAAATGTAGGTTCCATTAAACATGTCGAGACAAGACTGATTTTGAGCAAATTTTTGAAGTCTGAAGTAATCCTGAAGTCATGCTGTCCCTTTCTCCAACTTGATATTTCTGTGACTTCTGCCTCCCAAGCTGTGCCTTTCCCTTGCCCCTTTCTAAGCCCCTAGACCCAAGGCTAGTCTCTCATAGTTCTCGATTGCTCCTGGTTTCAGGATCTTGGGGGTCCTATGAGGCCTTGTTAATGATTGACTTCTTGTTAGTGGAATATATTATTTAAAACAATCTTTTTATTGATTCTTGTGCATTTTGCATCGTGCATACCAAAACCACTCATCTCCTTGTCCCTTCTCCTCTACCCTCTACCCTTGCAATCTCTTCCCCAAAACAAAATGTAAAAGTATAGCAAAAAAACTCCAACCAATCAACCAAACAAACAAAAAACAAAACCAAAACCACCCCCTCCCAAAAGAAAAAAAAAATAAAAGAGAAAAAAGAACCTCAGCATGGAAGCTGTGAGCCATACAGCTTACTCCTTACTCCATACAGGAATGAATTATTTTTATTATGATATTACATTTGGGTAACACACAAGAGCTCAGGCTTTGGGACAAGGCTGTATGTCCCAAGGTTTTTTGTTTTGTATTTTTTCTCTTAGTGATTCTTATCCTTCCAAAGAGGATGTGTTGGCCCTTGTGATACATCTGTCTCCTATAGTTCAGGTTCCAGAGGCAATCTGGAAGCTTTTAGAAGTTGAGGTCCCCTTTATTGAGACGTTCTGTTCTCTACTTTTTGAAGGATGCCTTCTGCCACAAATTCTGCCACAAATTTCTGTTGCTGTGATTAAAACACTGACCAAAAGAAACATAGGAAGGAAAGGCTTTATTTGGCTTACTAGCCCTTATCACAGTTCATCATTGAGGGAAGCCAGGCAGGAGCCCAAAGCCCTAGCTAAAACTGTGGAGGAATATTGCTTACTGCTTGTGGGCTTCTTCCCCCCCCCTCCCCCCGCCCTCCCCACCAGTTCAGGGACTGCACTGCCCCCAAGGGGCTTGGGCCTCCGCATACATGCTCACAGGCCAATCTGGTGGAGGCCGTTCCTCAAACTGAGATTACTGTTTCCAGGAGCGTCTAGCTGACACTCAGATGAGCCATCACATGCAGCCAGTGTGTCTTGAAAGATGCTCTCTGATAGTTACTTGCACTGGTTTTTCCTCCTGGCCTCCCCATTCCATGGCATCTGGAACACCTTGCTAGACTCATGCTCATTCTGAAGTCCATCCTTGACTCTATCCTCTTATATGCTGCTCAGAAAAGTGTGTATATTCTGGGTCCAAATTGAGTCTAGACACTTCCCCCTGGCCCTCAGACTCTGCAGGGTTTGAGCCCTGGCAGAAGGAGCCAAGATTGCTTGTGCTGATTTCAAAGTTTAGCAAATCAGACGGTCAGAAGTGACCAGAACCAGTGAGTCAAGTACTTGACAGTACCAAAAACTCTATGATTTTTCTCTGAAAGATCTTTCCCTGGGGGAAAAAAGTTCATTAAGCTTAATAAGCCCACCGTCAATTGTAATTGGAAGTCTATATAACTTCTGACCAAAGGCTCTGGTGGGCAATTTAAACCCCATAGGCATATGCACTTTGGCCATTGTGGGTGTATTGAGAAGATGTTACCATCTTTGTCAAGTTTTAAGAAATAGTGACTAAGTGCTAACTTCTCACTTACAGAACATGGGTGAATGAACAACCCTAAGTACTTTGAAATTCTTTATAAAGAGCTGTCCTTTGCTTAAGAAGGCCCATGATGCTTATCTCTCAGGACTATGTTAAATTCTCTGTATCATACTAAGGCACACAAGGGTGAACAAATATATTATTAAAAAAAAAAAACCAAAAAACCCAAAACAGTTGAGACAGGGTCTCACTACGTAGCCCAGTCTGGACTTGAACTGTTAATTCTCTTGCTGCCTCCTCTTCTGGGGTACTGGGGTTATAGCACATGCCACCATGTTAGCAATAGTCTATATTTGAATAAAAGAGCAATGCTGTCAGGACAAGTAACAAGACTGATGAACGTAGTTTGCAAATGTCGGCATTACTGGGTGGAGGGCTCTCAGCTGCTCCAGCAGGAGGAGCTAGGAATAACCCCAAGCAGAGAAAGGAGTAACCAGACACGAGAATTGTGCCATGAAAAACCTGACATGTGAGGTCCAGGTAGATGAGGAGGTGTGGAGACAGTGGGGAAGTTATGAGTGTGTGCTGTGAAGTTTCTTCTATCTCCTCCTCTTTGGGGCCTTGTATTTTGATTTTATTTGATGCAAGAGCTCCCTAATTAGCCTGGAGTAGGCTGGAGCTTGTTGTGCAGCCTGGACTGGTCTTGAACTTGTGATCCTCAAATCTTTGCTTCCAAATTGCTGGGGTTACAAGTGTGAGCAACTACACCTGACGTATATCAAGAATCCTTTAAAAATGTTAAAATTGCATTTTATTTACTTTTTTGAATGTGTATGTATATACTTACGAACAAGGTCCATGATGAGTATAAAAGTAGAAGGTTCTCTCCTTCCACTCTGTAGGTCCTGGTGAGAATTCAGGTCATCAGGCTTGCTGGTGAGAACCTTTACACTTGAACCATGTCTCCAGCTCTGCATTAAGCATCTTGAGAAAAGCTTGTGAATTACTCTCAAGGAAAAAGAGGCACATTTGAAATTGTTGTACAAACCTCCATACCCCCCCCACATGTGCACATGCTGGCAGACAGAACGACAGACAGACAGACACACACACAGTTTTCATGGATTTTGGTCATGGATTGCATTTAAGAACTTGGTAGGTAGCTTAGCTCTTCTCAATTTATGTGTATTCTTGTTAGCTTCTGAGGGCAGAAATGTTTTGCAATAATCTCCAGTCATGTGGAGTCATTGATGCTTTCTTTCCTCTTTTTGATTTTAAATAGAGTTTTTTGAGAGTAGCTCATGACAGAAACTAAGCAAAAAGCACACACAATTCCCAGATGTCCCTCTGTCTCCTTCCACAGGCACAGCGTTATTGTCAACATCTCACACGGGAGCCACATCTTCATTACAGGTGATGAGCTGACACTGCTGTAGTATTACTATCCAGCATTTGTGGTCCATCTTGGGATGCATTCCTGCCTCATACATGTTGTCCTTCTGACAAGTGAAATGCTGTGTATCTACCATGAAGACATCATGTAAACAATGTTCACAGCCCTAAACATCCCCAAATTCTGCCTACTGGTCCTTTCTCTTCTTGAACTCTTGCTTTTCACCCACTTTTCAATTGCCTTCACAATTTTGCCTCCTATAAAATGTCATGTATGGGAATGGAGAGATGGCTCAGCAGTTAAGAGCTCAAACTGCTCTTGCAGAGGACCTGGGATAAGTTCCTGGCATTCACATGGTGGCTCACAACTTCTACCATCTGTCTGTCTCTCCCTGATCAAGAGTATCCAACACCCTGTCAGGTTTCTGGGGTTTTGCAAGGCGAGAGTCATGTGACAGTATCACATTGTTTTGATTTTCGACTTCATAGTGACACAAAGATGAAGCCTTTTCCTTGTGCTTATTCTCATCAGGTTGTTTCCTTTGGGAAGGTAGTTTTCAGGTCTTTTGTTGAGGTTTCATGAGCATGGGTGTGTACACACATGTGTGGGTGCACACATGCAGGAATGGTGCATGTGTATGCATGTGTGCATACCTATATGAATGGCACAGAGGAGGACATCTGGAGTCTTTTTATATTGGGTCTCTTCACTGAAGCCAACACTTGCCTTTTAAATTGATTTGTGTGTGTGTGTGTGTGTGTGTGTGTGTGTGTGTGTGTGTGTGTGTGTGTTGGAGAATAATTTTTGGGAGTCAGTTAACTCCTTCAATCATGTGGGTTCTGAGGTTTGAACTCAGGTTGTCAGGGTTAGTATTAAGTAGCTTTATCTGCTGAGCCATTTGCTGGCTCTCTTTTTAACTTTTTATTTATCTGTGTTTAATATTTGAAATTGAGTTAGAATTACATTCCTTTCCCTACTCTAACATCTCCCCAGTGCCCTTCCTGACCCTCCGATACCCACTCAAGTTGATAACCTCTTTCTTAATGCTGCATATATGTTTTTGATGGCCACAGAATTTGTGTGAATTTCTCATATTTCCTCTTTTCTTTTAAAATAGAGACAAGGTCTTGTTGTGTAGCCTGGGTTGGCTTGAACATAGCCCCCAGGCGCTGGAATTTCAGATGTGTATTATAATGCCTGGTGTTCATATTTCACTTTTGACATTAGCAATCAATGTCATTTTTCTTTTGGTATTCTCTAGAGCTTTATTGCTTTTGTTGTTGTTGCTGCTTGAGACAGGGTTTCTTTGTGAAGCTCTGTCTGACCTGGAACTTGCTCTGTAGACCAGGCTGGCCTTGAACTCAGAGATCTGTCTGCCCCTGCCTCCTGAGTGCAGGGATTACAGGCATGAGCCACCACCACCTGGTTAGTTGTATTGACCTCACTAACAAACTCAGCTTTTGATTTTGCTGCTGTCCTTGTGAGTTTCTGTTTTCTCTGTCATTGGCTTTGTTCTAGGTTTTATCATTTCTTTGTTTACAATTTGCTGGAATCTAACTTGTTCCTGTCTTTCCAATTTGCCAAGGGGTCAGATAGGGTCCCTGACTTCATCTGTTCTCAGATCTGAGCTCAGCTTTCAGAGAATCCCATGCATTTTTATAAGCCGTGATTTCCTCTTCACTTAGCTCCAAATATTTTAATATTTCTCTTGATGTTTCTTTCTTTGAGCTAATAAGCTATTTTTGGGCTCTACAGCTATCTTTTTTGTCATCATTTGCTGTTTTAATGCCTTTATTCATTTAATGCACTTGGTATAATTTTCATTCTTTTCAATTTAAGGTGTCTTTATGGTAAAGAATGTGGGTTATCCTGGTGTATGTTACATATGTTTGAAAATAATGCATATTCTGTTGGTTTTGGTTAAAGTATCCTATAGATGCTCATTGTATCTACTTGAGTAACTCCCACTGAATTTGCCTATGTCCTTATTGACTTTCTATTGGCCATACCTGTCCTTTTCTGATAGAGATGCTTGTAAGATTTCAGTTGATGGTGTGTTTGTTCATTTCTCATTGAAGTAGCATTGGGTTTTGCCTGATGTATTTTAGTGCTTGACCTTTAGGCACACACATACTAAGAACTCTTGTTTTCTTGGAAAATCAATCCCTTTGCCATTATATAAGGCCTCTGTGTTTCAGTTAGCTCGGGCTGCCATAACACATCTAATGATAGCAAAGACTGAGCAGCTAAAGCAACAAGCTTTCATTTTCTTATAAACCAGAATCACAGAGTCTAAAAGCAGCATACAAAGAACAGTATCCTCCCTTGAGCACATGTGGTCTCTGTGGTATGCAGAGACGGACTGAAAGAGCTTTCTGGTGTTCCTTCTTGTAATTACATGGGTCTTACAAGCAGGCCCACCTGTAAGATATCATTTCCATATGAAGGGCTTTCATTAAAAAATCCAAAACCTTTCTTATGAGGCAGATTGACTGGATATAAATTCTCTAAATTCTCTCTCTGTGTGTGTGTGTGTGTGAGAGAGAGAGAGTCAGGGATAGAGATAAAGACAGAGACAGAGACAGAGAAAGACAAGGTCTGTATTTCAGAGGGTGGAGAGTTATGGCTGGTGGGATACCCTTGGAACACAAGAATTTCATTCCATTCTTTCCTTGCATGCATGGTTTCTGTGAAGCCATAAAATGTTTATCTTTGCTCCTCTGTAGGCAAGATTCTTTTTCTGTTTTTTCTCCTCCAAGCTTTTAAAAATTCACCTTTGGCTTTCTGAGGTTTGAATATGCTATATCTACATATAATTTCCTTTCTAGGGAGAGGGAATGTCTATACCACCCAATGTCCACTGAGCGCCCTGGATCTTATTGTCTGGCAGCTGTCATGAATCTGGGGAAATTCTTAGTCAAGAGTTCTTAAATATTGCCTTTTCCTTCCTTCTGATTTCTTCCCATGCACACAGATTTGTGTTTGCCCCATGTTTCATGGCTATTGTTTTCTTTGTTTTGTCTTTCACATTTTCCCCTCCTTGTTACTTAGTGCTGGAAAGTTCTGTTGACTCCGTCTGACCCATTTCCAGTCCACTGCCCAGCGTGCATGCCCTTCACTTCCATCATGGTGTTTTTGATCTCTAGTCCTTCTTATGAATCAGAATTTCTGCCTCTGCTTATGTTAGCCATACACCTTGGAGTCTTGTCTTTTTCTAATAGTGATTTTATCAATCATAGTTATTTTGACTTTGTAGTCTGATAATTTCAATGTCTCCACCATTCCCATCTCGTTCTGATTCTTCCACTTCCTCTTTTCCCAAGGTCATTTTTTTGGTGTGACATATTTTGCTATCAGATGTACTAGGGAAGATCTGTGGTAAACAGTTAGCAAAGAGGTAGTAGGTATGAAGGGAGGGAAAGTGCCCTGCAATTTTATGATTCACTCTCATTGTTTAAAGGGTTTTTTCCTTGTCTTAAGAAACATTTTTCATGCCACAGCTTGGGGCCATAGTGAAATCTGATTGGCTGCTGCTCAGGACCACGTCTGGGTCTATGGTCCTACCACTGCCAGATCTAAGTAGATGTCCAAAGCTCCTGTTGCCACCAGGGGCTGTGCGGATGCTCATAGTCAGCCACCTGAGCCATGTTGGTGTCTGAGGGCCACACTGCTGCTAGGGCCATACTGATCTGGGTGGCCTGTGTCGCCATAGATGACATCTGAGTCTGAGCTGGTTCCCAGGGCCATGTCTGGTTCCATGGTCCTGCTGCAGCTGTGGTCTGTGTTGATGTCCATGGCCCATGTTACCACAGGGGGTCATAGAAACCATTTGTGTTGAAATCTAAGGGCTGTGCTGAGCCAGCCCCTCCTTTCACTGGCCCTGGGATATCTGGCTCTGCCTGTCACTGTGGCAGGAGAGCTGGTCCCCACCCTTCATGGGAGAGCTAGCCTCCTGTACTTGGGAGAAATGACTCTACCTCGCACTACAGATGTTGGAGAGCTGGACCTAGTGGCATGGGCCTAGGAGAGCTGGCTTTATTCCTTGCCTGAGGGCTGTGGTCCCAGCAGCCCAGAGTGACCAGCTCAGCTACCACCCAAACCCATGTCCTAGGCCTTGGGTTGGCCCACCCTAATATCTATCCCATTCTATGACCTGCTAGAATGCACGAAGGGATTGGTTCTGCAGAGTGGTAGCTGCAGAGTCTCCATGACTCGGGTCAACAGCAGGATACTGAGGGGAGTTTTGGTGAGGGTCCAGTGATGATGGAGTGCCAGGGACCTTGAAGCTTACCACTGACTCACTGCAGTAAACATGTTGCAGGTGGGGCTGAGTGGACAAAAGGGTGTACTGCATAACCACCCAGTTCTCAGTGCCACTAGTATGAATGAGGAAGTGTTGGAAAGACAGAGAAGTGAGGTATTTTTGTTTTGCTTTGTTTTATTTTAAATTAATTTTGGAGGGTGTTTTCTTTTGGGGGAAGGAAGCTGCAGTGGTGAGGGGCAGATACGGAGGGACTGGGAGGTGAGTGGGACTTGGGATGCATGATATGAAATTTCCAAAGAATAAATAAGAATTATGTTACATAAAAAAACATTTTTTTATTCAAGTCATGAACTTAGACTGTATTTGCCTCCTATACCCTCCCTTCCCTCATCTTACAAACATCTTTCATATGTGAATCACAGAGTACACACACACACACACACACACACACACACACACACACACACATCCATATAAATAGAATTATTTATGTCTATATGACATGAGGGAGAAATGAAGCTCTCTTGAAAACGTCACACTCTTCGTGAGCCTGACCCCTGGCTGTGAACCCATTAGAGCTCTAAGACTCCCTCCCTCTCCCCTCCTGTGAGAGACAACATGGCTAGATAGATGTGGAGTTGGCTGTTCCCACCTACCCCATTTTTGAGGCAGGGTCTTTCTACATGGCTCTGGCTGTCCTGGAACTCACTGTGTAGCTCAGGCTGGCCTCTAGTTCACAGAGACCCACCTGCCTCTCTCTGCCTCCCTACCACACCCCATCTAGACATATTCCTTTTGCTGGGAGTCTTGAAGGCAGTCTCTGTTAAGGACAGGATGCTCTGGCTATTTCTGCTGGAAGCACAGACGCTCCTTCTCTGATTCACTCCAGGAAGCAATGCTTACAAAAGCGTGGGGGCGCCCGTGGGTTTTAACTGTTAGGTTTGTCCACATCAAGCCTCTAGTAACTTGTCAGTTATGGTGCAGGGTTTTTCCTCCCTGGGACTGGTTTCTATGGAGGCTTCTGCTGTGAACTTCTGCTTTCCTATGTTGTGACCCCCTGTATTCTCTCTTTCCATCTTTGGGCATTGCCAGATTACACTGTAATCACACTGGTTGGTCAAAAAGAACCGTTGATTTTTCAGTTTGTTCAACTTTGAACTTCCTATTTGGAGGGAATGATGCTTAGCAAGCTCCTGGCATGTTTGACCTGAAGCCACAGTATTTTCTTCAAGATGAAACCTGAATTTCCTCATTTGTGCTCTTACTGCAAAATTCTATGTTAACCATGGAAAAGGTCATTTGACCACTAAACTGTTGTGTCATGTGATGCAGACAACTATTTCCTGAAAACCAGCTTCCTTGGATTTCAAGAAAGGCTAGCGTGGCAGTGTGTTCTATACTGCCTTCTAGACAGAGTTCAGTGGGAGCTGCCTATGGCTTTAAGTGGCTCAACAACATACCTTAACTTTTTCTTTCCTTTTGGGGTTTCAGAGATGCTCCCCTACTGATCTTTCAAGGATCACGTTCCCACCAAATTATGTGCTCTAAACTCTTGGTTTCAGTGTGTGCCTCTAGAGAAAACAGCTGAAGTTAATTTTAAAAACCCTGCTGAGTAGATAAATCCCCTCCAATCCATTTTAGAATGTAGCAGAGCATAAATAACTCACATAAACAGCCAATAGTATTGACTTTTATCTAACGTGGCTTTTGCAAGTTTTCCTTTTATGTTTTCTTTGAAATGTTATTAAAGAAATAGAATTATATCACCTCCCCATTTCCTTCCTCCAGTTTGTTCCAGATACCCTACATCCGACCCCCCCCATAGTTTCCCCTCAAGCTATAGCCTCTTTTTCTTTGGATATTATTGTTACATGTATGTACATGTGTGCATGTATGAGTGTGCATGTTCGCTGTAAATGTTCACATGTGTGCATAAACGCAGAAATACAGTTGTTATGGAATAATCTTTTTGTACTCTGTGAAGATGTGTCTCTGCCTAAGGCGCTTTCTGATTAGTTTAATAAAGAGCCAAATGACCAATTGCTAGGCTGGATTTCTGTGGAGAGAGAGTAAATCAGGAAGAATCTGAGGCACATAGATTTCTCCAGCCAGCCATGGAGGAGTCGGACGTACAGTATGGAGGAGAGGTAACGAGCTATATGGCAGATGTAGATTAAAAAAAAAAAAAAACAGGTTAATTTGTTAGAGCTAGTCATGAACAAGCCTAAGCTAAGTCCAAGCATTCATAATTAATAAGAAGTCTCCATGTCATTATTTGGGAGTTAACAATACAAAAACAATACAAAAACAGACTACATACAACCTGCTGAGTCTGTTTTTGATATATATATATATATATATATATATATAGCTTCTGGGCTGACTCGGCATTGGACAACCAATGAATCTCTTCCCAGAAAATGGAGCCATCACAGAAAATCACAACTGGACACAAGCAGAGATCAGCAGATGGTGGGGAGCTTAGTCCCAATGAACAAATCTACCTCACATCTCCTGCATCTGTGGCTCAGGGAACACTGTGGAAGAGGGGGTGGGAAGAATACCAAGAAGTCTATTGTGAAACAGTCTGTCTTAGAAATGGCTGCAAATACCTGGCGGTGGTAGTGCAAACCTTTAATTCCAGGACTTGGGAGGCAGAGGCAGTTGGATCTCTGAGTTCAAGGCCAGCCTGGTCTATAGAGTGAATTCCAGAACAGCCAAGTCTACTCAGAGAAACCCACCGCCTCTCAACAACAACAAATAAATAAATAAATAAATAAATAAATAAATAAAAGAAAAAGAGAAAAGAAAAAAAGGCTGCATAAGTAAGATTGGAACAATGGCAATATCGGATGACATATTAATATAGAAATGAACAAATTTTTTGCAGGGTTCCACCCCTAGACAAAGAAGAACAGGCAACTGAGGATTTTACAGTATTAAATTTTAAACTTAAAGTTGCAAGGGCAGCAGAATTGCTGGGATACTTCACTCATTTCCTGAGTAACCTTCACTGGGTGACCACATCTGGTTCATCATTTGTCTAAGTCCATCTTTGCTGCTATGACAGAATACTGCAGCTTGGGTAATTTATAACAAACTAATTCATTGGCTCACAGCTCTGGAGCTTGGGAAGCTGCCCAATCTGGCAAGTATCTTCTTAACAGCTTCATATCATGGCAGAAGGCCGAAGGGCATTTGTCCTGGTTTGCTTCCTGTTGCTTTGATAAACACCACAGGAAAAACAACTTGAGGGGAAATGGTTTGTTTGGCTTGCATGTCCTGATCGCAGTCCATTACTAAGGGAGGTCAGGACAGGAACTCAAGCCGAAGTAGAGGCAGGAACCATGGAGGAGCACTGCTTACTGGCTCACTCCCCATGGCTTCCCCAGTCTGCTTTCTTAGGCAACCCAGGCCCACTTGCCCACTTGTCAATCCTTGACTGAGAAGACGCCCCATCAGACATGCCTATAGGCCACTTTAATGGAGACAGTTCCTCACTTGAGCTTTACTCTTCCCAGGTGACTCTAGTTTGTCTCAAGTTGACACAAACTAACCAGTGCGGCAAGAGAAAGCCAGTCAGTGAAACTGTGGCCTGAAGCTCTGCTTGTAATTGCCATTCACGAGGAACATTTCCCTTTAAACTCCATCTTCTGCCACTGCTGCATCAAGGATTAAGTTTTCAACACATGCTCTGTGGAGGACACATTCATACTGTCTCCTTTTCTTCCTCGGACTCGTTTGGGGCATACGTTCAGGCACCCTGATCATATCCTCCTACATACTTCCGTGCTTCTCTCCCGAGTGACTTCTTTTATATAACAACAGCGCAATGGTCAAAATCAGAAAATCACCACTGATATGAAGCATTATCTAGTCTGCAATCTTTATGATAATTTTTCTCATTGTCCCATCATTTTAGTAACAGGCCCTCCCTTTCAGTATCTGATCCTACAGCATGCATCACCCCAACAGTGTCTGATCCTGGATTATGCACCACATTAAGTCGTGTCTCTACACTTTTTGTCATCCATCGAGTTTAGTAGCTGATGCTTCTTTTATAGATTACAGGCCAGTTGTTTTGTAAACTGTCCCCAAGTGTTATCTTTTCTGATGCTTCCTCATGTTTATGGCAGGAGGTCATAGGAGACACCACTGTTACTGACACTGTGTTTAACACTGACTGTGCGAAGCTGGTATCTATCACATGTGTCCATGTGTGTTTAACATCGAATGTTTTTATTTTTGTCGCTAAAACTGCTTATGGAAATATGACAGCAATTAGATCAAAATGGAGATATGTTAAGAGACTTACAAATAAACCAGAAAGGACTCACCTTAGCCAAATCCAGGATAATTTTGTAATTAAAAAATGATAGTGATAGATTATAACCAACTGCATAAAATCATAACCATGGGAACTCTGTTATTAAAAATGAGTTACTTATCAACCTTAAAGCAGATGGAAAAAATGACACTAACATATTATAACCCATGAATTATTTATACTTATTTGTAAATAAGTGAACAAATAAATGGAAAAGAAGGAAAACATTCTTTCCTGGAATAGAATTACAATAAGTGTAGAATGAATAAAGAAAAAAAAATAAAGATTTTGCAACCATTATAGCAACAATTAAGGCAAGAATCACCAATGGATGCTAAAATGTTCATTGGGCTGTAATCATATTAACCAATAATTACATGACCCAATTCACTTGTACCAAGCTTTGCAAGGATGCTGTAAGAAACGTCAAGCTGATGCCTGTATCTCCTTTAGATTTTAAACAGTCTGGTACTTAACAGAAATGATTAAGACACAAATCATTACACCACAGAGGAGAAATCAATGGTTTACCTTAGAAAAAGAAAAATGAGAAATTTGGAGAAAGAATAGTACATGGAATGCAGAATGCATCTGACCCCAGGTGACAGTGTTTTTATGCTATACACCATGTAAACATCATCCATCCCCCAACATCAACTGTTTTCACTGAGAAAGAAAACAGGCTGCTAGTCCTTGGTACTGATGAGAGAGGAGGGAGAGAGCTGGCTTTGCAAGCAGCCGCTGCTTTGGTTTCCAAGGGAAACAGTGGTGGAAGATGCAGAGGAAAAGGAGTGGGAAGGCAGTGGTTTGGCACACATGGGTCAGTCTTCTGTGCGATGTTTGCTCGTAGGTGGCTACCTGAACTTCCTTAGTGATGCTGGATTGTGGAGAGCCTTAATGTTCCGGTGTGGTGATAAACAACAGGTTTTAATTTTATCTCTTGAGTTTCTTGGGAGAAGATTCATTCTTGGAATTTGTTTTGCCCATTGGCTATCAAAAGTATGAATATCTTACTATCCTGTGGCCAGAGTGAACTTTTATTTTCCCTCTGTGCAGCTCACAGACACAAGTCAGAGAGAGGGATGGATAAAATTGGCTATTAGGTCCCGTGCAGGAAGAACACAGTCAAAACAGTGCACTAGAGGGCTGAGAACATGGTTCGGTGGGTAAAGAGCTTGCTGCACAAACACAAGGACCTCAGTTTGGATCCCCCAACACTAGGGCAAAATTCTGGGCATGGCAGCTACACCTCCAGGGTGGGGATAGGGGGTGGGGTATACAGTCCTAGGGACTTCATAAACTGACTTGGTTAACTCAATGAAATTGCTATGTGCCAGACATTTACTCAAATTCTCCTATGTGGGCATGGCTGGCTCAGCGTCTGTGAGGAATTCTGGGCTCTGAAAGTACACATATGAAAGCATGGTATGAGGATGAGGACTCTCCTCACCGGCATGACCTCTGAATCTTTAGAAATGTAAGTTTTACTGAATTTGAAAAAACTGGGGCCAGTCTCAGCAACCCATGCTTAATATGCCCTTCGGGTGATTCTGTAGGTTTTGTTTAAGAGCCATCAATTTACTTCTGAAAATTCCCGAAAGTCTTGGATAGATCAGAGATTGCTGATTCAAGGTCTCATGTAATGGGAATGGGGAAGACAGAGATTATAATTTCTAATGAGTTGTTGGTCCCATGCTATATCACATCTGTATCTCACCCAGCATCTCAGAGAAAACACTCCTCCTGATCTTTTCAGAATGCAGGATGAGGATGGGGGAGGAGGACCTGGGGACTCTAGTTGGGCGAGCCTAAGTGAAGGCCTGGTCAGCTGACCTCTGGAGGCAAAATAAAACCAACAGGTCCACTCTTGTCCTGGCCCTCAGTTCCCCTTCCTGAGGTTAGGATACTTCTCTGGGCATTTCTAGGATTATATAATTTCCCTCCCTTTCCTTTGATTATTTTTTATGACGTTCTGAAATTTTCTTTATGAATTCTGAAAAATGGACTTCTTTCAAGGAGTGCTTCTGGATTTAGGAATTAGGACATGATCTCCAAAGTATAGTTCAGTGGATGTTGGTTTTGAGAGAAGCGCCAGGCGGCACTGAACACACTGGTGTGGTTAGAGAACAGGGTAACAAATGGTCTTAAGGACTTCTATCTTCTCTCACCATCAAGCTTTACCCAGTGCCACTGTGTACTAGGTGTTATCCAGAGTGTTGAAGATATGGACAGAAAATGGCTGGTTTACTTTGGCCTAACTCTCCATTCCCTTGCCTATTTGCATATCGAAACCTTTTACTATAAAGCATGCAGTCACATCCCAGGGAACTAAAACACGTGGTAGCATGGCTTTTAAAGCGGCAGGCAAGCCTGCATAGCAGCGGCTGTAAATTCAGGGCAGCTGAGGCATTCTGAGGCACAGAAAATAATGGAGCAAAATGAATTCTACATCCTTAGCATCCTGCCCCTTTGTGTTGGAAGACATGTTCCCACGCCTCAGCTCGTCAGGAGTGAGGACCACAGAGGTGTCAGTTTCAGAAGCTGGGCCTCCACCAGACACTCCCATAAAAAGCTCTGAGTTATCCCAGTCCTTGCAACACCAAAACAACTGTTTGGAAAGGGGGACTCCTTCATCCAATTAGTTTGTCCCCAAGTGGAAATGAAACTTGTCCCAGAAATAGAAGCAAAGCAAACAGTTACTTGCTGATTTAATTCTTTTTTAATTAAAAAGAAGTTTTGGTCGTATGAAGTACTGAGTTTCTGGGTGACATATCCATCCCTGCATAGAGTGTTTGCTTTGATTATGGTCACCCCTCTGTTACCCTTTCTCACTGTCCATTTCCCCTTCCACATTCCTAACGGTCCTACCGTTTTCCATGTCCTTTGTCCACCTCCTAAGTTTATATGTGAAAAAAATGTGCCTAATTTGTCTTTGTAAGGCTGCCTCTGTGAGGTGAGGACTTTGTTGGCTCTTCTGCAGCTGAGAGCCCTGCACATTCTTCCTTTGCCTCTCTGGTGGTTAATTTGGATTGTCAACTTGACTAGATTGAGACTTGCCTTGGAGTCCTGGGATCTTTTAAGAATAGTATCATACCATCTGCAAGCAGGGATGATTTGACTTCTTTGAATTCTTCTTAAAGTCAGATTTGGTTAAAGCTTCAAGTCCCAGTTAAGTTGGGTCTGAGGTTTCTCCCTTAGTTGTGCCAGGAATAATTGAACTGCCCGGGGCTTCTTTATCTGTAGACGGTGAGGCCTGACAGATTGCGTCTGATCTTTTCTTCTCTGACAGTGGAATTGCCTGGGGATTCTGGGACCAACTAAACTTTACCGTAGAGGAAAGACACAAGCAATGCCATTGTCCTCCCCTTCCTGCCCCCTCTCTCTGCCTGCCCCTGATCTGTCCAGCTGTCTGATAATGTTTCTCTAAACATGTTTCATGTGCTCTCTCCCCACTTGGCCTTCACATATATTGTTTTCTAGATTTGGAATATTCCCTCCCCTTCTGTTCAATCTTCAGGTCTCAGACACTTTTCTTTCTTGACAAAATTTCACACAACACTCCCAACCCCTACCACACACAGAAGGCGGAGGTTAGTGTCTTTGCCAGGAGCTGATGTAATATCTTTATGTCCGAATTTTTCTCTTTTTGTTCCCCACCCACCACAGACAGGGATTGGCTTGACCTTGACCTGTTATTCCCAAGGCACAGCATGATGGCCAACCAACCCAAACATATTCTTGAACTGGTACATGATGAATGATAAATGTATGCTGAGAGCTTGTTGGAAGGAATAATGAAAACAAGGACCAGTCAAGGTTGACAAGAGCATAATCAGTGTTAGTGATCCTGTGTTAGGATTCCCATCATCTGTACCCCTTACAGTAGCCTCCAGTCTAATGATGGACTCACCAAAGCTAGAGGTGAGCTTTGGAAGGGTCATGGAATTTCAGGGAAGCAGTGGCTCTAAATTACCCTTGTTTGAATTTAAACCTTTATTTTTAATTAAAAAGTAATATCAGTGTATATTTGTGGGATGCAATGATGTTTTGAGCTATATATACATTGTGTATGACATGCCAAGAGAATTAACATGAAATACCAATGATATACTCATTTTTTATTATATAAACATTAAACAATCTGTTCTTTTAGCTATTTTGAAATATGTAATACATTACCATTGGTTATGCCACCCCACCCTGTAATAGAGCTTGGAAATATATTCTTTCTAACTGTCCCTGGTCAACATCTTCACATTTACCATGCATCCCCCATCAACTTCTGCAACTACCATTTCATAAATTTGACTTGTTAGATTCTACATAAGTTTGTCTTTCTATACCTGGCTTATCTCACTTAACATAATGTCCTCTAGGCTTATCTGAACGACAGAATTTGCTTCCATTTTAAGGCTGAATAATGTTCCTCTCTCTCTCTCTCTCTCTCTCTCTCTCTCTCTCTCTCTCTCTCTGTGTGTGTGTGTGTGTGTGTGTGTGTGTGTGTGTGACTTTTAAACAATTGCTTCATCTATTGTTGGGCACTGATTTTGGTTATTGAGAATAATACTGCAATGAGCATGCAACTATATATAGATGCTCGGTTTCAATTCCCTGGTGTCTATAATCAGCAGAGGGGTTGCTGAATCATATGGTAACACCAGTTTACTTTCTTGGAGATATCCCATGTTGTTCTACATATTCCCATTGACAATATACAATGCTCTCACTTCTCCACATCCTTTCTATCAGTTGTTATTGTTCATCAGTTTCCAACAGCCATTCTGACAGGTATCATGTAGTAAATCACTGTAATTTTAATGTATCCATCTTTGGTGATTAGTGATTTTGAGCATATTCTTTATACATACATCTGTTAGCTATTTACGCTTTTTTAAAAAGTGTAAATTTTAGGCAGTTGTTTTCTGGAACTGAGTAGGTTGAGTGCTATATAACTTCGGCTATTAATTTATCATCAGCTGTATGCTTGAATATGCTTTTTCCCATTACATAAGCGATGATTTTCTTTGCTGTGCAGAAGCACTTAAAATTAAGCATTTTGTAGTGGTGTGTGTGTGTGTGTGTGTGTGTGTGTGCACGCGCACGTGCATGTGTGTGCATGCGTGCGTGCATGCATGCGAGTTTGCTATGGCTCATATGTGGAGTTGAAAGGACAACTTGGGGGAGTTGGTTCTCTTCCTCCACCATGGGGGCTGAACTCAGAAATTCAGAGCCTTTCCCCACATCTCACTGACTCAAGAGCTTCAACTATTTTGATATACTCACAAAGTCATCTGAGCCCCCCAACAGTCAGAATCTGAAAGGTCCCCCTGCCTTGAGGGAATTCTGCCTGGGAGAAGACTTGAGCACAACCTCAGTGTTTTGTCTGTTTTCACCTCTGCCTAAAACGTGTAGTTGTGCCTTAGTTTGTGCGTGTAATACCATGTTTTTCTTTCAGTGGGAAATTTTGGCTGAGTTTATGGATTAAAACTCATTTTACTTTACTCATTTTATCCTTCTAAAATTTTTAGCTAATACTATTCACTTTGTATTCTTTTAACTTTCTCACGTTTATTTTATCTTTTGCTCTATTATTTATTAAAGCAATTTATTAAAACAATATTTCATCATGTGTGCATACCACATTTTCTTCATTCATTTTAACTCATTTGATTTTGTTTATTTGCTCTTTTCTGTTTTTTAAAAAAACTATATCTAGCAGGGAGATATTTTTAGTTAAATTTTATGTTCATTGAAATATTTAAAATTAAATATACATGTATGTCCTCTTAGTTATTTAAAATGTCAAACTTCTCTACCATTTTAATATCATTTTGCACCTTAAAAGTATTTAGGTTTATTCCCTCAGTCTATCCTCTGGCATTTGCTTCTAAACTAGAGATGAAAAGTGGTGATTTTGGCAGCTCAAAGGGCAGACACTGTGGCAGTGATAGGCTTTCTGAGGGCTTTCTTGGCTCTCTCCTAGCTGACATCCCTGTGCATTCTTTTGCCGCTTAATTGTGATAGTAAAATTTACTGGATGCTGAGGCGCCTGGGAGAATAGGGAAACACACTCCTGGCATGTCTGTGAGCACATTTTCAGAGATGATTAAGGGAGAAGATCAGTTCTGAATGTGCACAGTGCTATCCCTTTGGCTGGGGCTGGAATGGAATTGGAGAAGAAAAGGAAGTGCTTAAGGCAGATGTTTCCTCTCTGTCTTCTTGCCACCTTGATACGTGTTTCCCTCTACACCATGATGGGCTTAGAACTTGGAAAACATGAACCAAAACAAATAACCTGTATCAGATATCCTGTTACAGGGCTGGAAGTTCTAACACAACATCTTTTCTCATATTCAAAGGATTTCTTGTCTTGTTCGAGATCTCAATGATCCCTATTGCTCAGGAAAAGAGTTATTTAATATGGTTTTATCTAGTTAGATAGTGGGGAATTCACAGAACAAACTATATAGGTTAGAAGTTATTAAGACTGGCTTTAAATAGTGCTCACGGGACTTGCTGAACAATGCTGTCATCCTGATGCAGAACAGTTGTGTTTCTCTAAAGCACAAACCACAGTCTCGGTGTGAAGAGAGAGAACTCCTTCCTTGGGAGTCAGGGGAGGGGTGGGTGGGTGAGGGCTGGTAGCTCAGCTCCCCAATACCTACCTGAGGGGAGCCAGTTTACCTTGAAGTTGCTGTTAAGCATTGTCTGAGGGGGAACTTAGCAGAGGGACAGTGACCGACCGATGCCGGGGGTTCTATTTTGTTTACATACTTGCAATATTAACACGGTTAGCAGTGGTTTACTTTTATTTCTGACCGTGAATTTGAGAGTGGTTTTTACATGCTCCAAGAATCACCAGTTCTTGTCATGGGTTTGGTGCAACCACTGGCCCAAAGCTCAGGTAATGGAAGTTAGATCAATCATGGAGGGAAGGGAAATGTTCTGCAAGGGTGTGTCTCCTCTTCTTGTTATGTGAGATGTAGTTCCTCCAGGAAAACCATATACCAAATAGGAACTAGGACCTCAACCCCCAGAAGCCTATTTCAGTTCACATTATTGCTGATTATATTTAATATAAAGAGGGAAATAGGCTTTTAGTGTGACTAAATGGTGCAATTTGGAGTATTCACCGAGCAAGGCAGGATGCATTTTAGGAGGGAAGGTGGAGAAAAGATGAACCAATTATCATCCCTTTCCCCAGGGAGCTCTTAGACAAAGGCTCCAGTGGTCAGCTGCAGGTTGTAGCCAGGAAATCAAGAAGCTGCTTCAGGGGCCAGCAAGTTGCTCAGTGGGTCAAAGCACTTGCTGTCAAGCCCACTGATGAGTTGATTCCTGGGATCTACATGGTAGAGGAAGAGAACTGACTTCCCATTGTCCTCCGACACCCATTTGTGTTTCATGGCATGCCTGCACTGTTCCCACCCCACCAAATAAATTTTATCTTATTACCCAGTTTTTAAGAATAAACTATCTCTTCATACAAATTTTTATATATTTTCCCTCCCCGGCTCTTCCCAGATCCTCTCCACCCCCATATTTACTCAACTTCATGTTCTTTCTCTCAAAAAATCAAAACAAAACAAAAAAATGAGTGAGGCAAAAGATGCCAAAATAAATAAAAATTTAAAAATACATTTAGATAAAGCAGGTTGCCACATAGGGCATGAGGGAGCTGACAGAGCAATCAGAGTGGCCTTTTGGAGTGGTTCTGGTGGTCTACTTGTTTGCATAGCAGGTGACTGCTGAGTTATAGGCAGATGAGTTTCAAAGCCCAGTTTTCTTCATATGGTCTGACTTCAGGTATAAGACTTATATACAGTTGCCTATTTCTATGAAAATAAGAAGTGATCGATTGCAAAAAATATCTTTACATTTAACTTTCAGATTTGACAGGTGTGTCAAACAGAACATAAGATGTTAAACCAGTTCGTGTTGTGTTTAATAACCCATCCATTCTGTAACTTTACCTCCAGCTTGCAAAGCCTTGCACTGTTACCAAGGATACCGAGATGGGTGAGTTCTAACCTGGGGTCAGAGGAGGAATAAGAGAAAAGACCCCTAGCTGGGTCAAGCCCAGGAACTACCAGACTGGAGACTGAGTCCATGCCTATCTTGTGTATCTGCCTAGCCTGATGTCTGGATAGAGTATTCCTAATTCAAAAAGCCGACTCCTAAGTGCCCTAAATGGGAAACATTCACAGTGCTGACATGACATTCAAAAAGTTTTAAATTTCGTGGCATTTCACCTTTAGAATTTTGTGTTAGGGAAGCTTGCCTAATACAGTCTTAGTAAAAATTCCCAAATCTAGTAACCCCAAAATCTAAAATACTCAGGTTCTGAAGATTCCTGGGCAAGGGAGCCCAACCAGAACAGGCTTTGTGTTGGGAGCCTGTGGAATGATACCCTGTGAAAGGCCCATTCATTAGCACTCACCAGTGCTCCCTATAGATTAGATCTGCAGTGTCCCCCCTCCCCCTCAAGCCCCACCTGTTAGAGGCTTACTTTCCCCAACTTGGTGCTACTAGGAGGTGCTAGGAACTTGGAGAGGTATGGTGTGAGGTCTTCCAGTCACTGGGGACATGCCACCAAAGGACCATGGCAGGGGGGAAAGGTGAGGGGGAGGCTCTTCCATTCATTCCAGACAGACAAAAGGGAAGTTTTACAGTGTTTTCTGATACTTGTCATGTTGGACAACTTAACACAGGTCTCAAAGCAATGGGCCCACCTGATCTTGGAGTGAAAACTCCAAAACTGTGATGTTTTTAAAAAAAATAAATTGATTATAATCTTTCCTCTTTATACCTTGGTTATAATCTCAGTTAATTTGTGAGGGTAACAGAAAACTGACAAACACAGTATTTATATGCTTTTATGTCAAGCTGACTAGAATGCAAGCCTTCATTGAGATTTTTGGTTGAGCTTCGAACATTTACGCATGTTTCCATCCTCCCTGTTTTTCTGTTTTGTTTTGTTGTAGTTAGGAACTGAAACACAGAAAAGTCCTGGGTAGAGTTGGTTGAATTTCTAAAGCTTCAGTTCATTGATAAGTTATTACTATACACACATACGAAATATAAAATATATGGAGAAGCACTTCAAGAAAAATGCTTTGGAATATTAGAAATTACCATTAATTAATTCTATTTGCTTATTATTTTGCTTGTTGGACCTTGTGCTTTTGAAGGCCGACCTTGCTATAATCTAGTTTTGAGATGAGGCATTTTGAAACAACATCAATCTCCACTCTGCATCTTTGAGCCACATGTGTGAAGAGAAGGTGGAGCAGAGGCGAAATGAAGTTACGCATTTCTGCCCTCTCTTCAAAGAGACAGTTTTTCAATAGTAAACCTTCATTTCTGTGGCCATATGGTGAAAACATTGATAGCACTTTATAAATGGTTAGCAATAAGGAATGGCAAATGAACCAAAATGGTATATTACACAGCTATTAACTTATGATTAAGAATAATGTACAGAAAGGGGAAAACATGCCCAGGGATTATGTAAGGAGAAAAGACAAATAAAAGCAAGCTGCTATAATCATTACACTATGTATGCATGTGGACAAGGTCTGGAGGATGAGATGGCAAAATAGAAGTAAAGTAGTTCTCTTTAGGAATTTCTTTTTTGTTTCAACAGGGTCTCATGAATGCAGACCGGGTTGTCCCCCAGTTCACATTGAGGAAGACTTGCTCTTGCCTCTGCCCCATGTCTAGGTGCTGGGATTACAGAACCATGACCACTATGCCCAGCAAAAAATAATAATGGTGTCAAAGATAGTGAATGCACCCAATAGTCAGTGCCATGGGCACAGAGGGCTGTCACTCATAAGTAGAGATTAGAATTTGTGGAAGAGAAACATCATTAAAGAACTCACCCTTCTCTTCCATGTCTGTCAGCCCAGTGGGTGCTAAACTCCACAGTGCTGAAAACATTTCAGAGGAGTTGATAGGCAGAAATGGAAGAGGGCCAGCCGGAACCTAACTGTATTTGGATCCCTCCCCCAAGATGATTGCAACTGAGAGTAAATCTTGAAACAGTTGTCCAGTGTACTCCAGCTTGCGTATCTTGGCAGAATTCACATTAGGAATCAAGAAATAGGCAGATGGGAAAGGAGCCTGTGGTCCTAATAAGTAGGGAGACAGATCATAAGAGACTGAATAGAGAAATTTCAAAAGTAAAATGCCTATTTAACATCAAGTAGAAAATGAGGATTTGAATTAATAGCAAAGGAAAAGAAACTGGTGCCTATTTCAATGTATATCAGTTCGGGAGTTCTTAAGGGCTTCTGGGAACAAACCTCTTGCTTCTTATGTTAATATTAGTAATTTCCTAAGGCCATTGGTTTCAATGAATAGGCTGTTCTCTTTTCCTCCTAGGACTTAGGACACTTTTTTCCTCTTTCTTCTGCCTCTTTTCAAGAGAACAACAGGTTTACTCTGAGTAGTACTTAAAGTGTTGATTAGGGCACAGGCTGCCTTGCAGCACAGAGGAGGGGGTGGCTCAGTGAAAGATAATAAGAAAAATCTACACGGGTCACAACTCACATTTTATTCTTTGGGTAAAGAAGGTTATATCTCTCAGCCCAACATCTGAAAATCATTCTTTTAGCACAGGAAAATGTACCCACAAATATATACTTAGATGAGTTCCGTATTTTAAATAGGTAAATGTAAGAATTTTTTTTCTGAAATACAACTTGAAAATGTGATTAAAAGTAATTTATATATCTAAGTCAGTATTTGACACTTGATTTGAAAATGGGACTCTGTGCACAGATGTACACATTATGTGAAAAATTCTAAATCCTAGTGTCTCCTCAAACACCGGTAAGTCTCGCTGAGCCCCAACAAACATCTATTTCTATTTTCCTTGCTTCTTCTGACAATGCCAACGTGGCAAGTACATTGGGGGAAACTTTTGTTCCTTCATTTCCAATAATCTTCTCTATATAAATACTATTTTCTGCTTTCAAAACAGATATTGTGACTTTAGGAAATTACCCCTTACCACCACAGTTCTAGAACCAGTTACATGCAGTACAAAGCTGTATTGCTTTGGGATCCATTAACAGTAAAACATTTTTTTTTCTTCAAAAATATCTTACTCTCAATATTTTCAGTTTTATGCACAGGAATGCATTGGTGTGTAATAAATAATATTTAGTAAGGGAATACATCTGCTTTACTATATCTACAATTTTTTTTGAGTAGTAGCAATTTAATCCACATTGCATGGTTTTAATCATGTATTGCATAACATGGGCATGCATTTTGCTGTAGCTTACTTCCTGCAACACACAGTTCCTTTGATTTAATGTTAGGATATCCTACCTGGGAATGAATGATGGAAACAACTTAGTGTAAATGAGTCTTTTGCCCATTCCTCTTCCACAGAGTGGGAAACTGAGGTGTTGGAAGATGAACTTTCTCCAAGATCACACATCTCATTTCCCGACCTTGAAGCCTGACTAAAAGATGACATACTTTTGATCTTAAACATCATTCAAGAATTGTGACTTTTAAGAGCATAATTCTTAAGACAGGACAGTTGACTTAAGAACCACAGAGCTGAACTTGAAATATTTAAAAGAGACAAGTCCCCCATTTTCCCCCCTCAATTCACTCTTTGGGAGAAAGTGACTAAAATTTAATAATTAGAATTAAAATTCACTGAAGGGTATAAAATAATCCTAATTCTCAAGAATAAATATATCACCATTTCTAAAAATGCAGAAGGGTAAAGTGGCATTCCAGCTGATAATTCTTTTAATCTGTTGCAATTAAGCAAGAGAAATAGGACAAATTTTAGGATATCACTATGATGTTTCTTCTCAGTCACAAAAATAGCAGGAAATAATGAGGTTTCTCTCATGTAAATTTCACTGATCCAGTAAACTTAGTAAAATATGAGCTTCTGTTAAACCTTATAAATTAACTCTTGTTTCATTGGTATTTACAGTCATTGCAGGGGTAGGGGGAGGTTGTTAAACAAATGTACAAACAACAGCATTTCCAAAAGCTTAACCATTGCATTTCATACACATTTTTTTTACAATGTTCAGGACTAAATAATTGACTCTGTAGTTTCATGTTTTAAAAGGCATATAGTAATGGCTATACATGCCTCTCAGAAATCTTGAAGACACTTTAATAGACACACACACATGTAAAATTTGTTTTGTCTTATTAAAAAGAAATTCTAATCTATGAAAATATTACATCAAGTCATTTTGCACCTGGTGAGGAAATACATGAGTGTTAATAAACATTTAAAAATTTCAAATGAAGTCCCAGAAAATCAACCCAAATGAGTTTAAGAAGTAACACAACCACCTAAATATTAACTTTTCACATAACATAACCAACACTTTATTTGAAACAGTGATCTTGTCAGAGGCCAGGACTCAGTTATATATAGTCCTACTACTTAAACTCCCCTTCCTCCAAAATCCATCCCATCGAAGGAGGGTTTACCTATTCTATCTTGATTTTTATTTCTTTCAGCAATTACTATATGTGAAAAGCTTTTCTACATTTTCAACAGGCAAAACTCATTTCATATAAAGGAACACAAAATTTTCCTTCACTCTCTTCAGACACAGAGCAGGAAGCTTCTGTGTGGATAGCCCTGTATCATTTGATACATGGCTCACTCTAGACTTTGGCTGTCACCAGGGGCTTGCTAGCACTTTGGGGGCTGTTTTACAAAGCATTCAAATTGTTTAAATTGTTCAGAAGCAAATGGAACTTTCTTTCCTATTTACTGCCTCTTCCTTAAAGAGAAGTAATTCTCAATACTTCCCTAAATATACCCCCTACATGCCTATTTACACAGTATCAGGCACCAGAGGTCTGTACCCCCATCACATACCATGCTAGTTTCTAATAGTGTGAAGGCTGTTGGAGCAGAGATTTTCTTCTTTTGCGAGCTGAGTGTAGCAATGTGTCTGTTAGCACGGGACCCCCGTACACCCAGATCAGACTATTGTCTCGTGGTCCCACCTGCCTTGGCTCTGATTGATGTAGCAACAGTATCTGTCATAGGGGCTGTTCTGCTTGTAGGAGCAAACGATGATACTGTCCTGGGGCACAAAAAAGATGCTGTCCTCCGGCTCTGGGCGGTCAGCTCTGTCCCAGGCTGAGCCCTTGACGTCCAAGGCACTGTAGGCGAGGGAACTGCCCGAGGGGCAGTAGCCATCCAGATATCTGGACGTCTCCTCCTGACGCCCACTCTGGACTAGACTCTGGCATTCTCCTTCCTCAGTGGGGGTGGGGGTGGTAATGGAGCTGGCCATAGGCACCTCACCTGGCCCCTGTGGGAGCGGCTTCCCTCTGAGGCCTGCTTTCTTAGCCAGTTCGTCTGAGCTCCCCTTGCCGGACTCCAGGTCTGAGGGGGTCCTCAGCAGTTCTACCACTTCCTTGTCCTTGGGCTTCCGGAAACAGGGTAACTTGCGGACCCAGAGTAGCTCATTCTCTGGCCACTTGGTACATCCTTCGGTTTTCCTGGCCAGAGCAATGGCTGCGATGCCTGGTAGGCAGATGGCTGGCCCGATGGCCAACAGAGGGATGTTCCCCAGAGTTTCCCCCTTCATGCCAGAGACAGTGAACATGAAGCCAAAGACCAGAAAAACACTGACCAGGGCCACCACCAGCCCAGTCCTAGGGTTTATGTCATCAGGCCGCATCTTTCACTCCATCCAGGTTGGGGGCTGCTTGGTAGCCAGGGAGCACTTCTTTCTTCTGTGGTAGGCAAAACCACAGATATTAAAAAAAAAAAACCCAATCCAACTTCCCACCCACCAACTCTTTCTTGCTATCCCTGACTCTTGTCTCTCAATCTTCTCTCTGTCTCTCTCTGTGTGTCTCTCTGTGTGTCTCTCTGTCTCTTTCTCTTTATCTCTCTCATCTTCCCCTCATTCCTTTCCTCCCTCCCCCTTTTCAACACCCCCCCCATTCACCATTGCAACCCTATCTTATATCAACATGTACCAAGTAGAGCCACCGAGTTACCTGAAGGCTCCTGCCACCTCCTGTGACTGGAGAAAGTCTAAATGTCTCTAAATGTCTCCAGAAACCTTCGTATGGACCGTCCCTCGGTTCTTTTCCTGGGTTCCGAAAGCCAAGCTTGGTTTTCCTCACCGACACTGCACACAGGAGGTGGGGCAGAGGAGGAGGGAGGTGGGACAGGGGAGGAGGGTCTTTCCCAGCCTCGCTCTTGGCTTGTAGGTCGCTGGAGCTCTGGAAGCGGATCCTGGGCACAGCTAGCAGAGTGGGTGCACAGCGCACGGCGCTGCCGGCGGGAGGGAGGACTCAGTCCCGGCAGGAGGAAAGCGCGCGAGCCTGTCTGCCTTACATCACTTGCACCGCTATGGGAACAGAGATGGTCGCGCGGGGGCGCGAGGGGGTCAGAGCCAGGTAGCCGCGAGAAACGGGCTGCGAGGGCTTTGGTCCTGGTGCAGTGGGAGGATGGCTTGGATCCGTGTCCACGCCGCTGCTGGAAGAGGGATCTTGGATCTTCTTGCCCACGGGGCAGCCAGTGCGACGTCCAAGTCTGGGTTCCAAATTCAGGGTCTGAAGGCTGCGGGCTCAGTGGGAGATGATGATGGGGACTCACTCTCTTGGCCAGTTCCAGATTTGAGCAATGTCTCTGCCCCGACAGCAGCCAGGTGCTCTGGGGCTGCCCCTGCCTCTCTTATCTGGCAGCTCCTCTAGGCGCAAGGTGCTCTCAAAGGAGCAGGGTTGCAGTCTGCTCCTACCTGACTTGAGCGCCCCTGGAGTGCACCCGACTGTGGGAATCCTGAGGCTTCCAGATCCTGCCTGCTCCTAGGAGTCACCAGAGTCTCCTCCGCTGGTCTCCCAGCTCTGCACGTGGCAGAAAATGGCCTTGGAAACTCACTATCACAGTCGTGTTTCCAATGACACCCAGTGGGTCAAGGAAGACAGGTTCCTGGTTCTGATCCTTATTCAGGGTCATCCAGGTAGCCATCAGGAGAGGCCTTGGTTTGCAAGGGCAGGCCCATCTGCCGCTATGCACTTTCTTCTGTCTTGCTCAGTCTAGTGTTCACCAAAGTGTATAGGTTTCTCTGGCCGCAAGGACAGGCTGGATATGGCCACGTTTCTTCACCTGGTTGGTTTAAGGTAGAGGAGAAGAATTAGGAAGGCAAAAGTACATTTTTTTTTTTTCATGCTGAGGCTCTGATTTGGGGAAAATAATTTTAGTACCTAGGCCTTATCCACCTTAGCTGGCCATGTGTACCAGAGCGAGTGACATCTACCTTTCTGAGAAACAATCATCAGGAGACTATTAACATGAGACGTCTGAGCCAACACTGTGACTATTACATAAATGTAAAGTTCCTAGCACGTGGCTTTGGTGCATGGTCTGTGTTCAAAATGCATTGAGATGCATACTCTTTTTCTTTTCCTACTGTGTGATCGAAGTAATCTCAGCACATAAGGCAGGAGCCAAATCGTTGAAGACCTGTCCGTAGCTCAGGACGTTTGGCTTTATCCACTAAGTGGTGAGGAACAGTGGGAGGGTTGAGGCAGAGATTAATACAGGTGTTGGAGTTTTTGACAGACAGTGCCAGCAGGTAAGAGGGTGTGAGTCCGGAGGCTTGGAGACTTGTTCATTAAGCCAGGCAAGATGGGATGTGGCCCGAAGAATCCCAAGCTGGGAGAGGTGCTCGGAAGAAAGTGGGTCTGGAGGGTGATTACGGATGGGTTGGAGCACTCTGGGTTGAGGCAGAAGGAAGAGTCAAGGCAGACCCCCTGGTTTCTCGCTTCAACCAGGGCCCCTAGAAGTTAGGCTTCCTCTCACTTTCATTCTGGTGTTTATCGTGTGTCTTTTGTAGTTAAGCTTACTAAATTACTGCTGCACTTCTGGGTGCCAAGAACCACTCAAGAGGGAAGGAAGGAGAAAAGCAGAGGTCTGAAGTGAGGTGCCAGTTGTGTGGCTATTTGGGCCAGTAAAGTGGCAGCTTTCGTGTCATCTCCAAGTGCACAGACATCTGCTTCGGTTGGCAGATGTGTCTGGGCTGTAGAGGAACCTGGGGACCATGTCTGTTAGTCTGTTTCCCAGACTCACTGTGGCTCTGGAGGTCGGTTTTGTTCAGGAAAGGGGGGAAACAAACTGGTTGCCTATGCTCCAATTACTGAACACTTTTCTCTCCCCAGCCCCTTCTCATCCTTTACTGATATCCCCTTGTCTTGCTTGTCTTGAAGGCGACTTCCGGACTCCTCTTTGTTTTATAGGCAGCGTCCAGTGCTGCCAGTGGTACTCCCTGTCTGAGCCCTCCTTCTTACCTCCCCTCCCAGGTATTTTCAAACAGCCTGGGAAGCCTGACGGCCCCTAAGTCTCTTTCACTTGTCCAGTTCCCTCAGCTTCAGGCTTATAGCTAGCATTCAATTGTCTGCTTGACCAGTGTCCTTTGGATCGTCTACAGACCCTTCATGTTCAAATGTCACAGAGTGAACTCACCTGTCCTCCAAATTTCTCTTTCTCCGCGAGCTCCGTTTATCCCACACACCAACACATAGTTATTTTTCTTTCTATTGTTTTATTTAAATTATTTTTCACTTTACATACCAACCCCAGTCCCCCTCCCTCCCCTCCTCCCACCCACCTCTGCTTCCCCCCTTCCCACCCACATTTCTTTACTCTGAAGGAGTTTTATTTCCTAAGTCCTCTAGTTATCTCCCTGTCTGCTTGTGACCCTAGTAAAGCCACTCTACCTTCCCAGGTTTCCACTTCTTTTAAAGTTATTTTTATTATTTATTTTGTTCTTATTAGCACATATTAATTATGCATGATATTGGGCTTCATTATGAACACATTCAACCCTGTTACCCTCCCTTAACCCTCTCTTCCTCTGAATCTCTTCTTTCCAAATTTTCTCCGTTCACTTTCATAAAGTAGTTGGTTGCCCCTGTAACACTCATTCTACTATCGTAGCAGTGGGCACATATTGTCAGGCAAAAAAGGGCAAAGTATAATAAAAGTACATTAGTTCCTTTTTTTTTTTTTTTGCTGTTGTTTTTTAAAATTACATCATGGGACTGGAGAGATGGCTCAGCAGTTAAAAGCACTTGCTACTCTTACTGAGGACCTGGGTTCAGTTTCCAGCACCTACTCTATCTCTAACTCTATCTCTAACTCTAGTTCCAGGGGATGCAACACCTTCTTCTGGCTCAGTGGGCAGCAGGCATGCAGTCAAACTCTCATACACATAAAAAGATGGTCACAACAGTTGTGATTTCTTCCTTGGTGGGATGTTTTAAGTTTTCCCCCTTCCAGCGATGCATTGTGTAGCAGACTGTGCTAATGGATGAGGTACACCTTGTACCCCAGTTTGAATCTATAGAGCCAGATTTATGTTTTGCCCCCCATGGAGTTTAGACCAGTCACTGTTTAGAGTGAGTTTCTGGTCCTTCTGTCTCGAACTGAGCTGTATTGTCTTCAGGTCCCCCCCACCAGGAGATAGTTCTGTTGGTAAAGTGCCTGCTTTACAAATATGGTTACCTCAGTTTAGATGCCTAGCACCTAGTTGAAAGCTGGGTGTGGTGGCATGTAGCATATAGCATGTAGCATGTCCTAAACATCAGTACTGGAGGCAGAGACAGGGATGCTTGGAGCCCATTGGCTGGCCGGCTTAGCTGAATGGATCACCACCAGGTTTAGTGGGAAACCCTTCACAGATTGCTGTTAGGGAAGTCTGCTGGGATATTTCCTTGATTATCAATTAATGTGAGACGGTCCATCCCACTGTGGGTGGTGTCACCCTAGGCAGGCAGTTCTGGGTTGAATGAGAAGGCAGCCTGAGTAATCCATAGAAAGCAAGCCAGTAAGTAGCTCTTCTCTATGGTTTGCTCTTCAGTTCCTGCCTTCCGGTTCCTCTTGAGTTCTCTCAAGATGGACTGTGGCTTGTGAAGTGAAAGAAAGAGTTCCCTCCTCAGGTTGGTTTTGGTCATGATATTTTATCACAGAACAGAAAAGGACACCAGAGCACACAGGTTCACAGACAACAGGAAAGCACACCAGAACACACATGTTCACAGACACAGCTCATTTATAAATCTTTTCTCTAGCAAGAAAGGAGATGGTTGTGTCTCATCTTGACTGTTTCCTTTCACTGACTTTCGCTGGTGAGGCTTCTAATCTGCCACCTGACCCAGATGAACAAAATATCTGAACCCCATTTCAGCTCTAGTCTTCCTCAGTTCTCTGGCAGCCATTTCTGAGACACTGAGCTGATGATGTCAGATCAGACAGATATGTCGTCTATAGTGCTGGAAGTCCAACTGGGTTCTCATGGAAGCAAGGCTGTCAGGTAAAGGCCTCTTCTTATTTGTAGAAATAGTGAATTCCATTCTACCTTTTAAGCCAAGTAATTCATCTCCTTAGGCACTAGGTATGACCTGGGCATAAAACCACAGGAAGCTTCAATTACTGTTTAATTATAAGGCTCATTCTCAAAGCAATTCTTTCTTGGAAGTAACTTGAGATGGTCTCTGAGCAGCAGGTGCACTTGCCCACATCAGCACAAATAGTGGGTGGAGATGAGAGTCATTACTCAGAGAGAGATAAAGCATCTTAATATTTAATTTCTTGCCCATATGGACCAATAGCACCAGGATTCTAAACTTTAAAGAGTTCTTGCAGTCCTGTGAAGGTGTCTAATCACGAACAAAAGCCTCTCTTGTAAGAGAGATAATTCAGAGAAAAAAAAAAAAAAAAAAGCAAAGCTTTGGCAAGTGGGTGTTTGGGTAGGAAACAAGGGACCCTTTATTTCTGAAATCGTGGAGTGCTAGAATTTCTTTTTTGACAATCCCAACTCTCTATTATATTGTTAAAATTCAGAAAGTTTTCCTCACTTATTAGTATTTGCATGTTTATTATGTGCACGGTACTGTACTAGAGACTGGGAAGACAGGTAAGATGAGATACAGGCTGCCTCTATAGAACTATAGAAAGACATGCACATGGTTAGGGTGATACAGATTACAAGATGGTTGTGAAAGACCTCTGGATATCAAAGGCTGTGTGCTCACAGTGCCATGGCAACAATGGGCCAGCTTTAGCCTATTCTGTGTCTTGCTTCTAGACTCTAAAAAGTCATCAATTAGGATGTTATTGGTTTTGTAGCATAGGGACAAAAGCATAGAGCCAACTACATTTTTGGCAGTAAATCACCCACCCTTAACATCTTCTTTCTGGGGCCTCCTTACTTCACACCACTGCTTTAGTCATCTCAGCTCTCCTACTGTTGCAAGATCCTAGTTTTGGGAACTTCTGAAAATCTGAAGATGAAGATTGGGAGTTCTCATCTAGTTATAACAATAGTAAAACAGTAAAGATGCAGCAGATCTGAACAATAGTAGAGACTAGCACACACATACAGAATGTCACATTCCATAGCAGCAGGCTACATGTTCCTTCCAAGCACACATGTTCTCCAGTATAGATCATGTGTTAAACCATAAATCTTACTAGATTTACTTAAGAAGACTGAAATCATATCAAGATTCTACTACAGTTATAGTAGAATAAAGCCAGAATTCAATAAAGGAGGGTAATCGGAAGATTCACAATTGCATGGGAATACGACAGCATGCTTCTGAACAAGTGGTTCAAAGAGGAAGTAAAAAAGTATCTTGAGACAAAGAAAATTGGAAATGTATAAAAAGGTATGGTATTGCATCAAAAGCAGTTCTCAGAGGCAGAAGAGAGAAGTAAGACCTAAGCTAGTCAGCCTGACTTTCTACATCTAAAAACTAGGGGGAAAAGCAAACTAAATCCAAAGTTAGTTTAAGGGATAAGTAACAAATGTAAGTATAGAAATAGATAACAAAACTGAAAGTTTTGATAACATCCACAGCAGACCCTTTAAAAAGACAAACTGAATATACTTAAGTACAGTATGAAATACGAACCCCCAAAGAAATGAATAAATCTCTAGAGCATGCAACTTCCCAGGGCTGAATTATTGAAAAAACAGAAAATCTAAACAAACCAATGAACATAAACCAATAGTGACAGGTAAGGGGTGAGAATCTGTACTCAATATTCCCCACGCTCTGGCACTCAGAAGGCAGAGGCAGGAGGACCTCTGTGAGTTCGAGGCCAGCCTGGTTTACAGAGAAAGTTCCAGGACAGGCTCCAAAGCTACACAGAGAAACCCTGTCTTGGAAAAGCAAAAAAAAAAAAAAAAAAAAAAAAAAAAAAGCAAAACAAACAAACAAACAACAACCCAAAGGCTTCTCTGTGGATTCTGTCACTGTTAAGGAAAAGCTAGTGTTGCGTGCAGTAACAACTAATGGGCATATTATCTGTCCCCCTACCCTGAGTGTAAGGACTCAGGCATTATGCTGGCCTGCCCCTGTCACCTGACAGAATGCACTCAGGCAGTACCCTGGTCAGCCCAGGGTTCCATGGTTGCATAGTCTGCACGAAAATGCATGCAAAGGACCCTTTAAAAGAAAGACCCCACCCACTTACGCTCTCTTTCCTGATTTCTTCCCTGAGGCAGACAGGACTTTTCCTGGCTCTTCTGTCCTCTCTGCGTCTCTTTGCCTCTTTTCTCTTTCCTCCCCCCTCCCTCTCCTTTCTAATAAAACGTCTCACTTAAGCTCTGTCTGCTTGGCATGTTTGTGTGTCCGGTCCAGTCTTTCCCTGTCCCCGTCCTGTCACCTCACCACCGCCACCACCACCACCCCACCTCCCCCCCCACCCCCAATCTGCCCTTCCCTGCCATGGAATCCGCCAAGGTTCCTCAGGCTTTGTCATAACAGTGAGGGAAGTGGGAATTGACAAAAATGTTCCAGGAATTGTATCTTGTGGATAACTATACAATTCTGAATATAATACTCTACTATGTAGATTCTATCTCCAGAGAGCTCATAGAAATGCATATCTTTGTAAGAATAGTTTTAATTAAAAGGGCTCCGGCATGTCTTTCAGCACTGTCCTCTTATACTAAGAAGCATTGCATCTTCCTCACTGGGTCACTATGAGAGTTACTGAGCTAATCATACACGTGACACTTTTAAAATCATGCCGACCCTCTGCATTCAATAGTTGTAGCATCTTAATTTCTTCCCTTGATGAGCCTGTTTAACAACATCATTTTGGTATTTTGCATTTTTCCCCATTTTCCCCTGTTCTTGTTTTAAACTCTCTGAACACATGCAATATGGTCAGAAACAAAAAACAACTAAGAAATCCCCCACACCCCCCCCTTTTTAGTAGCTCTTAATTACTTAGAAATCACCACATCCTTGCTTTCCTTGTTCCAAGCTGTGTGTGCCAATTTACTTTGTTTTTTTTTTTTCTTAAATATATGCCCTATAACTTATATTGTAGTTTTTGGCTGATCACCAATGTGTCTACAAACTCTATTATGGTTCTTTCTCTCTGGCTATGGATGACAATTAGAAACAAAAGGCTACAAAGAAAAAGGGAAAGAACCAAAATTCTACCTGAGAATGCTATCACCTGCCCCCTTTAAGGAGTATTTACAAGGCAACTGTATCAAATCAAGACAGGGATGTGCATATCTGTAGCTAAAGTCTAGTGACCCGTGCCCAGGACAGCACTAAGGACTATCCCCCGTGACAGTCCCCGGTGTTGGTTCATACAATGACTTTCAACACTTCACAGTTAAACCTTCCTAAAAATGAGCACACTTCAGCTGCACAAAATAAGAAATACAGAAATTCACATTTCAGAAAGTGTGAAAAAGAGAAGCAGGGATAGTGATTTCTTCTGTAAATTCCATATTCAATAAAATCGCTTTCAGAAGTTCCCTTCACCTTGGGGATGTCTTATTTTCCTCTCCAGTGCCTCTCTTTCTTTTAAGGCTTGTGCCTTAAAATCTGTATTACATCTTTTAATAAACTCTAGATCTGCTTTGAAAAGGAAAAAAAATAAGAAAAGCTAGTGTTAATCCTTCTTAAACTTTTCCTTGAAACTGAACAGAGCATTCATTTCCAAGATCATTCTATGAGGCTAATGGCCAATAGCTAGGCAGGAGGTTTAGGCAGGTCTTGGGGACTGAGAGAGCGCTGGGAAGAAAGGAGTCGCCAGCCAGATGCAAAGCTAGTAGGATGGGCAGTATAAAGTAAAGGTAACTGATACACATGAAAGAATATGGATTTAAAACTGTGGGTTAATTTAAGTTATAGGAACAAGCCTAAGCTAAGGCTGAGCTTTCATAATAACAAATCTCCATGTAGGTTTTTTTTTTTTGTGTGTGTGTGTATGTGTGTGTGTGAGCTGGCAGCCAAAAGAAAAATCTGTCTACAAATAACACACTATGAAGCTCAAATAAGATTATACTAGAGATTCAAAGATGGATTTCTATATGCAAATAAATAAATATGCTATAATACATTAACAGAATGAAAGATATTATTTAAACGATTATAATAATGTGTACAGAAAAAGCCTATAAGATCAGACATAAATAGGCCATTCTTCATGATAAAAGTTCTTCACAGTTTGGGTCTAGAAGGAATACTCTCAACATAACAAAAGCCATGTATGACAAACCCATACTTAGTACCATAGCCAGTGGTAAAAGGATGGAAGTTCGTCCTCTAGGACAAGAAATGAGAAAGATGCTCACTCTTGATACTTCTGTTTGAAAGGGTGTTAGAAGTCCTTTCTTGGCTACCATAAATGCCCTTCCCGGAGAGTGAGATCAGCAACTAACTTATCCATGGAGCCCTCAACTAATGCCTGTTGGAAACAGAAGCAAACACCCATACCTAAACACTGAGTCGAAATAGAACTCAGATGCAGATGGAGAGGACAAGACCAGGTGGCAGAAACACATACAGACAGCTTACCTGAACAAGGAGGAGCTAACGGGCCACCAGACTGATAGCTGGGAAGCCAGCATGGGACTGACTCAGGCCCCCCTGAATATGGGTCTCAGCCAGAAGGACTGAGCAGTCTAAGGGACCTCAGACAGTGGAGCCAGGATGTATCCCTGGTGCACAAAAGGACTTTGTGAGCACATCCCCCATGGAGGGATAACTGCCTTAATCTAAAGACAGGAGAGAAGTCCTAGTCCCTACTTCACATGACCTGTCAGACCTACATGACCCCAACTGGATGGCATTCCCCTATATATGGAATTGGGGTGGGGGGATGGGAGGGGAGGGTGGTTAGGGTGCATGTGAGAGGGCAGAGAAGGTAAAAGGGAGGGAGGGAGGAAGGGAGGAAGGGAGGGAGGGAGAAGGAACTGGGATCGACATGTAAAATAATAAATCAAATTAAAAAAAAATGCTTGACTCCAAAATTTAAGTTCAAGGACAAGTTACTGGGGAAAAGGATTTCTATTTTTGCTTCCACAGAAAATGAAAAGATGTGGATTCCTTCCAGACTAATGTGGTTTGATCAAGCCAGACCACCTGAAACAGAGTACCAGGTGATTTTACATTCAAAACAGCTGGACAAAGCAGCCTTACAGACTACAGCCAGGATTTCTGAATCTTCTTAGAATCCCCCATGACAGCGCCCCTTACCAGCAGGAAGTAGTTTGGAAAGAACAACGCCCAAATTCCCAAATATTGTCTATAAATGTTTGTTTTCATTTAAATGGACTTGGTTATATAAAATAATAAAAAAAGTCCTTTCTTGAGCAACTAGGTCAGAAGAACAAATAAAGGGCTTCCATACCAGGAAGGAAAGAGGTAAATTTTCTGATTAAAGATGATATAATGTTTCATATATCTATATACATATGTATTGTCCTGAAGATTCCATCAGAAATTTATTAGCACTAATGAATTAATTCAACAAAATTTCTTGACACAAAATGATCAAATCGTTGTATAAACCAGTTATATTTCTATATAATAACAAGGAGGAACATAAACATATAAAAACTGTAAGGTGTATGTTTTTCCTCCCGCGGCTGGTCTTGTCCCGCCGCCGCGCCAGCCCTAATCAACACATAGAGACTCTGTATTTTATATAAATGCTGTTGGCCAGTTACTTGTTTCTTATCGGCTAGCTCTGTCTTAAGTATTAACCCATTTCTGTTAATCTACGTATTTCCACCTGCTTTCATTTTACTGGGGAATCGGCTGGCGTTGTGCTCTCCCCGGTCTCTCCATCTAGACTCCACCTTACTACTTCCTCTTTCCTCCTTGTCTCCTAGTCCTGCCTATCTTGCTTTCCTATTGGCCAACAGTGCTTTATTTATTAACCAGTATGAGAAACATATTTATAGAATGACATCTTCCATCATCTCCTCTTTCTGTCTAAAATAAAAGAAGGGTTTTAACCTTAACATAGCAAAATATATCACACAACAGTTATCAAATAAGAATCACAATTAACAATATTTAGTCCATTAACATTTAGTAAGATTTAATGACATATTTCATCATCTATCCTATCTTCATGTGTCTAAAGTCTATGTATCTTATCTTTAATCCTAACTAAGAAAAACTATAACCATAGCTATTTGTCTTCAACTCCCTCAAAGACCACAGAAGGATAATATATAAACTCTAGAAATGACAGAGACAACTCACTGCCTGGCCAGTCACCTAAAGTTCTTTTGTAATCTCCCATCTTTAGCCCATAGGCCATAGTGTGTCTGGCCGACTCTTCAGCAAAGCAAGAAACTTTAAACTGCCTTCTTGTATTGGCAGTTTGTCAGTCACTTTTCTCTGTGTCCTGCAGACTGTCTGGCAGACTCTTCCATGAAGCAGGAACTCTGTAGCAATGTCCATCTTGAATCAGCAGTCACTTTACTGTGGGTTCTGCATGTCCAGTTTATACAACATAAAGAGAAGTATCTTGTCCAAATGGCTAGTCTTGCCATATTAGAAGTAAACTTCATAACCCTTTTCTTCAATGTCCATCTTCCTTTCTGACACAGATGGTGCTGCCAGGAGCAGTTGTGCTTCACTGTCAAGAAAAACCCTAAACCATTTTAAATGCCATATTCTGTAGGTCTTTGAAAGGTTTGAAGAATGCCTATCTATCTCAAATACATCTCTGCATATCTAGAAAACCTAACTCACCTAGCTATAAGTTTTGACTTATAGCTATTATATTACTAGGAATAAAATTCTTATAAATAAATATGACCAAAGAGTTGAAAGACCTGAAAATTTCCACCTATGAAACACTGTTAAGAAAACTTGAAGGATATTCAAATAAGCAGACGTCTGTATCATTAAAAGTACGAGCTTTCTCAAGGGACTCTATAGATCTACGAAATCTCTATCAAATCAATGGAATTTTTCACAGGAACAGGAAAAACATATGTCTCATATGGAACCATCAAAGACACCCCAAACCAACACAATCTTAATCAGGAACACAGCTTTATGTTACATGGCTTCTGATAATCACATTATATCATAAAGCTATGTATTCCAAGTATTATGATACTGGCATAAAATAGACCCACAAAACATCTGAACAGAACAGAGCATTCAAAAGTAAACTCATATATGTTATATGAGTTTCATATAATGTTATAATTCATATAATGTTAACAAATTTTTAATTACAGTTGACAGAAATAAAAAATAAGGAAAGTGTAGTCCTTTGCCAAATTGTGTTGGGAAAATAGAACATTTTACATGCAAAAGAGTGAAATTAGAACCTTATCTCATACAATATACAAAAGCCAATTCAAAATAGATGAAATGCTATTTAATATGACTTGCAAAACAGAGGCAAAAAGAAAAAAGAAAAAAATAACAAATGGTATCACATCAAACAACAGAGCTCTTGCCTATCAAAAGAGATATTCAGTAGAGTGAGTCATCCTACATAATGGAAGAGAATCTCTGTATGCCATTCATCTGATAAGGATTTATAACGTGTGTGTGTGTGTGTGTGTGTGTGTGTGTGTGTTGGTTTGAATAAGAATGCCACCCATAGGCTTATAGATTTGAACCAGGGAGTGGCACTATTTGAGAAGGATTAGGAGGTGTGGCCTTGTTGGAGGAAGTGTGTCAATGGTGGTGGGCTTTGGGGTTCCAGATGTCCAAGCCAGATCCAGTGCTTCTCTCTTCCTGCTGCCTGTGGATCTGGATGTAGAACTCTCAGCTCCTTCTCCAGCACCATGTATGCCTTCGTGTTGCCATGCTGATAATGGACTAAATCTCTGAACTGTAAGCCAGCCCCAGTTAAATGCTTTCTTTTATAAGAGTTGCCGTGAAGAGTCTCTTCACAGCAATAGAAAATCAACTGAGACAGTATACAAAACTGAATTGGCTTATCATTAAACAAACTAGTAAGTGTATTTTAAAATAGGCATTATTTGCAGGCTGGTGATCCAAGCAAGTCCAATGAGAAACCTTGCTACACTGGGGAGTTTCAGCTTAGGTCCTTATACTTGCACAGCAAGTACTGTCCCAGCGAGCCATCTTCTCAGGTCCCAAGATAGGTGTTGTAATGGCATTTTGTTCACCGAGATCTAAGAAAAGCAAACTTCAGTGACAATTACATGTCATTTTCCCATTATATTTGTTTATAAAATAGTAGTATGGCTGAAGAGAGGTAGCCATATATTGGTCCTTAACTGCAAGAAATCTATCCATACACATGAAAAACACCAAAAGCTTTTTTTTTTTTCATAGTCATTGTATTTAAAACAATGTGTCATATGTGGTGGCACACACCTTTAGCCTCAGTATTCAAGGGGCAGAGTCAGTAGAATCTCTGTGAGTTCAAGGTCAGGGCTATACAGAGAGACAATGTCAAAAGAATTAATTAATTAAAGAAGGAAGAAGTCAAGAAAGATTACAAATTGCTGGAAAGAAGCAGTCCAGACATGGTTTACAAATGAACCAGCCTTTTATGTGAGGTTTGAAGTCTCGCCTCCACCCCAGCTTCACTAGAGGCTCTCAGTTAAGCAAAAGTCTCTCAAGGCTTTCCATACACACATAGGCCGGTTTTCATGAGATTACTAAAGTCCATTTGGCCTGGCCTCATGTCTGCTGGAACCACCAAATGTGAAGGAGGGCATGGTTACTGTCCTTGGATTCTCCATATCCACACCACTGATCTGCATGTATTCTTGAGTTCGGAGCTATGGAATCAGAGTGGGGGTTCATTTCATGGCAGTCTGCAAAGGTGAAACAAGACCATAGACAAGCATATGCTGTGCTGTCTAATATAACCATAAACACCATAAGACTGCTAGAATTAATTAAAATTAATTTCTCAGTTGTATTATTTATGTTTCTAGTGCTATCTATGTTACAGTAGTCACAGGGAGCCATTGGCTACCATATTGGAGTATGTAGATTTCATCACCACAGAACCTTCCAGTTGAGCCATTACAGGGGTTATTGTCCATTTGGCCCAGGAATTATCATTCTAGCAATCTTTCCTGTGAGAAAAATCAGTAGCATATAAACTTGTTGGGTGCTGGGCATTCAGTTGAGGATAGCCCATCCATTGGGTACCAGGTATTCAGTTGAGAGAACAGCACAGCCATAAAATTGTAACTTTAAAGACTTGTTATGACACACAAAAATGTCCTTAATAAAAAACATCCTAAGAATAAAACTTCTACATGTAATAAGACCCTGTTTATTAAAGAAATTACAATTGACGACTGAAGGTAAATATTCTCAACATATTAGCCATGTTTATTTCTAGGCAGGACGTTGCATAATGGCAATAATTTTTATATGCATATGAATTTTAAGAACTTCCACTTTTAATTTTTAAAGGATGATCTTTAGTGCATGCTGAGGAGATGCTGAGCAGCTGTTAGGTGGATAACTGATGCTTGAGGACATGAAAGAAGTTTTTGTCTTGTATTTCCTTACATTTATCCCGACTCTCTACCATCCTTGCAGCAAAGCCTCTGGGCTATCTTGGGAGAATATAAAAAATGAATTTCTGTTGCATCTTGAGTCTCCTCCCACTTATATGATCACTTTTCAGGTTTTTCTCATTAGTAAATTAACTTTTTTGGGGGGTTTAAACATGGCTGCTTTGAGGTTGAGTCTCGATTTTTCTCTTTCTGGCTGTGGCTTTGATTCACCTAGTGTCTGGGTGGGTTCCCAGTGCTCCCAGCTCAGCTACCCTTGACTAAGCTCCCTGCTAGAGACTACATGTACACTTCTGACCTTCCTTCTTTTACTTGGGGCCTGCAGAGATGCAGCAGCATTAGTTAGTTGTTTCTCCAGTGCTGAATTAATGGAGTTTTCAAAACCTTGCCATTCACTAGCCACTGCTGAACATATTGCAGAGTAAATAAGAAGCATGCAAGTTTCAAAGATATTAAGTTAAACTACAACTAGTGCAAGCTTAAAGAGTTACTTTAATGTCTCCACAGATGACAGTGCATTAGGTGCCTGAGTGACTCTGACCGAACACCCATTTACTCTACAGGACAAAGCCTACCTTTCCTTACATTACTTCTCTTTTGAATTCATGAAAGATCTTTGGGATAAGAATAAAGAAGGAGCGATAAAATAGACTCTCAGAAATCTTAAAGAGCTGGAAATAGAGAATTCTCATGGGATAGAGCCCCCCAAAATTAATCTGGTTTTCTTTTTTAAACATTTGTTTTTTTAATTGACAAATAAAATGTATTTATGACATATGACATGATAAGTGTGTGTGTGTGTGTGTGTGTATGTGTGTGTGTGTGTGTGTTTGTGTGTGTGGGTTGTGGAATGGCTCAATCAAGCTATTGGATATATGTGTTGTCCATTTTTTCTTTTTACACTTTCACAACTGCAATTTTATTTGTTGAGGAGCAGAGTTCACAGACATTTCAATTCTTAACACATGCACCCAATCTCTGAAGAGTCATATGTTGTGTTCACGTACCCCAAAGAGCCACATGTTGTTTCTCTTTGAACTTACTCCAGTGATGTTCTAGCCTCATATGTGTCGGGTTTTCCCTAAGACCTCACATAACACTCAGATGCTCACAACCCTCAATTCCACGGACCCCAATTTTCTGCCACATACAATTCATACTCAAAATGTCCATCTTTCACAGCACTTTATCACAATTGTTAGGAAAATGGACGACCATGACCATCAGAGACAGTTCTGACAAGGTAAGGATCAAGGAGTGGCTTTTGAGGAAACAGTTCTACTAGAAACACGAAACCAGATGCAACTGAAAATATTGCAGACACAAAAGCATGACTGAGACTGTAATTTACCACTTAGTATACTTTATGCAGTAGGATATAAAACTAGCCCCCTCTACGGAGTGTTATGGTGACCCCCCCCCAAGACAATCACAGCCTCTCCTGATTCAGCATTCTATTTTCAGGTTGTACCAAAAAGTAAAACAACCAGCAAATGATTTAACCTCTTAAAAAATCATTTACACTTAAAAAAAATGGGATGAGGTGTTGTCCATTTTACAGAGGGGACACTCACATTTGCTGTTTTATTGATATACTGTGTCTTTTCAGAGTACAATATGTTGCTACAATAAGATGCACAACAGATCGCTCAATGTTATCCTTTTTGCCAAACTGAAACTGTGTCCTCTGTGCAACATTTTACTGCCTTAAAAATAGTCTTTTCTATTTAACATACTGATGTAGTGTCACATTGAAGTTTTGAATACTAGATCTGCCTATGACAACACATACTGCCAACTCATTTTACTATGTATTAGACAGAAATTAAGAGAATTTATTCAGAACTGTCATATGCCAACATTTTGTATTAAGATATTGCTTTAGTGTTAGATTTACTATGAAAAATACAAGCTTGTTATATAAATTTTGAAATGGTGATATTCCAAGATAGTATATATACAATCATGAAACACAGAACTGTCTGATTGAATGAGATGTTTGATCAAGAATCTTTTCCCCCTTTCCTCAGGCTGCTAACACTGAAAAATGGAATTAGAGATTTTTGTGAGTGTGTATTTTGACATTAAGCCCATCACAGCCTCATCAAAAAGAAGAGAATAATTAACATTGCAGAAATGTTGGGAAATTTCTGAAAGACAGCTGAAGAGGTAAAAATTAGTAACTGTGCTTAGGCCAATGGGCAGCCATATGGTCCAGCATGGTGGCTGTAAGCTCTAAGTATCAACATGACCCAGCCTGGAGTCATCTGAGCTGAGAGACTCAATTAGGGAATCACCCAGATAGCATCGGCTGTGTGCATTTCCGATGGAGATTGCCTTGACTGTTAATTGTTGTAGGATGGCCCAGTTATCTGAGCATAAGCTTTCCTGTGAGTCAGCTAGAAACCAGAGCCTTACAGTTCCTGCCGTGATTCATGGCTGTGACGTGAGTGGAGGCAAAGCAAGTGGAAGGGCAAGCTTGGCTTTAAGTTACTGTCGTGAGTTCCTACCCCGCCTTCTCTTATGTCAGACTGTGACCTGGAGTTATATGCCAAATAAGCCCTCTTCTCCCCAAGTTGCCTTGGTCAGAGTGCTTTATCACAGCAAGAGAAACAAAACTAGAACAGTGTCCATTAGTAATAAGGTCTGGGCTCAGCCTCCACGAGCTACTTTCTTGATTTATGTTTCAATTTTGTAAGCACCATGTGGAGAAGGTACCATTTACTGAGTGCCTTGCAAAGATGTTAAAATCCAGATTCCCACAAAGTCAAGAAGTACATTCTGCCCTAAAAGGTGGAAACTTTGCAGCCTGTCTCAATGATGCCCCTTCGGTTAGAGTTACCTTGACTGGCTTCCTTGAGGATGTTAGGAAGAAAAACTGTAAGATGTTTTCTAAGTGTGATACAAAAAAGATAATGTAGAAATTGTCTTATTTTAAATTTTTACACCAGAGCTTTTTCTGGAGTGTCTGACTAAGATAAGACACTGGTGGCTGCCTCTGTGACAGTTGGTGAAAGACAGTGTCAGAGTAAGAAGTAGTGATGTCTAACCCAAAGAGGAATAGAGGAAAGTGTTAGAAATCTATCAAGTCAAATCATTTAAGATGGATAAAAGACATTGGTGTAAGACCTGAAACTGTTTGAGCAAAGCACTTCGAGACAGAAGGCTTGGCAAGGCCTTGCTGAAAGGCCCTCCAGCAGCAAGAAATGGCCCCCAGAACCATGCATGACCTTGCAAAAAATCAAGAAGCAAAGAAGGATCCAGCAAAAAGACACACCAGTCAGAGAAAAGAGCCTGAATAATGGGGGAAAGTCTTGCCAACTACTCATTAGACAGGGAACTAATACCCAGGATAAAAGTAAAACTACAAAAATGAAACACCAAAGAAATCCCAAACCATTCAATAAGTGGAGTAAGAGAGGGGTAAACCTTTTTAAACCAAGAAAGACAAATGGCCCCTAAATTGGGCAGTAGTGGTGCACACCTTTAATGCTAGCACTTGGGAGGCAGAGGCAGGTGGATCTCTGTGAGTTTGAAACTAGCCTGGTCTATAAGAGCTAGTTCCAGGATAGACTCCAAAGCCACAGAGAAACCCTGTCTTGAAAAACCAAAAAACAAACAAACAAGGCCAAATGGTCCCTAAATACTCAAAACTCATTTGACCTCTTTCTTCATTTTCCAGGGAAATGTACTAAACTTCTGGGTCACCCCAATCAGAATGGCAGCCATCAAGAAAAAAACTGACAACAAATGTGGGTTAGGATGTGGGGAAAGAGGAGGTGGCTCAGCTAGCAAAAGTGCTTTTCACTGAGCCTGATGACCTGAGCTCAGTCCTCAAGACTCAAATGCTGGGAGGAGATAACTGACGTTCATGGTTTGTCTGGCCTCCATAACTGTGAAATGGTATACATGCTGCCCCTCACCAAAATGAATGAATGAATGAATGAATGAATGAATGAATGAATGAATGAATAAAGGCTAGATAAAATGAAACAAATGCATGTAATTAAAATGAATTCTTTTGGAACTATGGACCAAAACCGGGCCGTGCACTTGCTAAGTAAGCAAGCTAGACTTAGCTAAATCCCCAAACTCTGAAAGAAACTTTTTTTAAAGGAAGGAACACCCTATTCACTGCTGGTGGAAATGTAAAATTATGCAACCATTGTAGTGAGTTCTAGAAAACCTGAAAATAGAAGGACTATATGACTCAGCTATACCACTCAAGTTCATAACCAAAGGACTCTAAGTCAACATATCACAAAGACATACATCCATTGATGCACTGTTTGCCCAGGAAATGGGGCCAGCCTAGATGTCCATTATAGAGTGCATGTACATAGGGGAATTTTATAAAGCCATGAAGAAAATGAAAATCATAAAAGTTAGAAAATGGGTACAATTGGAAATCATTATATTAAAGGAAACAAACTGGGCTCAGAGAGTACCACATATTTTCTCTCCCAAGTAGAGCCTAGATTTAAAATAACGTAAATGTGTTTACAGGTATATATAGATGTATGTTTATAGGTCAAGCAATTAGAAAGGGGATCATGGCTGGGTGGTGGTGGAGCACACCTTTAATCCTAGCACTTAGGAGGCCGAGACAGGTGATCTCTGTGAGTTCAGAGCCAGCCTGGAACTCTACAGAGTGAGTTCCAGGACAGGACAGGCTCCAAAGCTACAAAGAAACCCTGCCTTGAAAAACCAAAAGAAGAAAAAAAGAAAGGAAGGAAGGAAGGAAGAAGGGTGTCATGAAAGGGAGGAAGGGATCTTGAGGGAGGTGGAAAGCAGGGATGAGTGGAATGTGCATAATAAGAAGTGGGGTCTTAAAGGAGAAAGAAAGAACCAGACCGAGGTGGGAGGAGGCCCAGGGAGGGGAAACAGTGAACCCTGATGGCGCAAATGTGGGAAGGGACAAGGATGAATCCCATTGCTTTGTATTCGAACCTCAAACACTTAAGTTAGCAAACATTTTAAGAAGTATTGTACATAATTTTTCTGCTTAGAACTGTTTAAAGCACATAGGATTGTGTTGATAATAATGTATTAAAATAGAAACACAAAGTCAGACATGGTGGTGCACACCTTTAGTCCCAGCACTGGGGAGGCAGGAACGTGTGGATCTCTCTGAGTCCAAGGTCAACTTGATTTATCGAGTGAGTTCCAGATCAGCCAGGACCAAACAACAACAATAAACTTGTAACAACACCCAACACAGATTTTAACATTTTTCTGTATGGAGTTTAGACATTAAAAAATTAGCTTATAGCCAGGTGTTGGTGGCACACACCTTTAATCCCAGCACTTGGGAGGCAGAGGCAGGAGGGTCTCTGTGAGTTTGAGTCCAGCTTGGTCTACAGAGCAAGTTCCAGGACAGGCTCCAAAGCAACACAGAAAAACCCTGTCTCCAAAAACTAAAAAAAGAAAAAAAAAATTAGCTCATAACATGTCAGAGGTTTCCCTGGTCACAAGCACTGCATGGCTGTTTAGGATTTTCTATGTTCCTGTCAACTCTTAGTATTACCAGTTTTCCAAACCGTGGCTACTCAGGTTACTGGACAGGCTTTGTGGAAACTGCAGTGAAGATATAGTTGAGATCCTTGGAATCGGCTGTCCAGTTGCTTTACTCTGTCTTGGCATCTGCCTATCTGCTTAGCCTCTTACTATAATTGACTCCATACCTGACTTATTTGCCCGGCTTCATTCTACCAGCTTGCCCCTACCATGTTGTGACTGTCATCTGATGGATTAGAATTAATATAGTGCTTATCCATCAACCCCCATGGTGCCACTATCAGAAATAAAGCTTGAGAAAACAATGCTCTATGTAACTGCGCAGTAATCAAGGTGAGAGGTTTTCTTATTTTCCCCATGGTCTTTTCTATCCTAAAAATAGTCACAGCAGGGAAAAGTCAACAGGGAAGAAGTGACAAGGGAAATGTTTTAAAATTCCTTGCTAATTGTGATGGTGTCATGTTACCCCCATACAAAGGGGTATTCACTTAGAGTGAGGTTCAATGTCTGTAATAGCAACTGTGGGTTTGGATTTCAGGCAGAGTTAATAATTTCATCAATTTTAAGCTGACCCATTGGCAGACATGATAGCATATCATGGCTTTAATGTGGCTGACTAAGCCTTTGTACCTGGCTGGGAGTGGGAGCCGCCTCATATACTTGTGCTTGCACTGCTACTATTATCCTCGAGTGAGATTTCATTGCAGAAATCCTATTCGTGTTGTGGGGTTAGTTTAATTAAGGTTATGTAACGATCCATATAGCCTGTCACTCAGACGTACTTAGGCGGCACTGTGTTAGAATAAGAGAAAGTGACAAAATGTAAACTTCCCATTGTTCCTCAGGCTACCTCAACAGACCTAACCATAAACAACCTCTGTGTGTATCCCAGGGTCAATCCATTTCTTCATTTAGGAAAACTTTGGCTCTGTTCTTTAAAGAGGAGCAAGATACCCAGTGTTTTCTTTGTGTGCAGTAGCTATTGACTTGCCTTCTCCCTGGTACGTGTGAAGCTTGGCCTGGAGACCACTCTACAGTACTAGGCCAGCCTCTTTCTAGTTCTTTTATCTTGTGGGTGTCACCAAACACTAAAGAAGAAAATGACAGGTCTGATCAAATAAGTCCAGATTGTTTGCTTTCCCACCAGCAAAATTTCACACTTTTTAAGCCTTTTTTCCCTTAAGAAAAGAAAAAGTTCCTTATCTTGTGATAGGTAATACTGTTCTTTCTGATAGTAAGATAATTTTCTGTCTTAATTCATGAAGATACTGAGTTCCTAATATATTCATCTTGACTGGTGCTAGGTACAAACTGCTCACCTGATGATCCAGGAAGCAAGTCCAGAGGAAGAGACAGAGCACTACCACCCTGTTTGGAAGATGTCACCAACATAAACTCAGTGTTCCTACATCCTCAGTGTTCCACTACTAGTGATAGCATCACACTGGGAGCCAAGTCTTTAACTCAGGGCATAGTTAATATCCTAACTCCAGCAGGGGAACTTAGCATCCACTAGTGTCCTGGACAACCCTCTAGGCTAAAACTCCCCCCTTCCCCAGGGAACTTGGGCCTTGAGTCAGAGAAGCTGGATGTAGAGAGGATTGATGCCTGCCCCAAAGCTACTTCAGTTGAAGGTGAACAAGGAGCTAATGGGTAGAAGCCTATCTTCTTCACCCTGTGAGATGTCTTCTTTCTCAGTCTCCAGGGTGACCTGAATTCTAGCCACCATGGGGGTAAATGGCTAACTTTATACCCTGGATTGGATTCATTCTCCTATCTCAACCCCTGTCAGATTTTCTAGATTCACCCTTCCAACTGAACTGCCCTTTGTTTGCATTGGGGATGTTCAATCATATGTGCCTTGAGTGGTATCATGATAAGAGGTATCATGATAAGCAAATGAAAACACATGCATAAGGCTTTGAGATCTCAGAGTTAAGAGATGATTCTCTTGAAAGAGTTTTTCTCAAGAGGATGGTGGGATCCTGAATGATGCCCCATCCTAGCCTGTCGGCATCCTAAGAGTCAAATTGTTACTTTACATGACAACAGAATGTTGTGATGAAAGAAGATGGGATAATGGGATTATTTGAATGTACTATAAATGTCACCATCAGGGTCTTCATCAGGTGAGGCAGAGATGATCTGAGTTCAACTGCCAGGATCTACATGGTGAAAGGAGAGAACCAACTCTCCCAGGTTGTCCCCTGACTACACACACACATCTGCACACGCACACACACCTGCACACACACACACACACACACACACACACACACACAAACCTGCACACATATTACGGTTAAATAAGGATCAGGATAAACAAATAGGCCTAATAGATGTTTATTCAAGGAGAAATAACTTGCAACCTAGACAGATGAACACCAGCAAGTTCCACCGGATGCTCTCCTCTCCTCGGCTCCTCCTCAGACCTCCTTCCACAGGTCACTTCCACCCCTGGCTCCACCCACCAATGGGCGTGGTCAGTTCCACAGAAGGAGACAAAGTGAATATCCCACTACAATTCCCCTTTTAGTCTAAAGAAAAGATTTAGGGTTGATACAAAATTATATACAAAACAGTGAATAACAAGTGTGCTCTAAGAAAAGGAAAATCAAGAACAAAGCGACCTACATATCTAGTCCTAGGGTGAAGGCATAACGGAATTTACAATAGAGTTGTCCTAAGCTGGAAAAACCTAAGTCTAGTACCTAATATAGCTAACTAGGAAGAGAGAATAATAGTTGTGATAGTTTAATCTTCAACCTTATCAAGACCTGAGAAGGAAAATAACGATAGCAGGGTAGACAGGAAGTGCATATGGGCAACTTCCAAAAGGTGCAGCAAGGACAGAAACAACAAGCTACCTGGACAGTCACCGTAGGTCTCACAGCAACGTTGGTACACCCAGTTTTGGTTAAGGCCAAGAGTACTTGACAGACCACAACAACAGCAAGGAGGTAGAAAGGCTGTCTTACCATGACTTGGCAAGGTCCAGCAGTCTTCTATATTTGTCTCCTGCAAACACATAGGACTGCATGTCTAAATCAGTGGTCAAGGTGGGGGCAATTCTTTGCCCAACAGGCCATTAGCTGAGACGAGAATGAACTCCAGCAGGAGCAACAACAGTGTCCAACTTATTTTCTGGAAAGTGCACGGTGCTGTCAGTGTCTCATGCCATGTTCTGCATGTCTATGAAGTGATTGAAGATTAAACATCTATATCTGACTAATCTCATAGGTAAAGGAAACATGAGTGAAGATCTGTAATACTCAGGAACTTAGCTAAAAAACTGATTGAAACTTCCCTGAGTAAAGCAGGAACAAATACCTAAACAATATAACTATGTACATATACATACATATAAAACTCTAAAATAGAGGTAGACTAGAAATGTCAAGACAAAAGGTAGAACTATAAAGGGCAGCATGATAAATATCCCAAATTATATCAATATACAAAATGTCTTGAATACAAGAAAAGTATACATACATAGAATATGGCAAGAATAAATGTGCATAAATTGTATCAATATACGAAATGTCTTGAACATAAGTAAAAGTATACATACATAGAATATGGTAAAAATAATGTGCATAAGACATCGTAAGTGGAAAGATTTCACACAGTATAACAAAATATAAGCTTAATTTTATATAGCTTGCCACAAATAAGAATATATAACAATGTAAGCTGTAAAATACTATTATCTCACTCTTACTCAATAATTCACAAGAAAATAGGCTAATCTACCTATACCCCATCTAAACCATACCTTTCCCAACTATACCCTATTCCTGTCTAAAAGATAAACCCGAGTGTAAGCATCACCTTCCATACCCGACCCTAAGTAACTAAAACCAACCCAAAGAAGATGACTATTATCCCCAAATTCCAAGGGTAGGGAAAGGGGGTGTTGTTATCTTATGGTTACTTCCTGCTGAAATGGGATGATGATTGCTCCATGGGATCCTGTAAGAAGAAAATTTTTAGCAACCAAATTTCTCAACAGAACTGGCTGTGACATATGTAGCTAGTCACTGTGTGGCAGAAAATGCTTGACTGTAGTTCTATTTGAAATTCTGGCCAGGGTGTAATAAGAAGGTGCACCATTACAGCTAGCTAGTCATGAGTTGTCTCGAGCAGAACAGTCTCAAATCGTTTTTAGGGTGATGTTTGTAGTCCAGATGCATCAGGTTGAGTCAAGTGGAAATGATGACGTGGGGCCCCATCTTCTTTCCGGAGAGTTCAAAGACTGCTGTTAGGAATTGTTATTATTCCTTGTGGAAAACTTAAACATCAATATTAAAGTAAAATTTTCAAGTTTTAAGGTATGCATTAGGGAAAGGCAACAATAAGCATTAAAATGTATGTGAGAAAATTAGGATTTCAGAGAGAAAACTGCATACAAGAAATGAGACCCCAGATTTTGTTTTCTTCTGCCTTACACCAATTGGCTTCTTGATTTAAGGCAGAAACCATGAATCTTAACAATTTAGAGAAGGAAAGCCAAATCCAACTCCAAAGCCAGCATTGGTTTACATGAATTTGGACTACAGGAATACTGGATGGTAAAGAGAAATAGATTTCTGTATAGAAATAGTTTACTAGAATTAAATATTTTTACCATAAATCAGATTCCTCTTCATTAAGTGATTGTTTCTGGAGAGCTGTCTTCTCTTCTGTAGGTACCTACATGTTCAGTGTCTTTTGGCTGTTTGAATATAGGTTTTCTGTTTTCCTGTAAGAACAAGAACAGAACACTTCCCGTACCTTTGAGAGGTCTCTGCACATCTCATGGGACCTAATTTGTCGGATGACTTGTCATTTCTCTTCATTAAGATGTTTCTCTTGTTCAACTCGGATCTTGATTAACTTAGATGGTATCCATAGTTTTTCTTCTCCTGTAGATACAAATGCAAAACCCCTACTCCAACATAACACATATCCTGGTTTCCATTCTGAGGCCAATACATCCTTGAAGTACACTGGCTGATTTAGTTCAGTTTTTTCTATTGTCAGTGTCTTTTTGCAGCTGTTTTTCCTTTTTCATCAGCATTAAGAAAGTTTAATGTTAATAAAGCATTATGTAATCTGTGTTTGGGTGTTTTGGTTCCTCCTGCCTGTTTATGGAGCATTTCTTTTAAAGTACAATTGGATCTCTCAACCACTGCTTCTCCTGTAGGATTGTGTGGTATACCAGTTATGTGCTTTATGTTATAATACTCAAAAAACTGTTTCAATTTGCTGGAAACATGCTGGAGCACTGTCAGTTTTTATTTGTGCAGGTATGCCCATAATGGCCATTACCTCCACTAGATGTGTGATAACAGAATCAGCCTTTTCAGAGCTCAGAGCAGTGGCTCATTAAAACCCTGAAAATGTATCTATAGTGTGATGTACATATTTTAATTTTCCAAATTCTACAAAATGAAACACATCCATTTGCCATATTTCATTCCTATTTATACTTTTAGGGTTACTGCCTGGTGGTAAAGGAGTTGGTTATAGAATGAGCAAGTAGGACATTTCCTTACTATTTCCTTGGCTTGTTGCCAAATGATAGAAAAATCCTTTTTTAAACCTTTGCTGTTCACGTGGTGTTTCTTATGAAACTCTGAGGCTTCTAGCACACTTCCTATCAATAAACGATCAATTTCATCATTGCCTTGTGCTAGAGGACCTGGCAGAGCCGTATGGGATCTGATGTGATATATATTATGATGAGTCTGCTTTCTGATAGTATCTTGTAACCTGTATTGTCAGGAATAAATTCTGCAGTCTCAATGTGTAAGACAACTCTCTCTGCGTATTGAGAGTCAGTAACTATATTGAGGGGTTCTGTAAAATCCATAAGTACCATGAGAATGGTATACAATTCTGCCTTTTGTACAGAATTGTAAGGGCTTTGAGCCACTTTACTAATTTTTCCTGATATATATCCTGCTTTACCTGATTTGTTTGCATCAGTGTAGAATGTAGGAGCTCCAGAAATAGGTGTTTTTCTTACAATGCGTGGAAGGATCCAAATCGTTTTCTTTATGAATTTGATTCTTTCACTTTTGGGATAATTGTTGCTAATCATTCCCAAAAATTACTGCATGCTCTCTGCCAATATTCATTATCTTTCCATAAGGAGGAAATTTCCTCATTAGTTAAAGGTACTATAATTTCTGTCAGGTCCCTTCCTATTAGCTGACAAAGTCTTAATTTACCTTTTATAATAAAATCAGAGATATTTTCTATATATGTTTTTAGTTTTTTATTCTGTTTATGTGGTAGTAATATCTATTCTAATATGATATCTTCTCTCTGCATCAAAATCCCTGAAGGATATTCTCTAGATGGTAATATAACCAGAATACAGTCTAGGTTTAGATCCACACAGTCCACATGTGCTTCTAGTATCCTCTTTACTACCCATTCTAATTTTTTTTCAGCTTCAGCTGATAGTATTCGTGGACTATTGAAGTCCTTGTCTCCTTTTAGGGCCATTTTCAAGTTTTTCAAATCATGCTCTTCTACTCCAATTATGGTTTGCAGTTGAGAAATCTCTCCTAGTAATTTTTGAAGATCATTAAGAGTCTGGTACCAATCTCTCCTGATCTGTACTTTTTGTGGTCTAATTTTCTGTAGACCTATTTTATATCCTAAGTAGTTGATAGACTCTCCGTTTTGTATTTTTTCAAGTGCAATATGTAATCCCCTGTGAGGTAAAACTTCCTTTACTTTCTCAAACATTTTTTCTAATATTTCTCCTTTAGAGTCAGCTAACAATATATCATCATACCAGGTAATGATAGATTATGGATTGTGGAAACTGTTTACGAATTATTTCTAGTGGTTTTTGTACAAAATATTGGCACAGGGTGGGGCTATTTAGCATTCTCTGTGGCAAAACCTTCCATTGATGTGTCTTCACCGGTTGAGAATTATTGTAATTAGGTACCGTGAAGGCAAATTTCTTTTTATCTTGTTCTTGTAAAGGTATAGTGAAGAAGCAATCCTTTAAATCAATAACTATAATAGGCCATTCTTTAGGTATCAAAGAAGGCAAGGGCATTCCAGGCTGTAGAGAGCCCATTGGCTGGATAACTTTATTGATGGCTCTCAGGTCTGTAAGCATTCTCCATTCACCAGATTTCTTTTTGATAACAAATACAGGAGAATTCCAAGAGCTGGTTGATTCCTCGATATGTACAGCATTTAGCTGTTCCTGAACCAGGCTTTCTAAAGCTTCTAACTTCTCAGAGGTCATAGGCCATTGTCCTACCCAGACAGGTTCCTCTGTTCACCATTTTAAAGGTAGGGCTTTTGGTTCCTGTGTTTGTTCAGCACTTGTATTCTGTTTTTGTACAGCCTGGATATTTGGTATCTGTCCTGTATAGTACTTTATAATATTTTTTCCCCAATCATGAGGTCGTTTATGGTTCTTATCTAATACTGGAGGAATGTTAATCTGTGTATTCCATTGCTGTAATAGATTATGACCCCATAAATTTATCACTACATCAGCCACATATGGTCTCAACCTTCCTCTCTGTCCTTCTGGTCCTATATATTCAATCCATCTCGTGCTGTTTTACCTGAGACAGGGTTCCAATCCCTAGGAATTGAACATTTACCTCATGCAGAACGGTCATCTTCGAGGCCAAGATTTATTAGTTATGATAGTTATGTCAGCCCCTGTGTCAAGTATCCTGTCAAACAGTCTGTTATTCATTTTAACTATAGAGGTTTGCCAAAATATACGTTTTTCATTTCCTTCTGTCATGTTTGATTCAACTTCTGTCACTAATTTGTCATCCAGAGCGGTATGAGTTTTTATAATAGGCACAGAATTTTCTAATTTTCTGTGGGAGATTGTCTTCCACTGTGACTGGAAATGTTCGGACCACCTATGATGTGGGGGCCTTCGAGAGGCCCCCCCAAGGAGTTTCCCGATGGTAAAGGGTTTCCTTGCTTGTCTCTGGTCTATCTACATTCATTTGTCTAGTGTCTGCCTTTGCCACACCTTCTACATAACCCAGGAGGCTGAGGCCTTCTGTTTGATTCATTCCTGGGAGTGTTATTTCTAGGGAAGCTTTGTCTACAATTTCTTTTTAGATGTCCTATCTTACCAGTTATAACATCTGATATGTTGATATCTCTTCAAACCTTTAGAGATGGCTTCTCCTACCCAAGCTTCTATGTCACCATAGTTAAGACCTCTGTTATCTTGATGTCTTCTCAGACCTTTAGATATATCTTCTCCTACCCATGCTTCAGTCTTATTGTCATTATACTCAATATTGTCTGTATATAGGACCCATTCATCCAAGGGTACTGATTGCATTTTTAAAGGCCAAAGCACCTGTTTGCATTGAGGATTCACATTCTCATAAGCTAAAGATTCTACGAGTATTTGCCTAGAATCTATGTCTGCTACCTCTAATTGTACTGCCCTAGATAATCTTTCTAGAAACACACTAAAGCGTTCTCTAGGTCCTTGCCTTATCTTGGTATAGGATTCTATACTCTCCCCTAATTCATGAACCTTATCCCAAGCATTCAGAGCTGCTATACTACATAGAGACAAGATATGTTCATCACAGGCAGCTTGGGTTTCTGGGTCAGCATAAAAACCCTCACCAAGAATTTTATCTTGGGGAGCTTTATAACCTTTCTTTAAGCCCTGAAGTTCAAGAGCTCTTGCTTCCTCTCTCCATAAAGCCCTCCATTCTAATTGAGAGGAGTTTTCAAGGACAGCTGATATTAATTGATCCCAATCCTTAGGGGTTACCTTGTTATTCCTTGCCCATGATTCTACTAGTTGCTTCACGTATGGTGAGTGCATGCCATAAGAGACTACTGCTTCCTTTGTACCTTTTAAATCTTTCATACATATTGGTTCCCACTGATATGCAATGACACCTTTTGGGTATTATTTTGTTGCTGGTTTTTCATTAATAGATACAGGTAAAGCTCCCCTGACCCTAAATGGTGTGGAAAAATTTAAGTCTTTTTCATGCCCTGTTACCTGTAGTTCTTCTGATGTATCAGACTGAAGGTCTTCTAAAGCCTGAAATCTATTCACCATTGTTTCTTTGAGTGTCTGAACTTCTTGAATTAAATAACTTTCTAGAGATTTCATTGCATCAGTTTCTTTCTCCAACTACAAATGATTCCATGTTTTTAATATTCTCATCCTTAGATATTATCTGAATGGCATGTAAACTGCCTTCCAGAAACAATGTTCTATCTGCTAGCTTGCCATTATCCTCAGACATGGAAGAGATTCTATCATCTAGTCTTTCTATCTGATGTTCCAGTTTTTTAAACTTATTAGTAGCTTCCTCCGACCAGGAACGAGCTGTTTCTGCTAGCGTGTTAATGCATTGCATTGTTTCTCTTCTAGTTATTGAGACATCAGACATGGAACAAATTCTGTTTTCTATTTGGTCATTTTTATGTTCCATGTTTTGTATTCTACCTGTCAGCTCTCCAATGCCATCTTCAATATTCTGAACCTTATTTCCTAAGCATTCTATGTTTTGAATTCTATCATTTTCAATGTTTCGAATCCTTGTTACTAAGTCTCCTATGGTTTGTACAAGTTCCTTATTGTTTGCTGTAATCTCAAACTATTTCTTTAATAATATCATGTTAATGATGAAACCCATTGCTATTACAAAATAAATGTACATATTGGTCTAGTCATAACTTTCTTCTGCTAAAATTCCTTCTATATATGAAGTAAAATAATTCCTAAAGTCCTGCATTGTAAAATTATCTGCCATAGGTATGGAACAATTGATCTCAGATATTATATCAGCTTAAATTGCAAAGGATGTTACAATTACCTTAGGTGTAATTCTGCTGTCCTGGAACTTTGATGCTTTTAGTTGTAGATCTCAGCTTGTGGTAGTTACCCCTGGAGGTGTACCACCAAATAGTGTCCGGAAGTGTACCGCCAAATAGCGTCTGGCAGCAGATGATCCTTCTGATCCTGGTCCCTGTAGAATAGCTCTTAACAAACTATGGCAAGCTAAATCTTGTTAGACAAATGAGTAAAAGGAGCCTTGTGGAATTGCTGGGACTGCAGGGCTAACCACGGGAAACACACAAGCAGGGTGGGTGCCAAGTGGCTCTGCGTGAATGCAAAGTGGGGAAATGGGCAAAAAATGAGAAGCAGTGAGTGCTTTCTCAGGGCTGCTGTGGAGGCAAAGGAGTTGTAGGGCAGAGTCAGATGTCCCAAAGCTGTGGTGAGTCCACCTGTTTAGGCAAGGGACCCTGCCCATTGGGGAATGGCGTCTGCCGCCTGGGTGAAACCCAGGTCCCATGAAAATCCTGATCCTGCTTCTGACACCAGATATTGCACTTAAATAAGGATCAGGATAAACAAATAGGCAGAATGGATGTTTATTCAGGAAGAAATAACTTACAACCTAGACAGATGAACACCAGCAAGTCCCACCGGATGCTCTCCTCTCTGTCTGGCCAGCAAGAGAGTGTACCCTGGCTCCTCCTCAGACCTCCTTCAACAGGTCACTTCCGCCCCTGGCTCCACCCACCAATGGGCGTGGTCAGTGCCACAGAAGGAGACAAAGTGAATATCCCACTACACACACACACATACCTGCACAGGCGTGCGCACACACACACACACACACACACACACACACACACACACCTGTTCACGCACATACACACCTGCACGCACACACACACATGTGTACACACGTGCACACATGCCAACACACACATGTATACAGACCCAAGAACACGTGTTTGTACACACATACACACACACAAAATACTTTTTAAAGAAGACAACAGCACAGTAGGGCACAGGTTCCCCAGCTGGCTTTAACAACAAAGTGCCCAGAAGCCAATGAGTAGCAGGGAGTGCAGCCAATGAATGCAGCTTTAGTAGCAGGGAGAACACAGCAAACGGTTTTCTCCTGGGTGCACTACAGTGGATTTCTACTCAGCAAAATTCACCTTGGACTATGGACTTTTGTCACCCTGAGAGAATGAAAGTGTTGTTTAAACCACTAAGTGTATGGTTCCTTTGGCTGTTGTCCCAAACCTGCTCTGGCAGGCTGTAGCAGTGTGGGGCAAAGTGGGAGAGGGCAGCAATTCCCATTGGTCATCAAAGAATCCCACTAACTCTAGCCTGTTCTCAAATGCAGCATGACCCATTTGTGCTGTGATTCACACCCTTGGAGGCTGACCTTTGGCCATAGCCTCATGATGAAAGAAAGCATGAGGGCTTCTGAGGGCTCTGAGTGCTAATGGACTAAATCAACAAGCACTAAAGTGAAAGCATAAATATGCATTAAGAAAGCTGAGTGGAGGAACATTGATGGCCAGGCCAGTTCCCTGCTGTTATTAAAATTAACTTTAATCCTTGATTCTGCTTCTTGTCATGTGAAGACTCATAACCCCAAACCAGCAATGGGTTCCTTGATGTTTATGCTGGCTGAATAGTTTCCTTCTGTAGCCCAAGTCTTGCTCACATTCAGGGATGCATCATGCTATTCTCATTCAGATGTTTTGAAAATGTAAACCAGGCACAGTTGGTGGTGCCTGTAGGTCCAGCTACTTGGGAGGCTGAGGCCAGAGGTTCACTTGAGCCCATGAGTTTAAAGTTAGTATGAACCACACAACAAGAATCTGTCCCCAAACAAAATGAAACAAAACAAAGTAACACAACAAATCTTAAAATAGTATTTTTGAGATAATCAAGGGAATTTGAATATGGTTGTTGGATACTGACCTACTGTGCTTTCTATTGCTGTGATAAAACACCATGACCAAAGGTGACTTTGGAAGGAAGTGCTTTATTTGGCTTACACTTCATATCATAGTCCATCATTGAGGGAAGTCAAGGCAGGAACAGGAAGACAAGAACCCTAGAGGCAGGAACTGATGCAGAGACCATGGAGAAATGCTGCTTACTGACGTGCTTCTCTTGGTCTTCTTAGTTTGCTTTCTTATACAACCTAGGACCTGTGGGGGCTGTGTTTCCCCGGGCTATAGTCGGAACCAGCCGACTTGCCCATGATTCACATCTGAGAGGGACAGTGTGGATTAAGAAAAGGCAGATAAAGACTCTTAAGAAATAAGAAAGAGACACAGGATAGTGTCAGGAGATCAAATTCAGTGAATACTGAATGCCTTGAGTTTTATTCTTTACCATTCTTAAATACCTTAACCAAAAAGGGGAACATAGTGTCATATATATGGAACAAACAGACTTTCTTCCTCAACTCTCCAAAGATTCAGTAACCATACCTTAGATTCCATTTCTTGTTATTTGGCCTTGAGGGTGAAGAGTATCCACACCTCATACCAAATCTGTTGTTATTTAGATAAGACACCCAAGGCCAACATCAAACATGCTACTGTAGCCACACCTGAGACTTTTAGGTCTTATGACTTACCATCGACAGTTTTGAACTCTGTGACCTTGAACCAGGATAAAGCAGAGCCCTCTTTATGGGCTCCAGCAAGGACCACCAACCCAGGGATGCCACCATTCATAGTGGACTGGGCCTATTACATTGATCAAGGAAATGCTCCCAAAGATTTGCCTATAGGATCATCTGATGGACCATTTTCTCAGTTGAGGGTCCCTCTCCACAGATGACCCGAGTTTATGTCAAGTTGACAAAACAACCACAACAAAAAACTAGCCAATACATACATGACAGGTCTTATGGCTGTCCATAATTTTAGAACCATATAGGAGATGATGGGTTAATATAATTGAAAGACAGATGGGAGAAATGGAGATACAGAGAAAAAAGAATGAAAGAGAGAGGAAGAAAAGAATGAAAGCATCTTTATCACGTTTTCATAGCTATGATAGGATACGCTGACACAAGCAACTCAAAGGAGAAAGTGCTTAGGATCGACACAGTCCATCCAGGCAGGGAAGGCAGGGCAGTGAGATCAGGAGGTGGTCCAACATACCACATCCACAGTCTGGAAGAAGAAAGAGCAGAAGGTGGGATTGTAAGACCCTCAGAATGAGGAGTCTCCCAGTTTCGGTCAGTACCCCCAAGAACTCAATGTCCAGTCCAGTTGCTGCAACACACAAGAGGCTTTAATGAACAGGAAACGTTTGCGCAAACAGGCTCCCTCAGCACGCAGGCTAGAGAGATGCATCATTCCCTAGGCACAGGCGTTTTTAAAGGCAAAACCCACAAGCTTAGGGAGGGGATGTGACCCTCTGTTCATTGAGTACTGACCCTTTGAAGCTGGATGATCTCCCTGTTAGGGTCAGTAGACCTTAGGGCCTCGGGGTGTGCTAATTAATCTAGTCTGGGCAAACCGGAGTTGCAGCTATCGCTTTGTTTCTTAAGGACACTTTTTGTCACCTGCTGACTCACCGAAAGGAGGGGCAGTGTGAATTCTTGGTATCCTGCTATCACAGTTCTTCATTTCATTTCTTTGCTAGTTTAAGTCTTTCAGGATCAGGCTATGAACCCTCACAGCCCGCCTCCAGTGCCAGAAAGGCTCCATCTCCTAGATGCCCCACAACCTTCCCAAAGATCACTACTAGCTGAGGACCAAGTGTTCAAACACAAGAGGCTTTGGTGGACCTTTCATCCAAACCACAACAGAAAGGAAGCAAAGCATAAATGTATCTAGTATAGAATGTCTTGATTATTAGATTTAGGTACCTTCATGTGCATGGGTCTTCGTTATAGTATTACATGCAACTTTTATACTCACTTCCAAAGAGTTTTTGAAAGTTGCCTCCTCCAAAAAGAAAAATTACCCAAACAAACAAAACCAAGCTTAAAGCCCTGTCTGCGTATCCCACCTACCCTCTCCCCACTCTTCTCTCAGGGATAGTGATGACTACTCTGCTATTTGCATGCTGGGTTCTTGGACAGCTTATAGGCCTTCAAACCTTCTGATACATATTTTTTACATCTATGAAATGAGGATAATAATACTGACATAGTATTATAACTTGACAGGAACCATGAGGTTAGAGGTGGTATGAAGTCAACACAACAGCTGTTCTCTTGGGAAGCATTGTCTGTGACAAGTCCTGTGTGGGCATCTGCAATGACACATGCTGATGTCTCTCCCAGGCTGGTGGTGAGAAAAAGCTGTGGTTTATCAGTGATGTTCAAGTACCTCAAGTGCATTATTTCATTTAATTCCCTGGGAGAGGACTCCTATCCTCCCAATTTAGAGACGAGGAAACTGAAGTACAGAGTTTGGTTAGCTTTTATAAAGCCATCTAGCAGACTGGGCTCCATAGGCTTAGTTTATTAGATGTAAGTTGCCTTCCCTTCCTCCTCTATGACACCCCATAGGTTGCTGTGTTAATTTCCTTCAATTATGACTTTAAATCAGAGGAGTAGGAGACTTTGTGGATGACCCTCTGAGAAACTCCACCCTTCCACATCTGCAGTGTCTTGTGATTCACACAGAGGCGGCAAGACACCTCAATTCATCTTTCTTTGCCCCCTTTGCTCTTTCCATTTCTGACTGACAGTTCTCATTTAAGCACTGACCCCAGGGCTTCTAGGGCTTGGCAATACTATTCATGACCAAGGACTAAGGCAAGTGTTTCTGATTTCATTTTTATCACAGTCTATCCTCGGAAGCCCAGGAAACCTTCTGTCCAACCCCACCCCCGCCATAGTAAATTGATCCCTATAAAAGGAACCAGGAGAAAGCAACTCCTGTGGGAAATGCTGGACTTGCAGGATTTCTCAAGGGAACCTAGGCTTCTATAACTCAGCTCATTTTGTAGGAGGTGTAAATGTTGCCTTACTCCCAGGAAATCTTAATGATTCTAAAAACAATAAATTGTTAATGTAAAAGAAATTGAAAAGCACGGAAAAGTATGAAAAGAAAAGCATAAAAAGAAAATTTACATCAATTATAACTCTATTACCACCCTGAAGAACACAATGGCTTTTAGCTTTCTTTGCCATGTTCTAAGACACACTTAAAATCTTTGAAATACATTTAATTTGTATCTGTTTGCCATTTAATCTTACAATGAAATTTTACATTATAAATTATGTACAAAGTCAAAAATGTAAAATTTATCAACTGCATAATGTTGGGTTATATGGAATTTACATTTTAAAGAAGAATAAAACACATCTTACAGTAAGCACAAGTCAGTCTAGAAATAGACCATGGTCAAGAAACTCTATGTGTGCTCATCTGGTTTTGTGTATTTGTGGGTTCTGTATAAAGCAGAATCGTCATTTTCTTTGGTAATTTTTTTTTCTACTGCCAAACATGTCTGAGAGACACCTTTGTTTCATTCTTTTTAATTTTTGTCTTTTTGGTGAGCAGGGATTCATAGTTCTTCATTCCACTGCTCATGAGCATTTGGCTCTTTCAGGTTGGGGATTATTAGAAAATAGTCCTATGGGCATTCTTGTGCATGTCCCTGTGGCCCATGTACCGGTATTTTCCTAGGCTGTGGGATTTGTGCAGAGGCACTGAGTTAGGCACTGCCAAACTATTTCCAGGTCTCTTTTTATGACTCCTCCTAGCCCCATGCCTCCAGTTTCTTGTCCTCATCAGTGCTCTGTATTCTCAGGCCTGTAAATTTGACACATGCATATTTATAGTTCATATGGTTTTCATGTATTTCCTAATGTTTGTTTTATTGGTCACTTGGACATGTTGGTTTCTAGCTTCTATTCTATGTGTATGTTATAAATCTCCCTCTTTTATTATTTATTTATTTATTTACTACTTGTTTATTTATTTGTGAGTGTTTATGTATGTGATGATAGTGTTAATAGTGGCTGGACCCAGGGCCTCGGGTGTGTTAGCAAGCCACTTTCCTACCTAGCTATATCCAACTCCTTTGCAATTTTATTTTTCAGACTAGATATTGCTTAGTTAACCAAGCTGGCTTCAAACTCGTGATTCTTCTGCCCTAGTTCCCTGCATAGCCAGAATAATGACAGGTATATACCACTTGGCTTTTCTTGTTATCTTCACTCATTTATGATTCCTCTGGGAAATTTTAATACTCTCATTTATCAGTTTAATGCTTATTTTCAGTTTAATACTTTTGATGTCTTGTTTGAGAAATACAATGTAATTGAATATTCTCCTATACTTTTTAACTGACTTGGTAGTTATACCCTTCATGCACCAGAAGTTAATTTTGTATATAATTAAGAGATATGATTAAGCAGAGAGTCCCGAGGCCTGGGGACTCATCCCAGCAGACCCACCCATTCAGAGTCTGCCAGTGTCCTAGTCCCCACCTCCACCCACAGGAGGAGAGCTAGTCCCATCTGGAGAGTCTCTCAGACTTGCCTGCACCCATTGTGAGACCCATTGGATGGAGTATTGGACATGCTTGCACCCACTGGAAGAGAACCTTGGACCCGTGCCCACCAGGAGAGGAAGAGACCCCAAAAGCACCAACTGGAAGAAAGAATGGGAAGATGACGATATAAGAACACATTCAACAACAGAAAAATCAATATGACACCATCAGAGTCTAGGGACTCTACACCAGCAAGACCTGAACATCCCAACACAGATGAAGCAGAAGAGAATGACCTTAAAAACAACTTCATGAAGAAGCACCCTGCAGACTCCAAGCGCCCAAAGCCCTGAGGTGCCTAGTCAGTCCTTCCAGGGGCCGGCCGAAGCTTAGAGCTGACTGCCACACCCACCAGCACTTTCGGCACACCACTGTAGCTTGACCCACACTGTTGTTCTAGCTCCTCATCGTCATCACTCAGTGTCCTGGGTGGCAAGTGTGGCCAACCTAGGGAATCAGGCCACACAGCCAATGGGCTGCCTGTGTCCTGCAGCCAAGCTCTTTCCAGCGTTTCTGATGAAGGCAGCCCCTGCCTTGCTATAGGGGTTTGGGGGGTACTGGAAGCAACCAGGAGCTCTCTGACAGGCTCAGAACCATTACTGATCTTGGCAAAGGGCTGGATGGACACACAGCCAGACTGTAAACCCTCACGCATCCGCACATCTCGGGGACCCCGCTGCCCATCAGGATCCGTGGAGCTCGGGGCTTGGCATACCCTGCAGTCGGTCACCCCAAAGATCCAACCAGATTCTTGAACGTGATAGACTGGCTCAGCTGCACCACACCCCGTTCCATTTTCTTTGTGGCCTCTGTTTTCAGGGACTCCTCTACCTCCACCTCTTGAGCACCAGACCTCATGGGACCAGATCCTATGGGAACACATGCCCCAATGGAACACCTGTTGTACATTCCGGTTCTGGGATGAGTGTTGCCATTTAATTACTAACATTACTACTATTATTGAATGCCTTAGAGGATACCAGGCCAGCCTGTGTCTTGAGGACCTATGGTCTAGTAAACAGAACCTCTGACAGGAAAAAAAAATTGCAAGAAACAATTCAAACAGTGCAAGGTTTGAAAGATGAAATAGAGACCAAAAAAAAAAAAAAAAAAAAAAAAATAGTCCAAGGGAATGCTGGAAATAGAAAAGTTGGGTAAATGATCAAGAACTACAGATGCAAGCATAACCAACAGAATACAAGAGATGGAAGAGAGAATATCAGGCCCTGAAGATATACTAGGAGAAATAGATACATCGACCAAAGAAATCTTAAATCCAACAAATTCCTAATCCCTAACACAAAATATCCAGTAAATACAGTATACCACAAAAAGGCCTAACCTAAGAATAATAGCTATAGAAGGTGAAGAAGCCCAACTCAAAGATGCAGAAAAAATATTCAAGAAAATCATAGAAGAAAACTTTTCCAACCTAAAGAAAGACATACTAATGAAAGTACAAGAAGCTTACTGAACACCAAATAGAGTGGACCACAAAAAAGTCCACTCACCACATAATAATGAAAACACCTAGCATACAGAATAAAGAAAAATATTAAGAGCAGCAAAGAAGAAAGGCCAAGTGACATATAAAGGCAAACCTATCAGAATTACACCTGACTTCTGCATGGAAACTCTGAAGGCCAGAAGGTTCTGGATAGATATTCTACTAACATTAAGAGACCACAGATGCCAGAGCAGACTACTATTCCCAGCAAAGCTTTCAAGATATTCCATGACAAAACCAAATTTAAACAATACATAACAACTAATCCAGCCCTACAGAAAGTTCTGGAAGGAAAACTCCAACCCAAGGAAGTTAACTACACCCACAAAAACTTAGGCAATAGATAATCCCACTTTACCAGCAGCCAAAAGAAAAAAAGGGGGTGGGAAATCCACACCAATATCACTACCACCACCAAATCCAAAACTAACAAGAATTAACAATCAACAGTCATTAATATCCCTCAATATTAGTGGTCTTAACTCACCTATAAAAAGACACAGGCTAGCAGAATGGATACAAAAACAGAATTAATCCTTTTGCTGCATACAAGAAACACACCTCAACATCAAAGACAGATTATTTGATTTTCCAATCAAATGGACCCAAAATATAAGCCAGTGTAGCAATCCTAATATCTAATAAATTAGACTTTAAACTAAAATCAATCAAAAGAGATGAAGAAGGTCATTTCTTATTCATCATAGGAGAAATCCATCAAGATGAAGTCTCAATTCTGAACATCTATGTTCCCAAATACAAAGGCCCTTCCCAGATAGTGAGATCAACAACTAACTTATCCATGTAGCCCTCATCTAATGCCTGTTGGAAACAGAAGCAAACACCTATACCTAAACACTGAGTCGAACTAGAATCTAGATGCAGAGGGAAAGGACAAGACCAGGTTGCAGAAACACATAGAGACTGCTGACCTGAACAAGGAGGAGCTAATGGGCCCCAGACTGATAGCTGGGAATCCAGCATGGGACTGACTCAGGCTACCCCTGAATATAGGTCTCAGCCAGAAGGACTGAGCAGTCTAAGGGACCTCAGACAGTGGAACAAGGATGTATCCCTGGTGCACAAAAGGACCTTGGGGGACACATCCCCCATGGAGGGATACTGCCTTAACCTAGAGACAGGAGAGAAGTCCTAGTCCCTACTTCAAATGATCTGACAGATCTACATGACCCCACCTGGATGGCATTGCCCTACATGTGGAATTGGGGCAGGGGGGGAGGGAAAGGAAGGGAGGGTGGTCAGGGTGCATGTGAGGGGGCAGAGAGGGTAAAAGTGAGTGAGGGAGGGAGGGAGAGGGAACTGGGATAGACATGTAAAATAATAAATTAAATTTAAAAATTAAATTAAAATAAAAAAAGAATCAATGTAACAAAGAGTTTGTTCTTGTAGAAAATCAACAAGATAGACAAACTTTGTCCAAACTAAACAACAGGCAGAGAGAGAACATGCAAATTATCAAAATCAGAAATGAAAAGGGGGACATAACAATGGATCCTGAGGAGATCTAGAGAATCTTCAGGCCATACTTTGAAAACTTGTACTCCACAAAATTCAAAAATTTAAGGAAATGGACAACTTTCTGGATAGATAACACTTACCAAAAATTAAATCAAGAACAGATAAGCAATTTAAATAGATCTATAACTCCTAATGAAATAGAAGCAGTCATTAAAAGTCTCCCAACCAAAAAAGCACAGGGCCAGATGGTTTCAGTGCAGAATTCTACCAGAAATTCAAAGAACAGCTACTAGCGATACTCCTCAAAGTATTCCACACAATAGAAGCAGAAGGGTCATTGCCAAACTCTTTTTATGAGGCAACAATTACCTTGGTACCCAAGCCACACAAAGACACAACTAAGAACAGAACTACAGACCAATATCCCTCATGAACATTGATACAAAAGTACTCAATAAAATACTGACAAATCAAATCTAAGAACACATCAGAGAAATCATTCACCATGACCAAGTAGGCTTCATCCCAGGGATGCAGGGATGGTTCAACATATGAAAATGTATCAATGTGATCCACCATATAAACAAACTGAAAAAGAAAAATCATATGATCATCTCACTAGATGCTGAAAAAAACCTTTGACAAACTTCAACACTCCTTGGTGATAAGGTCTTGGAGAGATCAGGATAACAGGAACATACCTAAACATAATAAAGGCAATATACAACAAACCAACAGCCAACATCAAACTAAATAGAGAGAAACTCAATGTGATTCTTCTAAAATCAGGAACAAGACAAAGCTGTCCACTATCTCCATATTGCTTCAATGTTGTACTTGAAATTCTAGCTACAGCAATGAGAAAACAAAAGGAGATCAAGGGGATACAAATTGGAAAGGAAGATGTCATACTTTCACTATTTGGAGATGATATGATAGCTTACATAAATGACCCGAAAAGCTCTACCAGGGAACTCCTACAGCTGATAAATACCTTCAGCAAAGTGGCAGAATACAAGATTAAGAAAACAAAACAAAACAAAAAAATCAGTAGCCCTACTACTTACAAATAATAAAGGGGCTGAAAAATAAATCAGGAAAACATCTTTAAACTATGTTCATAGCAGCATTATTTGTAATATCCAGAACTTGGAAGCAACCTAGATGTCCCTCAACTGAAAAGAAAATGTGGTACATTTACACAATGGAGTATTACTCAGCAGGAAACAAAACAAAACAATGGAATCTTGGTATTCACATGCAAGTGGATGGAACAAGAAGAAACCATCCTGAGAGAGGTAACCCAGTCACAAAAAGACAAACATGGTATGTACTCACTCATATATGGATTTTAGACATAGAGCAAAGGACTTCCCCCCTACAATCCATACCGCCAGAGAAGCTAGGAAACAAGGAGGATCCTAAGATAGACATACATGGTCCCCTGGAGAAGGGGAAAAGGACAACATCTCTTGAGCAAATTGGGAGAATGGTGGGAAGGGAGAGGGAGTTAGGAGAAAGAGAAGGGGAGATGAGGGAAGAGGACATGAGGAACCAGGAAGATGGAGTTGGGGACAGAATAGAGGAGAGCAAGAAAAAAGATACCACAATAGAAGGAGTCATTATGGGTTTAAAGAGAAATCTGGAACTAGGGAAATGTCCTAAGATCTATAAGGGTGACCCCAACTAACAATCTAAGCAATAGTGCAGAGGCTACTTTAAATGCCCTTCCCTGATAATGTGATTGATGACTACCTTATATGCCATCCTAGAGCCCTCGTGTAGTAGCTGATAGTAGCAGAAGCAGACACCCCCAGCTAAACACTGAGCTTAACTCCTGGAATCCAGTTACAGAGTGGGAGGAGTGATGAGCAAAGGTGTCAAGATCAGCCTGGAGAAACCCAGGAAAATAGCTGATCTGAACAAGGGGGAGCTCATGGACCCCAGACTGATAGCTGAGAAACCAGGATAGGACCTACCCAGACCCCCTGAATATTGGGTGTAGATTAGGAGGACTGGTCAATCTATGGGGCCTTTGGTAGTAGATTATTTTTCCCTAGTATACGAATCAACCTTGGGAGCCCATGAGAGCCCATTCCACATAAAGGGATACTCTCTCAGCCTAGACACACAGGCCTAAGCCTTACTCCAAATGATATGACAGACTTTGAAGATCTGTCATGGAAGGCCTCACCCTCCCCTAGGGAGCTGAAAGGGGATGGGATAGTGTATTGGGGGATGTGCAGGGGAGGAAGGGAGGGAGAGGGAACTAGGATTAACATGTATAGCAAAGTTGTTTCAAATTTAAATAAAAAATATCATAAAAAAGAAAAAAGAGATATGATTAATTTAACATATCTTCCTTGTATACCCAATTGTCATAGTCACTATTTATGGAAAGTTTTCCTTTTTCCCATTGACCTACAATACTATTTTTATCTTAAGTATCTGTGTGTGCGAGGTCTGCTTCTGGATTCTCTGTTTGATTCATTGGTGAGGCTTTGTTTATTTTGTTACTGTTTTTGAGATAATGTCTTATTAGGCAACCTAGCCTGGCCAGGAACTAGCTAGGTAGATCAGGCTGGCCTTGAACTCATAGAGACCCACCTAACTCTGATTCCTGAGTGTTAGGATTAAAGGCATGCACTACCACCTCCTGTTACAGTGGCGACTTTATCATTAAATCCATTGGTGTCTTTGTCTATCTTGGTATTTTAGTTCTTACAGGGAAAAAAATTCTTTCATGACTATCTGAGAGTGTCTGGGTTATTTTATTTCTATATTAAATTGTCCACCAACTTATCAACTTCCATACACTATATACAGATATTTCAAGTCAAATTTGCTAGATTGATTTGAAATGATTCTACCACCCCTACATAGTTCTATATTTTTAATGTATTTCAATAAAGGTTTTATAAGCTTCTTCTGTGGAGCACTCAATCATTTTCTGTCAAGTACTTAAAAAACAATTGTAAATGTATTTCATTATTTTCTTTAAAAATATAACAAGGTGCAACAGATTTCTGTGTATTGATTTTGATAGGTAATCTGTCGGTCAACTTTACATCTGGAAGTAACTAATAACCATATGGCCTGGCACACCTGGAAGAGATTTAATTAAATCATTTGAAGTGGGAAGACCCACTTCTAATCTGTATCTTTGAGATGGGAAGACACACCTGTAATCCAGATCTTTTGAGGTGGGAGGATCCACCTTTAATCTGGGCCACACCTTCTTCTGGCAATTTATATAAAGGACATGGGAGAAGGAATCTTTCTTTCTTTGCCTGCTTGCTCTGGATCCTTTTGGTATGGTGCACAATGAAGGAGTGTACCCATTCCTTCACTGGCATTGGGGCCAACTTCTTCAGTATTCTGGCATATAATGAAGATCAGCTGAGGCATTCAGCCTCATGGACTGAACATGATTCTTAGACCTAGACAACCATTGTTGTACTATGTGGACCAGAGCCTACAAGCCATTCTAATAAATCCCATATACATGTGTATATATAATAAATCCCATATATATACATATATGTATATGTATATTTTGTTTCTCTAAAGAACTTTATTACACCAGTCTTACTAACACTGCTATTAAGGTTAACTTAAAAATTGTTTGTATCTTTGATATAATTGTATTACCTGCATTGTTTTTATCTTTCCTCATTGTGACACTTGGTGCATTCTTTGGGCAGATAAACTTTTTCAAATTACTGTCCTTCCATTTTTATTTTACTTTGAGAATTTTATCATGTAAGGGTGCTGAATTTTGTTACATGCTATTGTGTATGTTTTGAGGTGGTCATTTTTCTTCTAATTTATTAATGTGGTAAATTATCTTCATTGATTTTTATCTTTAAGTGATTTTTAATTGTGTACAGATGTGTGCGTGTGCATGTGTAGTTTGTACACATGGACACCAGAGGCTTCAGATCCCCCAGAACAGGAGTTACAGAGTTGAGTCCTCTTAACCACTCAGCCATCTCTCCAGACCCATTTTCTGATGACAAAGCAACCCATATTCATGGATTCAGTTAGCTAATATTCTATCTAAATTTTGCTTGATTACTAATAAATGTCCTAGAAAAATTGCTTTATTTACATCTACTTGTAGGTGACCACTACATATTTTTTTTCACATGAATTTATCTCAGATTTCAGAGTTTTGGTTATGCAAGTCTATACACAGTCTGAAAACCTTTCTGTATTATTACAATTCTAGCTTGGCTGAAGTTTCATTGGAAGTTACCAGTAAAATATGAGTGCCTGGAATTTGGAGGTGGAGAATTATTTACTTTGTATCCAATTTTGTGACGGTGAATGTGATCCTTAATGGGGTCACAGGTGGTGGTTAATAGTCTAATGACCTTTGTGCTGTCTATATGACTGAGACCACACCCAATCCTCCCCTAGGCCCTTATGGTAACACATGTAGTTTATCTATAGACCCATTCTTCATGGAAGAGATGATGTACTTTGAAAAGACTTTTGATGTAATTCTACCTTAAGCTTTATTGTGCACAGGGATTTTGTTATACCAGGAAATTTTCCCCAAAATTATACTGTTCTTGAATATGCCTCAAATAAACCGCCTGGGGTCAGGCTCTAGACATTTAAGCCAATGTGGGCTACTTGAGACATGCTGAACTGGATGTCCTTCTTGCCTTGTGTGGATCCTTACTCTGCTGGCTGTGATGTTTACAGAGACCGTCCCAGGTTAATATTGAGAGTAAACTTGATAGGATCTACAATTACTTTTGCTATACACCTGGGCATGTCTGTGAGAAGGTTTCTAGATTAGGTTAATTAGGTGGGGCGCATGATTCAGTGGGCTGGGGTGAGATGCTAAATAAAAAGGAATCAAGTGGAGTGCCAGCATCCCCCTCTCTCTATTTCCCGACTGTCATGTGTGTTGTGACAGCAGTGGGAGAGCTAGGTAATGCAGTTCCAGTGCTGACTGCTCACCTTCTGCTTCTTTGTGAGTTAGTTTGGGAAGCTATAGTACTAGAAGAGTTGTTCGCCTCATATAAACTACAAAAAGTTGTTGACATGGTGGTGTGAAAGCAGACTGTCTTTGTAATGGTCACAGTGTCAGAGTTAGCTCTGTTTGGTGTCTTTACTTTTTTCTGATTCTAATCACTTTGGTAAAGGCCTCTCTCTCTCTCTCTCTCTCTCTCTCTCTCTCTTCCTCTCTCTCTCCCTAGTCTTTGCAAAGAACAAATGGTTGTATTGTATGGTCCTTTCATTACACTTTGGTTTCATTAATATCTGTTACTAATCTTCTTACTTGATTGTGGTGAACCTGGTTTTGATGACCTAGGCTCTACAAAACCTTAAGCAAATCACTGTGTTCTTTCCACAGTTTCTTTCTTATCTTTTTCTTTGGTTTGGATAGGCATAAGGCATATGTCACTCTATACTAAATTGGAAATGAGCCTGCCTCTAGAGTCTCCGGTTCCTTTCTATAAGCCACTGGTCAAGGCGACAACAGCCCCTGCAATGTTCTTTGTCTCCTCCATCTTATCTGAACACACATCCAACTTTCAGCCTCCTCTTTGCATTGCAGTTCTGGGCCAGTCTGTACTGTGGTATCACTAGTGTCTCCGCTCCCTGAAAGACCATCAACAAGGGACTAGCAGACATGGCAAGGGGTGCCCTGTGAAGGTAAAGGGTCATCACTTGATCTCTCTCTTGTGTCTCCATCACAGGACCTAGTCTAGCTCTGTGGCTTCCTTTCTGGGCAACAGTTATTATAGGGATGTGTGGGCCACCCACCCCAAGTGCTTCCACCTTCTAATTAAATTATAAAGTGATAAGGAGCTTTATGTGTCCTCACCCTCCATTCCTGTGATGTGGCAAAAATTAGTCTTGGGAATTTAAGGCATTTTGAGATATTCCTTGGGGGCCTGGTTACTTGAGGGTGCTATCTATGTCTCTCAGCATAACTCCTGTGTGGCTTGAATGTAGAATGCCCCCACAGGCTTAAGTATTTGAATGCCTGCTTCAGAACTGGTGATGCTCCTTGGGGGGAATTTGTGGAGCCTTTTGGATGGTAGATGTGGGGCAGATATAGGCCACAGAGGTGTGGTTACAGCCAGCTCTGTTCTACCAAAAGACTCTGCTCATGAGATACGAGCAAGCCACCTCATATTCCTTCTACCTTAGACAGGAGCTATTCCTGCTGTTCCGGAAGGTACCAGGCCTCATCACCTTGGTGAAACCCTGAGAAAGTTAGCTCCTCTCTGTTAAGATCCTTCTGTCGGGTGCTTTGTGTCATGATGAGTAAAGGTCACTAACACAAGTTTCCACCCCCAAACCAGGGGAGGAAATCAATTTACATGCCTGTACTTTTTCAACAGATGAAGAAGGAGGCTTATTAAAAAGCAAACAAACAAACAAACAAACAAAAAAGAAAACCCCAAAAAGGTTCTTGTCAACAGTCCTGGACCTGCAGGAATGGAGCTGTTTGGAGAGCCCATCTTCCTTTGGCCTCCCTGGGGTTCATCTGGGGTGCTTCGCCTCAGTCACACTCCATACAGCAGGCTCCATGAGATCTTGGCACAGAACTTTTCACATGTGCCAATCCCAATTCCTTCCAACTCATGTGACCCTGGGAACAAGAAAGGAAACGCAAGAAAGTTGTTTGATAAAGAACTTTGAACGTTTAGCTGAGTCCTGTGAGTTTTTTTTTTTAAACCAGTGTTACCACCTCAAGCATCCATAGGGAGGTTTTTCGGACACAGTGGCCCCTCAGCCTTGCTTCTGCAAGCACACACATCATATGCAAATGGGTTTTACTCACACATCTTGCCTGTGGTCTGGGAGAGCTCTGGGAGCCTTGTTCCAGATGGGTTAATGACCTGGACAGATGTGTAAAGTGAGCACCAAGAAGGGACTGCAGTCACCTGCTGTTCAGACAAGTGGCCCCGGATAGCCTGAACTGTTTTTATTTGTACAGTGTCAGTGGTTTGCATGAACACTTTTACAATCAGTTTTTACTTCCTAAGTTTCTAAAACTGGTTACAATTAGCAGTGTTTTCCTTGCTTCTTTCCCCTTCTATCTCCAGTCTCTAGTGCTCAATATTTACATCCGGTAGGGTCTGGGTTCTCACAATCAACCCACCAGCCAAAGCTGTATCAATCCATTCTACATTGTGTACTACTCTATTTCCTCTGGGGATATACCAGGTTTTCCAGTTTATCCTATAGGCAACATAACTTGAAAACTTACTCTTAATAGTCTCATTTGTGTCATGTCCTTCTCCCTTAAGTTCTTTGGGTATTGGCACAGTTATAAGAAATGAGGGAATTGTGGGTTTCTAGGATTCTGCTTCATTCTGTGTTCCTAGACTGTTCCCATTAACTTTTGATATTTAATAACATTACTTGAATATTCTAGTGGTTAAAATCATTCTTCCAAGAACAGTTATACAAATATGTAATATTAAACTTCATGGCCCACTGTGACTCATTCAGGCCAGCAGTATGGCTAGTATAGTGAAAGCCAGGAGAGCAGGTAGCATGTGCTCCTAGGGTAATGCCCAGAATCATGCAATGAACTGTCTACAGGTCTTTGCCAAGTGGGTCAAGGTCTCCAGGTTCTTTCTACAATGAGAGCCATTCATGCTGTTCACAGGCTTTGTCCCCTGAAGAAATCACATGGCTCCCTGTTCTTAGAGTAGCAGACCCAGCAGCAACTGGAGCACTCACAGCATCATTATCAGCAGCAGCAGCAGTGGCAGCAGCATCTTCAGTAGCAGCAAAACAGCTGGAGCAATCCCAGCGTCATTATCATCATCATCGTCAGCAATAGCATCAGCAACAGCAGCAGCAGCAGCCACAGCAGATATGTTCTGTGCAGACCATCTGTGATTTAATTTTTTTTCAAACTGTTGCCTCAAGTGAAAATTCAACAAACATTCCTTAGAGATCTACATTCAGCCTGCTTTTGTGGTTGCAGAACTGCTAATTGGACTTTGTGTCTGTCCTTAGGAAACTCACACTATAGTGGAGAGATGGAAATGTTAACAGATAATTACTGCCAAATATGGAAAGTGCCAGAAAGCTACATACAGAGTCCTGCCCAGCAGCTCAGGAAGCAGGTGGTGTGTGTGTGTGTGTGTGTGTGTGTGTGTGTGTGTGTGTGTGCGTGCGTGCGTGCGTGCAGCTGTGTAGGTGCACAATCCTGTGTTTGTATTTGTGTGTGTGAATGCCAGAGGTTGACATCAATGTATTGTTTTATCACTCTCTACATTAAGTGTATCATTGAACCAGGTTCTCAGCGATTTAGTTGGCACGACTGGCCATCAAGCCCCAGGGATCTTTCTGTCTGCACCCAGCACTGGGGATACAAGACTCATGTTGTTATGCCCAGCATTTATGTGGGTGCTGGGATCTGAACTCAGGTCCTCATAAAACACTTTACTCACTAAGCCACTTCCCTGGCCTTGAATTTTTTTTTTAAATTCAACATCCAAATATGTGTCTCAGGTATGGATTTTATAATCCCTTGAACAACAGTGGAGGCCCTCTCTCCTAAGGTCCGAACCTGGGCTGTCAGATATTAGAGGTGGAAGAACATAACACCCTAATTTATGAGAACTAATTTCTTCTGTCTTATAGACAAGAAAACAAAATCAACAGTGCAATTAAAGTCTCAGGGGTCCCAGGGCCAATCAGAGGCTGAGCCAATAGGAAAACCTGGGTCTTCTGTCTTCCCATCTATAATTTTTCCTGCCATTGAAAAATAAAATTTGTTATTATCCCATGGTAACATTATATGTCAAAATGTGATCTCCCAGTGCCCTCCAGATTGAACAGATGGTAAACATTTCCTTTCTCCCCCAACCCTCCCACTCTCTGCTCATTCTAAGGCACAAAGTCCTGGACTGGCAGGGAGTCTGCTTCTAGCTAAGGACCAATTCCACAGGAACAGAGTGGATGAGTAGGCTTAGCTTTTTGCATATTAAGGGCAAGAATGGTCCTCTGTCTCCTCCTCCTAATATTAGAGGGATTTGTCAGCTGCAGGCTGAACAGACAGAGTGGAGACAAACAATAGATGTTACTCCAGGATAGAAAGACAGCTGGGTTGTTCTGAGAAGAGCTATAAGTTGGTTCATGTTAACCATTTTGTCCTTGTACGTTTAGAACATTTCACAGCTCAATTGTTTGTATCTTGGAGAGCCAAGATCTATCCTGTGAAGTAGATAGTGAATGTCCAGGCTCTAGAGTAGTGACTTCGCCAACAGCGTCTGACCTGGGAAGGCTAACAGTTGATCTTGACTCAGACTCTGACTCCTCATCACCCACAGGCTGCCATCACACCAGACTCCACAGGTTACTGAGAGGCTTGTGTGGGGTGTATAGGAGGGAGGTTCTTCTCTTGGCAAAGCTAAGTACACTTACTGATTGTGTTTCTTTCTCAAGGTCAGAACACAAGATTTGAGCCAGCCAGTGGTGTACCCTAGACCAGGAGGGCCCTAGCCAGAAGGGCATCCAGATAGGTCCAGTCTAGTCTCTGCATCAGACACACCTGTGGACAATTTAGAAATGTTTACACCATGAAAAATAAGTAGCTCTTTTTTGGAATGTGTTGCTGTCTTAGAATGTTCCATGTGTGGAAGGAGGTAGAGTTTATGAGGGCAATAATGAGTACTCATTTCTCTGCTAAGACTGCTGCTAAACAGTCTGAACAAGATCCCACATGTTCTCAGTCTTCCCATCATTGATGATTAGCCAAAAATGGACTCTGGTCCAAGCTGAGACAATTACCTTTCCCATCCCACTGGCTATAGATGAATTTCAGGAAATGAGCAGCTGGGCTAGGAAGAGCGTTCTGGCATCATTTTCCCTTGGGTTATGTCTGGTGACACAGCTGGATGGGATGAGCCTGTGCTGCTGGGTGACAGCTGGATGGGATGAGCCTGTGCCACTGACTGTCATATTTCTGGTAGCTTAGGGAAAGCATATAGGCAGAGAGACCTAGATGGGAGCTCCTGGGAACCTCTATCAAGCCGCAGCCCTGGGACCAGTTAACCTTCAGGCCATGAATGCCCACAGTTAGGTTCACCAAAAGAAGACTGACAAACTCAGATGTGGAATAGAAGCAGGGAATTTCTATAAGTTAGCTTCGCATACAGCTCATCCTGACATCGCTGCTGTCTGTTGTCACCACATGATCTGCTCTGAGTAGACCCAGGGGGATTTATGATAAAAATTAATTAAGCCTCTGCTATTCCAGTTCTCTAATGAACAGTGAATATTTATCTACAGATCACCCTGGGAAAGCCGCATGGGGAAACAAGCCTCCAGAGAAATGAGTGCAACTGGAGGATATGCTTTGTGTTTTGGGAACACCTTTCAAATTCTAGCTCTGGAATTATTAAGGAAAGGGCAGAGTAATCCCTGGGCAAGATCTAAGGACCAGTCAGAGAGAAGGCAAGAGCCAGTCCCAGCAATCAGGGTATTGAAATCTCTCAGACGGGGACAGCCATGGTATCAGTGATGGGCAGGTGTCTGGAGGGGCCTTAGCAGAGAGGTTTAGGGGTAGTGAGGAGGGCAGGAGCCACCGCTAGTTAGTCAAGCTGACTCCTGAGTTTTTTCCTCAACATGCTCTTGTGTTTATTTGTTTCCCCAGTTTCTATTTTCTTATTTCTAGACAGAGATTTCTATGTTCTAGGCTGGTCTGTGTTCTAAGCTGGTCTTGAACTTGCGTAGCCAAGGATGACCTCAAACTCCCCCTCCTCCTGCCTGTACATTCCAACTACTATTTTGTACTTACTGTACACCAGGCACTGTCCTGGTGCTGGATTTCCTTTCTATCCTGGTTCAGAGGAGGTCCACTGAGGCTGCAGTCTGGTGATTTTGTGTATGGCATGAGTGGGCATGGCAGGTATTATGTAGAAAAAAAAAGGCAGAAGTGAGTGAGGAAGGGGTGGATTTGGCTGTAGCAAGGCCAAGGCTGATCCTAGGCTGGGCCTAGAGGCCCTGGGAAGGTAGAGTGGTTGGAGTAAGGGAAGACATAGGATGATGTTACAGTTTGGCACTTTCAGACCTGAAAAAGGGCATATTCTCCTTGCAGTATTTCCTAGAATACAAACTCCCCCAGGACACAGACCGTGGAAATCACTTCCTCATTTTGGCTGTGCTTTTGGGGGCAGTGGAAGGGGATGGTATCTGCTAGCTTTCAGTAGATTGACAGCTGCAGAACCTAATCCTATTCAGTGATTTCCAAACATGTGAAGAGGTAAGCTCATGAGGAACTCAAACTGTCAAGTGCTTGTCTACAAGGAGAGCTGAAAGGAGTTCTAAGTGGATCCATAGCAATAATGCAAAGGAGCTGTTATCATAAGCTGTGAGAAGAAAACATTGTTTGATTTTATAGGCTAACTCTTGCACGACTGACCAGGGAAACAGCACCACCGTGAACTCATTTGTCTGGGTGCTCTACAGGGACACCTTCATTGTGGGGTTGTGTTCTCAGTGCAGATTACCTCACTGCAAAGGTGTCCTAGTCAAGCGCCCCAAAGACCAACATGATAATGGTATTTTAGTAGTAGTAAAGGACACATAAAAAAGATTCAGTGAATTAGAATCTGGTATTCAGATCTTAAAATTTTCCGAGGCAATACATGGATGCATCATGTTATATTAATAATTTAGTTATTTAATACACATAACTTTCTATTTAATACAAGCTAAGTATTTATTGGTGTTCTACAATGGTGGTTCCTAACTCTTTGGGAGTTATGGGTACTTTAACTTTCCATAGGGTTAGGATTCATGGGCCAGCTGAGCTACAACTGTTCTCCAGACATTAAGCCTTTGCTCCACAGTGTCCCATGGTGGGAGACACTTGAGAATTGTAATGTAAGGGTGGGCGGAGTTGGGAGGAGCAGGATGGGATATCTAAAAGGAGTTTTGATGAGGATTCAGTGATGATAGTGTACCAGAAATCAGAGGCCTTGAACCAGACTAATGACTCACTGCAATGAACATTTGCAAGTAAAACTGATTGGACAAGTATACTATATGACACACCACTCCCAATGCTACCAGAATGAATGAAGAGGTGTAGGAGAGGCAGGAAAATGGAGGCCCAAAGAGAGGGTTTTTGTTTTGTTTTGTTTTTTAATTGTTGTTTGCTTTTTGTTCTTTTGTTTGCTTGCTTGTTTTGTTTGGTATTTTTTTTAACTCATTGGAAGGCACTGCAAGGGGAGGGGAGGATGTGGAGGGATTGGAAATTGAGCAGAATTTGGGGTTCATGGTGTGAAATTCCTATTGTTGGATAAGGTGTAGCCTTATTGGAGGAAATGTGTCACTGGGGTGGGCTTTGAGGTTTCAAATGCCCATGCTAGGCCAAGGTTTCTCTCTCTCTCTTTCTCTCTCTCTCTCTCTCTCTCTCTCTCTCTCTTCCTCTCTCTGTCTCTGTCTCTGTCTCTCTCTCTCTCGTGTGTGTGTGTGTGTGTGTGTGTGTGTATGTGTGTGTGTACGTGCATGTGGGTACTCAAAGAAGCCAGACAAAGGTGTCAGATCCTATAATGATGGAGTTACAGGCAGTTGTGAACCACCTGATGTAGGAGCTGAGAAAAGAACCCTGTCCTCCTCAAGAACAGCCAGCACTCTAGTCAGCTGAGCCATCTCTCCAGTTCCTAGTTTTAGTTTTTGTTGTTACATTTGTATCATAAATATTGATTTAATGAACTAAACATTAATATTGTTAATGGTCAATTTAGATAAACACAAATTAAATATCTTACCCAGGGTCAAGATCTTCTAGTTGTATCCACCTAAACAGATGCAGAGAGTAAATGGAGCTCTTGGTTGTTTATTTCTAAGTATTTCTTCTTATTCTGGCTGTTCTGCTTGGGGTTGCTCCTAAGGTTTGTGTCTACTCACCTTTGTTGACTTTAAGAACTATCTCCAAGGCCCATATGTTATCTTATGAATGCTTAATAGATCATACATCTGAATCCTTATTGAATATCTGATGGGATGTGTCTTAAACTGCAGGCAAATGTGATACATTCATGAGCTACCCACTCCCATCTCCCAGGACATGACCTGCCTGCGAAGTTCAGGCTTTTATATTTGTTTAGCCACACAGAAACAGAAGTAAATCTTATTAGGAAACATTCTGTTCTAGAGATTGCCTATTTAGCCTGGTCCATACTGACTATACATCAACACCTTAACTACACTAGGTATGGATGTCCTTCTCCACCGTCCTTATGAATCTTAGCTGTATTATTTAACTTTTTAATTAATATACGAATAGTTTTTTTTGCAGATGGCTAAGCTATGACACTTTATTAAAACTTCATAAAGTATTGATGTGCTTAGATGGCCAATTCTGGACTCAGTTTTCAGTGCCTTCCATTAGGATTCTGGTGACAATTTACTAGTTAGGGTTACTTTCCTCTTTTTGTGTTAGGTAGGGATTATCTTTGATCTCACAAGAACTTGATGAATATAGTATCTTATGATAGAAGTTTACTGTTTTACACCTTCTGGTGTCTTATTACTTAATTCTTGATTTTGTACACACAATGTTTAGAAAGTAACGTCTTCAAAGACTGTGAATTTGTTCTTCGCAATGTCCACCCACAGCAGTTTCTTAGTGAAATTCTACAGACTTCTGCTTACAATGATGGGGTGAGTGACAGGGACATCTTCTGTCTGTCCCTGCAGAATGAGGATTCTCTGCGTCCTCCTGGATGACTGCCTTAACTTTGCAGCATTGGTGCCCTTCCCCCTTTCTCAAGCCAGTAGAAGGGGCATTTCGAGCCTCTTCACAGGACAATAGGCACGTTTTTGTTGGGCTATAAAGAGCAATTTACCTTGTATTGCACATTTGACATATGGTATAATAAACACCCATCTGGAAGTGGGGGTGAGGATAACTTAAAGACTTTCTACTTAATCACTTTGTGATGCAGACCAAGAAGTGGGGTGATGCCTACCCTCCCCAAGATGACTACTCCAATTTCTCAGGGTTCCCCTAGAAGGTTTCAGTAGACAGGTTTTATAACTGAATCCTAATGTAATTGGATCTCCATTCCTGGAGTATTCAAAATTTCATTTCAGTAAAATGGTAACATAAAATGGGCATGTACAAGATTGCTGGCACACGAGAAACAGCATTGCCTGGAGCCTCCATAGCCTTTGACTCATGTTTAAATCACATCCATGTCTGTCCTCCAAGCTCATATCCACTCAGCTCTGTGTGATTATGGATTTCAGGTCTTTGATGTGAATACTGAAAAGAGTGTAAACATCTCAACCCTAAGAGCCTGGTTTTGAACACTGGGAGCACAGCATTCTGCATCATCACTTCTTGCTCTTCTCTGTTAGCCATCTTGTAGAATGTGCTATTGCAATTGGGAAGACTTGGTTAGGGATGCAGTTGCTATGAATGTTAAGTCTTCTGTAAGAAAGCCAAGTGGCTGGGTCAAGTTGGTTCACATCGGAACTTCTGTATAGACAGTTGACTTCTGGTGAGACATTCAAGAAGTACAGAAACTTTCCTTTTGCAGACTTGCAACACTTCTCAACACAAGCACTGCAGGTCCCAGAGAAGGAATCTTCTGAGGGTGGAGGCTAGAATTAGTCCACTGAAGCTGGCCAGGAGCCCAGGTAATGGAATTTCCACCTACATGGCAAGACTCTTAGATTCCAGGAACTTCCAAACACAGCATGGATAGGCTGCACTTCCTTTGTGACTCCCCAAAGAGCCTGTTGAGGCAAGAGGGAAACCACAGAGCTAACAGGATTCTGGTTGGGTTAGAACTTGACACCAGGGAAGACCTTACCCATGCTTTGGCATTATGAGGTTTTCTATAATCAAGGCCAACTGCAGCTGACCCGGTAGGCAACAAAGCTGCCTTATTTAGAAAGAGTGTAAGTGTGAGCAGAGGTGTCAGAAGTTACAGAGGATGGTGTAGTGGTGGCAGCAACAGGACAGGCATATTCTCAGCAAGAAGCAAATCATTGCAAGCAGCTCTGACTTTCAGACATCTTTATACCCAATTGCCACTAGAAGGTGCCACCCACTCTAAAAGAGGGGCTTTCCCCCTCAGTTAGCTCATTCTGGAAATGTCCTCAAAGACCCACTCAGAGACATATATTACATTTGATTCCAGATCCATGAAGATGTCAGTCAAGATTAGCCATCACAATATGTGTGTCACTTTGGGTATAGACTTGAAATTCAACAAATATGGCTGGAACTTTGCTTCATCCTGGAGAGTTGAATCTCTGCTTGGTGAGGAACAGATCTAGTGTAAGTTTGGAGTTGTTCCTATTTTTATCATGGAAGAAGATGACTTGGTAGCCCCAAGATTCAATAAGTACTTATAAAATTTTATTCAAAAGAATTTAGTGGAATGTGTTTGTTGTATATAGTATTGGGTTTCATAAATTTATCTCAGATACTTCTTGTACTGAGGCCATATTCACACAGAGTCCTTTGTTCCCTTCCTTTTCCTCCCAACTAGTGTTTCCTTTCTCCTATCTTCCTCCTGCTTTCATGTCATTCATATATGTGTGTATATGTATGTATATGTGTGTCCCTTTAGGATTTTAAGAACTGCAATAAGAGAAAAGCAAGACATTTGTATTTCTGAGTCTGGCTTCTTTAACATGATGTTATCTAATTGTATCAATTTTCAGGAAATTGGCATAATTTCATCTTTGTTTCTGTTTAATATTACTCTGTTGTGTATCTCACATTTTAGTTATCTTTTAATCTATTGGTGGAATTCTAAGCTAATTCCATAACTTGACTTATGTTAATAGTGCTCCAATAAATATAAATATCTAGGCATCTCTAAGGTATGTTAACTTAAGACTCTTTTGCATATATACCTAGGAGTGGTATAGCTGGGTCATAGGATAGCTCTATTTTCAGTTTTTTGGGGAACTTTCATACTTATTTCTATAATGGGTGGGCCAATTTGCATCCATGTCAGCAGTATATAAGGGTTTGCATTTCCTCATATTCTTGCCAGCATTTGTTGTTATTTCTTTTTATTTATTTATTTTTTCTTTTCTTTTTGAAAGTACATGATTACAAAATGTCTTCCTTTTCTGCCTTCAAACCCTCCTATATATTACTCTCTACTTTCCTTCAAAATCGCGGTCTCTTCTTTCATTAACTGTTATTGCATGCATATATGTATGTATATATATTCCTAAATATAACCAGCTCAGGCCATATAATGTTACTTACATATTTTCAGGGATGTCCATTTGCTGTGTGACAAGCCTTTTCCTGAAAAGATGCAACACACATGTCTACTCACCCCAGATAGAGAACTCATGACAGACCAAAGTAGAAAACCCACTGAAGTCCAGTTTCATGAGCAAATGAGTTTTATTGCTGCTGCTTACAGGAGTATGGGTGAGGGGTTATTTACAGAAACAGAAATGGCTCAAAGACATATGCATCACCAAAGCCCATCTCAGACAACTCACAAAAATTGGCAACCTGGAGCACACTGCAGCCTACTGGCAGCTCCACAGGTTGGAGAATGTCCTTTCCAAATGACTCAGTTGGTCTAAACTGCTTCCAGACAGCTTGGGTGGTTTCTGCTTCTTCTAGGGAGCTGGTCTGGTCTTAGAGTCTTCTCTAAGACAAGCAGCTTGGCTTTTCTGAGAGTGACTCTCAGAAGTCTTTCTTGCTAACTCTTAGGTGGGAGGGGCCTATTAAATCTGGCAGTTTCAGGAATTTCCTGAAGCTATTTTGAGCTGTTTACCTTCAGACTTAAGGAGCTTCCCTGAAGGATGGAATGTTTTAATCTTGAAGGAAACTGCTGCATAACACCTCTGACACTGGACAATCAATTGATATGCTCTATTCTGGGAAAGAGTTGTCTTTGTTCAGCCCATGTTTGGGCAGTCTTGTTGGTGATACTTCATGGATACAGCTTCTGACATTACAAAGAGATACAATCGCACAGAAAACTCTCTGATCCTCTGGTTCTTACAGTCTTTCCACACCCTCTTCTGCAATATCCCATAGACCTTAGGTGTGGGAGTGTTTTGTAGATGTATCTAGTTGGATTAGGTACCACAAGGCTGCATTTTGATTGGTTGCGGTTTTCTGTAGTCATCTCCACCTATTGTAAAGAGAAGTTTCCTTGATGAGGAATGAAGACTGTACTTACTGGTAGACATAAGAACAAATATTTATAGGTTGTTGTTAGGGATTATACTCGTTTAACAAAGTGGTTGTAGATTCTTTTCCAATAACCACTACTTTCTTAGCATTGAGCAATAGCTACGTTTCCAGTATCAAGCATCCAGTGGGTTGTAGGTCCAACTAGAGAGGTGTTGGTTATTGCCAAGGTACGTGTACTACCACTGCCCCTATGGTTATAATGCCTTCTTGATCATGGATGTGGTTCATTGGATTCATAGCTGGATAGGATTGTTGTTTTCCTCCCTTCTTTGGAGACCAGTAAGAAGACATTCAGGTCAGTTCAAGCTCAGGGGTCTCTGGGCCCTGTTGTCTAGTTTCTTAGTGATAGCCATTCTGACTGGGCTGAGATAAAATCTCAATGTGATTTTAATTTTAATACCTGCTGATTAAAGACATTGAGCATCAAAATGGGTGTTAAAATGCCATTGTGCTGATTCCATCTTTGTGTATCCCACACATTCATACTCAGTTCAGCTAGTCTTTGAATGACTTGTTTTTCAGCAGTGATTCTCAGTCCTTTGTTTACAAACAGACTTGCTTACTTAGTAGTAACTTTGTCTCTTTGCTATAGTGTCCTAGCTCCACACAGGCCAAACTGATAACATCTTGTCAATAGAGTCTCAGAATAAGCCTAAATTGTTTGATTTGTAATAATTCAATTCAATAATTCAAGCTTCCAGTTTTGGGCACCTTGGGCAACTCTAGGATAAAGGGACCTTTAAAAGACCCCAGAGAACCTCCGTTTCTTTCTTGCAGTTGCTATTCTGTCTCTCTTCTTTCTGCTCCTCTTCCTACTTCTTCCTCTGAGGCAAGATAGCACTATGTAGCTTAGGCTGACCCAATACTCACTATCCTCCTTCAATTACCTCTAAACTGGGATTACTGGCATGTACCTCCAAGCTCAGCTTGTGACTGATTATTGACACATGGCTTCTTAACTAATTACAGCTCCAAACAAGAGCTTTCTACAAATTTCCCTCTGGCTCCCACAGCAGAAACTGTTTTATTTATCCAGATTAATTAAATTAACTCATTGCATGAGAATTTATCTTCCAATTGACTTTAGGATGGGAGTTGGTGGCCATCTGAAGGCACTTTTATTCATGCTGTTCTTTCCTGGCTGAAATAGTCACTATATAAAGCTTCAGGTTTCTGGTAAGGGCAAGGCTAGAGAAAAGTCACAGCTGGGAGAGAACTCTGTTAGCACTGAGTAAGTAGAGGCCAGAGATACTGATTAACAACTATAATGCACAGGACACTGCTCATAAGAAAGAATTATTTAGTTCAAGATACCAATAATGGAGCAGTTGTGAAATCTGAAGCAAACTTAAGAAACATATTTTATATTGCAGCCAGTCCCAATTATTCACTGTGTGACAGGAACAATGTATTCAGTAGCATGCTTAGGTTATATCTGGGTATTTATGAGTGGTGTGCTTATTTACTGATGTTCCTTCATTAGGGAAAGAAGAAAAGGTACTTTTTATTTCCTATATTTTCTGGAATGTCACTTTCTATTCTAGACATGAGTATCCATAATATCTACACAATTCCAAGGAGGTAGCCACATCTGAAGCTGTCGAAATCTCATAAACTCAAAGCTATAGCTGCCCTTGCTATCCCAACAAGACAGCAATATTGTTCCCACTTTGTGTTATTCATAGCACTGTCTTTGATTTCTTCAGGGACAAATGCCCACAACTCTATGAGCCAAACACCGAGTACTTTAGAATTCTGTCCCTAATCTTGGGGGCAGACCTATTTCAGTTTTAAAGTTCCATCCTGAGCACTCTCAGTCTATGTTCAGAGAAAGAATGGTAAATTCCACTTTTGTAATGAATATTGAGGAATTACACAACATCAGGCTGAAAGGTCTCCCTTCTGTTGGTTCTGGAAATGTAAAGGAAACAAAGCAGACCCCTAACAATTGAATTTAAGTTCAAGAAAGGAAAGAGTTGAAAGGCTCTTTCTAGACTTTGGTCATTTCAAAGCCTGGGACAAGCCTGGGAACAGAGATACCTCATTTCCATTCAAGATTTATTTATTTATTTATTTATTTATTTATTTATTTATTGCATTTGTGCATGTGTGAGTGCATTAATGCATGTGAAGGTACATGTGTACATGTGTGCATGTATGTGCACATGTGTAAATGGAGGCCAAAAGTCAACCTCAGGCGTCCTTCCCCAAGATGCTACCTACTTTGTTTTTTGAGACAAGTTATCATATTGGCCTGAAGTTTATCAAGTAGACTAGGAAGGCTGGCCAGAGAGCCCCAGGGTGCTGCTTGCCTGCACCTCCCCCAAGCTGGGATTACAGGTATACACTACCAAACCTGGATTGATTTATTTATTTTTTTAATGTGGGTTCTGTGGGTTGAAGTCTTCATGCTTGCAAGGCAAATGTTTACCAAATAAGCTATCTCCCCAGACATATTTATTTATTTTTGTGAAAGGCCTCTTGTTGCCTAGGCTGGTCTTGAACTTGTGAGCTCAAGTGGTCCTCCCTCCTCAGCCTTCAAGACTGCTGGGATTACAGACAACCACCATCTTAACTACCTAGTGGTGATAATTTACAGCCTTGTTCATAACTAAACAAATTTAGAGTTAGGGATCAGTTTGGTAACATAAGGAGACAACTCAATACAAGAATTTATATCTGGAGATAAAGAGATGGCTCAGTGGCTAAAAGCACATACTGTTCTTTCAGAGAACCTGAGTTCATTTTCCAGCACCCAAGTAGGGCAGCTCTCAATCACTTATAACTCCATTTCCAGGGGATCTGATGCCCTCTTCTGTACTCAACAAGCACGTTTGCTCACAAGTGAATGTATTCACATACAAACACACACATCTACACATGTTGAAAAAATAAAAATAAATCACTTAAAATATTTCACTTATTTTGGGGTATCTCATATATAAGTACTGCATTTATATCATTTCCCTTCCTTTCTTCCTTCCAATGCCTCTGTGTCCCCACTATTCTGTCTCAGAATCTTTGCATCTTTCCTTTAAGTATTACTGTTACATATATTTACACATAAACATGTATAAATACAACCTGCTCATTTCATTTAGTGTTGCTCATCTGTGTGTGTGTGTGTGTGTGTGTGTGTGTGTGTGTGTGTGTGTGTGTGTGTTTAGGGCTGACTACTTCAGAATGGATAACATATCAGGGGTGTAATAGGCTTTCTTTTGTACCATTAACCAGCTTCCAAATCATGACACAGGGATGCATTATTAGTTATGAATGTTCGGCCTTAGCTTAGGCTCATTTCTTGCTATCTCTTACAACCTGTTTCTCTTCATCTATATTTTGCCTTGGGGCTTTTTACCTTTCTTTCCTTCTGTATGTCTTACTCTGTGTCTGGCTTGCTAGTCCCAGGCATTTCTCTCTCTTTCTCCCTTGTCCTCTCTTCTCTCATTCTCCCTGAGCCTGGATTCCTCCTCCCACTTATTCTCTCTGCCCACCAGCCTTGCCTGTCCCTCTACTACCTAGCTATTGGCCATTCAGCTTTTTATTTGACCAGTCAGGTACCTTAGGCCAAGTGAAACAGCAACACATCTTTACACAATTAAATAAGTGTACCACAAACAAATCCAACACATCTTTACATAGTTAAACAAATTCAACATAAACAAATGTAACACCTTTACATACTTAAAATAATATTCCATAATAAGGGGGTTTGTCCCTGGATAAAACTGATTCTCCATTTTCCCAGGAACCATTAATTGCTTATAGCCCTTCATCTGGGGGTGGGACCTTGTGAGATTTCCCCATCCGTGTTAGCATGTCAGTTTGTGTTGTCAATTTTCAGGTCTTGTTTAGGTAAGCATATTGGTGAGATCTCATGGGTGCAGCTTCTCTGTCACATATAAAAGATATAATCTCAAAGCAGATGCCTCTTGTTTTTTTTTGTTTTTTTTTTTGCCTCCTCTATAGTGATGTTTCCTGAGCCTTGGGTGTAGGGGTTGATTGTAGAAGTATCAATTGGTATTGGGTGTCCTATGATCAGTTGTTCTCTGCATTTTGACCAGTTGTGTCTTTCTGCGATGGACTTCATCTGCTACAAAAGGAAGCTCCTTTGTTGATAGGTGAAGGCCACACTGATCTGTGGGCATAAGGATTAGAATTTATAATTTGTTAGAGATTGCACTGATTTAGAGAAATGACAGTAATGGGTTTTCCACTGGTAGTCAGCGAGGCTCACTGTGCCAGATATGGACTCTTTCCTATTGAGCAGACCTTCAGTCCAATAAGAAGGCTGTTGGTTACTCCAGAATGTAAGAGTCTCTATTGTATATTTCAGAGTTCCTTACCATTCTGGTCATTGCTGTGATTACAGCTGAGAGAGATGATTGATTGCCTTCCCCTCTTGGCATGTTGCGTAAGCTCCTTCCAGTACTATGAGAGCTAGTCCTCAGAGAGGAGCTTTCAAGGTTGGTTTCAGCTCAAATCTTCCATGTTCTCTGTCCAAAGTGTGTGGTATCTTCAATTTCTGGTAGGAAACTGTCTTAGGGTTTTTATGCTGTGATGAAACACCATAATCAAAGCAAGATGGGGAGGAAAGGGTTTATTTGGCTTACAACTGCAATATTACTGTTCATCATAGAAGGAAGTCAGGACAGGGACTCTAGCAGAGTAGGAACCTAGAGGCAGAAACATGCAGAGGCTATATGAAGGGCCCTGCTTACTGGCTTGTTCTCCATGGCTTTCTCACAGAACCCAGGATGGCCAACCCAGGGGTGGTCCCAATTACAATGGGCTGGGCCCTCCCACATCAATTACTAATTAAGAAAATGCCCTATGGCACTGGTTCTGAACCACTCAAGGGTCAATGCTATGACCTTTTAATACAGTTCTTTATCCAACAACCATAAAATTATTTCACTGCTACTTCGTAACTGCAATTTTGACACTGTTATAAAACATTAGGTAAATATCTGATAAGTATGATATCAGATGGGTGTCACTACCCATGGATTGAGAACCACTGCCCTATAGGCTTACCTACAGCTCTATCTCATGGAGGCATTTTCTTAATTGAGGTTCCCTCTTCTCAGATGACTTTAGATTGGGTTGAGTTGTCATAAAACTATCCATCACAGACACCAAAGCAACATCCCATATTGTTTTCAGGATCTCTTAGATTCCTCTGACCAAAAAGGTTTCCCATGCTTGGCACTGGGATTGTTTTAAAAAAAAAACTATGGCTTTTTGGGGTGCCTTAGCACCCCAACTGGCATTATTTCATTTTTATATATAACTATAAATAAACATAAAATAATAGGATTCCTATGGCTTTTTCAAACTTCCTTAAGGTTACTATCTCTCCCGATTCCCTCTCCCTGTGTCAGGCTCCCACTCTACCCACGTAAATCTCATCTTCCTCCCCTCCCTGTTTTCCAGTTTCCTCCTCTATAGTACTCCAGAGCTCTCCTTGCTAGAAACCTCTTCAGTGTGGTCCCTTTCTTGGTATCTGCAGTTACTCTAGGTTGTATGTTGGAATCTGAAGGTTTGGAGCTAGGACCAACAAGTAGAAGGAGCATTGCAGAGTTTGTCCTTCTGGGTCTGAGCTACCTCACTCAATGTAATATGTTCTAGCTCTATCTATTCACCTGAAATTTTCGTTTTTTTCCAAACTGACAAATAGCATTGTGTTTATGTGTCACATTTTCATTATTCATTCAAAAGTTGAGGGGCATTTGTTTATTTTTGCTAGCTATTGTGAATAGAGTGGAAATGTACACGAGTGAGCAAGTAAAATAGGATGTTGGGTCCTTTGGGACCATGCCAGTGGGGCACTTAAGTCATGTAGTAGATCTCAAAAACAGGCCTTTGCTAAGATGTAGGGACTTTCTGAATGTAATTCACTCTCTAAGAAATTAATGCCAAAAATTAATCAATGGGACCTCATAAAACTAAGAAGCTTCTGTACAGCAAAGGGAACAATCAACCAAGTGAAGAGGAAGGCCACAGAGTGGGCAAGAGTCTGCTGGCTGTACAGAGGGTTAGTATCCATAATATATAATGAACACAGACAAAGATTCAAGAGAACACATGACCCAATTAAAAATGGGCCATGGATCTGAACAGAGAGTTCTCAAAAAATAAGGGAGCCAGGGGACCGTGGCACATGCCTTGGGAGGCAGAGGCAGGCGGATCTCTATGAGTTCAAGGCCATTCTGATCTACAGAGCGAGTTTCAGGACAGCCAAGGCTACACAGAGAAACTCTGTCTTGTAAAAAATAAAACAAAAGAAGAAGACAACTAAGAAAGATCTCTAAAAGTGTTCAACATTCTTAGAAATTAAGTAAGTGCAAATGAAAACTACTCTGAGATTTCATCTTACACCAGTCAGAATGTCTAAGATTCTGACAACAAATGATGGTGAGGATTTGGAAAAGGGAGAGTCCTCAATCACTGCTGGTGGAACTGCAAACTGGGACAGCCATTCTGAAAATCAGTGTGGCAAATTCTCCAAAGACAGAGAGGGAGGGGGGAAGAAGGAGGAGAGAGGCAAGAAGTTGGATGGGTAGGGGGATAGGTGAAGAGGATCTGGGGAAGTTGGAGAGGGGAAAGAATATATTTTTTAAAACTATGTAAAAATCTTTAAATAAAAAATAAAAAAGGTAAAAATAAAATCTTTGAAAAAAACTATATATGATATCGATGACCCATCTATCTTAGAGCTATGTTTTGGCTAAATCATAAAACAATATTGTTTAGACATTTAGACTGGGTATTTCTTATATCTGTCTGGAACATTTTAAATGCCAGTTTCTGTAGGCCTGGGTACATCATCTTCCCCAGTAGGATGAGAATGAAATCCCTGCAGAAGCCACATTCTGAACTAAAGACTGTCACATAACCCCATAGACTTCTAATGGCTACCTGCTGCCTGTAAGGCCAGTTTTTGTTATGTGTTCCTCTGAGAAGACATGTTGCTGTTCTCACTACCGATACCTCACAATATTACTTTCTTTGAAAATTGGGGCTTTATAGGTTAGTCAAGTTAAAATGGAGTTATTAGGATGGGCTCTAGTCCCATGTGATTGGCAGTCTTATAAAATGAGGAACTTTGAAGATGGAGGTGACACACGCATAGGAAATGCAGAGCAAAGCTAAGGAAGAACGAAGACTGAGAAAACCAGGAGAAACTAGAAAAGAATCATGAGAAATTTCCCCCTACAGACTTCAGAAGGAGCCACCTTTGTCAACAGTTTGGCCTTGGACTTCTGGTCTTCAGAACTGTAGGAAATAAACTTCTGTTGTTTGAGTCATCCTTTGTTATGGAAGTTTTAGGGAACTGATACATTCATGAACCAAAACAATGAGGATGCTGATCTAAAACAGTGAGGATGCTGATCCAAAACAAGGATGCTGATCCAAAACAAGGAGGATGCTGATCCAAGACAACAATGCTGATCAAAAACAGCGAAGATGCAGAGCCTCACCATCATCCCTGTTTCCTTGAGCGCTCCTACCTATGGTTCACAGAGACTTGGCCCTGAACCCCTTCCAAAGACATGCATAGCCATTGTTCCCACAAAGATCCTATTGGTGGTGCCCTTTACAGCTCCTGAAACAGTGAGGAGTCAGTCACTGTCACAGCTGTTACCATTTTAAACTGGTTCAGGCCAAGGCAAGGCTCAGGAGTACTGCCTTAGCTTATTTTCTTCATTGGTCAAATATTTGATAAGACATGACTTAAGAGAAGGAAGACCTATCTGGGCTATAATCTGAGGGGATACAGTCCATCACAAAGACTGGGCCCAGGAGTAGGCTTTACCTCCTAGAGAGCTCATAGTCTCCACAAAATGCCACTACCTTAGGACCAACTGTTGAAACACATGAGCCCATGGGAAACACATTACATGCAAATCATAATGAAGGTATTAGAAAGTCTTCTGGCACCCAAAAATCCTTTCATACCTCATGCCTGGCAGCATAACTCCCCCTCCACCCCTGCCAGCTTTTCTTGCTCCTTGGTTGGGAAGCTGTCACTGAAAGCCATTCCTGGCAGCATCCTCTCTTCACTATGCCAGATCTACTCAAGAACTTCATCACCACCCAAAAACCCACAGATTAATGGCTCATGTGGCCATATTTGCTTTCCTCCTGATGGTACCAGAAACCCTCTGGTGTATCAAATCACTCTCAGCTCCACATGCCTCTAGCAAACAGAGGATAAGCCCTCAGGGTGCAGCTCTCAGCACGAGATTGCATATATTGTTCTGGAGTTTACAGAGTTATTCTGGAGTTATTCAATGCAGTTGAGCTTGGAAGTAAGAATCGTTAAGGTGAGCTTTGCTGGAGGAGTCTGAGCTACACCATGACTGCACCAGTATAGAAATGAGGTTTAACCTGAGCAAATCTCTCAAGCTTTGGTTTCTTGGAATCCAATTTGTGTTTCTGACTTCTTAGATGTTGATAAGCTCCCCTGTCATTTTTGGTGGGTCAGGGTGGTCTCTGAGACTCTAACTAGATGAGTCTAGTTTCTGAGAGATTAGACTCCCTTTCCTAGGGTTCCTTGCTACACTCTGGGAGCTTAAAATACATCAGTAGAAACTCTCATGGCCCTATGCCTGTGAAAGTTCAAACACAGATGGAGGGGGCACCTGGTATACCCTTGTCTTCCCAGAAACAGATTACAAAAACACCATCCCCATTAAATGAGCTCCCAGGTCTCCCTGCTTTAACATCTATAACATGCCATGTAGAATAATCACATTTGTAATGCCCAGGAGTCGAAGAGCAAAATATATACCTTACACAAGTAAGATGACTCTTATTTATAATGTCAAATCTATCCGGAAGAAAGCAAGACTCGAATACCATACAGACAATTAGTCTTTTCACATTTTTCACACGTCTGCCCCTTTCACCACCTTTTGTTCTAGGAACCCAACTGCTGTATTGAGACTAAAATGTTCAAATATTCTGCTAAATGAAGCCACAGCTGCTCTGTCAGAAACCGCATTAAATTGTGTTCTGAGACCATTTGGCAGTGTTCTGGGGCTGACTTTCATTTCATAAGCTACAAAGCCAGCTTTGAGCATGAGGATTGCGAACAGTCCACGCAGTCCTTGAAGAGAGGCCAGAGAACCAGGGGAAGGCCTGCCAAGGCTGAGCAAAGTGGAATAGTGAAAAGAAAATGAAATAGATTTTTTTTTCAAGATACAGTTTTCTTTCATTTTTCTTTCACATTTCAATGTTATTCACATGAGTCAAAATCCTAAAGGCCCAAAAGGAAAGACACTGGCGTCTCCCTACTCCCACTCTCTCATCCACACAGTTTTCCTACAAGCAACAGTGTTAACATTTTCTTGGGCAAACCTGCAGATGTATTCTGTGCAGTCTTACAGTCTCTCTCCAATTCTCTACCTATAGTAATTATTGTGTTTGCTATATGTGATGGCCCAGGTTAGTTTAACTTGCATGTCTCTTGTCATGGGTGGAGTTGGCAATGCTTTCTGATAATTTAAGGAACACATTTTAGGAACTGGGATTGATATATAAAATAAGCATATATATATATATATATATATATATATATATATATAAGCATATATATATGGATAGTTCAAATTAATTGGTCCGCACTGAATGCTATGAGATGATTGGTTTGTGATGCGCCGGCTTTGTTGTAACCTTATAAAAGCTGCCTGAACTCTGTACCCAGGGTTCCAAGTCCTCTACCCCATGTGGAGTATGGCTGTGGAACCCAGTGCACTGTAATGTAAAAGACCTCATGCTTTTGCATCAAGACCGCTTCTCGTGAGTGATTTCGGGGGGAGTGCCTTTCCTGAGTCGGGGCGTGCTGTATTAAGACATATATATATACATACATACATACATATATATATATGAAACTCTGTTATCCAGGCATGGTGCACACCTTTAATACCAGTACTTAGGAGGCAGAGGCAGACAGGCCTTTGTGAGTTTGAGGTCACACTGGTCTATATTAAGAGTTGCAGGATGGCCAAGGCTACATAGTGAGACCCTATCAGAAAAGGTTAACATTTATATGGAGTGGTCACATCATTAGCTCTTGTTAAATTGATTGCATGGTTATTTTTTATTGATAGGTGGGAACTCATTTATCCCAGGGAATGTGCCCCTTCTCTGTGACATGAGCTGCAATCAGTTACCCACTTTGGAATCATGGATTTTCTTCTGAGTTCTGGGTATTCTTTGTAGCTAGGCCTTCCCCACTTGGAGATTATATAATCGTTTTTTTTGTGATTTCATCAGTTTTGATACTTGAGTCTCTTTTCCATTGGAACTTAATCAGGTTGTTGTGATTTCTATTGTTAACAGTGATTTCTAACTTGGTCTTGAGAGCTCTCTCAAGTGTGTCTGAAAGCAAAGAAAGCCATGTCCTAGGAGTACTCTGATATGAGGTCTGGATGATTGGCAGGTGAGACATCATGAAGAGGTGAAACCAAAAGGGATGAAATAGAGAAAGGTTTTAGAAAGATTTATTGTGTGTGTGTGCCTGTGTGCGTGCGTGCAGGCGTGCGTGTGTGTGTGTGTGTGTGTGTGTGTGTGTGTGTGTGTATGCATGTGTGTGCACACTGATCACAAATTCCCACAAGGCTTGTGGATTGCCTCCACGGGCATCAGGTGTGCACATGGTACCTGGATATAAATGCAGGTAAAACAATTATACATATAATATATATACTCTATACATAAAAAGCATAAAGTAACCCCTCAACTGAAAATGGATAAAGAAAGTGTGGTACATTTACATAATGGAGTACTACTCAGTGGAAAAAAAAACAATGGAATCTTGAATTTCACAGGCAAATGGATGGAACTAGAAGAAACCATCCCGGGAGAGGTAACCTAGTCACAAAAAGACAAACATGGTATGTACTCACTCATATATGGATTTTAGACATAGAGCAAAGGATTACCAGCCTACAATCTACACTGCCAGAGAAGCTAGGAAACAAGGAGGAACCTAAGAGACACATGCATGGTCCCTCACAGAAAGGAAAGGTACAAGATCTCCTGAGAAAATTGGGAGCAGGCAGAGGGGGAGGGGGAAGAGGATGGTGAGAAGGTCATGAGGGAGCAGGAAGATTGAATCAGGGGAAGAATAAAGAAGAACAAGAAAAGAGATATCATAATAGAGGGAGCCATTATAGGTTTAAAGAGAAATCTGGCACTAGGGAAATGTTCAGAGATCTTCAAGGATGACTCCAACTAACAATCTAAGCAACAGTGGAAAGGCTACTTAAATGCCCTTCCCCGATAATGAGATTGATGACTACCTTACCTTATATGCCATCCTAGAGCCCTCATCCAATAGCTGTTGGAAATGTAAGCAGACACCCACAGCTAAACATTGAGCCAACCAACTCCTGCAACTGGTTGCAAAGAGGGAGGAGTGATGAGCAAAGGAGTCAAGACCAGGCTGGAGAAACCCACAGAGACAGCTGACCTGAACAAGGGGGAGCTCATGGACCCCAGACTGATAGCTGGGAAACCAGCATAGGACCCACTCAGACCCCCTGAATGTGAGTCTCAGTTAGGAGGCCTGGGAAGTTTATGGTACATCTGACAATGGAACCAGGATGTATCCCTAGTGCATGAACAGACTTCAGCTGCCCTTTCCCCATGGAGGGATACTCCTTTAGCCTAGAAACACAGGGAAGGCCTAGGCCCTATCCCCAAATGATTTAACAGACTTTGATGATCCCTCCCTGGGGAGTAGATGGGGGATGGGATGAGGGGATCTTTGGGGGGGTGGGAGGAGGGGAGGGAGAAGGAAGAGAGATCGGTATGTAAAATAAGAAAAATGTTTAAAAATAAAGATGCTTAAAAATAAAATAAACTATAAAGCAAAAGGAAACATAAATAAAATAAACATATATAAAACTGTACATAAAAATTTTAAAAATACACTTCTCACTTAATATTCCATGATTGTCTCAGGAAAAGTCAGGAGGGCCTCGGGGCAAAGAGAATTTCTATAGGTAAGGCTCCTCCCATGATGATGCTCATAGATTCTAAGGATGGATGAGCTAAAGCTCCACAAATCACTATTTGGGAAATAAGTTTTGAATCTTCAGGTGTATCATTATAGGGGCAACAAATAATTAAATATTATTTTTTCTACTTCTATAAGAATTCGCTAAAATGGAATGAAGCTGCATATTGTATGCTATTCTTGTATGCTCTTCTTCTACTTATGTATTCATTCATTCATTCAATCATTCATTCATTCATTCAGCACATACTGAGTACCTTCTATGTACCTACTTGTGACTTCTCCTTCATGAGTAAGGAAAGGCCTCAATGGCAGAGTGGGAAGACCTCCTCTTACCTCATTATTGCCTCCTAGTGTTTGTTTTGCTGTACATTTCTGAGGCTACTGAAGTGTTTCTAAGAATGTCAGCCCTGAAGAATATTTTGTTCTGTGCCAGAAAATAATGCCCTTTCCCTCTGGCAGCAGCTGCCTGTGTTCTTGCAAATGACGGTAACATAATCTGACTCCAGGCATGATGAGATGCCGGGAACAAAAGGAAATCCTGAGAGCTATAGGGGCTCAGTTTAAGGTATAGCTGTGCCAACTGAACAATTTGCAAATGGAAAGGGCACATGGGTAACATCAGAAGAGCACAGGAAAAGAGCGAGGGTTCCTATTTCAGTAAAAAATCACCTTCTTTGGCGGTAATCTTCTTCCATTACTCATCTACTCAAAATGAGAACCACAAAGGTGAAGAAAGGCGGTACCTGGTCTAGGCTAAGCGTAGGCTTGACTGGCTGGCACCAGTACCAAAACTTCTAAAGGCCGAAGGTGCTGTAGTAAAAACATCACAGACATCAGATCATTTAGGAGCAAGATTCCGCTCAGGCTTTGACGAGAAAATACAAGTGTCTCCTTTAGAACATAAAACCTCCAGAGATATGTGTAGAGAAATAGCCCGAGAGTCCTACTACAGCACTCACAAGTATCTGGATTGAGTTTCAACTGCTAATGTGTGTTTGGGGATACAGATGAGGGTCACTCTCCATATACACGGGATCAGCATCTGCACTTTGCTTAGGACAAGGCAGAAGCCAGCACAACCAGCTGGTCATATTTGGTCAATCTTTTCCTCTTCTCCTGGCCAAATAGGCATTCAACTATATGCCCTGCTTGTGCCTCTCCACAGCTAACAGCACTTAGAAGATGTGGGGTTTTTACTATGGAACTTATGCATGTTGAAAATCAGGGTTCCTCAGTGGATGGTGACTGAGGAAGGTTCCAGATATATCACACCACACACACACACACACACACACACACACACACACACACACACACGAGAGAGAGAGAGAGACAGAGACAGAGACAGAGACAGAGACAGACAGGCAGACGCCTGGTTCCATACATTCAAGTTGTCAAGTCACCCTCCCTATTCCTTTTACCTTGCCTCTTAGTTTACCTTTCTTTGACTTGGGAATTTTGTTCTTACTCAGCCTCTCTCCTACAGAACAACTTTGCCTTTACTCTACTATCCAAGAAGACTGGGAACCAAAGCTTTTTTCCTTCTGATAGTGTCAGTTAAAAGCCCCAGGGCTCAGTCTTTTGGGCCCTGAACAAGCTGTGAGCTCATTCCTAAAGCAATCATGGAGTCCTCACTTGTCCCAGTCTGGGTCACAGTCTGTCGTAAGAGCTCAGTGTTGGAGTCAGCACTGTGTGAGCTCAGCAGAGGAGAGAGAGAGAGATGAGGGAGAGAGAGAGAGAGAGAGAGAGAGAGAGAGAGAGAGAGAGAGAGAGAGGAGGGAGAGAGAGAGAGCTAGTGAACTATAGGTGGTTCCTCAGGAAAGTGGGTTACATTGTCAGTAGAGATTTTGGACAAAGCTGAGGTGACAAGTGGCTGCCAGCTCAAAGTCACTGTCCCTGCAGGAGGGAGCAGGAAGCGAACAGTTCTCTAATCTTCATACACCTTCAACCACAGCATAGCTGTTTTCATAAGAACCTGTTTTACATACTGGGATTCTGGGTAAGATGTAATTTGAAGAAAGTTATTTATAATTTTCTTTTAAGCCAGGCTATTTAGAAACCACAATTTTTTTTTTTTGTTCATTTTCCTCAGTTGTGAACTTTTGGAGTCTCAGAGATGTTATAGATTCCTTCTCAGTCATGTGGTTAGTCGGTAGAAAACTTAATTTCATGGGCATTTCACCAATTGGTGCATTTTGAATATCTGATGTGTAAGGTTCTATGCAAGGTGCTGCATAGACACAGAGGCGAACATCTCACAGCATTCACAGTGATTCAGAGAAGTACGGGGCAAACATCTCATGGGAAAATGGTTCAGAGAAGTATGAAAAAAATGTCCACAAAGAAAATCTATAGGAAAAAAAAATGGAGTAAATCTGTGTTTTCTGAAAATATCAATAGCAATATCTCAGACCCCAATTTCTCTTCCAGCAATTTCTCTCCTTCCCAAGGGTGAATGTTTCCCCTCCCCTTGAGCCTGAAGAGCTTGTGAGGCTCAAGCAAATAGAAACTAAGTTAGGAAAGCAGGACAGTCCTATCTCTTCTGGCTCCCCCACCCACCCACTGTTTCTGTCCCTCTCTTCCCCTCCCCCTACCACTCAGCCTCTCAGTCTTACTCTGAGCCTTGCTCTCTAGCCCCGTCTTCTGATACTCACCCTGGGAACTGAACTACCTGGTGTGAGGAAAAACCCAGATCAAATCACAAGATGGGGTAGCTTGGAGAGGAACCGACCCTCCAACCCCCCGCGGCAGGCAGCAGGCATCAGGAGCCAGACTCAGTGAAGGAGCCTAGCTACTGATGCTCTCTGCCTTAGTTTTCAGTGTTGTGTAGAGCAGAGGCAATCCATAGCCACTGTGTCCAAATTCTTGATCCAAAGGATATGTGAGCATTTAAAATATTTATGCCAGAAAAACATAGAATGATTCTGTCTGGGTCTTCACAGGTACTGTAATGGGTCATGGACACTGCCCATAACATTTTTTCTTCTATCCAGCCCTCAAAGATTAATAAAGTCTTTTGACTGACTGGGCACAGTACCTTTCCTTAAACTCTGTGGTCAGGACATGATGGGGGAAGGCCTTCTGTATACATGTTTCTCTTATTGGTTGATGAATAAAACACGGTTGGCCAATAAGGCAGGAAGATAGGCAGGGCTAGGAGATGAGGAGAATTCTGGGGAAGGTGGGTAGGAGAGCCCACCAGACAGTGCTCAATTTAGAACCCGAGAAGAGAGGATGTGCCACAGGCATTCTCTGTTAGCCAAGACCACATGGAAATACATAAATGAATAGAAATGGGTTAATGATTAAGACAGAGCTAGCCAATAAGAAGCCCAAGCCACCGGCCAACAGTTTTATAACTAATATAGTGCCCTTGTGTTCATTTGAGGCTGACAAGGGTGGTGGGCTAGGGAGAAAGAAAACCTCCAACAACAAAATAGGACAGGTGTAAAGCATGTGACCTGAATATGCATGCCTGAGTGGGGTCCTTTGTGGATTGTAATGGAGAAGAGAGGTGTGGGTCCATTTCTAAGGTCAAGGCGCTGAGTAAGGCGATTTAAAAAACGAGGCCCTTATTTTAGACCCTAGTTCCAGTGTCAGTCCCTTCAAGCATATAAGACACCCCAATATTCTTTCCAACTGCCAAGACTAATAATTTTCCTTCCCTGTGTGCTGGATTTCCATCTTCTTCTTCTGAGAGCTGTGGCTAATTTGTAAGGTTTGGACCAGACATGATGTCTGAACCAGGGCTTGGCAGATAGGGAACAGAGACTCCCTGAGGGGAAAGGGCTTCAGAAAGAGGGGTGGTCATGAGCAATTTTTAGTAGTCCGAAGTCACCAGCTCAAGGTCCACATGGGGCTGCACCCTTCAAACGAAGAACTTGAATGAACCTCCTTAAATCCCAGCTAACAAGTCAACCAGCACCAAAGGCAGAGTTCTGGCTGTGATTTGATGGCATCCTGGTGGATGCTAATGCTTAGTTGATGGCCACAGGACAAGGAAACAGGTGTGGATGAGGAGCACGAGGCAGGACACTGACTGAGAAAAGCTTAGGAGACAGCTGGGTGTGGGGAGGAACCTGGATATTAGCAGAAATAGTGAGAAACAGGAATCCGTGCTTTCCAGGGTGTGAACCTAGATGTCGGGTGCTCTTTGCTCCCAAACAGGCTCCGTAGTACTAGTTCTCTTCCAGATTTGCCTGCTTGCACATGTTTCTGTTTCCTTACTGTGAAGGACTGGCTCACACCCAAGCATGAGTGACCAGACAGAGTTTGTTAAAGACATATGTGGTATCAGCGCCTCTCATACCCTTGCTGCCTTTTGTGCTCTACTCCATCCCCGTGGCATCAGTATCTGATGTTCTTCCGCTGCCTACTGGAGTCATTTTTCCTCCACAGCAGAGAACCAGAAGAGCTGGGAACTTAGTCCCCAAGGCCTGACCCTCACCCTGGCTGGCTCTTCCCCAGGGCCCTCCTACAAGATCTGCCTGGACTTTGCCTGTGATCCCACTCTCCATGGACTACTTCCTTGTCCCAAACTGGTTTCTCTTGTTCTCCTACCAATCTCTTCAACAAGTGCACACAAATTCTGGTCTCAGTTCTGCCTCTAGGAGACAGTTTTCTAGGGCAGCTGAACAGAGGGCTTTATGGATGTCCTACAGCAAATAACTGTGAAAATGCCCGTAGGCATCTGAGCTCTGCTGTTTGCTATTCCCTGCCCTTACCCTCCTTGCCTAGAAAGCCTGGCTTTATTGGCTCATCCTCCTACCCGATTCTCTCCTGGGTTTCAAATCCTCTGCCTTTGGCAGGACATCCAAATGTCCTGATAAAGCTACCTCGGTGCAACTAACAGAACTAAAGTCAGTGGAACAGATTGTCCCTGAGAGCAGCTCAGGGACCCCCTCATGATAAAATAATGGCATTGGCAGGCTTTCTCTTTGCTCTCAGTGATTCTGCATATCACACACTATGTTTCCTGAGCAGAATGATCTAACATCTTAAAGCTCTCATCTAACATAACTAGTCTGCATCCATCTTCCTTATCTCTGTCTGTCCTTCTAAATAGGGTAGCATAAACAGTATTTGTTTGTGACAGCCATTTCTGAAGCATTTGATGTCTCCACACTTGGAAAAGTAGGGTGGGACATTGGGGTGATCTGGAAATTGATGTCTTTGGGGGTGGGAGAAGAGCTTCACCATTAGTGAAGTGGAGTGAGAAAGAGGAGGCCATATGAAGATCCCCAGAGTTCTTTTGTCCCCAGACACTGTAGCTCAGATCCACGTGGCTTCCCTCATACCCCAGGCCTGTTTGCTTTCACTGCCTTGGAAGTTCTGTTCCAAGCAGCTTGAGCTATACCTACCACAGCACGTTTCTGAACCCTTTCATGGGAGCGGCTGGCTGCTGGTGCAGACTAATGAGCATTTTCCTACACAAAGCCTCCGATGGAGATTACCAAGTAATTTATTAGGCTCCTCCTGCAGGGAGCACACACAGTTCCTGCTAGCAATGGACTAATTAAAAACTTCCCTACCATGTGCAATTTCAGTTGTGTTTAGGAAAAAAAAAAAAAGAACAATACCTCGGTAGTAATTTTTCATAAGAAAGGGAATCATAATGATTACTAAAAATAAAGCCAGGAAAAATTGTGGGAGCCTTATTTGTGTTGCTTAAGGAGACAAAAGCAGGTTCTATGGACTTTGGTATGTAATGCAGAGCCCTTGGTCTTCATGAAGAATAGAGCTAATTTGTCACCTTCAGCTCTGATTGACATGGTTCAACTGACACAAAGGTAAGAATCAATATTCCTAGTTACAAAGAATTGAGTTTAAAGATGATTTCATTCTTACTTTTACATAAACTTATATAATCCCAACATTAGGATCAAGTGTCTTTTTCCTTTAATACATAGATATCAATCATGTAAGCCACCAATGTTTTCCCAGATAAGACAATTCAAGGTGGCCTAGAGTCTCCCCAAATTTATAGTGGCTGTGCTAGTCACCTTGACTTGACATCTGGACTTAGAGGCTTGTCTGGGGTTAGTGCGGTGGGGAAAGGTGCTTGTTAGCAAGCCTGCTGACCTGGATTTGATCCCTGGAATGCATGTGGAAGGAGAGCAATGTCTCCTCTCCTTTGACCCCCCCCATGTGTCTCACACACACACACACACACACACAGAGAGAGAGAGAGAGAGAGAGAGAGAGAGAGAGAGAGAGAACACGATGTAAACAGTGATTTATTAAATGGATGATATGGGAAAGATTTCAGGTGGTGGGAATAAAGGCAAGCATATGAAAAAAGAAGCAGTACTATTCGTTGATGCTAAAGAGAGGTGAGCCTATGAGATCTGATGGCCAGGAGAGGAAAAACAAAGCTCAGAGACTCTGGACTCTGTCAGCAATGATGGGAGCTTAGAGCACTGGAAGGAGGTAATGCCGCATGCAGTCAGATTCATGTGTTAGAAACATCACACAAGAAGGCTGCTTCACTAGAGATGGATCTACAACCAGGTGACAGGAACTGAGTGAGGCTGGGTGGTGGCTTCTGGGTGACAGCGCAGAGTGGTGAGGGCACTGGGAAGCGTGTCCCGCCGGATTTGTTGTGTGAGGATGAGGTGAAGGGAAAGGGAGATGAACAGTAATGATTCTGGTAGGCAAAGGGTGTGGGGGGGGAGAGGGAGGGAGGGAGGGAGAGAGAGAAGGAGAGAGGAGGGTCAGGTTGGGAATATTGGGAATTAGCTTTCTACCAGTCTTTCTGGAGACTACTGTTTAGTATTTGGACATAGATCTGAATCAGCACTGGCAAGATGAAAAGGCAATGTAGTCATCAAGTGTTAATTATAATCACAAAATGGCAGTGTACTCCAACAAGTATACAGAGAACACCGTGAGTAGAGGGTTGATGTCACTAACTTCAATGTGTTCAGTCATCTGCATAATTGTGGAGGCAGAAAGTGAATCTATCTGCCAGCTGGGCATTTGTCCTAAGCAAGGGTGCTCAGATACGTCTGAAAGTGTGGTGTGGAGTATTGGCATAACAAGAACCATGAGAAGTGGGAGGGCCCTTGCTTTAATTTGCATTCAGGTGATTAAGAAAGTGTTGGTGGCCCAGCAATACAGCAGAAAAATAGGGGGAAACAGTGGTGTGCACTCTACCACAGCAACAAGGTTGGGGGTGGCTCTATCCCCAATGTTCCAGCACTCTTAGGAATGTTTGTTCCCATGAGCCCTTGCAAACAAGCAGCAGAAACCTTACTTTATGCTTAATGATGGGCAGAATGCTTTAGATGCCCAGAAGAAAGGGGTGTTGGTGCCAGGAAAGGATTTATTTATTTCTTTGTAAGAGTAAGGCACAACAGACCCTCTGGACTTTCTGACAAGGACAAAGTCCACTTTTCCACCTTTTTTTTGTGCATTGCCATAAAGTTTCCCAAGCCTCTGGTGCTCCATAGAATGTACATGTTTTAAGTTAAGCTATGGCCTAGAGTTTATGCCAGTCCCTTCTAACATGAAACAGAAACCATTGCTTCTTGGGTACTTGATGGCGTGGAAATATCTCAGTGAGCTTGCTGGCTCCAGTAGCTGTCAAATGGAAATGCAGAGAAGCTCCATGACAGCACTGCCAGGTGAGCTGGGGCCATCCAGCAGCAGGGACACCTGCTCTGGCACCCACACTTGTGGCAGTTCTCATTTAACGTGGCTTTGTGGGTAGAGGCTGTTATACCTAATGCCATTCACAATAGGGATCCGATGCTTCACAGAAATGACCCTAGACAGAACTGTCTCGGCAAGCATATCTCCAAAGAGGAGTTGACATGAGGAAACCAGGACGGCTTTGTGAGATCTGCCACCGCTCCTTCCAGGCAGCGCTAATGTGACAATGTGAAGCCAGTTCTGCCTTAACCTCTGTTCCTCTGTTTCCCAGGGGTAGTCAGAAGCTCAGTGTCATGGACCATTCTGTCACTCTAACCTAGGGAAGAGGAAGCATAGACTCAGCTTTTGGTTGGAGCAATCTTAGGAGTCATTTATAGTACCCCTTAGGCTGCCACTCCTTAACTTAATTTGTCTAGACAAATGTATTATATTATCAAGTACACTACAGATGTTTGGTTGGGCAATGGTGGCTCACACTTTTAATACCAGCACTTAGGACAGGCCAATCTCTATGAGTTCAAGGCCAGCCTGGTCTACAGAGCAAGTTCCAGGACAGCCAAGGCTGCACAGAGACACCCTGTCTCAAAAAAAAAAAAAAAAAAAAAAAAAAGAAAGAAAGAAAGAAAGAAAGAAAGAAAGAAAAGAAAAGAAGGGATAATAGAAGTTTAGCCAAGATTTCCATTTTTTGTGTGTCAATTTAAACATTAAATTCTATCTTAAAACCTCATATGCAGAGGTTCTGATAGACATTTTCTAGTGGAAGAGGGAAGAGTTTGATCTTACAGTTGTTCTAATAGGAATTGAGCACCCTTCAAAACCTCTTTGTGTCTTTGTTAGCACTATGTAACACACCTAATGCCATTTTGTGCTATTGTTTCATATTTTACTCAAGTAAAGGAGAAAAAAACAGACTAAATCCTGACTATCACAATGAGGTGTTTCTGTGGTGTCACTCTTAAAGAAGAGAAACGTTACGGGGAAATGGAAACCTACTACCTCCAAGCTCACACTCACCATCCCAGGGTGCATTCCCTGGTGCATTAACCAGCTTTGCATGATTATAATAAATTACCTGGGCAACTGAGTATTCCTTCTTAGAATTAAAGGTTTGTAGAGATCCTGCTCCCACATCAGGTAACCCTAACTTTGAGTGTCTGGTGAGGACAGCTTGAAAGCAAAACTGGAGAGGAAGGGGCCTCGGTCCCACAATCCCCTTCAAGAGCATGGTTCTACTGATCTAAGAACCCCCCCATTAGGTTCTAATTCCCTAAGGGTCTACCACCCCCATCAGTGCTATTCTGTTAACTGTTAATACCTAGACCTTTGGGAACACTGTTGTGTCATAGAAACTCTCCCTTCCATCTTCACTCAGCCCTTGTCCTCCAGGCCACAGGAACTGGCCCAAGCAGTGAACTAGATCATCTCCACACACTGCATCCTCTAAGGAGTTAGACTCTCTCTGTGTCACAGGTCTGGGAGGTGTGGAACTCTCAAACAGGGGTGCTACTGCCCCCTAAGTGGACCTTTGAGTATGTGTGCAAGCATGTTTAATTGTGGCTGCAATGGGAGGCAGGTATCACAAAGGTTAGAATACTGTGTGATGTGCTGTAATGTTTGGCATAACTCTACACAAGGAAGAGTCTTCCCATCCCAAATTCCATCAGTGCTTCCTGGCAAACAGATGGAGTCCAGAACAAAATTAGCAGAGCTGATTTTGGTCCTGCATTAGCTCTTCCTCGTTGCTTTCATATGAAGAATGGACAGGGACACTGCCCTGTAATGGCAACTGTCTCAAGCTTTTATCAGAGTGTCTTTTGTGACACTTGATTGCCAGACCATGTGGTTTGGGGGGGTGTGTGGGGATTTGAAAGAAAATGGCCCCCATAGGCTCATAGGGAGTGGCACTATTACGAATGAGGTGTGGCCTTGTTGGAGTGGGCATGGCTTTGTTGGAGGTTCTTTGGGGTTGGCTTTGAGGTGTCAAAAGCTAGAGCGAGTTCACTTCCTGCTGCCTATTGATCTGGATGTAGGACCCTCAGCTAACTCTCCAGCAATGGTGTCTGCCTGCATGCTGCCATGCTTCCCACTGTGACGATAATGGACTAAACCTCTGAAACTGTAAGCCAGCACCAATTAAATGTTTTCCAGTATAAGACTTGCTATGGTCAGGGTGCTTCTTCACAGCAATAGAAATTCTAAGGCAGTGACCCTACACCAGTTCTGGGCATGCACCCTATGCTTACCAGTCAATTAATTCCCTCCCTATGGCTCAGGGAATAGTTCTTGAGTGGGGACATACTTATCTATCAATTATCAATGATAATCAAACCTTGGTTATTAGATGATAATGATGTTAAAAATTTGACAAAGAAAATCTCTATTTTCAGATCAAATTTAGCCTTGGAGGACAGGATTTCTAGCTGAGACTGGCTGCCATATAGACCCAGAAAGCAGTGGCAGCCCAGACTGAGAAAATAGTGATGATCACATTATCCAATGCCCTGGATAAACCTACACTAGGCTTCAGAGACACTCTGAGAATGCTCGCTATATGACAAACAGATTCCCTATGACAGGAAAGCTAGGTCCACTCTCTTACAACTGAAATAGAAATCCCACATAACTGTCATGCTCCTGTCTACACTGAAACATGGCTGCTAACTGTTCTCTTCTACTTAGAGTCCCTGGCAGTCACTTTCAAATCCTTCCAGTATCTTTCCTACACTCCCTATTAATTTAGCTTTGGTTGCCACCCCAAAGGATTTGATGCATGAGTAAAGTGAAATAAAATAATGTATATGAATTAAGTTTGTTGGTATCTAAGTTCTTGTGCATTTCTTCCTAACATCTTTGTCTAAGATGGGTGTGCAGGCATAACATTGCTTGCCCAGCTTGGTTTTCACGTTTGTCCCTATTCTGGTTTTGAACTGAAGTGATCTGTTACATTGCTCTTGTGTTCCTAATAATCTCCCCCAGGAGACTGAGTTCAGCAATAAAATCCTTTTCAATTCCCTTGCTGGTTCTCAGTGCACATGGTGGGTATGAGCTCTTTTCCCCTTCTCAGCCATCACCAAGGCTGCCCTTTGCTGCTATGGGCTTGCTAGTCTGGCAGAATTTCCAGGAACCTGTACCCCAGTTCTCAAAGGGGCCTCAGAATATCCTTAATTTTCAGTCAGAAACCAACTAAAGAGCACCTATTGTGTGCTGGGGATTTTCTCTGGAGACTCATGTTCTTGTGGTGCTCATTAGAACGCACCTGCAGTGCTAAGCCTCAGTGTAGGGGGAATGTGGACTGTATAGGAGTAAACATGGAGTTCTTAGACTGGTAGGGGCCAGAAAAACTTTAGAAAAACATTATTGATGATAATGCCTAAAGGGTCATGAGGAGGTGGGCAAGAGCTGAGCAAGGAGAGAGACTTCCAGCCAAGGCAACTACCAGAGCCAGCAGATTAGTGTGATCCATAAGTAGGTGTTTCTGGGAACCTGAGCACGGTGCAGCTCAGCTGCAGAGAGGGTTAGAAGAGCCCCCATTTAGAGAAGCTCCCGTTTTAAGCTTAGCTTGAAGGTCTTCCTGGTCACAGGCTCCCTTCCTAGTCTAACCAGACTGTAGCTTTCTCTGCCTGTTTGGTGGGTTTCTTGACTTCAAATGCTGTCAGGATGCCGGGTCACGGTGTGTGCTGCCTTAGCTTCCCTTTTCTTGCAACAATAATTTTATCACAGTGTGGTAAATACTATGACCAAAAGCAACTTAGGTAGGAAAGGGTTTATTTTAGCTTATTGTTCTAGCAGCAAGAAGGGAAGTAGGGGCAGGCAGGAACCTGGAGGCGGTAACTGAAGCAGAGATCATGGAAGAACATTGCATACTGTCTTGCTCCTCTGGGTTGTTTATTTTACTTTCCTATGCACCCCAGAACCACCTGCTCAGGGATGGTCTGATCTCAGTGGGTTGGGCCCCTCCATGTCAACCATTAATTTTAAAAATGCCCCCACAGACTTGCCAATGTGATGGAGACATTTTCTCAGTTGAGTTTCCTTCCTCCAAGATGACCCTAGGTTGTGTCTTGTTGGAAAACAACAACAACAACAATGATGACAACAAACCTAGCCAATACAGTGAGTTATAAAATGAAGGCCTGATGTACTCTCCATTCATTTAGGTATTCTGTGTTTACTTTGTGGAGAGATGCCAAGCCCAGACCAAGTATAGAATCATTTTTCCATTGATTTGAACCACCTCAAGGATGACTCTGGGCGTTTCATGAGGGAAACCTTCCCATGGGAGAAGAAAGATCTGAGTAGGAAGGGCCAGAAGTAGTTCAGGGTAGGGGTTGAGGGTGGGTAAGTTTGCCTCTGGTTCATTCATTGAATGACAGGTGCTCATCTCTACACTTGAACTCTTTGCAAACAAGAGAGTGAATTATGAAGAAGAGGATGGTCAATCCATGGAATTGCTTGGTGCTTTAAAAGAAAATACCCCCCAAAGGGAGTGGCACTATTAGGAGGTGTGGCCTTATTGGATGAAGTGTGTCACTGTGGAGGTAGGCTTTGAGGTCTTTTTCTCAAGCATCACTCAGTGTGACAGTCAGTTGACTTCCTGCTGCCTTCTGGTCAAGAGGTAGGACTCTCGGCTGCAGCACCCTGTCTGTCTGCATGCTGCCATGCTCCCTGTCATGATGACAATGGACTGAACCTCTGAAACCGTAAGCCACCACCTCAAATGCTTTCTTTGTAAGAGTTGCTGTGGTCGCTGATCCTACATTCCAAACAGCTGGACAAAACAGCCCTACAGACTACAGCTAGGATATCTGAACCTTCTTCGAATCCCCCAAGACAGCGCCCCTTACCAGCAGGAAGTAGTTTGGAAAGAATGACGCCCAAATTCCCAAATATTGTGTATAAATGTTTGTTTTCATTTAATTGGACTTTGTTATATAAAATTAAATAAAAAAATTATATATATATATAAAAAAAGAGTTGCTGTGGTCATGGTGTCTCTTCATAGTCATAAAACCTAACAAAGGCAAGTTGTATAATTTATATTCTTCAGTGATGGGCACTGAAACCTCTAAACAAAATGTAATAACCAAGGATATGTTGTTTCTTTTTTATTCCACTAGGGGCGCCGCTCCTAAATTCCATTTAGCAGAAACTGAAGCCTCTGACCAGGCCTTTACATCAATGGTTCTTAACTTGTGAGTCGCAGCCATTTTGAGACTTGAATGACCCTAACAGATATTTACAATTCATAATAGTAGCAAAATTACATTTATGAAGTAGCAATGAAAATAATTTATTGTTAGAGGCCACCACACCAGGAAGAATTGTTAATGTTGTAGCATTAGAAAGGTTGAGAACCACTGTTTTAAAGTTTTCTACCAGAATCTTCTCTATGCCAAGGGACTACTGCAGAGCCCTCAAGACCAGAAGAAAACCAGAAATAGCTTTACATATGAATATCTTTGTTAAAGCTTCATATTTTATCTTTAAATTTGTACAATTCCATAGTGCATTCATGGGTACTGAATAAAGCTGATTTTATATTATTTGCTCTTGAATAAAACCTTCACTTCAGAGAACATTCTACTTATTTTACTTTAAATACAGACATATTTTTTTTTAAATGTGGAATACTTCATGTATTTGTAATTGCACAGGGACCATAAGAACTTCTCTGCATTGTTCCCCTTTAGTATATGTGTTGAAGCGGGCATGATATGCTGTATTGAATTATGAGCTAGCTTTCTTACTATTCTTGGTAAACTACCTTACACACATTGCTCATTCCAGACACACTGCTTTAGATTTTGTAGATCTGGGTTACTCAGCATGTAACCTTAAACAGATAGAGTCCCTTTTCCAAACCATGTTGTGTTGTTGTCTTTTGTTTGTTTGTTTTTCTTTTTTTTATTTCATCTGAACTATGAAAATAGCAAAACCTCCATGGCAGAGTTGGCATGACGATTAAATATATTTGAAGTGTCTGGGCCATGGTAAGCCCTCCAGAAATGCCAACACTTATATTGTCCCTAGGAAGATTTCTGTCAGCTTTGCTGTTCTAGAATTCTGTGATTCTGACTCAGCTGATGAAGAAGGTGACCCCATGGGACATTTGCTACCTAAGGGATTTTGAGGATGGACAGTATATGTCACTACTAGGTGACACACAGATGACATTAGCAATGGAAAACAAGTATATACAGCAGGGAGATGTGGTGTGGTTGTAGGGTTTTTGATAGCCTGCATTTCCATTTCTAGACCTTTCTGAAATGTGAAAATTGACAGTCATATGATGCTCACAGTGTCCTCTCTTCTGGGCCTTCTTGTCATATGGCAGATTCAGTGAGTCAGGAGCAGAGAGAGAAAGCCAAGGTTGCTTTGTGAGCTGAGGAGCCTGACAGCCGTCCTTCCTCCAGGCATATCTTCAACTTTGTAGCTGAAACTACTCAAGCTGCAGTGACTATCCATACTGAGACCTTATGCCATTAATCCCAGCACTCAGGAGGGAGAAACAGGCAGATCTCTGTGAGTTTGAGACCAGCCTGGTCTATGAGAGCTAGTTCCAGGACAGCCTCCAGAACCACAGATAAACCCTGTCTAGAAAAACAAAAAAACAAAAAATTCTAAATGACTAAGGGATGCCTATATCACAATTCAGCAGTAAACATTACATATTATTCCAGATATTAATCTAAAAAATTAAACTTAGCTTATTTGGACAAGTTCCTTTTATATTTAAATTAAAAACAATCTTATTTTACATACCAATCCCAGGTCCCTCTCCTTCCTGTCCCCGCCATGCCTCCCCACCAAACCCCCATCATGCAATCCCCAGGGAGGTTGAGGCCTCCCATGGGGGATCATCAAAGGCTGTCACATCATTTGGGGCAGGACCTAGCCCCCCCCCATGTATCTAGTCTGAGAGAGTGTCCCTTCATGGGGAGTGGGTTCCCAAATCCCATTCCTGCACTAAGGATAATTATAGGTTCCATTGCCAGAGGCCTCATAGATTGCCTAGTCCTTCTAACTGACACTCCCATTCAGGAGTTGGGTTCTATGCTGGTTCTATGCTGGTTCTCCAACTCTCAGACTGGGGCCCATGAGCTACCCCTTGCTTAGGTCAGCTTTTTCTGTGGGTTTCCCCAGCATGGTTTTGACCCCGTTGCTCATCACTCCTCCCTCTACAACTGGATTCCAGGAGTTCAGCTCAGGGTTTAGCTATGGATCTCTACTTCTGCTTTCATCAGCTACTGGGTGAAGACTATAGGATCGCATTTAAGGTAGTCATCAATCTCATTATAGGGGGAAGGCATTTAAGGTAGCCTTTCCACTATTGCTTAGATTGTTAGTTGGAGTTATCCTTGTAGAGCTCTGGACATTTTCCTAGCACCAGATTTCTCTTTAAAGCTAAAATGGCTCCTTCTATTAAGATATCTCTTTTCTTGCTTTCCTTCTTTACTCTTCCCTCAACTTGATCTCCCTGATCCCTTGTGCTCTCCTCCCCCCTCCCCTTCCTCCTACCTCTCTTCTTCTCCTCCCTCCCCCATGCTCGTGCTCCCAATTTGCTCAGGAGTTCTTGTCGATTTTCCCTTCTCTAAGGAACAATGTATGTCTCTCTTAGGGTCCTCCTTGTTTCCTAGCTTCTCTGGGTTATGGATTATAGGCTGGTAATGCTTTGCTCTATGTCTTATATCCATATATGAGTGAGTACATACCATGTTTGTTTTTCTGTGTCTGGGTTACCTCACTCAGGAAGGTTTCTTCTAGTTCCATCCATTTGACTGGAAATTTCAAGATGTCATTTTTTGTTGTTGTTTTGTTTTGTTTTCCCCAGAGTAATACTACACTGTGTAAATGTACCACATTTTCTTTATCCATTTTTTGGTTGAAAGACATCTAGGTTGCTTCCAGGTTCTGGCTATTACAAATAATGCTGCTATGAACATAGTTGAACAGATGTCCTTGTGGTATGAATGTGCCTCCTTTGGGCATATGTTTCTGTAAGGCAAAGGACACAGTCAACAAGACAAAATGGCAGCCCACAGAATGGGAAAAGATCTTCACCAAATAATCCAATTAAAAAGTGGAGTAACAGAGCAATCTAAAATGGCTGAAAGGCACGTAAGAAATTGATCAACATCCTTAGCCATCAGGGAAATGTAAATTAAAACAACTGTGAGATACCGTCTTACTCCTGTAAGAATGGCTAAAATCAGAAACACCAAGGACAGTTTATGCTGGAGAGGATGTGGAGAAAGGGGAACACTCCTCCACTGCTGGTGGAAGTACAAACTCATACAGCCACTTTGGAAATCAGTATGGAAGTTTCTCAGGAAAATGGGAATCAGTCTACCTCAAGACTCAGCAATTCCACTCTTAGACATAAACTTAGTTTTAACTATTCAATTACATTCTGGACAGAAACCCCTCTAATCATAAGGCAGGAAGAAAGTGTTGCAATCCATGTGGCACATTAAAAATTCAGGTGCACAGTTGAAGTTAAATCTCTTGTAGAAAGGTCCTGACTTCCACATGCCATCCACAGCTTGCACACATCTGCTTGTGCAGTGCAGAGTAAACCTTGCCTTCTTCCCCGATGGTTGTTTAGAAGCCTTTATGAAGCTCAGAGTGAAGAGGAGAGCTGATAAGTTGGGTCTCATGGTAGAAGGATGCTGGTCACCTGGGACATGACCTTCTCCAAGGAAAAGCATAAGCAGTTGATTAGATAAAGGAGTCATGGCGTATTTCCCCCTGCCTGGGATGAATGACTCATACCAATTGGAATTGTCTTGTGAATTGGATCTTGGTCTGTGTACCTTAAAACACCTTATCCCTTTGGGAGGCTTATCTGGGAAGATGCACAACAAAGAAGTAGTTACCTTTGAATTGAGACTTGGTCCTGCTGAGTGAGTTACAAAAAGAGGAACACGGTATGTACTCACTCATGTATGGGTTTTAGACATAGAGCAAAGGATTACCAGCCTATAATTCATACCACCAGAGAAGCTAGGAAACAAGGAAACTAAGAGATACATACATGGTCCCCACAGAAGGGGAAAGGGACAAGATCTCCTGAGCATATTGGGAGTTGGGGGGGGCGTGAGAGGAGAGGGAGCTAGGAGAAAGTGAAGGGGAGAAGAGGAGGGGAGAGGAGAACATGAGGGAGCAGGAAGATTGAATCAGGGGAGGAATAGAGGAGAGGAAGAAAATAAATGTCATAATAGAGGGAGCCATTATAGGTTTGAAGAGAAAACTGACTCTAAAGAAATGTTCAGAGACCTACAAGGATGACCCCAACTAACAATCTGAGTAATAGGGGAAAGGCTACCTTAAATGTCCTTTCCTGATAATGAGATTGATAACTACCTCATATGCCATTCTAGAGCCCTCATCTAGTAGCTGATGGAAGCAGAAGCAGACACCCACAGCTAAACACTGAGTAGAAACTCCTGGAATCCAGTTGCAGAGAGGAAGGAGTGATGAGCAAAAGGGTCAAGACCAGGCTGGAGAAACCCACAGAGACAGCTGACCTGAACAAGGAGGATCTCATGGACCCCAGACTGATATCTGGGAGACCAACTCAGACCCCCTGAACGTAGGTCTCAGTTAGAAGGCCTGGGCAGTCTAAGGGAACTCTGACAGTGGAAGCAGGATGTATCCCTGGTGCATGAAAGGACTTTGGGAGCACATTCCTCATGGAGGGATAATCCTTTAGCCTAGAGACATGAGAGAGGGCCTAGACCTTACCCCAAATGACAGATTTTGATGATCCTTTCTGGAAGGCCTCACCCTCCCTGGGGAGTGATGGGTAATAGGATGGGGGGTTGGGTGGGAATGGGAAGGTGGGAGGGAGAGGGAACTGGGATTGATAAGTAAAATGAGAAAAAAAATTTTAAAAATTCAGGAAAAAAAGAAGTATTTATCTGGGGCATAAAAGATGAGGACTAGGCTGTAAGGAGTAAGGTTTTTTCCGCCCGCCGCCGAGTCTTGTCCCGCCGCTGCGCCAGCCCCAAATAACACACAGAGACTCTGTATATGATATAATTCTGTTGGCCAGTTACTAGTTTCTTATCGGCTAGCTCTGTGTTAATTATTAACCCATTTCTATGTATTTCCATGTGGTCTTACCAGCGAGAGGCGGCTGGCGGTTCTATTCTCTCCAGACTCTCCATGTTCCTTCTTCCTCCTTCCTATTTCCTCCTTGTCTCCTAGTCCCTCCTATCTTCCTTTCCTATTGGCCAACAGTGCTTTATTCATTAACCAGTATGAGAAACATATACAGAATGACATCTCCCATCACTAGGCCTTGTAAGTTCATAATGCCTGTGCATGAAGCTTTGTGGGACAGAAAGTCAGCTTCATTCTCTGTGTGCCTGCCTCACTGCTCCCCCACACACTCAAACACACACACACACACACACACACACACACACACACACACACACACAGGTGTCATGGAGCCCTTCCCCCACCTGGACCTAGTTGGAAGCCACTGCTTACTTCCTTCTTGCTGGATTTCCATCCTATAATAACCTCCTCCTTTCATGTCTTTTAACTCTGGTTTTCTCTTGACAGGACATAATTCTACTACTTAAGCATCTGAGTTTACTTGATACAGCCCTTAAGGTTTATTCTGAGGCATGTGACCCAGGGGCCTTGTATGGGGATCTTAAGTGATCCTAAAGGTCTACATATTTAAGACTTGGTCTCGGGAATGGCTCTACTGGGAGGCTGTGTGATCTTTAAGAGTCAGAACTTATGAGGAGGTCTTTGGGTCACTAGGGCCATGCTCTTGAAGAGTATCATGATGCTACAACAGCTTCTTCTTCTCTCCTTCATTTCCTGGTCATGAAATGATTGGTTTTACTCCACCACGTGTTTAACAAGACCAAAAATCAACAGGACTAACTGATCATGGACCCAAACCTCTATCTACAATCCAAATAAATGTTTTTGCTCTATAAGTTGATTACCTTATATACTTCTTATAGTGACAAGAACCTGACTAGGACAATTATGTAAACATACCCAGGAACTATGGAAAGTTAATGTGCTGCTAGGAGCCCTTAACTAAGAAGGTGGAGTTGATGGATAAGTCCTTTTCACTTCCTTCCCCTGAACAAATTAACACGAGATGCCTTTCAGATCGGCCCCACAATATGAAGAAGTCAGCTGCAATTGAGGCCATCCCCGAGATGCCTCAGAAATGCATTCTAGGATTTGCTCCCCATCCTTCCTCCTCTCTATCCTCCCTGCTTCCCACATGGACACAGTAGCTCATTAGCTTTCTTCACACTCCGTCTCCTGGGAACCCAGGTTAAGATACCTTGTGTTAAAAATCCTCACTAGATTTATGTGTAGATATGTGTCTTCATTGCATGTTGCTGTATAACAAATTGTGGTCCAATATAATGGAGGCCAAAAGTAAATAAAAAAAAATGTTGAGGAAGGGTGTGGGGAAGAGGACATGTGTGAATGAAAATGGAAAAGAGATTAGAAGTTACAAGAGGAGACTGGGGATGGGGTGAGGGTGGAGATGATGACGGAAAGGGAATCTACTAAGATCTACTTTGTTCAGAAATGCTATAATGATGTCTAATATCTTACATGCTAATTTAAAAATTATTAAAAAAACAAACGCACACACAAACAATAAAAATTGATTAACTCAGTTTGTATGGATCAAGCATTATGTAGCAGTTTAGCTGAGAGGTCCTAGATTAGCATATTCAAGTCGTTGTTGTCAAGCTATCATAGGGGTGTTATCATCCAAAGGCTTGGGACTGGGGCTGGAGAGAGTGTCTGGAATATGCTCACCCATGTGCTCTTTCCCACGTGAGTGCTCCCTGGGCTGTTTGAATGTTCTCTGACAGGGTGGTTGTGAGTCATACTACCCAGAATAAGCGTTTGGGGAGAGAGTGACAGAGGTCACAGAACAGTGTATACCTTACATCCAAAGGTGCAAACTGTTACAGGAACTTCCATTCAAATCATTTGAAGCAAATCACTAGTTTCTACCCACAATCACCGGGAGGGGAATTAAGATGGTCTTAAAGAGAGAGAGAGATTTCAAAAAGTTATGATCATATTTCTGAAACACTGCATCATGTAAAGGGAATTTCTGCCTTATTCAATAAAATTGAATTTTATGGTGTACAAGATGCAAAGCCAGGCATTAATTTCATTGTCGAAGAAACAGCTGATACAGGAATTCTGAGTTTTAAGAGTTCTAATTGTTGCAGAAGAGGAGAGAGCTGGTGTCTTTGCATTCAGGGATTATTGAATGGAGGAGCAGCATTTGAACCCATAGCCCAGATGACTCTGACAATGCTGACAACTATCAGTCAAGGATGGAGTAATTTCCACTTTTGGAAATCATGTACAACTTCAGCAGGGAGGGAATATTTGATATGAGCTTTGAAAATGTACACAATTTTGATAAGCAGATCTTTAGTGGAGGAGAACCCATCTCTCTGTGATGGAGGGAGGGCAAATCCAAGGTCCCCAGGAGGGAGATGTTAATTATTGTAACTGTCAATACTTCCTGTCACATAGGAAGAATATTCAGTTGACATCAATGAGCTTCAGTGTGTGTGTGTGTGTGTGTGTGTGTGTGTGTGTGTGTGTGTGTGTGTACATGCACCCTCTCTCGCTCTGCACAATGTGGATAATGATGGTGGATGCTGTTCTGTCTGATGAGTTTTCTCTGTCATTCAGTTAATCCTAACTCTCCCACACAGGCTCTGGGGAGCCTGTCAATCAAGTTCCTTGCTCCTTGGGTTTTGGACTGGTGACTACATGACCCAAGACAGGCTACTATAACCAAACAGACATCCTAAGGTTTTAGTCATAGAAGAACTTGAAAAATCTTTTTCTTTTCAAGCTCAGCTGAGGTTCTTCAGCCTATGGCTGCCTGCCTGGGATGTGTCCTCTGCACAAATAAAGCCCATTTGCATGGGAAGATGAGTGCAATAAACCAATGTCTTCAGCTGAGTTCCTAGAAACTGCTTTTCCCCTAGACTTCCCAGTTTCATGAACCAGTAAATTTCCTAATAATTTATATCATATAACTATTTGAACTGATATATTTATAACCCTTAATGATGAAAAGGCCACATGTGAACTCTGAATGTTGAATAAGAATCCAACCTTGTCATTATAATGTCACTGGTATTGTCTCCCACTGTCCCTTTAACTTAGATGGTGGGACTGATTTTCCTCAGTGACTAGTTGAAAGCCTCAGGGAGTTTGATGAGTTTTCTGATTACTACTGAGTAGTATGAGGAACCTCAATCCAATCATAAAATGTTCAGTACCAGCTCTAGTGTGAAGTCGGGGTTCATGCTTGCTCCAACTTGGATATGATACTGGCAGGACGCGTCATGGTCATTTTCCTGTCACATCATCTCCCTTTCCCCCATCCTGGTACATGAACTTTTATATCTTTGGGGTAGAATCAAGGAGAGGGGTCCAAGCCACAGAACTCACTTTGGTAATAAGTCCAGTCCACTTGGTCTCTTAGCTTGACAGATATTCAAGATGTACAACTATGGGAAAGTGCTTTCAACCTTGAATGTACCCCTGGCTCTGTGGCTGATCAATCACTCCCTTTCCACCAACAAAAATAAACAAACCTCTATTCCATATGGTTCTTCCTCCAATCTTAGAAGTCCAGCCACACCTTCAGCTTCTTGCCCATATGAGTAATCTTTGTGGGAACAACTAAGATGGCTCAATACTGACTTTCTCCAGTGGGAGTCATATCTGGTCTGAAAGGCCCCTGCATCATTTTTGCCCTTCATACCAGATGAGACTTCATCCTTCACTCTGTTGCTGCATCAGCTACCATAAATCCTACCATTATGTAGCAGAGGAATGCCCTGGAGCTCTCTAGGATTGGGACATCTTACCTTATCCCAGGTGTGGGTATGGAACTCTAATACTGTATCAACAGCTCACTCAAAAGCCTCTTATTTCCCTGAAGACTTGCCACAAAGGAGCCAGGGTGGGACTCCTTTTTGGGGAGTGGAGCCACACACTGTCCCTGAAGAAGACCCACCTCAGCAGCCCTTCAGTCACTGTTGTTACTTTCACTGAGGGGGACCATCTCAAAGTTCCACATCTGCTATGGTACCTCCTTTGGAATATAGTTCTCACAGTGTTCAAACCTCCACAGAAACTTCACTTAGCACACTGTTCCATAACTTGCTCTTTGGTCACTATGAGGATCCATACAGATAGACAAATAAGGCAGTAAACAAATGCAGAAATACTAATGTAACAGGGGAAGCCATATTAGTTTGTGATTGTTAGGTCCAGGGAAAAAGAAGGGCTGTGCTTTTTCAAAGCAGACTTCAGGTGGCTGTGATGAATCAGCTGGGAGTCAGGGAAATGTTGAGGCAGAGGCATTGTGCTTGTCCCGGTGATCAAGGATCAGGCCCCAGAATGAACAAGGATCACTGTGTGTAGAGGACCTATTTCGTCCCATTGTGAGCATGCTTTCCTAGCCTTTGAGTTCCAGCTGTGTCCTTTAGGTCTCTGACATAAGTAGATCAGACATTTCACTATTGTTAATTGTCCTGGAACTTTGTCCAAGAACTTCAGGAATTCTTGCATGAAAGTGGGGCAAAGCATTGGCAAGAGTCAAAGCTGTCTGCCCTGTATCCACCAGAGCTTTGCCCTGTTCATCTTATGGAACAGAGTATGGTACCCTGTATGATTTCATTGGGAGAAAGAAGGGATTCTGTTTCCATATATCATCCAAAAATCACTGAACCAGAAATCCTCCTGCCTCTGCTCCAGTGTGCTGAGACTAAAGGTGTACACTACCACCACGGCAGTCTTAAGTGACCACAGGATGTATTATCAACTTTGGGTGCAAGAGCTAGAATGTAAGAGATACTTTCATCATAATGTCGCATCACCACAGCCCAGTACGACTGTGACGCACCACCAGTGCCTCTTATAATGCAGGTGGTTTCAGACACTAACTCTAATATTCACAACACCCAGCAAGAGTTAATTGTATGCTGATGTCACTATGACTCTGAGAGATGAAGTGACTTGCCCAAGGTTCATAGTCAACATTTAAACTACAGATGGACAGTTTAATATTTGCTACAGACCTCAGAAATGAGTAGTTCCCTTCTATTGCTTCTACTTGAGCTCTCAGAGGAGACTCCTTGAACTAAAAATTGACCTCCTCAAGACATTGTTCAAGGATAAAACCCTGTTCCTAACACCCAAGATATCCCCCGGGGATGTCTCTTCAAGCAAAATCCCTCACTGGGCAGGGTGGAGACGTCAGTGCCACCCTGACTGGAACCAGGGCAGAGTGTTGCCAAATGTACATGGAGACTTCCCATTGCTGCTCCTGTTCCAGCCACTTGACAGTCTCTTTAGCTGTGCACACTAACAAATGTCTTGATAGTGAGGTTTTCAGGCACGTGGAGGCTGCAGAGAGACTAGAAACACTGATGGTGTTTTCCAGCTTTCACGGAGGACAGTTTGAGTCTCCTCTTTCTTCCAAAGCCATCTTAACATTTTGTGTTGAATTTTTTTGTTTGTTTGTCTGTTTGTTGTTTCCCCTGGGAGCCCTGACAACAGGACACTTTGACTTCCTTATTAAGAGTGTAGACCCAGACATAAGTGTGTTAGAGAGAAGAGTGAGTAGAGACAGGCTCAGAAAGAACGTTTCGACGCCAACAACAAGGATGCCAACCAAATGTGCTAACTTAGAAAGAGTTGTGTCAGCAGTTTCCACCCCTGAAATACATCAAGCTGTCAGGGAGGCAGGCAGCCTCCCCAGGATAAAACCTTTGGGGCTCCTCTCCACCTCACCTGCCCTTTCCTTTCACACCATCCTGAGAGTTTTTAAAGACACGCCCCTTTGAAGGTGTTATTCCCTTCCCATGGGGTCTGTTCCATTTATTGCTGAGGGTGGAGTTCATTGCTTCCCTCCCCAACAAACAGCCTCCTTCAGCACCCTAGCCAGTAGGACCAGGTAAGTCAAGCAATAAGTTATTGCTGCATGGTTTTCCTCTGGTTAACGAAAAGGCTCAACCCATCTGAGATGGCCACTCCATCCTGAGTTTTAAGGTGAAATTCTGGGAGAGACATCTGCTCTGGCCATGTAGGGCCAAGACACACACTGGCTCCTCAGGGGCACAGTTTGAGAAGGAGGTGTAGGGGTGGTGAGATGCTATAATGTTGGGGGTGGGAACTTAGGCCTGTTTAGCTAGCAAGCAGAGCTATGAGAATTAAAAACTCAGTAACAGTCAGCCTGGAGCAGTATCCATGGGTGGGCCACCCACCCACTCAAGGCTTGACTCTAGATTGTGATAGGACTATGTGTGACAAGCGAGGCCAATTCCTGTGAGAAAAATCCAGTGTTTAAAAAGTTTCTCTTTTCTCTGTAATGCATGAAACAGGGAGGGCCAGTGACATTTTTCAGTATGTTTCAACAATTCATAAGTCTAGGAAGTGATGATGGAACAGAGTGATGTAAAAGCCGCTGAAATTCTTACTCTCCCTTGTGAAATTCTGCCAATATTTTATTTTATTTCATGTGATTCTACAGAAATAATATGAAACAAACTTGGAATTGCCCCTCCATTTAGAGAAGTTGATATTTATGTCTGTCAAGATGCTATTACATGCAAAATATTGCCTCATGGCTTGAGACTAGAAGGAAGTAAAAGAATTGGCTCCTCATAATGTTTGAAAAGTTCTGGAGTTGTAGGGAAATGCAAGAGGTAAGTATGGTCCTTCAGCACCTGTAAAGGGCATTTGTGAACAGTCTCATGTTCGTTAGCAGCAGGGGTCTGGGGCACACGTGGCTTGGCTTGGCGTTGGAGGTGCTAAAGTGTTGAGACAAATGCTGACCCAGAACTCCCCCAGGGTGAACATGGGTGAAGCTGGGCAATGAGAAGAGCTCATTGCAAGGAATGTTCCCTGGAGCCATTAACCTCTTGGTGCCGGCCCCACTTTCATGGGCTCCTGGAGGATCTCTCAAGTCCGCCAAGACTTTTTGTCTCCTCTCCTCCCAGGCATCTATTTCTGACTCAAAGCTCTAGCCAAGCCAGACCATCTTTTGTTTGTGTCTTCAGGCACATATCATCTTGAACCCCTTACTTCCTACCTGGCTTCTGAGTTAGGAGTCTCTTTGTTAATGGGAAAGAAAGACAACAGGGGACAGCTGAAGGCCAGCCTGTGCTTGAAACAGCCAGTCCTGCAGCCCTGGACACAGACACAGGCAACAGTCCACATTCTCCTTTGCCTTATGTTGGATAAACACTGGCTTAAACAAGAAAGAATGTGCTTTGATGTGCCGAGAGAGCCCCCACCCACTCCCAGAATGTCACATAAGAATTCTCTGCAAATGAGAAAGCAGCATGTTTGAAAGGCTGGGTGATTTGGAGGGTTGAGACCCTAAGTGAGACCCTTATTTTTATCTGATTAATAATTAATTATTAATGTTCAACTCTGTTTAGAGAGTACCCATACACAGACAGACTTGAACCCCTGAAAATATATTTAATGTGTGTGTGTGTGTAAGAGAGAGGTGTGTGTGTGTGTGTGTGTGTGTGTGTGTTCATGTACAGGTGAGTGCATGTGTGCACATGCATGGTGGAGGCCAGAAGTGAGCATCAGTGTCTTCTTTAGTTTCTTTCAGGTACTTTTCTGAAACTGTCTCTCAGTAAACTGAGAGCTCCATAGACTGCCTGGCCAACAAAGCCCCAGGATCAACCTGCCTTCCTGTGTCCTTTCATCTGGAGATCTGTGAGTGCTTGTCCCCCAGGTCCTCCCCTGACTGTGTACATGTTCATGTCTTTTTACCTTTTCACTAAAGCAGCATGGCCACACATAATTCAAGATGACTGTGGTTTTCAGAACGCCATTCATTCCACACAAATATTGGAAAAGCAGGATCAATTTAACACTTGATCCCTTTCAGAGAAGTTAAGCTCACTCCTCCCCAGCCTAGAGTTCCCATCCAGAGTAGGCATCACTGTTGAAGATCAGAAGGAAAATAACTCTGTGGAATTCCAGTTTGCACATGGACTTTCACCGGGTGAGGTGGGAAACAGGAAAACAGACAACAGATTCTTTCAGTAAGTCAGAAAGGAGGGTGGTGGAAAGAAACTGTGTGGCTTCCAGGCCTTGGGAGAAGAGAAGAGTCCCTCCCAGCCTTTGACGTGGTGACTGGGTATGGTGGCTTGAATGGGAAATGTCCCCGAAAGGCTTGTTCCTTTGAATACTTGATCCTGGTTGGCAGTGCTGTTTGGGAGAGTATGGAACCTTTAGGGGGTAATGTTGCTGGAGGAAATCTGGGTGTGGGCTTTGAGAGTTCCTATCCTTGCACCCCAGTTTGTCTGCTTTTCCTGCTGTGTGTTTGCAGCTGAAGAGGTGATCTTTAGGCCTTCTGCTCCAGCTGACTGCTGTCATACCTCCCCCATCATAAACTCTTTCTCTGGAAGTATAAATGCAAACAAACTCTTTCTTCTATAAATTGTCTTCACGGTGTTTGATCGGCAACAAAAAAGTAACCAATGCACTGTGTCACACAGAAGGAAGATTTTCATCAATGAGACCCATTTTGGATATATTGCCTTACTGTGGTGGCTAGCTTTAATTGTCAGTTGGACACAGTGTAGGATAGGCTGAGAAGAGCATCTCAGTCAAGGGGAATCTATATTGCATTGGCCGGTAGGCATATCTTGGGGGCGCTATTTAAGTTCATTTCATATGTCTGAATGTTTTTCCTGCATTTAACAGACCACATTGTTTTCACGGAGGCCAGAAAGGTGCTGGGAGTCAAACCTGGGTCTTCTGGAAGAGCATTAAATGCGTATAATCACTGAACCATTTCACAATGTCCTAGAGAGATTTTTTTAAATTAATTAATATGGGAAGATCCCCTCCCCCAACTGTGAACAGCACCACTCCCTAGGCAAGGGTCCTGAATGGTCTAAGAGAGGAGAAGTCTAGCTAAGAACAAGCAAGTGAGCAGGCAAATATATATGTGTACTTACTTCCCTTTTGACAGAGACTAGCTGTTTCAAGTTCCTTCCTTGACTTCCTTACAATGATGGACTTTGCTGGGATTCTGAGTTAAAATAAACCCCCTCTCTACTAGGTTGCTTTTTGCCCAGGTATTTTATCATAGCAATAGAAATGAAACTAAAGCAGTTAGGATCCAGGTGTACATTTTCTTGTGCAATTCCATATGAGAGTTTAAGGCTCCAAGGAGAGGGTTTAGCTAGAGACCCAATTTCGGAGTCAGCATAATATAGCCTGGAAATTAGAGATGGGAGATTCTAAGAGCAGAACAGACAGCAGTGTCAAATATCTCAGGTATTTGAGGCTTGGTATTCAACAATACATAAAAAAAGAAGCACTATAACTAAAAATATAAATATTTGGTAGGTTGCTACTTTGTAACAATCTGTGACTTTGGCTCTCTTCCATCAGATAATCTCCTCTTTACACGGAAATCTGAAGTTGTAGGTCAGGCCTTAACAGAAGTTTATCTCGATGCTTGACTATATGTACACTAATACTATTATTGCTATTGTTGCTTTTATTTTAAATATAAACTCTTTAGAGATAATTGTTTCTTTTTCAGCAGTGTTTATTAATATAATCCTAGGCAGTCCCTCTGTACAGCTGCTATCCTTGGCTTTGTCTTTTTCTCTAAAGTTATGTTGATTATAAGAAGACTATAAAACTAAAGAGGACAGAAATGAAGTTCAGGTCACCTTCACCCCACACAAGGTTGGTTCAACTGTGTTTTGGGAGAGATATTGAGAATGAGTGCATGTATAACCTCAACATAGTTTAGTACAAACGCAGGTATTATTGTTATTCTTTATCTTGCTAAAAAGTATGTGTTTGTCAAGTGTAAAGATTAGGTAAAATTACCAATGGGGCAATAGAGAATGGATAAACTAGTCTTCTTTGCAAAGAAAATTGCACAATGAGATTTTTACTAGTCAACAGGACCAGGCAGTTTAAGAGTCCCATTCAAGCTGGGTGTTGGTGGTGTACACCTTTAATCCCAGCACTTAGGAAGCAGAGGCAGGTGGATCACTGTGAGTTAGAGACCAGCCTGGTCTACAAGAGCTAGTTCCAGAACAGCCTCCAAAGCCACAGAGAAACCCTGTCTCGAAAAACCAAATAATAATAATAAAAAAAAGAGTCCCGTTCAATTGTCTTATAAGTGGACAGAATAAGATTGAATTGACAGGTGTGAAATACCCACAAGGGTTAAGGAGAACAAATAGCAAAAAGCAGTGTGAAAATAGATCAAAGATCTATGGTTGACTTTCCAGATTCATGAAGTTCAGACAGCTAGTGAGAAGATTCTTATCCCTCACCATATGTAGGGGTTAAAGCCGGGTGGTGACTGGCCCTTAAGAAGTTATTTACCAAAGGACATGTCTGTTCTTATCTCCTCCCCTTTGATAGTGTTGGGCCACTGGTTGTCACATTCCAGAGCTTCAACATCATCCCTTGTTATTTTGGTTCATGCCCAGCAAACTACATGCAAAGGTAATTTGTCTTCCTTTATGCATTCTTCAAGAGAAGCGACTCTCTGATGTGCTGATTCAAATATTTCACCTTGACTAGGTGTTTTGTCTTTCTGTATAATTAACAATATAGCATTGTAGTCTGTTTGACAGTCTCTTATGAGGTGGTTAATTGAAACAGCTTGCTTTCCCCACATCAATGTTAGTCTCCTCTTCCAGAAGATTAGCAGTCCTGGGTTCTACAGAAGTTTTGTGCTCTGAGAGCCCCACATGAGCAGCAGCCCACAAGACCTTGGTGGGATGTTTTGTTTTGTTTTGTTTGTTTTCTTGTTTCAAAGAAATGCCATGCATGGTATCTCAAATCATATGATCTTGTTCCTCGTTGCAGTGTAACTGCCAGGTACTTCATGAAATTACCTGTAATTCCTTTAGGCCCTTAGACTGGAAAAGAAGCCTTGTGAGGCCATGAGGCTCAAACTTTAGGCTCACCCAGAATACTTGGGAAAATTCCCATCTCAGATCTCCCCTAGAGGCCCTGCTTCAATAGATGCGGGTGGGGCCCACAGGCTGCATTTGTAGCATCATCTAGTCTGATACACATAGTCAACAGATCACAATGAGTGCTTAGATTGTCCATCCATGATGTTGGGGCTCTAACGAGGAATATGTTTCCTTCTTGAGAGCCACAAGTTCCTCTGCTGACTGGGAAACTTTGATGGCCTCAAAGGAAGGGAAGTTGGGAAAAATTAAACCAGTGGGGACTAATGCTGGATTGGAAAGCCCCTAGGGGATGATTGAAATCTGGCTGGTCCTTCCTGCCACAGCCATTCCTGCAGCCATGAGAATAGAGGAAGTCCAGGAAGAGAAAAGAAATGGTGATGGCCCTAGAAAAAGCTGGAAGATTTCTGCCAACCAACATGCCTGAGGGAACATCTCCCATGTGGAGAGCGACAATGTAGCCTGCCTGACATGTTAGATCTTTTGCACAGAAGCATACTGTGCAATTAAAGGGTTATTTAAGTTGGCAAAGGACAGATACACCCTGGAGCTATCTCAAATCACCACTGTACGTGCTGCATTACAAATTCCTTTCCCCTATAATGAGATTGATGACTACCTTACATGCCATCCTAGAGCCTTCATCCAGTAGCTGAAGGAAGCAGAAACAGAGATTCACAGCAAAGCACTGAGCCGAACTCCTGGAATCCAGTTGCAGAGAGGGAGGAGTCATGAGCAAAGGCATCAAGACCAGGCTGGGGAAACCCACAATAACAGCTGACCTGAGCAAGTGGAATCTCAGAGACCAGTCTGACAGCTGGGAACCAGCATAGAACCGAACCAGGCCTCCTGAATGTGGGTGTCAATTGGGAGGCCAGGGTAGTCTATGGGGTCTCTGGCAGTGGAATCAGTATTTATCCCTAGTGCAGGAATGGGCTTTGGGAGTCCATTCCCCATGAAGGGAGACTCTCTCAGCCTAAATACATGGTGGGGGGGGTGAGGCTAGGTCCTGAGCCAATTGATGTGACAGACTTTGATGACCCCCCATTACCCTCTCTAAGGAGTGGAGGGGGGGAGGAGGAGAGATAGGAGAGAGAGGGAACTGGGATTGTTATGTAAAATTTCATTGTTTTTAATTTAAATAAAAATTTTAAAAAATGTGTGTGACAAAGGGTTTCTTTCTCTTGTCCTAGAGGCCAATAGAGGCCAACACAGGAATGCTTCTCTCCCGTGTTAGTGCTGGGATTGATTATTAACTAAGATATGACAGTTTAATCCAGAGTCATGGACGACTAAAACTGGGGTTATTGCCCAGTCTGGTTGGGTTCCTCCTAAACTTTAAGATGTATAATCTAAGTTAGAGGAAGGATATGTGATTCACCAAAATGAGTGTCTTTGGGCAAAAGCTGGAACTAAAAGTAGGTCTCCTGATGTCAGTGCCCAACACTCACTGCCCAGAACCCCAAGAGCCTTCTGAATCAGCAGAGCTGCTCAGATGTGGTGGTTGGATAATGCTAGGTGTATTTTATCACTGAGTAACAGATGGCTGCTTTGCATTTGGCTTTGCCCACTTCAGATAATTCCTCACTGCCTTATGCAATCCATTTGTGAATGTGTGTGCATGTGCGTGTGCGTGCGTGCATGCATGCGTGCGTGTGTGCCTGTGTCTGTTTTCAGTTGTTATTCTTGCCAGTGATCTTTGCGAGGCAGTGTTTTTCCTAAACTAAGTACAATTACCATCTGGTGATTCAAAGATAGCAATGAAATTTCCGACAAAAGCTTTGTATGTAGGCCAGGTGGACTGGAAAATTCTCAGAACCTGGAAGAGAAGTTTTTGGATCATGATGTCTAATACTTTCTGCTGCAAATGAGGAAAACAAGACATTTTCTGGGTGTCTTGTGATGACCTAAGGAGCCAGGAAGAGCCCCTTGTCCATACAGAGTATGCATGGGTGTGTCCTTGCTGCGCATTCTTGCAGTAGAAGCTAGGGAGCATCAGGACTCAAGAGACTGGCAAAATGGCAGACATACAGCAGCGACACCATCCAGGAATGAGTCCTCCATTATGCCTCCCCTTGGTGCCCTACACTAACATGGTTCCCCACGCAATGGAGGCTCCCTCCATCAATGTATCTTAGTCATGTTCTTTTGCTGTGAAGAGACACCATGACCAAGGAACTTTGTAAGAGCAAGTATCTAAGTGGGGACATGCACACAGTTTCAGTGCTTTAGTCCGTTATCATCATGGTGGCAGATGAAAGCTGCTTCATGATCCACAGGCAGAAAGAGAGAAAAAGAGGGAGAGAGAAGAGAGGGGAACAGAGGAGAGGGACGGGGAGGGGAGGGGAGAGGAAACAGATAGAGAGAATAGGCCTGGCTTAGGAAACTCCAAAGCCCACTCCCAGCGACACACTTCCTCCAACAAGCCCCCATCTCCTAACCCTTGTGATTCTTTCAAACAAACAGCTCCACCAAGCATTCAAATATGGGAGCCTACGGGGCCATTCTCACTCAAACTGCCACAGTTTACTAGTGTAATAAACCAGCCTCTAGCTTCAGTCAGCTCCACAGAACAATCTAGTGGCTTCCAGCCTGTGAGGGATGCTTTCTCATCACCCTTGGATGCATGTATCTGCACTATTTCTGGCTGAACGTCTCCTACCCCAGACGCTTTTATGGCCAGGGTGAATTTCATGATGGGCAGCCAATGTGAAGGTCTCCCGCCTGTCAGAAGTGGCGTGAGCACACGGGACCCCAGTCTTCTCTATTTGTAGTGTGTGTTGGTGTCAGGCTGTCTCAGGAAAAAGCTTGGAACATACCCTGCTCACAGCAATGAAGCTGGGGGAAGAGGGTGCAGATGGTGAGGGTGCCAGGGTGACAGCCTGTGGGTGACAGTTTGCTTTGTATTCCTAATAGACTGACAGTTTTCTCTTTTTTCCCCCACTGAACCTTCCCTGGGATAAATGGGGACAGGGAGAGTGCCAGATGGAGTAGGGTTCCTTATCCTGGGGTCTGTGGATGTGTTTCCAAAGGAATGGGTACTGAAGCCCCTGGAACCTGTACAAAATTGGGCAAGTTTTGTGTTTATGTGTATTCTTCAGAACAGAGGATCTTTATTCCCAACAGAGTCCCTGACCCAAACATGCCAAGAACAACCAAGTCCATCTTCACACTCTGCGGAGGGAATGGCTTTCCATCTCCTTTTGAAAGAGGCGAGTCTGCCACAGCTGCCATTTTCTCTTAACAACCTTCTTGCTCATGCCTGGTGCTATTTTAAAGGAACGTGCTCCCTTAGGTAGCAAATTTATAACACAAGCCTGACTTCCCCCATGGTGTGTGGGTCTGTCACACACTGAGGTGTGCCGAAGACAGGCATTTGACTTTTCCACAGTTCAAGGCCATTTCTATTGTGAGCTACTGTTTTATGTATTATATTCATGTGTATGCATGTGGCAGACTTAATCTCAGTATTGGCTTAATATTAGGGAATCTCTTCTCCTTTCTTCTCATCCATCCATCCATCTGAGATAGGGCCTCATGTACCCCAGGCTGGCCTGAACTATTCATATTACTGGGATGACCATGACATTCATGACCCTGCTGCCTCAATCTCACCAGTATTGAGTTTTAGGCATGGATGTCATGCTGGTTTTATGCAATGCTGGGAACTGACTCAGTGATTCCTGTATGTGGGTAAGTACTCTATCAACTAAGCTACTCTCCCAGCTGACATTAAGGACTTTCTGTCCTTAGATGATTGTATGAGTTCTGAGACACTTGCTTAGGACTGAGGCAACTGCTGTGGATCAAGGAAATGGATATATGTGGAGATAGCCTGAGAGCCACCCTTTATCTTGCTGGACCTTTGGCTCTGGGGCCATGTTACCACCAAGCTGTCTGCCCCTTATTCCGGCCTGGGCACCGACTGTGCTCATGGTGAGCCTCAGGATCCACACGTGGCTCCATCTGCCCAAGCTAAGGTTTTACAGTGTGGCTTCCTTGCCCAGAAGTTTTGATCTAGAAAAAGGAATGTAGGCAAGTTAGTCTCTTTAAGGTCCAAGTTGCAAATTTTCCGGTTTATTTTCTGAAGTGTGAATTTTCACTTTGTGCAATCGTTTTTGACTTGAAATGTTAATATTCATGTTAGAGAAAACATACACACACACCCTCCCCACACACACAGACACAATCAAAGCATGTCCATGGTTCAGTTCTGCCCCCAAAGGCCACCAGTTTTTAGCCCCCACTCTAACAGCTTAAACTTAGGAACCCAGAGCAGAGAAGATCCCCTTCTTCTTCTCTATCTGTATCCTTACCTCTCCCCAGGCGATGAGCACAAAGTTGTCTACTACCCTGAGCAGGAAAAATGGGCTTGGGAGACAAGCAAGGATGGAAAGTGAGTCAATATTTCTAAAGTGTCCTTCCGTGCCTAGAAGTAAGTTTCTAAGAACAAGTACTATCTTTTAAAATAGTCTGCTTTCATATCCAGATAAGAACATAGCATATTTTCAATAAAGCAAATGTGCACACCAAATGCTCAGTGGAATTCTAGAGCTTTCCATGAGATTTCTTTCAGAATTGTTGACTCCAGTTCCTGAGGCCAGACTAAATAAATGAGAGACAGCTGAAGCCCTGGAATGTAAGTCACATGGGACCTGACCAGTTCCCGCTGGCCACACTTCACAATGTCTTAGCCTTTCCCTTCTGGGCACAAGGAAGCCAGGAAAGTGTGCTGCTTAAGGTGGGAACGGGGGTGGGAGGGGGGAGACAGTGGGGTGCAGAACTGAAAGCCAAGCTGGAGAAACTCGAAAGGCTCTTGTCTCGGAAGAACCCTGTCTGAGAGGGCCAAAGACAATATAGAAGAACAGCCCTTAGGTACACAGGTCAGAAATCAGGACAAGCCAAGGCTTGCAGGCATCATTTTGGGCACAATGCCTATATAAGAACCTGGGCTCTCTGCATGGACCCTGAAGCCTTGGAGAGTGCAACCAAGACTACTGGGACACCCTGTGTGTGGGATAGGAACTGTCCCTCTGAGGCACTGAGAGATCTCAAAATACAACTTATGTCACACTGCTAAGAGGCATGGGTGCAGACGTCAATGGATCTACCATGGAAATCCATACAAAAGTACAGATGGGCTGTGGGATGCTCGGAAACAAAAATGCTAGATGCCACGCCTGACAACCTTAGTTCAGTCCATGGATAGGTGGAAAAAGAGATCCAACTCCCCTAGGTTGTCCTCTGAGCTCCACACAGGGCTTTGGCATGTACGCTCTCTCTCTCTCTCTCTCTCTCTCCTTTCTCTTTTCCCCTCCATCCTGCTTTCTCTCTCTCCATCCCTCTCTCCCTCCTGCTCTCTCTCACATATGTACACATCATGCATAAATATGTATGTATATATATATATTTAAACAATAACAATTAAGTTAAAATAAATTTTTTTAAATATAGGAGAATAAGGCAAACATTAGAAGATTGTTTTCCAAATGGCTAAATTCAGATCAACACAGCATTTTTTTTATTTATAGGTTTATAATGATCCTATTGCTGCCTCTCCATAGCACCAGGTTGTAGCATGGCATGCAGAGGCAGTTTCTTAGGCCTTGATCTTTGCTACTTAGATTTCTAGTCTTACAACTCCTGTGCCTTCAGATCGTGGGATCAGAGCTGGGAGAGGAAGGGAAGATACTGAAGGGCGTGTCACAATATGCTGCCTTCCTCCAGGGCTTCAGGCAGCTGATATCATTCAGCTAGAACCAGGATCACCCCAATGTCTGGGGAGGTGGGTGTTCTAGCCTGCCCATGCTCAAATACAGAGCCAGTATTTGACATTTTGATACTGCCATTCTGACTTAGCCATTGTGACCCAACTACTTTGAAGTCACAAATATTTTCTTGGTTTGAAAAGTAATTGAAATTTTACCTTAAGAAAAACTTAATAATGCAAAACTTAACATTTCACCCTACCCATGAGCCTTGCCACAGAGGTGCCACGAAGGGTGCCGGTGCACAAAGCACATATTCAGAGGTTGGCAATGAGCCAGGAGGCTAGCTTGGCTTCAAGCTGATATGCTAAAATTAGATTCAGATGCATTAGAATATGGTTCCTATTAGCTCCAGATTCCACAGGCAACTAGTTATGTAACCAAAAAGCAGAAATTCGCATGCTCTTTCTGGGGGAGATAGCATTGTAGAGCTGAAAGGGAAAGAGAGAAAGGAAGGGAGGGGGAGAAAGGGGGAGGGAAGGAGGGAGATAGTGAGGGAGGGAGGGAAGGGAGAGAGGGAGGGAGAGAAGGGAGGTAGTGAGCTAGGGAGGGGAAGGAAGGGAGGGAGGGAGGAGAGGGGAAAGTGGGAGGGAGGAGGTGCTACATAAAGGAGGAAAATAAGTTCCAGGGTTACAGCAGAAAAGTATAATGGTGTGTACTTTGTGTCTTAGGCACAATGCTAACACAGGCACACATTCTCAACACATGAGGGGGAAAAAAAAACCCCTTTTCCTTGTCTTCTCTGGCACATCTGGCAGTTATGGGGCAGAAAGTGAGTGTTTCCCTTGCAACCAGAGCCCCTTAATTGCATAGACTAACCTGGCTTTTCTGGTCTCTTTACTTTTCTTCCCATTCTATTTCTCAGATGCTGCTGAGCAAAAGAAATCCCTGGAGCCAACCTAGAAAACCGAATCCATCTTAGGAATAGAAGCCAGGAGAGCTGGGATATTTGTATTTCAATATTGCCATGACAAAAATAGACAGGTAGGTTAATGTAATCGAATTGAAAACCCTGATATTAACTCACACACCTATGCACACCTGATTTTTGACAAAGAAGCTAAAATTATACAATGGAAAAAAGAAATCATCTTCAACAAATGGTGCTGGCATAACTGGATGCTGGTATGTAGAAGACTGCAGATAGATCCATATCTATCACCATGCACAAAACTTAAGTCCAAATGGATCAAAGACCTCAGCATAAATCCAGCCACACTGAACTTCTTAGAAGAGAAAGTGGAAGGTACCCTTGAATGAGTTGGTACAGGAGACTGCTTCCTGAACATAACACCAGTAGCACAGACACTGAGGTCAACAATTAATAAATGGGACCTCCTCCAACTGAGAAGCTTCTGTAAAGCAAAGGACACATTCAATAAGACAAAACGGTAGCCTACAGAATGGGAAAAGATCTTCACCAACCCCACATCTGACAGAGGGCTGATCTCCAAAATACACAAAAAACTCAGGAAGCTAGTTACCAAAACACCAAATAATCCAATTAAAAGTGGGGTACAAAACTAAATAGAGAATTCTCAATAGAGGAATCTAAAATCACTTAAACACACTTAAGAAAATGCTTAGCATCCTTAACCACCAGGGAAATGCAAATCAAAACAACTCTGAGATACCATCTTACTCCTGTCAGAATGGCTAAGGGCAAAAAAATACCAGCAACAGTTTATGTGGAGAGGATGTGAAGAAAGGGGAACACTCCTCCACTGCTGGTGGGAGTGCAAACTAGTACAGCCACTCTGGAAATCAGTATGGTGGTTCCTTAGGAAAACAGGAATTAGTCTACCACAAGATCCAGCAATTCTACTCCTAGGCATATACCCAAAAGATGCACATTCATACAACAAGGACATCTATTCAACTATGTTCATAGCAGCATCATTTGTAATAGCCAGAACCTGAAAGCAACCTAGATGTCACTCAACTGAAGAATGGATAAAGAAAATGAGGTACATTTACACAATGGAGTACTATTACTCAGTGGGGTGTGTGTGGGGGGGGAGACAATGGAATCTTGAAATTCACAGGCAAATGGGCGGAACTAGAAGAAACCATCCTGAGAGAGGTAACCCAGTCACAAAAAGACAAACACGATATGTACTCACTCATACATGGATTTTAGACATAGAGCAAAGGCTCACCAGTCTACAATCCACACCACTAGAGAAACTAGGAAACTAGGAGGACCCTAAGTGAGACATACATGGTCCCCCCAGAGAAGGAGAAAGGGACTTGATCTCCTGAGCAAATTGGGGGGGGGTAATACGAAAGAGAAGGGGAGAAAAGAAGGGGAGATAAGGGAACAGGAAGATTGAATTAGGGGAAGAACAGAGAAGAACAAGAAAAGAGATATCATAATAGAGAAAACCATTATAGGTTTGAAGAGAAATCTGGCACTAGGGAAAAGTCCAGAGACCTACAAGGGTGACTCCAACTAACAATCTAAGCAATAGTGGAGAGGCTACCTTAAATATCCTTCCCTGATAATAAGATTGATGACTTATATGCCATCCTAGAACCCTCATCTAGTAGCTGATGGAAGCAGAAGCAGATACCCACAGCTAAACACTGAACCAAACTCCTGGAATCCAGTTCCAGAGAGGGAGGAATGATGAGCAAAGGGATCAAGACCAGGCTGGAGAAACCCACAGAAACAGCTGACCTGAACAAGTGGGAGCTCATGCACCCCAAACTGATAGCTGAGAAACCACCATAGAACCAACCCAGACACATTGAATGTGGGGGTCAGTTAGGAGGCCTGGGAAGTCTATGGGGCCTCTGGTAGTAGATCAGTATTTAGCCTTAGTATACGAATGGACTTTGGGAGCCCATTCCACATAGAGGGATACTCTCTCAGCCTAGACACATGGGGGAGGGCCTAGGCCTTGCTCCAAATGATATGACAGATATGAAGATCCCCCATGGAAGGACTCATCCTCCCTGGGAAGCAGAAAGAGGATAGGATAAGGGGGTTAGTGGGTGGCAGGGGAGGAGGGTAGGGTGAGGGAACTGGGATTGACATTAAAAAACAAAAACAAAAACAAAAAAACTTGTTTCTAATTTAAATTTTAAAAAAGTAATTTTTTTGCCATGTTACATATTTAATATAAACTGAAGTAGTGCCGGTTTATTAATAAAGGACATTTAATAATGTTATTAAATAAATGTTAAATCAATATTTTAAATTGTCCATTTTTTGCCTGAGCACCACATTGCTAGGCTCCTAAGGTGCCAAAGGTCTTGGGACGAAGCTCTTTCCTGACCAAGAGTGATTATCCTGGTGGTGAAGGAGCCCGGGAAGAACAGAGCGGAAAATGATGGCTGAGGAACACTGGGGAAAACTCACTTTAGAGTTCTGCAAAGTTCATGGATAGGACTGGGGGGAATAGACACTGACAGTCAGGAGTTTGCCCAGTGCCTGCCCTCAGATGAGCTCTAAATCGTCCACCTTCTCACTCCTGCCAGCATTGCCCTCGGGGTTCTTCCTTTTTCTTCCTCTCTGCTGAATGTATATTATGCATTTAATATACATCCAAGGCTTAAGGCAAAATCTTAATGGGAGTCTAGACCCTTGTCTCTTAGGCCCAGGTTCTATTAGGAATAAGCTGATAATGCGTGTTTAGAGCCAGTTGTTACAATTTTATCTGAAACAGTCCCCCACAGGCTCATGGTTTACATATTTGGTCCCCAGTGCTGGGTCTGTTTTGGGAGGTTCTGGGATCATTAAGAGGTGAAGCCTAGCTTGAGGAAGTAGGTCAGCGAAGAAGGTCGTTATAGGTAATTACCCTGGCTGCTTCCTGTCACACTCCACTTCCTGCCAGCCATGTGAGCAATTGCCCTCTGCCACACCCTCCTGCTGCCTGTTGTCTTGTTCTGCAGGGCACAGGGTCAGGCATTCACTGATGAACCCTCTGAAACTGTGAGCCAAGACAAGCCTTTCCTTCCTTAAGCTGTTCTGTCCCGAATTTTGGTCACAATTATTCAAAAGTAAATCTTTTTTTAATGAAGTTTAATTTGGGGCATTTCAAGTTTTCAAGTTTTAACCTGATGAAAAGCAGGCAGACATGGAGTCTGGAGCTTGCATGGTTCTGTCTTGGTAGCATTTAGCCTGGTCTTCCAAAGCTTCCCAATGAAGTGCTAAGAAAAGATACAAAAGAGATATTATGAAGATCAAGAGGCTATCTGCTGTGGTTGAGTGGGGATTTGTACTGGAGGGAACTTCCACTAAAGGATGCCCTGGTCAGTGAACTGGATGTGTGCAGAAACACACAGAGTAACAGGGGAGCTGATGCCCTTTTCTGGCAATGCACATATGCAAAAACTCATACACATAAAATAGAAATATTAGAAAAGAAATAGAAGCCCAATATCTTTTCATGCCATGTGTTATTATAGTTTGCAGGATTCACACCTTGGTGTTCTACTCCACAACACAGGGTTCCTAACACCCTTAAGCATTTCCTGATGAGAACATCTTTTATTGTTCATCGCTAATCCCCTTCCTACTCTACCTAAATTCATGCTAATGTTGTGTAGATCACCTGACTACTTCAGGATGATAACTGGTCATTGGAAAGTTCCAATGTGTGATGGGAGGGTGGAGACTTTCATCCCTGAAGAAGTCTGGAGATGAGGCCTCTCCAACTCTTTAGTATTGGTTGCCTACCCGAATTTTATGGGAAGACCATATGGCTGAAGGCACTATGCACTTTAGCCACAGGACTCAATGAAATCAAGCTGTTGTACTGACCTGGAAGCTTCCTCTCTAAAGACTGCTAGCATTCATTAGTACCTGAAGATGCTATGCAGGCTGCTGAGGAAGAAAAGACATCAAGATGAAATCTCAACATAGCTTTGATTTGACTTTTCTGATGGCTAGTGAAGTTGAACATCTTTCATGTTTACTGGCTATTTGTTTTTCATCTTTTGGAACTGTTCACTTCATTAGCCTATTTGTTGATTACAGGTTGTTTGACATCTTGTGGAGAAAAGAAAGGAAGAAGGAAAAAAAAGGAAGGAAGGACGGAAGGAAGGATAAAAAGGTTCCTCTAACTACAAAAAGAGCTCAGCTTGCAGCTCTCGGCAGACATTTTTATTACCTTCCTGATAGCTGGTGTACTGTTGTAGTATCGAATTCATTGTAGCCTACCATTTCCAGATAATAATGAACCTAGTTTGAAAAAGAAACGAGACACACCTTGGCCTTTGGCCTTGTGGTACTAAGATAACTGGATCTAGATGCCATAGGGAGGACTCCTTGAAAGTCTTTGTAAGCCTGCCGTCTCCTCTGCCTGAACTGTCTCAGCCCTGGCTGCCCTGATGCTGCCAAGTTCCCTTCCTTCTGTCTGGAATGCAGAGGTCATGGGCATAATGATGTTTCTTCTTCCTCAGTGGCAAAGGCATTTTGTCTTTTGGTTGTTTGCTCATTTGGGGGCATCTAGGAAGCAATGAAACTAAGAAATAAGGAATTTAACAAGAAATTGCATAATTTTGGAGCTTGTTACAATCTTTCTGAAACTAACCCTCAGTGGTAGACATGGTTAGGGACACTTTCAATTTCATTTAAAGCAGGAGAAGGGACCTGTTACCTTTTAAACAAAACAAAGTGGAAAAACAAAACCAAGAAGCAAACCTAGGCTGCCTTGCACAAGCCTCCTTCTTGGCTCTCCTTGGTGCTGGGATTAAGGGTGTATACTTGGCTACTGATTAACTTTTCAAAGAACTCAAAGTGTGTGCTGTTTATGTCACCTTCCAAAGTAAAGACAGTGGAAACAACAGAAGGTGTTGTTAGAAGGTGTAAAATAATAGTACAGGAGGATCTGCTCTGTGAGAGGAATAAAACCCCATAAGGAAAGACTAGAGAGCTGTGAGAGGCTAAAATATAGTAGCTGGAATGATAGAGAACACTGGTTAATCCAAGGTCAAGAGGCAGAGTAAGGTCAGCATGTGAAGCTCTACAGAGAATCGACACTAGAAAGTTAAGTACATAAGGTGGTCAGCATTTGTCTTCAGCAACTTTAAGATATTGTGAAGGAAAAAGAAAAGGGATGAAAAATAAAGATAAAATATAGTTATGAAGTACTGAAATCAGAGGTATGAGAAATAAAATCACACAAATACAAGCAGAAACAAAAATTATAATAACAAATTTTCTTGACCTAGAAATGGTTTCTGCATAGTGAAGTAGTTTGCCATGGAATAAAAATGACCAAAGGGAGAGAAATTAATTTTATCCACACCTGATACTCCTGTTTGTGGGTTTAAACTATTATTTACAAAATACTTTTGATGCATGGGGAAAATGTGTACAATAAAATAGTAAGTGAAGAAGGCAGAACACAAAATAGTATGGAGTTTAGCATAGTATTGATGTCACAAAACATAATCTCACAGATCTTAGGGACCACCATGACTAAAAGCATACTTCTCGATCACAGCACACTCCCGCATGCTCAGTGAGTTGCTTGGCGGCAACTCCATGTCTCCCTGGTGCTCTGTTGTCTGCTCAGTCCTCTCCATGAAGCTAATGGAGGAAGGAACAGTGTGGGAAGGGCACCTTTACTTTGCTACAGTTGTGTACCAGAGTGACATTTCCATTAGCAAAGGTGATCCCATAAGGACATGAAAGAGTTTCAGATTCCTTCAAGCTGATGATGACATAACCTAAATGACATGCTATCCTAGTAAATGGCTCAAAGTTTGGTGAGGCTGGTGGGCCTTGTGTCTTGTGAAAGTCTTATAAAATTTGTGTGGCACATGTAACTGTGTACAATACATGTACTCAATGGTGATAGTAAAGCAGTGGTTCTCAACCATCCCGATGCTGTGACCCTTTCATACAGTTCCTCCTGTTGTGGTGACCCCAACCATAAAGCTGTTTAATTGCTTCTCCATAGCTGTAATTTTGCTAGTGTTATGAATCATAACATGGATATCTGTGTTTTCCAAGAAAGTCTCCTCTTACTTCTATAATGTATGTGTGAGAGAAGAGACAGAGGGATAAAAATACACAAAGACAGAAATAGAAAGACAGAGACAGACAGACAGAGCTAGAGAGAGAGACAAAGACTCACTGGATTTATGAGGTTGCTTGCATGAGCACAGAGGGACAGATTGGGAGTTATTTACTGGCACATAGACATGTTACCAGGGACCATGCCACTTACGAAAATGACCCCCCTCCTTAGGAAATCATTAATTACTACCAGTTCCTCATGAAGGATGGGGCTTGTGAGCCCCATGAGATGTTAACAGGCTCCCCATCTTATACAGGTAAGCCATACTGCTCTGAGTTCGTGGATGTAACAAGCATTCTACATCCAGAAGATAGTGTTTCACAGCACTCTTCCCCGTCCTCTGGCTCTCACATTCTTTCTGCCCGTCCTTCTATAATTCTGCAATGTTCCCTGAAACTTTAGGGTGTGGTATAAATGCCCCATTTAGAGCTGAGCATTCAATAGTCATTTACACTTAGCCCTTTGACCAGTTATCAGTGTGCATTAACCACTGCCCACTGCAAAAACAAGCTTCTCAGGCCACTAGCAGTACTAATCTATGGGTATACATATAAATATTTGGAAGGCAGTTTGACACCAAGTCTATTTTGTAAGCCACCAGGGCTTATGACCACCCAGCTATGGGCTTTTGACCAGGTTCACAGTACGAGGTATGAATTCTCAAATTGGTTGGTTGCACCCATAACAGACATGCCACCTTTATACCAGTGGGCACATCTTGCTTTCAAGCTGGTATTGTATCTCATAGGGGTCACATCTGGGTAGGACAATTGTTAATGCTTCTCCCCCAGCAGCCTACAGGACACCCTCTCTCTCCCCTTTCCCCCCTCCGTGTGTGTGTGTGTGTGTGTGTGTGTGTGTGTGTGTGTGTGTGTGTGTGTGTGTGTGTGGTGTACATTCATGTATATGAGATGCATGAGCCATGGTGCACAGTGGTGATCTTTGGACAACCTTGAGTGTCAGTGTTCACTTTCCACCTTGTTTGAGAAGGGTCTTTGTGTTTTCCCACTGTGCACACCAGGGAAGCCAGGTAAAGCTTGCAGGATCTTCCTGTTTCTGCCTCTCATCCCCTTCTAGGACACTGAAATTGGAAAAGCTAGTGCTGTGTGTCTAACTTTTATGTAGGTTCTGGGAATTCAAACTGAGGTCCTTTCATTTCACAGCAAGCACTTGAACCACTGGGGCATGGCCCCCATCCTCCTCAATATGCTGCTGCTGCTGTTGTTGCTGTTGTTGTTGTTGCTGCTGCTGCTGCTGCTGCTGCTGCTGCTGCTGCTGCTGCTGCTGCTTCTGCTGCTTCTTCTTCTTCTTCTTCTTCTTCTTCTTCTTCTTCTTCTTCTTCTTCTTCTTCTTCTTCATATTTCTTTTTTTCTATTTTTTTAATTTACATTTGAAACAAGGTTGTTTTACATGTCAATCCCAGTTCCTTCACCCTGCCATCCTCCCCTGTTACACCCACCAAACCCCAGCCCATCCCCTTTCTGCTCCCCAGGGAGGGTGAGGTCTTCCATGGGGAGTCGACAAAGTCTGCCATATCATTTGGGGCAGGGCGTAGGCCCTCCCCCATATGTCTAGGCTGAAAGAGTACCCTCTATGTGGGATGGGCTCCCACAGTCCATTTCCATACTAGGGATAAATACTGATTCATTACTAGAGGCCCCATAGACTGCCCTAACACCCACATTCAGGGGGTCTGGGTCGGTCTTATGCTGGTTTCCCAGCTATCAGTCTGGGGTGCATGTGCTCCCCCTTGTTCAGGTCAGCTGTTTCTGTGGGTTTCTCCAGCCTGGACTTGACCCCTTTGCTCACCCTCCCTTTCTGTAACTGGATTCCGAGAGTTCGGCTCAGTGTTTAGCTGTGGGTATCTGCTTCTGCTTCCATCAGCTACTAGATGAGGGTTCTAGGATGGCATATAAGGTACTCATCAATCTCATTACCAGGGAAGGGCATTTAAGGTAGCCTCTCCACTATTGCTTAGATTGTTAGTTGGAGTCATCCTTATAGATCTCTGGACATTTCCCTAGTGCCAGATTTCTCCTTAAATCTATAATGGCTCCTTCTATTATGATATCTCTTTTCTTGTTCTCTTCTATTCTTTCCCTGACGCAATCTTTCTGTACCCTCATGCCCACCTCTTTCCTCCTCTTCTCCCCTTCTTCCTCTCCCCTCTCTCCATGCTCCCAATTTTCTCAGGAGATCTTGTCATTTTCCCCTTCTCTGGGGAACCATGTATGTCTCTCTTAGGGTCTTCCTTGTTTCCTAGTTTATCTGGAGTTGTGGATTGTAGGCTGGTAATCCTTTGTTCTATGTCTAAAATTCACATAAGAGTGAGTACATACTGTGTTTGTTTTTTTGTGGCTGGGTTACCTCATTCAGGATGGTTTCTTCTAGTGTCATCCAATTGCCTGCAAATTTCAAAATTCCATTGTGTTTTTCTGCTGAGTATACCCCATTGTGTAAATGTACCACATTTTATTTATCCATTCTTCAGTTGAGTGGCATCTAGGTTGCTTTCAAGTTCTGGCTATTACAAATAATGCTGCTATGAACATAGTTGAACAGATGTCCTTGTTGTATGAATGTGTATCCTTTGGGTGTATGCCTAAGAGTGGAATTACTGAATTTTGAGGTAGACTAATTCCCATTTTCCTGAGAAACCATCATACTGATTTCCAAAGTGGCTGTATCAGTTTGCACTCCCACCAGCAGTGGAGGAGTGTTCCCCTTCTCCACATCCTCTCCAGCCTATACTGTTTTTGGTGTTTTTGATTTTAGCCATTCTGACAGGAGTAAGATGGTATCTCAGAGTTGTTTTGATTTGCATTTTCCTGATGGCTAAGGATGTTGTTGAGCACTTTCTTAAGTGTCTTTAAGCCATTTTAGATTCTTCCATTAAGAATTCTCTATTTAGTTCTGTACCCCACTTTTTAATTGGATTATTTGGTGTTTTGGTAACTAGTTTCTTGAGTTCTTTGTATATTTTGGAGATCAGCCATCTGTCAGATGTGGGGTTGGTGAAGATCTTTTCCCATTCTGTGGGTTGCTGTTTTGTCTTATTGACTGTGTCCTTTGCCTTACAGAAGCTTCTCAGTTGGAGGAGGTCCCATTTATTAATGGTTGATCTCAGTACTGTGCTACAGTTCAAGAAGTGGTCTCCTGTACCATTTGTTCAAGGGTACCTTCCACTTTCTCTTCTAAGAGTTTCAGTGTGGCTGGATTTATGTTGAAGTCTTTGGTCCATTTGGATTTAAGTTTTGTGCATGGTGATAGATATGGATCTATCTATAGTCTTCTACACACCATCATCCAGTTGTGCCAGCACCATTTGTTGAAGATGCTTTCTGTTTTCCATTGTATTTTCCATTCCATTTTCATCAAAAATCAGGTGTTCATAGGTGTGTGAATTAATATCAGGGTTTTCAATTTGACTACATTGGTCTACCTATCTACCTTTGTGCCAATACCAAGCTGTTTTTTTAGGACTATAGCTCTATAATAGAGTTTGAAGTCAGGGATGGCAATGTCCCACGAAGTTCCTTTATTTTACTGGGTTGTTTTGGCTATCCTGTGTCTTTTGTTTTTCCATATAAAGTTGAAGATTGTTCTTTCAAGGTCTATGAAGAATTGTGCTGGGATTTTGATGGGGATTGCATTTGAATCTGTAGATTGTTTTTGGCAAGATTGCCATTTTCACTATGTGGATCCTACCTATCCAAGAGCATGGGAGATCTTTCCACTTTCTGGCATCTTCTTTAAATCTTTCTTTAAAGACTCAAAGTACTTATTATATAGGTCTTTCACTTGTTTGATAAGCATTACCCCAAGATATTTTATGTTGTTTGTGATGTTTCTCTGATTTCTTTCTCAGCCCCTTTATCATCTGTATATATTAGGGCTATTGATTGTTTTGAGTTAAACTTGTGTCCTGCTACTTTGCTGAAGGTGTTTATCAGCTGTAAGAGTTCCCTGGTAGAGTTTTTTGGATCACTTATATAAACATCATCTGCAAATAGTGGAAGTTTGACTTCTTCCTTTCCAACTTGATCTCCTTTTGTTGTCTTATTGCTCTAACTAGAACTTCAAGTACAATATTGAAGTGATATGGAGAGAGTGGGCAGCCTTGTCTTGTTCCTGATTTTAGAAGAATCACATTGAGTTTTTCTCCATTTAGTTTGATGTTGGTTGTATATTGCTTTTATTATGTTTCGGTATGTTCCTGTTATCCCTGATCTCTCCAAGACCTTTATCACCAAGGGGTGTTAGATTTTGTCAAAGGCCTTTTCAGCATCTAGTGAGATCATCATGTGGTTTTTGTCAGTTTGTTTATGTGGTGGATTACATTCATGGCTTTGTATGTTGAACCATCCCTGCATCCCTGGGATGAAGCCTACTTGGTCATGGTGGATGATTTCTCTGATGTGTTCTTGGATTCAATTTGCCAGTACTTTATTGAGTATTTTTGCATCAGTGTTCATGAGGGATTTTGGTCAGTAGTTCTCTTTCTTAGTTGTGTCTTTGTGTGGCTTGGGTATCAAGGTAATTGTGGCCTTATAAAAAGAGTTTGGCAATGACCCTTCTTCTATTGTGTGGAACACTTTGAGGCTCAATATGCTTCTTAAATCTGCATCTTCCAGGTCTTTTTTACACCTTGATCATGTATTTCACAGGTCACATAACCATGCAGTTTTAGTCATCCAGTCAGTGGTAATCTGGTAAAGTAGTCCAGCCATTAAGACTCTCTTGTAACTGCTGTGAGGCAACCATAGCACAAGGCTTATGAATTCCAGGGCAGGTAAAGCTGTATTCATACTGCTCTGCCCTTCACTAGCTCTGTCCCCTTTGACAAATTGCTTTACCTTTTGTTCCTCAATATTTTTTTATCTGTAAATCTGTAATGTAAAACCAATAACATCTATTTCCTGGGACAATGACCTTCCAGTGAAAAGATGTATATGTGTCCTATAAATTGTATACATTCTGTGACTATAAATGTGTAACGATAATGGCAGTAACTGTTAGCACTAATCTAGAAAGGAGAGCTTTGAAAAGAATAAAACAATAGCTCCATGGTGGTGGCTCACACCTTTAGTCCCAGCACTCAGGAGGCAGAGGGAGGCATACCTCTAAGAGTTTGAGCCCGGTCTGATCTACAGAGTGAGTTCCAGGATAGCCAGGGTTGTTTCACAGAGAAACTCTGTCTCAAAAAACAAAACAAAACAAAACAAACAAACAAACAAAAAAAGCTAATCAATAAAACCGAGGGATATAAGTCAATTGATAAAAACAGGGAGGAAGTCATTGCTGTACCAGGATGGAGGTGAGCCTACAGCTGACCTGCAGTGGATCAGGGAATTGAAAGGGAGGAGGAGGGAAGCAGGAGGGAACCATGTTGGTTTGGGCAGCACAACCTCTGAAGAAGACAAAACTAAGCAATATCTACTGTCTTAGTTACTTTTTTATTACTGTGATAAAGCACCATGACTAAGAAAATTTATGAAAGAAACCATTTATTGAGGGCTTACAATTTCAGAGGGCTAGAGGCCATGACCATCACGGTGGGAAGCATGGCAGCGGGCAGGCATGGTGCTGGAGCAGTAGCTGAGAGCTCATGTCTTGAGGCAGTCATGAGGCAGAGAGAGCACTCTGGGAATAATATAGGCTTTTGAGACCTCAAAGCCCATCCCCAGTGATGCACCTCCTCGGGCAAGGCCATGCCTCCTAATCCTACCAAAGAGTTCCACCAACTGGGGACCAAATATTCAAATATATGAACCTGTAGGACCATTCTCATTCAAACCACACTACCATCTGACAATCATCACCAGCAAGTGTAACAGCAGAGTCCCAAATCTCAACAGCAAACTATGTTTTGCCTCCCTGAGTTGGTACACTTTTACCGCTCCTTACCAGAAAAGGGGGAGGTGGGACTCAAACTTCTAATTTTCCTTACCAGAAAAGGGGGAGGTGGGACTCAAACTTCTAATTTTGGCTTCTTTGTTGTTTGCTGTATTTATAACTTCAAATATTTAGACGTTTCCAGCATGTGTCTCTAGTGCAGTAAATACAAAGAAAGGTGGAGGGAGAGAAGGAGAAAGGAAGGAGCGGAGGTTGTGGATCTTAATAAGAGGTTCACATTCACAGGTGTTGGAAACAATTAGAACCTCTGCACATTAGGAGGAATCAGGTGGGGAGGCTGCAATCCCAGTGCTCAATGGAGGCGCAAAGATCGGGAGTTCAAGACCAGCTTGGGCGACATGAGCACCACAAATAAACAAGATGATGGGCTCATAGCTTTCACTATTAGGTGCTAAGTTATAAACCCATTTGGCATGTGGCTGTCAATCTGGGGAAAATGCAGAGTTGGCTGTTTTTCCCCCTGTGCTAGTTAGAGGATTTATCATTGTAGCAGTACACTTTCTAAACTGAAATAGAAGGGAGGATGCTTAAGTTTATAATTTATTATTACTCTACTTAGCACCATATTTTGTGCCAGCAGTCACACTTTAATATCTCTCTGAATAATTTCAGTTTATCAGCCAGAAGGAAGACTAATTTCTCAAGGGAAAGGACCATGGTTTCTGCTTCTTCTAGCTGAGCCAAATATGTGTCTTCCCTAAAATGAGACAATGAGTATGTTATAGAATGAAGTTTCTGGTAGGTTTACAGAGCCAGAGTTCTCCCTGCTGGGGATACTTAAGGACATTTTAATGAACTAAGATTGGGAGGAAATAGAAAGGGCTGGAGTCATAGAGTCTAGTGTCAAATGCTAGTTGTTACCAATGCATGCCTAGCTCCTCATTGAGTCCCTGATCTTGGTCTGTGAAATGTGGCAGTAACCTTGAGTGACCATGATGGAACGAAAGGCTGGGTGCTTGAAATGTCTAGGTTTCCATAGATTCCTCTCAAACTTGAATTGTTTCCATGTCTCCACTCTCTTCCCTCTCATTTTTCTTTTTTTCTTTTTTTTAACATTTTAAAATTTATTTACTTATTTTTATTACATATACAGTGTCCTGTCTGCAGTCTAGAAGAGGGCACCAGGTCTCATGCAGTCAGTGCTCTTAACCCCTGAGCCATCTCTCCAGCCCCTTCCCTCTTGTTTTGCTTGTTTCTTGTTTCCATGAATTTGTATTGTGGGGACATACATGTTGAGGCTCAAGGTTGATGTCAGGAATCTTCCCAGATTGTTCTTTCAATTTATACAATTTGAGGCAGGGTCTCCTTATTTTGTTGTTGTTAATTAAATTTATTCATTTATTTTACATCCTGACTGTAGTTCACACGTCCCTCTTCCCCTTTCCTCCCCCCATCTCCCTCCAACCTCCCCCAAATCCATTTCTCTGTTTCCATTCAGAAAGGGGTATGCTTCACATGGTTTTCAACAAAGTATGTCATATCAAGTTGAGATAGGACTAAGCTCCTCCCCTTGTATTAAGGCTGGACAAGGCAATCCAATATGAGGAATAGCTCCCCAAGAATCAGTCAAAGCATTAGTGATAGCCCCAGCTCTCTGCTAGGAGTCTCACAAGTAGACTAAGCTTCACAACTGTCATTCATATGTAGAGGGCCTAGGTTGGTTCCATACAGGCTCCCTGGCTATTGGTTCAGACTTTGTGAGCTCTTCTGAGCCCAGGTCATACCATGCTGAACAATCCAATCTCATCTGATCTCAGAATCTGAACAGTGTTAGGTCTGGTTAGTACATGGATGGGAGGCAAGGTCTCTTAATCAAAAGTATACAACACAACTTTGTCTTGCTAGCAGGCTTGCTTGAGGGATGCCCCGTCTCTACATTCTGAGACTACAATTTCAGGCAAATTTCTAGGCCCAGTTGCCATTTATGTGGCAAGCGTTTTAACTGCTGAATAACCTCTCTAGCCCTATCTGTACTTTCTACGGAATAACTATTTTTGGATTCTTCCTGTGGTTATAATGTGGGATAACCTCTGAAGATGGAGAGAGTCATGAATTCCTGACAGAGATGTTCTGTCAGGACATGGATGTGAAACAATGTGGCTTCATTAGTTGGAAGTCAAGACCCATTCATCTCTAGTCAAGGAATGACCTTGAGAATAACATTGACTGTTTCCTGATTTGGGGCATCTGCTTGCAGCAGTGTGGGAACACTGCATTCCAAGTTTTCTTCTGTCTTATTCCCGACCTAGATCAGAAATGTCTTTCCACACTGAGCTATTGAGTCGTACAGATTGCTCTCGATAATTCATTAAAAAGCATTATTAGCAGTCATTATTGTCACCGATCATCTAGATGATTACCCTGGAGAGCCTAGCAGCTAATGAAAGTATTCACAGTGAATGAATTTGCTGACTAAAACATACAGTCCTCTCAGAAAAGCATTTTATTATAATTAAAATTTGTCAGGAAAATTCATTATTATTCTGATCATGGGTTGAAGGCACATAGATATTGGTTGAAACACAGATAAATAGACTTTTCCCTGTTATACAAGGAACATACCAAGCAGGGTTAAGCATGAACAGGAGCTCTCTGACACTTGAGATGAGGAAGGGGCTGTGTTCTGATCACTTGCCTTTCTGTGATACTGTTCAGCCTCACTGTCCTAAAATATACCTTTGCCTACAAGGATCCTGCAGGCTAATCTCTGGAGTTGGGAGCCTGCCCAGCCTGTCATGAGCTTTTAGGTAAGCTGCCCTAGGCGGTCACCAGCAGGCATCCGTCTCTAGAATCATGAGGAGTCCCTAGGCCCAACAAGAACCTAAGAGAAAGTGATAAGTCACAGTTAAAGTTGCAAATACTTTGCCAGCCTTAAGTGTGGGACTTGTTTAAATGTGTAGATACAAAAAAGAAAAAGAAAAAAAACAGAAGAGTTATGTTGATTCTCTAGGGATCAGTGTTATCATTCTGGCTCAGCTACTGACACAGACTAGCATAGAAGTTAGAAATACGGATTCCCATGGGGTGCTCCAGGTAGCCATGTTCTCAGGGGGTATTAGGCCTAGATCCAGTTCTACTTACTAGCAATGTGATTGGGGAATTATTTTTCTCTTTTGTATAATAGGGACCACAATATACCTATTTCACATAGTGAATAAAGTGAGATATCATTTATTATAATTATCTGAAAAGTGTTCTTCACACAGTATACCTTGAGGCATCTCACATTATTAATATTTTGTGTTATTAAAAATAACAAAAACAGATACTCAGAGAGGTGAAGAATGTTGCTCAAGACCACCCTGCTTGTCAGTTAGGAGGCCTGGGCAGTCTATGGGGCCTCTGGCAGGGTAACCAGTATTTATCCCTAGTGCATGAATAGGCTTTGGGAGCTCATTCCCTATGGAGGGATACTCTCTCAGCCTAGATACAAGGGGGAGGGCCTAGGCCCTGCCTCAATGATGTGACAGACTATGATGATCCCTCATCCCCACTGGAGGCCTCACTCTCCCTGGGAATGGATAGGAGGTGGAATGGATGGGGTTGGTGGAGAGAATGGGAGGATGGGAGGGAGAGAGAACTGGGATTGGAATATAAAGTAAGACTATTTTTAAGTAAAAATTAATTTAAAAAAATAAAAATAAAAATAAAAAAAAAAAAAAACAAAACCACCCAGCTGAGAATGGACAAGAGTTCTCTGCCTATGAGCACCCTACACTTCTTAAGTAGGAATGGCTCTGGTTATTCTAGGATTATCAATAGCAAAGGTAGAATTATGAGCCAACACTATTGTAGAACAGTTGATTTGAGCCAGGAGGAAAAAGAAAAAAGAAAAAACCAGGACCTCAGAGAGTGGTGTTGGCCAAAGCACTCTGGTCAGAATGACATCCCAGAAATACCACGTGACCCGGGGGGGGGATGAGGGTGTGGTTTAACAGAATAAGCTGAGGTGTAAAGTGGTACCTTAACAGGGCATGGGTCCCCCAAGCACCACTTTCTGAAGGTCCCTAACCCTGAGCAGAGATGCTGTGTGAACCCAGTGCTTCAGCGTTGTATTTCCTGCCCACGTTTTAGAAAATGATGCCTTACCTGTGTACATGTATTAGAAAACCATTCCTGCAGTTTCTGTGTATGGAAACTGCACAGAGCAGAAATGCCTCTGGGTCTCTCTGGTCCTGCTGGAGGTGTCGTTGTAAGCTCCTTGTTTTCATGTCTTTCAAAGCAAGCAGGACTTTTGGTCACACAAGTGAGCTTGAATTGAATGTGAGCCACAGCCTACTGCAGATTCCTACCAGGCTCCTCGGGGAGTCCTGGCAAGAGAAGAGTCTGTCCTCTGCTTCTTAGCTCTCACAGTTGCTGCTGTGAGGACTGGGGGAAAAGGGACATCAATAAGTTTCCAGGGGCTCTTTGTTTGTTTTGTTTATGTTTTTGTTTTGTTTTTTGAGACAGGGCTTCTCTGTGTAACTTTTGTAGGCCAGGCTGGCCTTGAACTCACAGAGATCCCCCTGCCTCTGCCTCCCAAATGCTGGGACTAAAGGCGTGCGCCACCACTGCCCCTCCAGGGGCTCTTGTCCTTATTTTGAGAGAACACTTCGGAGTTAGAGGGGAAAATACTACTTTAGATCACTATGAATTTGGCTGTGCTGTCAGAAAAATCCCACCAACATGAAGAAGTTGACCCAATCATTCTACTACACAGGAATAGCAGTGCCACTGTGATCCAAACTCATGTAGTCAGACTAAGTTGGGAGGATTGAAAGTACAAAGCCAGCCTGGGTAACTTTGTGAGATCCTGTCTCAAATAAACAAGTTAAAATAAGGCTGGGGATCTAGTTCCATGGTGGAGAGCTTTCACAGAATGTGTAATATCCTGGGTTCAATCTGTAGTTTCTCAAGACAATAAATAACAATAACAATAATAGAAATGTGTAGTTAAGAATACTGACCAATCTTCCAGAGGACCCAAGTTTGAGTTCCGACACCCACATGGCAGCTCACGTCATCTTTCATTCCAATTCCAGGGGACTTGATGCACTTTTCTGGCCTCCATGGACACCAGACATGGAAGTGGTACACCATCATACATATAGACAAAACACCCATACACATAAAATGACTTCAATGTAGCAAGATAGAAGCTAAGGTTGCATGGGCTTTACACACACACACACACACACACACACACACACACACACACACACATACACACAGGATGTTTGTATTGCCATCATGAAGATTATATGTAGAATCCAATGGACACATCTGGAGCTACAATTTCTATAACTAACTGAGAGCGTGTGTCTCTAAAATCTTTCAGAGAGCTGAATGAATACCTGGGTCTTCATGTGTTTGAGATCATGTTGCATACCTACTGAAATAATCATCTCCCAGTCTCACCTCTGTGTTTCTAGGCTTAGGGTGTGATTGGCACTTAAAGAAATACATGGACAAATATCAAATATTCTAAAGAATATTTGGAAATACTGGCAAAAGCACTCCAAAAGTACTTAATGTAAAATTATTATAAATATGGAGTTAAGATTCTAAAGGATCTCAAGAGATTCCTCATCTCATGTCACTCACCACTCCCATCAATTCAATTCATTCCCCAGTCTTTTTTTTTTTTTTTTTTTTTTTTTTTTTTTTTGGTGGACCACTGCACTTTCTGTCTTTAGGATGCTCTGCAGCATGGGTATCTTCTTCACTCAGCTTCCACTGTCTTCCAGCAAGATGCTGTGGAATAGTTGTTGTTGAATCTCTACACGACCTCTAACAGAAAGAAGAATTATTTGGCAGAAACAATCCCTTAAGTCTGCCTATATTTCCTTTTCTCTGGAGTCTTGTACATGCAATAATCCTACTTGCTTATTTGTTTCCTTGCTGCAACTTATTTAATAGGTCTGTTCCATCCAATTAAGAAACCCATGTCCAAATGATGTGACTGAAACTTTAAAATGTGAGTACTCCCAACTGAGAGTTATTGCAAGCATTAGACACATGGTAAATTTTAAAAATGTATCATAAAAAGAGAGACAATATGCAAACCCACTACCTAACTCCACATACACACAACCCAGGAACCCTTTTTGTGTATGGGACACCTTTCCTTGACAAGTGTAGCTATCGCCCCTCAGCAAAGAAATCTCCCTACAGAAAATGGAGACCATCACAGAAAAACAAAACTGGGCACATGGAGAAAGAAACAGATAATGAGTAGCCCAGCCTCAATGAATGCATCTATATCATAGCTCCTTTGTCTATCATCGTCTTCACAGCTCAGGAAACATTGCAGAAGGGGCAGAACAATTGTTAGAGCCAGAATATTAAGAAGACTGCTGTAGAACAGTCTCTCCTAGAAATGGCCACATAAAGAAGACCAGAACAATGGCAATATCAAAAGACACATTAATGAGGAAGGGTATAATTTTCAGGGTCTCACCTAGACAAAGAACTACAGGCAACTAATGACAGCTGCTTCTCCCAGGGATGGTCCCCTCCCATGTCCTCTGATTTGAGCTATCCAATATGGAGTGGTGGTCAGCCATAAAACCATATACATACTACCAACAAAAATTGACTCAGCAGGGTGTGTGTGTGTGTGTGTGTGTGTGTGTGTGTAAAGACAGATAGACATGTGTATGTGCATGTAAAAATAAAGAAAAAGAAACAATCAACTTAAGGGGACATGAATGTGAAGGGTTCAAGGGAGAGCAGCTACAAGGAACTTGAGAGAGGGGAAGGAGAGAGAAAAGTAATATAGTTTTATTTCAATTAAAAACTTCAAAATAGAGTGTAATATATCTGATTAATACAGTTTGTAATTATTAGGTATTAAAGTAATATTTTGAATGTAAGCTAGTGAATATTAATTTCACTTATTTCTGATTATTAGAAACTTCACAATGGCATATGTAACTTCTATTAGACAGTGTTAGACAACAGCATAGATGAGATAAATAAATGTAATTAGAAAATTTTATTAAATCCAAGACTTGCAAGGCCTTCAAAGAACATTTATGGATTACTCTGAGTATACCAAAATTTCCTCTACTTACAGAAACACACAGTATCTTCACTCACATGTCATGACTTTGATATTACATAGTAAACAGGTAACTTTAACGCATCAGCATCCACATTGGTTCTTGGCAGTAACATATTCTAGCTCTTTGCTTCTTATAGTTAAGTAGCCAGGAAAAGCTCCCAGAAATGGAAATGAGAAGAGGACTAAGTCCTGCAAGGGAAGTCAGAGACTGTTGTATAATTTCCATCATGGAATGAAAGCAGACACCATGAGCTGAGCGTGTTCTCTCTGGCACGCCTTAAGTGAGAGATATAGCAACTCCTTAAGTGGGTCATGGACTACTTGTTAATTTCCATTCATGGGGTTATGTTGTTTTCTGGCAACTCAGTTAGCTCCAAGGCAATGCTTTAAATAGTTGTGAAGGCATTGTGGAAGAGACAAAGTTTCCGGAGTGGCCATTATTAACTTCCTTTGTCAGTAATTTCTTCACCTTCTGACAAGTCTTCAGTGGAGTCAGAGCTACTGTCCTGGAATGCAACCAGCAAAGTGTTATCAGAGCTCTCCAGCCACCTCTGGGTACCACTGCCAACAAACTGGAAAGAATTGTGTAGGAGGAAATGGCAGCCTTGCTGAGTCGGGCAACTTCTTTGACCCAAGGTTGACTGGCAATTAGTGTGCCTATGTTCCTGGGGCCACAGAAGGGACAGTCAGCCAAGACCCAGCTCTTTCTGATTCTTCCACCATGGAAAAGCACTGGCCAGGATGATAAGATGCTCAAACTCCATAGAGAAGAACCAGGAGAGACGGACTCTGTGCTGGCAGCATTATGAGCACTATCCCATCCTGTTCTGCAGCACCTCTAGTGCATTGGTGAAAGAATAAATTCTATGCCCTTTGAAAGTCTGCTTATGATCTAGACTAGATGAGCCACAGTGGGGTACTCCCAAGACAAACTCTAACTTGGGTGGCTATCTAAAACATTATGGGCTTTGGGAGCCCAAAAGGTGGCACAGAGTATCAGCCCTGCAATTTTCACAGATGTGATCTTAGCCAAATAACTTACCCCCTCCCCCACCCTGAGCTTCATCTGTCTGTAAGATGGGCACACATTACTTTCTTCAGGAGTTAAAGCTAGACTTAATGGAAGATAGCATCTAAAGACACCCCTCCTCATCCTGCCTTACTCTCTCACCTAAATTATTTCAGTCAGTTTCCAGCAGGACTTCATCCTACTTACTCAGTCCACTATGGGAGGCTCCTGTTACAGACTCTGTTTAAATGCAGGTCCTATCCTCTTGCTCAAAATTTTTAATGTTTCCCATCTGGTTCAGAGTAAAATACAATGCTATACAATGATTTATAAGGCTTATACAACTTCCCCTTAGCTTCTGCTCTTACGCCAGAATTTTAACTCTTTCTATCTGTACCCCCTAGACACACAGGTCTAGCTATCCCCAAAACTGCCTAGAATAATCAGTTCTTTCACACTGGGCAGGTGTCATTACTTTGAAAAGCTCTCCTTGGCAACTGCTTCCTTCACTGACATCACTAACTCCCTTATTGTGTCTTATTTTTTTTTTCCTAGAACACTATTGGTATCTCCTGTTAAAATAGTAGCACATGTTTTAAATTTGGAGACTGGCAGACTAGATGACACCAATCATTCTCTTGCATGAAGAGAATTCATCAACACACACACACACATACACACACACACACACACACACACACACACACACACACACACACTGCCAAACACCAGGAATGTAATGTATTAGTTAATTTTATATCACAGAGACCAAATACACACTGGAAGCAACTTTCAATGCTTAATTTCAATTATCAGCTTGATTAGATTAGGAAACACACAGGTGGAACTGCGGAGAAGGCTCAGTAGTTAAGAGCACTTGATGCTCTTCCAGGGAACCTAAGTTCAGTTCACAGAACCTATGTCAAGTGACTCACAATTGCCTGTAACTCTAGCTTCAGGGGACAGGATATCTTTTGGCCTCTGTAGTTACCCGCACATTAAAAGTAAATCTTAAAATTAAGAAATAAAGACACAAAGCATTAATGAGGCATGCCTTGGGTGTGTCTGTGGGGTGTTTATAGGGAAGTTTAACTGGATGGAGACCTATTCTGAATATGGGTACTTCCATGCCATGAGCTTGGATCACAGACTGAATAAAAAGGGGAAATGAGAAAGCCCTCTGAATGCTGATATTCCCCCTTTCTGTGCAATCAAACTTCAAGCCCTTCCTGCCACCAGGATTTCTAAGCCATGTCCTCAACTATGAGGCAAATAAAATATTTTATCCCTTGGGTTGCTCCTGGTCAGACAGTTACAGCAAGGAGTAGCTGGTGTACAGCATAAGGAATGTGAAGTTCATTTTGACTCATAGTTTAAAGGATGTGGGTCATCCTGGCCGGGAGGCCACGACAAGGTGGAGGCTTGATTTGTGACAGCAAGAGCTTCCATTCATTTTCACAGGGCACTGAACAGGATGCAGAGCTTGGGCCAAAAGCAAAGCAGATTATAGCTTCAAAGGCATTCAGTTAGTGACCCACCTCCAGAAGTCATGCCTTCTATCAGAGGTTCTAGAATCCCTCAAACAAGGCCAACAGCCAGGAACTAAGTGTCCAACACATAAGCCTGTGAGGAGCATTTGGCACCCAACCCATAATACCTAACAGTATAGGAAGCAATTGGAAGAAGGAAATGATTACAGTTCAAAGAAATAGACCAGAACACTCTCAGAAAGCAAGATTTGCTGATCACAAAAAAGCAGCCTTGAGGCAGAGCCCATTGTGATCTGGGAAATCACTGCTCAGGATTCTGAAACCACAGGCACTGCCACTTTGGATTTAAGACTCCTTGGCAGCTCACCAGATGCAGCTGAGACACAGAGAAAAGCTTTTGAGGACTCAGCTACTGAAGGTCTGGGGACTGACATTCATTCCTCCCAAAGACAGCGGTCTTGACATGATACCCTTCTCTCTGGCTTGAGATAATGACCCAGAAACAGGGTATAGGTTTTATTGTTTCAGGCTGCTAACATACTCAAGAGTGTTTTTAGGGGGAAAGAAAATGAGAAGCCATTGTGATGGAAAATTGCATCACCTTGGATCTCCTCCAAAAACAACCTTTAAATATTAATTTGTTATAATTAGAGATTATAAAGCAAATGAAGAATCCAGACATGTCAAGTTAAAAGTAGCTAGTAAACGAGACCTGTAGACAACACAAACAGTAATGTGGGCCTAGACAGATGGTTAAGAGTTCTTGCTGCTTGTGATGCCTAATCTTGGTTGTCATCAACCAAAACCCAGGCAGATGGGCATACTTGTAAGGGATTTTCTATATTGGATCGTTTAAGGTTGGAAGACCTACCCTAAATCTAGGTCACATGTTCTTGATGGTAGCCTTTATAAAATGACATGGAAGAAGGAAGATTTTGCTTTTTGCCCAATTGCTCTTATGCCTGCTCTTGTTGCTAAGGCATTCCTTTGCTAGTATTAGAACCTAATTCTTTGGGATGCCAATGTAGACCAAAGAACAACAGCTCATTAGGAATGCTCTGGCAATCTAGAACTATATTGGGACTGCTGAGATACCCAGTCTACAGGATTCTTGGCCTTTTTGTAGGGAGACAGCCATTGTTCGACCGCCTGGACCACAGCCTATAAGTCACTTTAATAAATCTAAATATGTAATCTTTTTTGTTCCATTAAAGAACCCTGATTAATACACTGCTCTTCCAGAGACCCAAGTTTGGTTTCCAGCACCCACATTGGGCAGCTTACAACTCCCTGGAACTCCAGTTCTAAAGAGATCCTCTTCTGGCCTCTGAAGGCACCTGCACACATGTAGGATACACAGACACCCATTCACATAAATATGACATGAAATCTTAGGAAAACTAGTAATATAGATATTAGAAGTACCAAACAAATGCTATTAAGCAATAGTATTGATATGCTTATGTGACTTTTCTTGGGGAGACATAAAAAAAAGGTTTATTCATCCTACAAAGAGGGGCACTGATATATTGAAAGAAGGATTCTATCCAAGTCCAGCTTTGTGAAATGATGAGCTCCTGGGGGGTTACCTACAGGGGTACAGATGCTCACAGGCAGCAACACCACTGACAAGTACTCTGGAATACTTAAATGCAGCTGTAACACCGAGAAGTTGTACTTTGTTTACTCTTTATATAGTGGTGATTGGATCTTGAGTAAGGGATGGGCCTGTGAGGATCCAGAAAGCTCATGAATCCCATGAGCACTCCATGAGGGAATGTTAATAGGGCTGGTTTCCTGAGGAGTTCATGTGGTACCACAGCTGGTTTCTTTCAAGACAGCCCATGGTCACATTCAACCCAGAGGAATCAGCTATGCTACAGCTTGCAGATAAATTTGTTGCCCAAATCATAAAAATTGACATTGCAAACTGGTGAAAAGCTAACCAGAAATTACAGAGTTGAAAAATAAAATAAGTACATTTCAAAATGGATAGATTCCATGTAACTGGAGACGATTTGTGAACTGCAATGTGGATCAAAGGGAAACTCATAAAAGGAGGCCTAAAGTAATTTTAAAATGATAGAAAATGTTGAGTAAGAAACACAGGATAAAGTGGGAAGCTAGCATTTATCTAATTGAAGCTTAAAGATGGGAAGAGACTGAACACAGAACAGAGGCCACTTTTAAAAGAATTAAGGAATTTTAGAGAGTTGATGAAAAGTACCAATCTTTGTTATTCACTAAGTTCAAAGAGGTCAAATTGGATGGAGAGAGAGAAGCAAGAAATATGTGTTTAGATATATCATAGTGCAGAAAATCAAAACAGAAAATGTTAAACAAAGGAAAAGGGTAGCAACGAGTTGACCAGTGTCAACTGCCTTAACAATAAAGGTGAAAACCTACATTCAAAGCAGAGATGCCTTTGGGGTACTGAAGAGTGTGCACACAGTGTAAAATGACAGGGAATTTACATTGTAGAAAGATTTACATAGCCTTAAAACAGTAAAGGTTTCTAACACTCATACAATCATAAAACTAAATCTTAGAAGGAAATAGAAGTGACCCTTGGTTGAAAAGATGCTCTGCATCTTGTGTAATAAGGTAAATGCAAAAATTTAAAACCAGAGTGGTACTGTGTCTTTCCTGTGAGATGACAAAAACAGCACACCTCTAGTGCGGCTATGGAGGGATGGATGGTCCCTCTCACGCACTGCTGAAGGGAGGGAAGCTGGTCCAAGCCCTCCAGTGCAGAGTTTATTAACAATGCTGACAGGGTATCTGCATTTACTGCTTAACCCAGGACTTTTGCTTACAAGTGTCTACTCCAAAGATACACTAACCCAAAGTGTGGAAGGATACATGAACAAGGCTCCTCATCAACACTATGAAACAGCAAAGCTTGTGAAGGGTCTAAACATCTGTCTTTTGGTGCCTGGTATGCTCATCCAATAAGTATGTTACAACTGGGACAAAGAATGAAGAATGTATTTATAAACTGCTATAATGTAATTTCTTATGTCTATTTTAAGTAAGAAAAATAAGGTAGGAAAAGTGTACATAATTCATTATTAGCTATTGGGACTATAAACACATATATGTGTATATACACATAAATAACTGATGGTTTGTTTTTTCTAAAACACTGATAAATATTCTTTTTATTAATTCATTTTTACATTCCAATCCTTGTCCCCCCTTGCTTCTCTCCTCTCCCTCCCCCCACCTCTCATCTGCTCTTCAGAGAGGGTAAGGCCTCCTCTAGAAAGTCTACTAAGTCTGTCTCTGTCTCATCTCATTGAGGCAGGATCAAGGCACCTCTCCACCCCCACACCTCATCTCTCCATATAGAGTGGATTCCACTAAGTCAGTTTGTGCATTAGAGTTAGATCTTGGACCCACTGCCAGTGGCCTCATATATTGCCCCAGCCACACCATTGTCACCCATATTCAGGGAGTCTAGTTTGGTCTTAATGCAGGTTCCCCATTTGTCAGACCTGAGTCAGTGATCTCTCACTAGCTCAGATCAGCTGATTCTGTGGGCTTCCTCATCATGGTCTTGACACCTTTGTTCTTATATTGCTCCTCCCTCACTTCAATTGTACTACAAGAGTTTGGCCCATTGGTTAATTGGGGATTTCTGCATCTACTTCCATCTGTTTCTGGAAGAGGGTTCTAGGTTCTCTGGAGTTGTGGATTGTAGTCTGGGTATCTTTTGCTTTATGTCTGGTATCCACTTATGAGTGAGCACATACTATATTTGTCTTTCTGTGTCTGAGTTACCTCACTCAGGATGTTTTGTTTTGTTTTTTCTAGTTCTGTCCATTTGCCTGTGAATTTTCGGATGTCATTGTTTCTTACTACTGAGTAGTATTCCATTGTGTAAATATACCACATTTTCTTTATCCCTTCTTCAGTTGAGGGGCATCTAGGTTGTTTTCAAGATCTGGCTATCACAAATAATGCTGCTATAAACATAGTTGAGCAAATGTCCTTGATGTGTGAATGTACCTGCTTTGGGTATATGACCAAGAGTGGTATTGCAGGGACTTGCAATTTTCTGAGAAATTTTCTGAGAAATTGGATTTCCACAGCAGCTGTACAAGTTTGCACTCCCACCAGCAATGGAGGAGTGTTCACCTTTCTCCACATCTTCTTGAATCTTTAAAGAAAAAAATTAGATATCAGAAAATGGAAAGATCTCTCATGCTCTTGGATAGGAAGGTTCAACATAGTAAAAATGGCAATCCTACTAAAAGTAATCTACAGATTCAATACAATCACCATCAAAATTCCAGCACAATTCTTCACAGAACTTGAAAGAATAATTCTCAACTTCATATGGAAAAACAAACAGGATAGAAAAAAACAATCCTGTACAATAAAGGACCATCTGGGGGCATCACCATCCCTGACTTCAAGCTCTACTATAGAGCTATAGTAATGAAAATAGCTTGGTATTGGCATAAAAAAAACAGACAGGTAGACCAATAGAATCGAATTGAAGACCCTGATATCAACCCACACACCTATGAACATCTAATTTTTGACAAAGAATCTAAAAATATAAAATGGAAAAAAATGCACATTCAACAAATGGTACTGGTATAACTGGCTGTCAACATGTATAAGATTGCAAGTAGATCTGTATCTACCACCATACACAAAACTCAAGTCAAAATGAATCAAAGACCTCAATATAAATCCATCCACACTGAACCTTACAGAAGAGAAAGTGGGAAATACATTTGAATGCATTGGCACAGGAGACCACTTCTTAAATAGAACACCAGTAGCACAAACAATGAGTGCAACAATTAACAAATTTGCTCTGTAAAGCAAAGAACACGGTCAACGAGACAGAACAGCTCTCTACGGAAAAAATCTTCACCAACCCCACATCTGACAGAGGGCTGATCTCCAAAATATACAAAGAACTCAAGAAACTAGACATCAAACTACCAAATAATCCAGTTTAAAAATAGGGTACATATCTAAACAGAAAATTCTCAACATAAAATCTCAAATGGCAGAAAGACACTTAAGGAAATGCTCAACATCCTTAGTCATCAGCAAAATGCAAATCAAAATAACTCTGAGATTTCATCTTACACTGATCAGAATAACTAAGATCAAGAACACTAACTGATAGATTTTTTAATAAACCACAGATTTAGAAATTTATTACTCAGCAGATGATATAAATAATGCTAGACAATGTATAGTCAAATTTTAAAATTAAGGTAGTTCACAGATGTTACTAGTTATCAAATAAATTTAACAAAAGGACAGTTGAAATCTTAACATTAAGCAAGTTGGGCGGAGTATATTTAAAATAATGATTATGGGACTGATAAAATAGCTCAGTAGGACAGTGAATATGTGAATCTGAGTTCAGCTCTCCAGCACCCATGTTTAAAAAGTCAGAAATAAATAGGGTGTGGTGGGCCAGACCTGTAATTGCAGCTCTGGAGAGCCTGGAGAAGGAGGACTACTATCTACAGACCTCATGGTGTATATAGCCATAAGGTGTGCCTACTATGTGTTAAGGTAGTAGTGGCGTGACTCTTACAGAGATAATCAACCACGTTCTGATTAGATAGAAGTCTCGCTCTGCAGGAGAAATCATGCCGGTTACTGTAAATCTGTTAAGAATTCATGGCATGACCAGTGGGCATGCACAAAAGTATAGTTACTTTAGAGAATGGGTTTAATGAGTTGACTCTCATTAAAAGGTTAAAGATGATGCTGAGGAGATGGCCCAGCAAATTAAGAGCACTTGCTGCACAGGACCTGGATTTGGTTCTCCTGAAGGCCCCTGCACTGGCATCATACACATACAAACAGGCACACATAAATACACATGCATTAATTTTTTTCCCTTGCTTTTTCAAAACAGGGTTTCTCTGTATAACAGCTCAGGCTATCCTGGAACTTATGTTGTAGACCAGGCTGACCTCGAACTCACAGAAATTTGACTGCCTCTGCCTCTAGAGTGCTGTGATTAAAGGTGTGCACCATTACTGCCTGGCCAAAAAAAAAAAAAAAAAAAAAAAATTAAGTCAAATGTATCCATGCTGTGTTATCAAGAAGTCCCACTCCTAGACATTTACCCAAAATAAATTGTATTTACCAGCTTTCTGTTGCTAAAATAAAAATATACCAGACTGGGTAGCTAATTCATAAAGGAGATTTAGAGGCTGAAGGGATGGTTCGGTGGTTAAGACTACTTGCTGCTCTTGTAGAGCACCTGGGTTCAGTCCCAGCATCCACATCCAAAGGCTCACAACCACTTGTAACTCCAGTTCCAGAGCATCTGATACCCTGTGGCCTCTATGGGCGCTAAGTATGTACATAGCACACATAAATCCATACATAATTAAAAAAATAAATACATCTTTTTTTAAGAAGGAGATTTATACCTCATGGTTTGGGAAGCTGGAGTCCAGACAATGCCATGCTGGTGCTGACTGACTCTGCTGGGTACCTCAACATCCTGTCATGGCAGATACCATCTTGGTAGAAGACTTCATGTTGAGAACATATGGGAGAGGGAAGCCAAAGTGATAGAGGAAGCCAGAAACCAAGGAGGGGTCAGTCTTGTTATTTTATAACTTGTTTGAAAGAAATGGACTGGAATCCCATAAGAATGTCAGGGTTAATCTCTTGAGGTAGCACCTTAATGACTTAGTCTCCTTTCACTAGGCCCCACCTTTTAAAGGCTGTGGTCACCTCCCATCATCATCTCACTGAGGGGCAAACACCATCATGTGAACACATGGAGGCAGTCTACATCCAAGCCATAGCCAATATGGAACATGTTCATACAGGAACTAACTTAGAAAGATTTATGTTAACTTTATAATATCAAAAAAAAAAAAGAGAGAGAGAGAGCTTTTAAGAGCTTTTGTCAATTGACAAGTGGAAAACCATTCGTAGACACACAGTGGATTTACACTCAGTAATATCTTCTTGGAAGAATTAATTTTTAGAGAGCTCATGGTGACCCTTGCAAAACTATTTGTCATTCAATTGTCTCTGAATTTCTGTGAGAACATTCCAGGGCTCTTGAGAGCAACATAACGACAGTCTCTGAAGTCAGTGAAGGGCTGGCAGCCCTGTCTCTTCCCATCTCTTCCTTCTGTCTGTTTCATTGCTTCTTAGTATGACTCGGCTCTTTCTGTCATTTCTGCTGGGACACGGCTGGATAGTTAAAGATGTCCTTTGCCGGGAAGCTCAGTAGCCACACTGCTTGCCACAGGGCTTCACGTCAACCAGAGCAGCAGGAGCGGGAACTCGCAGTGTGGGCAGGATCCTGTCCTGGTGATGACCCTCCACCTACAAGCACAGAGCCCAGCACCCACCCATTTGCTTTGTGTGCCAACTTGAGCTCCTTCTTACATTTTTAAAATTTATTCTTTGAGAACTCCGTGCATTCATACAATATATTTTGACTGTACCCTCCCCATTCTCCCCCAACTTTCCAGAATCCCCCTTTCACGATCCTCTTCCAACTTCATGTCCTCCTCCTCCTATTTCTTCTTCTTGCTTTCTTAAATGACTCACTGAGTCCAACCAGTGCTGCCTATATATGTATGGGTGTGGGGCCACCCACTGAAGCATGGTCAACACATTAGGGACATCTCTAAAGAAAATTGCCTCCCACTCCTCTCCCCTAACAGCCATCAAAAGGCAAATGACTTCTCCTCTAGGGATATGGCTCTGTATGCCCCTCCCCCATCCATGCTAGAATGTTGACTGGCTTAATCTTGTGCAGATCTTATGCAGGCACCACAGCTTCTGTGAGGTTAGGAGAGTAACTGTCCTGTCATATCCAGAAGACACTGTTTGCTCTGGTTCTCCCAACCTCCCTCAGGCTCTTACAGTCTTCCCACCATCTCTTCTGAGATACGCCTTGAACCTTTGAGGAGGAGAGTGTTATATAAATTTCCATGTGTGTTGGAATACTCCATAGACAGTTATTCTTTCCAGGTTGTGAGTCTATATAAACAGCCATCTACTGCATAAAGGCATTGGTGAGAACTGAGAGCTGCACTAATCTGTGGGCATACAGATATGAATTTAGAAAGCGATTTGATATTATATCCATTCAGCAAAACAATAGTAGTGGGCTTATGCCTGGGGTCCATAAATTCCCCAGCCACAGGTTCTTGGCCAGATTTCGTACTAGGCATGAGTTTCCTTCTGTGGAGTGAACCTTAAATCCAACCAGAAAGTAGTTGTTTGCCCTCATAACACTCAAGTCACTATGGCACCCATATATCTTGCTTGATAAGGCTCTCGGTAGCTTCAGACCCATCACCAGCAGCTTGCATAACACTTTACAGTACCTTGAAAGCCAGTCAGAAGACAGGAAACTTCTAGGTAAGTACCAACTTGATTTCTCCAAGTTCTGTGTGCTCAAAGTGTATGGTGTCTTCAGCAGTAGAGTTTTACCATCAAGTTCTGATGAGCCACCAAGATCAGTATCAATAGCCTGTCTTGTTTTTCTTCTTTAATTGTTGTTGCCTTTTAAATTATTCAGCAACTGTAACTCCCCAATACCAGCAGAGCTGAAGCCTGAGCGAATTCTGTTCCCAGAGGTAGAATCTTGTTTCCCAGAGAGGCTGAATAACAAGTGGCTTATCTACCTCACCTCCTCCTGTCTTCCAAGAAGCCCTTTGCTCATTCTCACCCCTCCTTATGAATCCTTCTCCACCTGGCTCCTCCCTACAACCTCCTGTCAGCTAGTTTCTGACCTAGCCTCCTGACTGCAGGTAAATTTTATTTAATCAAATACATCTTTGTGTCATTTAACAAATGTTCCAGAGCATAAACAAAAGTAACACACCTTAAAATAATATTCTACCATAGGCCAATGTGACAGCTCAGCATGTAAAGGTACTTGCTGTCAAGTTTGAGTTTGACCCCTGAGATATACACAGTAAAGGAAGAGATTCAACTCCAGCCTTGCCCTCTGACTTTTCAACACCTTTGTCATGCATGTGAGCACACACACACACACACACACACACACACACACACACACTTTCACAAAATAAAATAAATGTAATTTAAATTTTTAATTAAAATTTTAATTAAAATTAAAAATTAAATTAAGATGTTAAATTTAGTTTAAGGTGTGGTGCTAAAGGCTTAAGACTGAAGTCCTTAGAAGAATCATAACTGATATTTTCTATATTAAAAACAGTTACTCACTTATGTGTTAAAAATTATTTCCTTTAAAATTGTATGTATGTACATATGTATGTATGTACAGAAACCCTGGAAAGGTGGTAGCAGTAATTCTTTCTGCCCCTGTATACTTATTGGATTTGGTCAATTCCCATGAATTGTGGGTGTAAGCATTACAGCTTGGATGGAAAATTATCCTGGCAATTGGGAGAAAGGAATACCACAAACTCAAACCATACAACAAATCTCACACAAGAGATTTATTGGGAGGAAAGAGCCAGGGGAGTGGCTGCCTCTGCTCAGGTGAGAAACAGCAGAGAACTGAGCAGAAGGCAGAGCTTATGCAGAGTTTCTTGGGAAATGGGGTGGAACTTTTCAGGGTGAAGTTTTTCAGAGTGGGGATTGGTAGGATTTCAAGGCCAGAGCTTGGGTTTTTTACTCCATATGGTGGGAGCAGAACCCAGCCATTAAGGCAGTAGAGTGTTCTGTGAGTGGAACCTGGCAGACAGATGTCCATGGGTGAGGGGTCTGGACACTCAAGTGACTCCAGGAGCTTACATTCCCCTCCGTGTTTGTTTATTATTGATAAAAATCAGGTTATGGGAAAGGGGGCAGTGTTATCACTAGACTACTTCCCGTTGAGTTGGGGCATGGAAGTCCTTTGGGTGACTTGATCTTCACCATCAAGGTATAATCAAAAGTCACTGGCCTCTGGCTCTGTAGCTTGGGGCTAGTAATCCTGCAATAGCAACTGATTAAAAGTCTGGTTAGATATCTTTTGAATCTTTTGTTGAAGAATTCTAGACAAGAAGTTTATAAGGCAGGGTGTGATTAGTAGGAGGACTAAGAAAAGAAAGAGAAGGGGGTTAAAAAGATTCCATGTTGAACTATCACTGAGCCACCGGCCAGAGGCATGGAGCTGTTTCTTACATTTTTGGAGATCCACCTTGAGCTGAGCTGTCAGATCTTGTCTTTTACTACACCTGACTGGTTGACATAGAAGCAACATTCCTGCCTGAGGAAGACACAAAGACCATCTCTGTTATTAGTGAATCTAATTCTTGCCAATTTTGTAGCACTTATGGTGGCCAGCAAGTTCCTTGACCCTGGAGCATAAGGATGGTCTGAGCCACCTATTGGAAATCCTGGATGAACTGAGAGGAAAGCCAGTGGTAAATAGCCAGGGAAGTCAGCAGTCCTACCACTCCACTTGGTGACACCAGCAGTTACACCCAGGACTGCTAGAGAAGATATGACCTGAACCACTTGTTTCTCATGCCAAGTGGCTATGAACCCTGTGGTGGGAACTGGCAAGGGGTCTTCACTGGGCACCACCCCTAGTTTTTGTAAAAAAAAAAAAAAAAAAACCCAGGGCACATGTCCCAGACCACCCAGCAAGTAGGCATTAAGAAACTTGAGTGCCAAAGAGAACTGGGGCATTGTGAATGTTCGGGCATGGGGCTGGGTGGTAGTACTAAGGGTTATGGTATTATTACAATCTCCAGAATCTAGGATCCCCACAAAATGTGTCCCTGAGGCATTAAAGAAGTCTGTGACACCAAAGGGGGTGATAAGGGGTGGTAGTGATATTTGGTTCAGAGCAATTTAACAAGAGGGGAGAGAATCTAAGACAATGGGCGAGGTCACAAATATAGTCATGAGTTGACCCAGGAGGGTTACATAACCAGCTTTCTCTAAGGAGGTTGCAAAGCATTATTTAACAGCTGTTACACAGAGGCTACGGTCTAAAACAGATAGTATGACAGGGATGTGGGATCAATATCATCTAAAGGGGGTGATGTTGGGGATGTAGGACCTTTGAGGAACGTTGGATCACTCCTACTGTGTCAATACCTAGGGGTTGTGAGAATGGGATGTGTACCCTCTGAATTTGATTGTGTCTGATGGTCAGCTATGGTAAATGCTATAGTAAAGTTTAACATTGACCCCATCTCCTTGCTGGGGTGCTATTGGCCATTCATACCTAAAAGACACCTAAATCCCTGTAAAACTGAATCCAATAAACTGAGAACAAGGAAGACTCAGAGATAGGAAAATTTTGAGCTCTGGCTATATAGGGAACAAACCAGGAGGGTGGCCTCTGCTCAGACGATAAAACAGCAGAGAACTGAACAGAAGGCAGGGCTTATAGAGTTTCTTGGGGAGCGGAGTGGAACTTTTCAGGTTGAAGCTTTTCAGGGCAGGAATTTGTGTGATTTCAAGTCCAGAGTTTGGGCTTTTTACTCTGTAGGGCAGGGGCAAGGTCCAGCCCTTAGGGCAGTCACCATTCTGTGGATGGAACCTGCAGATGGAGGCCTTAGGGAAGGGGCCTGGCCACTCGTGTGATTTGAAGGGCTTACAGTGGAGAATGATTCAGAAGAACTAGGGAAACCTGTGCGATTGCATATCATTCAATAACCTAATAACCAATACTTATGCATTATCCTATAGAAAGCTCAGTCAGTGCTCTGTAAAAACAGCAGCATGTAAAAGGGAGACAAAATAGAGGAATGAGAATTTCATTGTTGATCAATGAATCATTAAAATTTGAATGGGAGGCCAGACTTTGTGGTACAGGTCTATAAACCCAGACTGAGCTACATAGCAAGATGCCCCTCCCCTCCATTTTTTTTTTTTTTTTTTTTTTTTTTTTGAGCTGTGTTTATTTTTGTTCATCCACCCTCAGAATTCTCTGCCTGGCAGTAGCTGACCTAACTTTCCAGAGCATGAGCTCCTTCCATGATTGCAGCTCCAAGATAATTCTTTTGAATACACCATGTTTGATCTGTTTAATTATTTTAGGAGTCTGGGCTTTTTCTCTGAGATTTTGTCTTTTCTATTCTCTTCAAATGCTTTCAAAGATTTGCTGTTCAGAATCAATTCCTTATCTCTCCAAAGCCCTGCACTTTCAAAAGAGAGCCACTGTTTTAAACAATGAAAGAATTCACTGACTCTAAAAACTTCTTAGCAGCTGCCAGTTGTTATTAATTTAATAATCTAATTTTTATTATGCTGCAAGAAAAGATTGCTTCCTTAAAACACAGCATCAAACTTCACAATAATATACCTGGGTTTTATCTTTCTGAATATGCCATGTTCCATAGCTAAGGCAAATCTTTTCTGCATGTTACATCTTGGCACAGCTCATCTTTTATTATTACTGTCATTGCTGGCTTTTTAATAATCTTTAATAAGCAAAAGAACTGATGAGGCATTGAGTGAGATTCCAGTTCTTGCTTGTCAACTTAAAATAAAAATTGCCTGATACACACACACACACACACACACACACACACACACACACACATATATATATATATATATATATTCCAAAGTATACTCCTGGGGCACAAACTCTAAGGCAGATGTATGCTTGGATGATTCCTCTGAGTAACCCTGAAGGATCTACAATAATTATCAAGAAACTAATACAGGTTTTTACACAACTTCAAGTTGAATAAGAAACTTTTAAAATCAATTATTCCCACACATAGAAATGAAATATGACTTATGCATGTATATGAATATAGATCACACATGATAAAAGGAATAATTTTTGTTTGTTGAAAAATGGAGACCACCCTGATGGACCATATCTATACTTTGAAATAGTATTTTTGAGGCATCTTAGTTATGCAGTGGATAGCATTTAGACTTCTAAAGTAGAATTTTGCAATACAATGAAGTCATGATGTGGTTTTCTATCTGTGGCACTGTATGAGTGATCACGTATGTGGAGAATATGGTGAGAAAGTAAGGATGAGTAAGGGGAGAAAACAACCCCATTTCTGGGTTAACTACTGCTGAGACCCATGTTTTCTTCTACAATGGTCTTTGGGGGCAGATACTTCTGGTCTATCTTGATACTTTGCAGTCAGATGGACTAATGGCCTTTTTCTTTAAAACCATGTCACTATGTGTGCGATGCAGGGTGATAGCATCTATCTCACAAGATTTCTGGGAAGGCAGACAGTGGTGAGGAACTTAAGGTTTACCGGTGTTTGTGCATTTCTTCTTTCTCAGCAGGGACAATAAATTGGATAAAATAGTCTACATTCCTCAGGACTAGAAAGAATTCTCTGAAAATTTGTATTCTAAACTGATTGATACTTCATTAAAATATTTGACTTAGAAGAAAAACAAACAAAGAAAAACAATGAAGTCATGGTGTTAGACAGGCATGGTGACATATGCCTGCAACCCAACATCCGGGAGGTAGGGATTGGATCATGAGTTCAAGGCTAGTGGGTTGCAAGAGACCATGTTTACAAACAAACAAAAATTAATTAATTAATTAATTAAAGTTACAAATTGGAGAGCTTAAAATAAGTATCCCAGAAAGAATTCTCCTTTTACTCCACTTGCATGATATATGTAGATAAATATATGTACATGCATATAGAAAAATAGAAAACTAGATAACACCTTTCTCTAAGGCCCACATCCATGAGTACCCATTGAGAACACATGATTTAAACACAAGGACTCCTATGTCTTTTGTTTTTAATACACATTACTAGTTTCCTAAGAACATAATGAAAAGAGCACAATAGACTGAGAAACCAGGAAAAGGTAGAAATAAGGGAAAGGGCTTAGGATGCCAAGCCATTGACTTAGAGTTCTCTTTTTTCTTCCTTTTTTTTTCTGTTTGTTTTTTTCTTTTTGGTTTTGTTTGTTTGTTTTTTTGGTTTTTTCTGTTTGTTTTTTTTTCTTTTTGGATTTGTTTGTTTGTTTTGTTTGTTCTTTTTTTTCTGTTTTTGAGACAGGGTTTCTCTGTGTAGTGCAGGCTATGCTGGAACTCACTCTGTAGGCCACACTGGGCTCAAATTCAGAGATTCACCTGCCTCTGCCTCCCAAGTGCTGGGATTAGAGGTGTGTGACACCACTGCCAGCTTGTCTGAAGAGTTTTAAATATATTCACAAGCCCCAGTTACAGATCCCAGCACTTGTGTTCCTGTAGTGGAGCCATCCCAGAAAGTGCTGCTGCTCATATAATCAACTCATAGATTCTACTTGCTGGTGTCACTAGTATGGGCTCATGGTCTCTGTAATGCACAGGGACTCCTTCTAGGACATCTACTTCTAGTTCTCTGTCCTTGAGACATGTCAAGAACTGTTAAGACCTTCAGTTACTCATATCTCCCTGATCTTGATGTCCAGTGGGAAGTGGAGATGATATGTGGTGGGTTTGTGATGTAGCTAATACACGGACAACAGTCTTTGGATTAATAAATGTATCCTTTCATTTGTTTTATAAAGGTCTGTTGATGTCCTTTATGTATTTTTCTCCATCATAAAATCTTGAAATTCCCCAATTATGATTGCTGGAATCATTCTATTAATCTCTTACGTGGGTACCTGGGAACAACACAGCCTCCTCAGGGGTGGCCCTTTGACAGCATCCTCTTTGTCTTTTTGTTTTATTTTATTTTATTGCTGTTGATCACCTGGCTTCAAACAGACCTCAGATACTCATGTTCAATGGCCCCTAGATCTTTCTCTAAGTTTTGCCTAATTACTTTGAACCTGATACACAAAGTCCAGAGAACAGTATAGTGCAATAGGAGCCCTCAAAAAATATGCCCTAAATAATTATAACTGCCCCCCAGGAATCTAGAGAGAGAATGAGGTGAAATCCTGATGCCAGAGAAGAAACTTGACTCCCAGGAAAAGTCATAGTTATGACAGCACATCTCCTGGCTGTGGTTTCATCTTTTCTGTGAAACTGTAGTGCTGCAACAGGAAAGATGAAGAGAAACTAAGAACTTTCCCCACTGCTTCTGGCCAAATTGTAGATAAATCCATTTTCTCTTATCAAGTACTGTTTCTGACTTCTTTTGAGATATAGAGCAGCTGATGTGGCAGAAATGGGCCTGTGTTCGGTAATGGTAGCATGGGCTACATGTAAACACATGCAATTAACCCCTGGGTTAGCATCTCTCATGTCTTATTAACAGAAGTCTTTCGTCCTCTCAGACCAATTCAAGCCCCAGGAACAGAGCTGGGAGAAAGTGGGAGAGAGGATTCAGAGTCAGGGAAGCAGAGATGTTGAGAACCCAACTCCTAAATATTGGCCAATCAGGGATAATTGAAGACTTCCCTAAGATGGAGAAGGAAGCTTGTCCTTTCCCTTCTCCAATACCATTGCATCGTCAGAAGCTCTGATGTGTTTCTGTTGTGAGAGACAACGCAAATATCACTGCCATACCAGTCAGTTTAGCAGTCTATTGTGTGCAACAACATCTAGTCCTACTGGTACAGACATATTTGTGTGGTAAGGTGAAATACTTACACATATATGCATGTACACGCACACACACAAACACACAGATGCATGCCACAGATGTGTGTGCTTACACTGTGTATCTGCATAAAATATTAGCAAGTGCCAATGGCACACCTCTAACAGAGCTGATCTCTGGGACCAAGGGATCATAAAGGAAAGAGGCTTTTAATTCCTTGTATTTTTAAAAACTTTGGCTGTGTGTGTGTGTGTGTGTGTGTGTGTGTGTGTGTGTGTGTGTGTGTGTGTATTCTTAAGAAAAATGAGGTAGTTCTGGTTTTATGAAGAAAACAGCTAGACTTAAAATCAAACCACCAAAAAAGTCCCTCACTTATATCAGAGTCCCCCATGTTGGCTCCCACACACCTAGCTTCCAAGATTCTAGCACCATCTAGGAGAGTTGCTTTTCCTCACCATTCTCAATATCCCAGCTATTTTAAAAACAGGTATTGCCATCCTGTTTTGAATGCAACTTGAGAAGAAGCTCATTTAATAATGGAATGAATAATTGATTTAAATAAATAAGATACAGTGCTATCTTTTCATTAAAAGAATGTTCTTCCTTGTATGTCTTCCTGCTATCACCAGTATCAGCTGTTACCATGGCTACATGCTCATTGGTAGGAAGAAGGATTTGGAGAAGATCTTGACATAATTTGGAGTCTAGAGTCTTCTGGTCTGGACATGACTTGGCTATGCTGTGTGTCTCCTTACTTGATACCATTTAGTGAGTAACACAAAGAAACAAGCACATGAGACACAGAGGTAAGAGATACCCATGAATTGGTACCCTAAGAGAAACCAAACCAAGGAGCCAGAGGTAGGGCAGTGAGGACAACAGCTAATAGCATAATACATATTCAACTGATGGTAAAGGAATGGATCATCATCATTATGCTGCTAATTCTAGTGTGGAATCATTCTGTTTATAAAGTCTAGCCATAGATGTTATTTCCATAAACACAGTTAGCTCTTGGAGTGTAGAGAGATTATTTTGAATTTGAGAGGCAAATGTCTAGGACACTCGATCCTGACCATGTGACTTCTAGTTGCTAAAAAATCACTGCTCCTGTGTGGTCCCAAGAGGAAGCAGCGTGCATACAGAGAGGACAAACCAGACAAATGGGAGCTCTTGTCACTCAGACCCAAAAATGGAACTCCAGATAGGCGGAAGTGTTCCTTTTAAATACTGTATCTTTGTGAGTTTTAAAAAATTTAAATATTCTATCTTTATTCCTTTATGAAAGTAGCACATGAGAAGAGGAAGAGAAACACACAAAGAAAGAGCAAGGCTTTCTTTGGGGAAGCAAGAGAGGAATGGACACTGGTATCAGGCTGTCACAGTGAACACCTGTCCAGGCATCTCCAACAGCTGTGATGTCAGTGGAGGGCTACATCACCAGTCCTACAATGAGCATTGAGAATGACAGTTTCTCTGTCTTGTAAGCATGAAGGGAAACTTCTTCACATAAAGACATTGTGCCCTTCGTGGATTCTCCTAAGGAGGAACACCCAGAAGTAAAATTTCTGGATCACGAATCTGTACAGTCTATGTTTGAGTGCAAATTTCGGAACTGCCTTCCAGGAATGTTCTCAACTACAGAGTGACCATTTCCTACCACTGAGATAGCAAGACTGGGTATTTACATCTGTGTCACGTACATAATATACAAATTCTATTCAATACTCTCTCTTGTTATTTTATTTTCTCTCCTTTTTACTAAAGTTTATTACACCTGCAAATTTGATCATATTAAATCCCTCCCCAAGATCCTCTCAGATTCATTCCCTGTTCCCTATCCATCCAACTTTTATCTTCATATATATATATATATATATATATATATATATATATATATATATGTCCATCAAGTGCAATGTGTACTGCCCACATATGCTTGGATGTGTGGTTTTCCACTGAATCATAGATGACTTACCACCGACTACACCCTTAAAGAAAACTGTCTCTACCTCTCCCAGCAATTATCAACTGCCAATAGCTCCTCAGCTGGGCTTGGAATTCGTGCTTACACCCTTCCACTATCCATGCTGGAATTTAATCTGGTTTAGACTTGGTCACAACTACTGTCAGTTCATATGTGTAGCTGCCCTGCTGTGTCCAGAAAACAGTTTCCTCGTAGCCATCCACTGCCTCTGGCTCTTATGTTCTTTCTACTCTCTTTTTCTGCAATCATCCCTGAGCTCTGGGGGTGTGGGCGATTTAGAACCGAAAAACCCACAGTTTCTTATTTTATGCACCTTGAATGTTTTATCTGTGTTAATCACTATCTAATGCAAATAGAATTTTCTATGATGAGGTTTGAGATATGCATGAATCTATGGGCATAACATTAAATCATTAGGAATCAATTTAATACTATGTCCATTTAGCAGAATAAATAACAGTGGTAGGTTCTCCTCTAGCGTCTATGACTTATATAGCCACAAGTTCTTGGCCCCAATCATAGTACCAAGCACAGGTTTCATATGAGGAATTTAAGAATCCAACCAGGAAGTGTTCAGTTATACACGTGATATCTGTGTCACTATTGTACCAATGGGAATGTCTTGTCACTTGTGCTTGTAGGGTTCACAGTTGAATAATATTGGTGGCCTGTTTTTCTCATAAAACAGTGTGCATATCCCCTTCCAGCAAAATGAAAGCTAGACAGTATGCATGATGCTAACAGATCATTACCAGACAGATACATATATGTTGTACAACTAAAGTATGCAGTGTCCTCAGCAATAGGATCTTATAATCAGATTATGGAGGGTAACCAAGAGCATTGGCAATAAACTGTAATGTTTGAGCATCTATGAGACATCACTGGACAGCAATGTCAAAAAAAGAAACATTTCCTGGCATGACCTTTTAACTTGTTTGCCTGTGGTGTCTAGTAGGAGCATTGCCACCTTGTTACAGTTTTAACTTTGGGGAGGAGGGCATTTACAATAGTATGCTGTAGATATGATTCTGTATGACTTTTTAAAAATGTTGTTAGTGTTATTTATCCCTCCTATATCCCTCTTCTATCCTACCCTCCCACCCCTCACCCCAGTTTAACCTTCCTATTCAATTATTTCTTTTCAGTTTTTAAATCTCTGAGTTCTATCTCTGACCCTTGAAAGCCACTCCCCATGGGCCCTTAGTAATTGTCTGACATCTATGGGTATTCCAAATGAAATAAACATATCTGAAGATTTAAATATCTACAAATAAGAGAAGTCATGTGACATTTGTCTTTCTGGGTCTGGGTCACCTCACTCAGAATGAATATTTACAGCTCCATACAATTACCTGTAAATTTCATAATTTCAATTTTCTTAATGGCTGGATAATATTCCCTTGTATAAATATTTGCTCACAGGGTTAACATGTAGAATTTACCAAAAAACAAACAAAAACAACAACAAAAACTCAAGAAAATAACCTAATTTAAAAATGGAGCATGGAACTAAATAGAGAATTCTCAAAAGATGAAATACAAATGGCTAAAAAACATTTTCTTTTTTTTTTACATTTTCAACATCTTTAGCTACCAGGAAAAAAAATGCAAATTAAAATTACTTTGCTATTTTTTTTTTTTTACCCAAGTCAGAATAGCTAAGATCAGAAAACAAATGATGATAAATGCTGGTGTGGGTGTGAAGAAATTATTTACTGCTAGTGGGAGTGAGTGCATATGGAAATTAATGTGGAGGTTTGTCAAAAAAAAAACTAAAAATAGATCTACCACATGATTCAACTATATCACTCTTAAGTATATCCAACAGACTATTCTACTATAGAAATATCTGCCGCTCCAATGTCCATTGCTGTTCAGTCTAAACACCCATTAATTGATGGATAATGAAAATGTAATATATTTACACAGGGAAATATTATTCAGACATTAAGATAATTTCTTTATCTTAAGTGAGTTGAAATTTCAGTTGTACAATTCTACTTATCTACTGCTATATAACAATCACAAATAAAACAATAACACTTTAATAGCCCTCATTGCACCCATTTCATGGGTAAAGCATTTGGGCAGGGTTCAACTGTACATAAATTCTAATAGGTCTTAATAATAAAAGCCCGAAGTCAAATATTAGGGTGTGAAAGCTGAAAGATCAGAGAAACACAGCAGCCAGCCCCCAGAGCTCTTACCTCTACAAAATCCTCAGGCTGAAAAGAGACCAAGTTCCTGTCTCCTCCTGTCTATATTCCTCTCTCTGCTCAGCCATATCACTTCCTGTCTGTCTGTACAGACTTCCAGACCTTTATGGTTAGCTAGTGGCTAGCTCTGCCCTCGGATCTTCAGGCAAGCTTTATTTGTTAGAGTATAAACAAGATGCCACCACATTCAGCTAGATGACTCAGTTCTCTGTGTGGTGTCTGGATGGTATACAGATGGTGCATGGGGTGGTCTGGAGCATCCACGGTGGCCTTATACCAGCTTGGAGTCTTGATGGGAACAGCTGACCTAATACTTCACCGTGGAGTTCTAGAGCTTCTGTCTGTGGCCTCTTTGGGCCCCAAGAGCCTAAAAGAAAAGCTGGCAGTCCTCCTAGAGGGTAAACTCAGAATAAGCATGGTGTAATTTCCATGATTCTGAATTGGACGATTTTAGGAAATATATTGTGTTGGGGACTGTGGTAGTTTGAATGAAGATGGTCCCCCATAGACTCGCATGTTTGAATGCTTTGTCCCCAGTTAGGAGAACTGTTTGGGAAGGTACAAAGTATGGCCTTTTGGAGGAGGTGTGTCTCTGAGGTTTCAAACTCCCACAGGTCCAGTGTCTCTCTGACTGCTGCGATTGAATTGAGGTGCTCCAGCACCATGCCTGTCTGCTTCCTGCCATGATGATCCTAGACTAACCCTCTGAAACTGTAAGCAGGGCCCCAGCTACATGCTTCCTTTTATAATAGTTGCATTAGTCATGGTGTCGCTTCACAGCAATAAAACAGTTACTAAGGCAGTGACATAGCTCAAGAGCAAGAAGGGTAAAGAAATAAGAAAGGTTCCAACACCTCCACAAACAGCTCTACAAACTGGGGACAAGGACTCAATGGGTGTGCCTATGGGGGACATTCTCATTTAAATCACCACAGGCATGTTTATTATCTTTCAGCAGTTTGTTTGCAAAGGCTAACATTCATGTGAGTTTACCCACAAAGCTATGTGGGTTGAGAGACTTCTGAAGGAAATTCCGTTAACATTTTTTGCTATTGGTATTCAGATTGGATAGCTTGTCCTAAGTCAGTCACACTAACTGAATGTTTTTCGCATTAGGTGTAAAGTTGTACCTCATAGCTATGTGTAGCTGACCTTGGAAAGAATTTTGCAATGAATATTAACATGGGAAAGCAACTTAATCAAGAAACATGGGAAGACAGTACTTTCTAGAAAGGCTTATAGATACAAGAAGTAAAATTTAAACTTTGCTGCAGTTTTTCATAACATTGCTGGCAATATAAACTCTTTAAAATAATAAAAACATTATGTAAGAAGATGAGAACTAGAGAGATGGCTCAGCAGTTAAGAGCACCCGCTGCTCTCAGAGGACCCACGTTCAGCTGCCACGTGAAGGCAAACAACTATCTGTAACACCAGTTCCAGGGGATCTGATGCCCTCTTCTGACCTCCTCAGGCACCAAGCACATACAGAATGCAGGCAAAACATCCATACACACAAAGTGAATCTAAAAAGAAAGGAAGAAAGAAACCTTAAATTCTGAGATGAGTCTTGTCTTGAAGGAGCCTCAAAGCAACAAGCCATGTTAGATCCCCCTGGAGCATCCCTACCCCAGAAACAAGAAGCTCAAAGAAATATTTGTTGGTCTGTATATGAGGAATGAATAAATGAAAATTAGTTTTCACTGTGTGACTTGGTCTCATGAAAGCTGCAGGGGATTTAACCTCAGGGGCCCTGGGAAGAGACCCTGGGAATGTCATCTGCTCCCTCACCTGCAACACCCCCCATGGTCACATCAATCCTCCACACAGGGCCCAGCATGACTGGCTCTCCTCTTGGTTTCCCATGTCCTTCTGTTTGCTGCTATACTCCTGGCTCACCTTTTCCCATCCTGGAGCCACTTAGTTTCCATGGCAACTAATCATGGTAGGTTCTCAAATTCCAGATAGTTTCAAGTTTCAAGGCAAATGAGAATCTCATTTGGACTCGTAGAAAACACTACGGGACATCTGGTGACTCCATCACACTCACTGTGTGGAGTAAAGGAATGGCTGAGAGGGAGGAAGCAAGACTCATTAAATGATGCAGCCAAGAGGCTTCAGTATGTCTATCAGAAAACCAAAGACATCTTCTAAGCAAAATTACCAACATGTGGTCATGCTCTGAGATTGGCTACATCATGAACTTTAATAGAACAAATACTGGTATATGTTAAATATTTGAGGTGTTCTGTTTAGTCATCTAATCTCCAACAAGAAACCAAAAAAGTCACTTACAGTTTTACAGCTACAATCACAGACAAATCTTAGGACATTTTAAGAATTTATTTAGTAGGGCCAGACAAGCTTAACACTTACGAGCGCCTGTTGCTCTTGTGGAGGACCGAGCTTTGTTTTTCTGCATTCACATGTTAGCTCACAACCACTCATAACCCCAGCTCCAACAGGCACCAGGAACACATGGAGTAGTACATGTACATTCATGTAAGCAAAATATTTATGTACATAAAATAAAGCAAACCATAAAATACTTTAAAATGTTTATTTATGATTATATGTGTACGATTTATGTGGGCCATGGTGTTCATGTGGAAGCCAGAGGACAATTGCGTGGATTCACTTCTCTCCTTCCACCTTTATTTGGACTCCAGGGATTGAACTCAGGTCCTCAGGCTTTCAAGCAAGTGTGTTTGCCCCATGACACATCTCCTTTGGCAGCTCCAGTTTTAGAACATTCTCTTACACCAAAATGACACCTGGTGCCCAATCCAAATAACTCCTTATTTCAATTCCCTATCTCAGCCAACCTCTAATCTGCAATGTTTATTGATTTACCTATGATGAATATCTCATATAAATAGAAGTCTAAAGTGCCATATGACATGTGGTCATTTGAGCCCATCTCTTACCTACAATGTTTTTGAGAGGCATTCATTTGAAGCTTATATTAGCATTTTATTTCTTTATATTTCTAGAATAGCATTCACTTGTATGGACACCCCACACTGGATCAATTAATTCACCAGTTAATGAATATTTGGGTTGTTTCTACTTGGGGGATAATATTTCTATAAACATTCACATAAGAGTCTTTATTAAAACATAGGTTTTAGTCTGACCGCTGGGGAACCAGCATAGGACCCAACATCAGATGGGAGGCCTGGGCAGTCTATGGGGCCTCTGGCAGTGAAACAGTATTTATTCCTAGTGCAGGAATGGACTTTGGGGACCCATTCCCTGGGGAGGGATACTCTCTGAGCCTTGATACATGGGGGGGGGGGTCTCGGCCCTAGCCCAAATGACAGATTTTGATGATCCCCCATGGGAGGCCTCATCTTTCCTGGGAAGTGGATGGGGGTTAGGAGGGGCATGGGAGAACAGGAGAGAGAAGGAACTGGAATTAGTATATAAAATAAGATTGTTTTTAATTTAAATAAAATGTATTTAAAAAAATAAAACATAGGTTTCATTTCCTCTGTATAGGTAAGAGGAATCCTTTGGTTATATGGTAACTTTAACATTTTAAGAAAGCACCATGCATCTTAACAAGTGGCTACATTATTTCACATTCTTGAATGGCAATGGTTTTTCCACCAGCTCTTGTTTTGTCCCCAGCTGAGGGCAGGCCTTGAGGCAGAGCCCCTGGAGAAGTAGTTCACCGGCAATGGGCCTTGAGTTTCACCCCGCTCCACTTCCTGTTCTTCCTCTGCTTCCTGTTTGTGGCTACCATGTAATCAGTCACCTGACTCCGCTACTGCCCTGCCTTCCCTACCATGGTGGGTTGTTTCTTCTTAAACCTCAAGCCAAAACACCTTTCTCCCTGTAAGTTTCTTCTTGGGTATTTGGTCACAACAACAAAGCAAATGAGTAGTAACCAGTAAGAACTCACCTTGTTTGTTATTGTCCGATTTGTTTAAACCACAGGCGTTTTAATGTTATAGAGATCTTAACAGATCCCATACCGTCACTGTATATCCTTAAGAGGAAAACTGTTATCTTAAGCCACATTTAAAAAACAAACAAACAAACAAACAGGAATTATTCTCTGTAAAAATGCTGAGAATCCACATACAGCTACCAACTATGTATTAAACTCTGGAACACTACAATTTTTGAAATAAACAAAACTCCACTGTTTAACAGTGTATGTGTTTAAGTTGGATTTGTGCTTTTAAAGAGACGGCATGAAACAATGCTCTGCCTCCATGAACACTGTTACTAACTGGAAATGAACTGCTGGTGAAAACTAGGGTAGTCATCTCCAATAGAGACACAGTTTTCCAGGTGGGCAGGGCATCCAAACAAGAACACCTGAGCTTATGTGTTTTATTTCAGGGCTGGCATATCAACCCTGAATTGCTTAACTCATAGACTTTACTATGAGAAATAAATATCTCGTTTAACACAGAGTTATTTTGATGTGGTTTGTTGCAACAGCCAAAATAAGAAATTACCAACACATAGGATGGCTCTGTGGGAAAATGGATAAAATATGAATCTCTAAGTCATAAATACAATTCCACAGCTACATAGTGAGTTCCAAGCTAGCCTGGAACTGCTCACCTACATGAGATCCCCCCACACACACCTCTCTCTCTCTCTCTCTCTGTCTCTGTCTCTCTCTTAAGGGTGTTTATATAGCAAGTGAAAGACCCTGGGTCTTAGCACCAAAAGTAAATAAATTACAAAAGACCGTGTGTGTGTGTGTGTGTGTGTGTGTGTGTGTGTGTGTGTGTGTGTAATAAAAGGCATCTGGTTGCAAAGGTGCTTCATTATAATCTTATTCATTGGTAAGTGACTCAGTACACATTTCAGACATACACAGTGTCTTTGTCCACTAGGCTTACATACCAGATGCCCTTCTTCAGCATACACACCGCTGAGAACTTTTGCACAGGGCTGAGAACAATGTTACTAGGTTTTCAAATCTTCTGATGGACTGAATAGACACTTCGTTTTACCAAGAGAGTGAGGCTTAGAAGGCCGAGTTCCTTGCCCCACTATGCAGGTAGTGGAGGGGCCTGGGTTTCTGTCCCTGAGCCCGGAGCCCAGGTGCCTCGCCATGCTACCCCACCCCTATAACTAGGCCTACCCATTCCTTATGGTGCATACAAGACTTTCATGGTAATGGCTGATGACTGTAAGCCACTGCGACCAGTGACTGGGAGTGATTTTACACTGTAAGATGAATAACCACTCTTCCTACTGCACTCACTGGGTTAGGGTGACATGTGGGCTAGGGTGACACTGGAGCAATCATTATGACTCATGCAAGGAAGACAGTAAGTTAAGCTAATGTTGAAGTATGCCTACCAAATGCTGAAAAGTAGATAAGCAGCCCTCAAGAACCCGTGACCCAGCAGTACCGAGCAGCGTGATCACTGGCTCCAAGGACCCAGCCTCCCAAGCCTGGCAGGGAGCTGCCATCCAAGGGAGGCCAGGCTCCAAGAGGGGCTGTTTTCTGCCCATCTATCTTCGCAGAGGCAAATTGAAGAGCTGAGCCTGGTGGATTCTGAACGCTAGTTGGGTTTTTCTTCTACTGGCAAAAAAATTAAACCGGCACCCAGGGATTTATTCACTCTTTTGCTGATCTTGGTGTGAACAATGTAGCTAAATCCCTGCACACAGCACCAACTCTGTCTCCTGGGATGCTTCTTAAAATGTGGCTAAGCACAAGCCGAAAACACTAAGTCTTGTTGAAGTCAACCCATCTCTCAAAGGTAATGAAAGGATCAGTTTCACACTGTAAGATGAACGCAAACACTGTGGAGTCGGATGTTTTGAGAAGATGATGTCGTGGGGAGAGCATGCAGTGTTCCTGAAACCCATTTTAATACCACTGATAATAGAGGGAGTGTGCAGATGACTTGGGAGTTTTATGAAATCAGTTTGATATATGAAAATTTTAGCCTGAAGCTATTCCCCTTTGGCGTTCTTTAGCATTGGGAAGGTAAATTTTCATGTGGCTTGACCTTTTTTTTTCTTCTTCTTCACAATCTATTGGAAACAAATATATGATTTAAATAAATACAAAATGAGAAGCCACTTGAATTTTAAAAACTATTCTTTCTTTCTTCCTTTCTTTTCTTTCTCCCTTGTGTGGGGGTGCATGGTATTGCATGGAGATCACAGAACAACTTTCAGGAGTGGATTCTCTCTTTCCACATCCTTAGGTCTCTTTGCATGTTCATGCTGAAAAATACACTTCAGGTTAGCTGGCCTGCGAGCTTCCCCAACTTCTCCTGCCTCTGCCTCTATCCAATATCCCTACAGGAATGCTGAGATTACAGATGCATGGATGGAAATCTAGCTTTTATGTGAGTTCTGAGGATAGACTTTCTCCGAGTCTCACTTCTACCCCTGAACCATCTCTCTGGCCTCCACCAGCTCAGTATTTAAAGTCAGAATAAAATGAGTCTTGTTTTACCCACGCCTTAGTTTTGGTTTTTACTTTGACCCTGAGCTTTGTGCTTTGTTTATTTTGTTTTTCCCTGTGTGTAGCCCATGATCCCAATTGAAAAATCACCAGCAGTTCTCAAAGTTCACTGTTCAGGACTCGGAAGTCAGATCAGAGAGCAGAGTCTGCAAACAAAACATAAGGAAAATGAACATGATACTATTTTCAAAGATGAAACATCCTTCAAAGTGATCAAGATCCAAAGGAGAAAGGCACAGACAGACCGATCTTTGAAAAGTGGCCCTCAACCGCTGACCACACCTGCTTCCCGAAAAGACCTGAGGAGAGACAGCCCACAGCGCTCCTCCACTTCTCAGTTTACTGGATGTGGAAAGCTATACCATCTTGGAAACCCAGAGATGGGAAGCCACCAGGCACGGGGCACAGGAGCCCTCTCGTGTCACTGTGGGTCCCGGATGAGCCAAGAGGGGCTCAGAAGACCAGCCATTCTCCAAGCACTGGTCCAGCAGGGGGTCCAACTAAAGCTCAAGGGTAAGGGTTACCCCCACACCCCGGGGAAGGCTGGCCTCTGAAAGGGACTCTGGAGAGAGCAGTGAGACCTTGGCAAGCACTTTTGGTAACTCTGGAAGAGCTTCCTCTTTCTCAACCTCCTATTCTCAGGCTACAGAAAGGAAGATGCTGTGTAATCCTGAGGTTTACTACAGGGTGGTAATTTCTATGGAAAATGTTCAAGAATTGCTACAGAAGAACATAGGAAGCAGAAGTTTACACAGCACTGCCCAAGTTCGACTTAAGCAAAATGAAAATAAATATGTCAACTAAGGAGAGGGTGTTGATAAAATACAAGAAAACAAACCAAAAGACAGAAGATGACTCCCCCAGATTGCCTTGTGCTAAAGGAAGGAGTAATGAAAACATATCAATAAAACAAAAGTATAAATACAAAATGCCTAAGATAACAATCACAATCAAATTAAAAGTATTACCAGTCAATGGATAAATTTTAAAAGGGACACCTAAATACCGCTGGAGGCAGCAGACAGTTTAAGAATTAAAATAGAGACCAAATAAGGTGTTCAGACCACTATGACACAAAATATAATTACTGTTCTTGAAGCAGTAGTCAACAAAAAATAAACTTTTTGGAAATACTGTGAAGAAACATTTTTTTTTCTGAAGTGAAAAGCAAACTCTGTTCTTGAAAGAGTAGATTCCTTAGCTGTATGTTTTTACATTAAACAATAGACATTGATTAAGGTATTTAACTTGAAAGATAAAGATTTTTCTGTGGCATCCTTGCATAAAATGCTAAACATCTACAAGTAGAAAAATGGGGTGGGGTCCTTGTTTTACTCAAAACACAGGTAAGCATACCTCTATGCTTTGGTAGGAGGGAAGCAGGACCAGATGATGTTGTATAATGTCAAGCTGTCATGCAAACTGGATGGCTAGAGACAGACCTTTCTGTAGACAACAAGAATATAAGTAGGAGACAAAAGAGAAAGCTAGGAGAGAGAGAGAAAAAAAGAAAAGGAGAAAGACCCCCCACACACACACACACATTTTTTGAGAAAAATCTTGATAGTCAAGAGAATTATTTCCAGAAACTTTTCCCAGATATTGTCAAGAATCAGATTTTCAAATTTAAAAAGACCCCCCCCACACACACACACACACAACACACTAATTTGGGCAGGATTAAGAGGTAGGAAACATGGAAAATTGAAGGGGGTAAAATGAAATATTTCTTTTAAAAAAGCAATACTAGGGAGTCCCATAGCATCATCAATAACAATAATGGCAGTAACAGTCCCTGCCTGGAGTGATGGCACATGCCTGTAAGCCCAACACTCAGGGGGCTGGCACAAGAAAGCCACACACTCAAGGCCAGCCTTGGGTCCACAGCTAGAGAAAAACAATTCTCCCCAAGGGAGGAATAAAAGAGAATAATCATTTAAGTACTGTGTTCAGACCCTGCTGTGTCCCGAGTGCTGGAGCGTGCAGTCTTCCGCATCCTCGTCCCTTGATAGCAGCCCTGGGCAATGTGGTTTGTTTTGTTCAATTCAAACTCATTTTAGCTTCTTCTGCCACTGCAGTTTGTCAGATTGAAGAATGTATGGCTGGAAGCTAAATATTTCCAAGCAAATTGTTTTTTAAAATATACAACATTGTGTCAAGGGCCATAGGCATGGCATTAGGACCAGACTTCAGTTCTCTAGTTCATTGTTGATGTTACTGTGTGCGTGATGTGTGCAGGGGGCACACATGTCATTTGAGTGGAGGTTGGAGAACAACTCTGTAGACTCTGTCTTATTCTTCTACCTTTATTGGGGTTCAGGGTTCGAACTGAGGCTGACCCTCAGTTTGTGACAGTGTATGGTTCTGCTTAACCTTTCTGTTTTGTTTCATTTTATTCCTTCTAGATTAAGGGCTCCTTGTGGTAAAATGACTAATACCATTTTATTTATGGAAGTTCACATATTTACACATGAAATAATAACAAAGCTTCCATACCTGCAACCATAATTGCTTCCTTAGGAGGGGTCCTTCATTACATGCCCGGCATCTTATTTTGTGGAGCTGCGTGGTGGATTAGGGTCTGTAAGTCTGAGTTAGATTTAGGGAAGTAACTAAATTACTTGTACATGAAGGGGAAAGGGCTGGAGAGGTGACTTAGCATTAAGAACATTTGTTACTTTTACAGAGGACCCAGGTTTGTTCCCAGAATCCACATGGTGGCTCACAACCATCTGTGATGCGTTTTTCTGACCTCCTTTGACCACAGGAATACCCACAGTGCACAAACAGTCATTCAGGAAAAACTTACACATACTAAATAAAATAATAAATCTCTAAAAGTGGAGGGTAAGGAAGAATTGGAAGTAGAGGTTTGCAGGTTAAGAATCCGGGAGAGAAGGGATGTGGAGTTCAGCTGCTCCTGGGAGAAGCCCCTGGGTGGAGCACAGTCAAGAGGAGAGTTTTGAAGGTGAGGAGGTAGAATGTGAGTGATCAACCTTTCCTCTGCTTGTGTGCTATAACTTGCCTTCCTGACCTCCCAGGACACACAGTCTCTTCTGTGAACATTGCTCACTCTGCTGTGCTGGCGCTGCACGTGAGGCAATGAGGACTGTAGCGTCCCTAACATGCAGCGGAATGGTATGGCAGTGGCAGAGGGCTCCCACGTGGATTTCCATGGCTTTGCCCTCTGCCAAACTGTTTATTTAGACAGCCTTTACAGTCTAGGTGGCTATGAATCTCTCACCGTGTAGAATTTCCAACAATTCTTTGCATGGTAGCAGAAAAGTGGGGACCAGAATGCAGAAGACAGAATTGGGGCTGCATATTTTCCAAAATCTCCCCTGCCTGGATGCTCATTCTCCACCAAGCCAGACTTGATTCCTGTCTGCTTTGTTGACTGATTCAAGGTCTCCAACCAAAGATACTGACTGGCAAAGATGCTTTGCTTTCCTACCAGCACCATGGTCTAATCCTCCCGAGAGAGATGCCGTTCTATTTGCCTAGGCATTCTACTATATAGCTAGCAGCACTCCTGGGAACTTTCCTCTTTTATCTGCTACTGGAATCTTCATTACTCCACCTTTCTCCCTTAGGCCACAGCCTCCTGCCACACCACACCACACCACACCACACCACCACGCCAGGCTTCTAGGAAGTGCATGGTGTTTTACAGGCACACAAGAAACTGCTCCCTAGTTTCTGTTTCAGCTAATGATTTCTTCACCTACCTAGTTACACAATCTGTGATCCAACACCATTGCTTTTCCCACCTGGGATTTATTATTCAAGAAAATTAGATATGAAATGCAACTCACTGGACCACTGAGAGGATTTCTGACAGCTTTTCAGAGGGCTCACTGGGATTCTCTCCACTTGTTCATAAATGAGACTTATTACTGGATGTGAGTCTCTTAGAAGCTGGCCCTCTCTGAGCCTGGATTCCCCTCTTGACATGTCTCTTGTCTGCACACTCAGACACATCTTTCCAATGCTACTTCTGACATTTCTCACACATGTATCCCCTCCTGCTGTGCTGAAGTGAGCCTTTCTTCACGTGACTAGATTTCTGTCCCAGACTCCTCACTGATTCATTTTGCCTCCAAATTCTTGTCTTTCTAGGATGACCTTTGCATTTTTGGTTGTGAGCCTAGCCTTTAATGGCTGAGCCATCTCTCCATCCCAGACCTCTGCATTTTTAAAGATAAGTTTGCAAACTCTAATTCTGTCATGATACATTGCATGGACAGCTGATAGAAATGTCTGCACTCCCTAGTAAACAAAAGCCCGGTGTCTGTGCCAGCTTGAGCACAGCACTAACATATTGTGCACCCACCAGCCTCTGAGTGCTTCATGGTTCTGTAGGCCGAGCTTTTCATCAGGACCACAGTCAACTCTGTTCCACCAACCACTTCCCAATAACTACAAAGAGACTTATTATTAATTATAAATGCTTGGCCGATAGCTCAGGCTTATTACTAACTAGTTCTTATAGCTTAAGTTAACCCATTTCTATTAATCTATGTGCTACCCCCAAAGCTCATGGCTTTTACCTCCTGCATGTACTGCTTCCTTTCCATCTGGTTGGTGACTCCTCTGACTCTGCCCTTCTTGCCAACATTCTCTCTGCCTCCCAAATCCTGCCTAACTATTGGCCAATCAGCTTTTTATTAACAATGAGAGCAATGCATATTTACAGTGTACAAAGATTGTTCTACAGCAGGGTTCACAGAGTACTGCATGCTAGTTCAGACCATTTCTCCATGAGCACAAAAGACACCCAATCCTTGGCTCTTAAGGACAGTGACTGGGCTGAGGGCTAAAATGATGTATAACCTTATGCTCCTAGTGCCCCATACTTATGCTTAGATGATGATCTTCACAAACCTACCTTACAACTTTGCTTACTGAAAAAAAAACAGCATATATGTCTTGTCTCTTAGGCTCAGGCCAGCTGCACTTTAGAGCTGCTCCTGTCCTTGGCGGTTGCCCCATGGTCCTGGTATCCAGTATGCTGAAGTCTCCACTGCAATTGAGGATGCACCTTCATCAATGGCTTCTTTGTGCCTCTTTTAAGGGACACCAGCACTGCCATCCAGTGATCAACCTCAGCTGCTCTCCATAATGCCAGTCATGCCTTCCAAACCAGTACCACCTAGATGACTCGTAACATTACCAAGTTCAACTGCCAGTGTGAGCTGCAGCCTTGGACTCCTCTGGACCACAGATTCTGTGTGTCACCCTGAGGAAATACTTTCAGATTTCACCCCAGTGATGCTGCTCTCTTCTTACTCATAGCTCCATCTAGCCAATGTTAACCATCCCGTAAAGGTTTTACCTTAGCGGCCCTGGTCTCTTTTTAATCACAGTTAATTCTTCAGCCACAGCTGACCCGACACTCACAGAGTATTTGTTTAAAAGTATCACTTAATGCCCCTGATAAAGTCTTTTTAAGGGACTTTCAAATGTTCTTTCTGAAATTTCACAAGCTGGGTCTCCATCTTCTCATTGCCTTCAGCATTACCTCCCAAGTTCCCACAAGACCCCAGTAAGCTTTCAACGCTCAATGGCTTTTCCAACCCAAAGTTCCAAAGTCGCTCTACATTTCTCCCCAAGCTATGGTCAGCTCTGTCACAGCAACGCCTCACTCCTGCTGCCAATCTCTGTCTTAGTTAGGTTTCTATTGCTGTGATAAAACCATGTAACCAAAAGCAACTTAGGGGAGAAAGGATTCATTTGGCTCACACTTACACACCATAGTCCATCAGCAAAGGAAGTCAGGACAGGACCTCAAGGCAGAAACCTGTCGAGCAGAAGCCATGGAGGAACACTGCTTACTGGCTTGTGGTCAGTGGCATGCTCAGCCTTTCACACACAACTCAGCACCTCCCACAGATAACTGGGCCCACCCACACCAGCCATTAATCAGCCAATCAATCAAACAAAGAGTTCCCGGACAGAGCAGCCTATAGGAAATCTAGTAAAGATATTTCCTCAACTGAGGTTGCTCTTTTCAGATAACTCTAGCTGTGTCAAGTTGACAGAACAACAGACTAACCAGGACATGGCCTAACTGCAGCTTGGTTTGTCTGGGTTGCTTACAGGAACATGGTTGACTCGGACAGTTTAACACCAGGAAGGTCATCAGTGTGGGGGCTGGTCAAGAAAGATGCATCACTCCAGTTCCCAGGCCCATCGATGATTCTTGGGTCCCCCCAAGCAACTGCTTATGCTTATGTAATCTCCAGCCTCCTGATCTGGAATTTTCTCCTGAGTTTTTATCATTTTTATGTGAATTTCATGAGCCTCCCTCCTTGTGTCCATGGGAAAATGTTTCCATTAGGAGGAACTAGCTACACAATAGGCAGCAATACTGTCCCTTGAGTGTTTATATCAGGGGTATTGACATTGCTTGCTTGACGTACCAATGAGAATAATATATTTACAATAGTTTTGATTAAATGGAATTAATTTATTTGAATGTGGGTGCCCATAAAGATGGCTGTACTCCATCTTGGCACAAGGAAAGAGAGTTGAAAGCTGTCCTCAGCAAGTCATAAGACCTAAAGGTCAAAGGTGTGGCTACATAGGATGTTTGGCTGTCTTAGTCTAAATAACAACAGACCTGAATCTGAGGTGTGGTTCTGACCTCAAGGCTAGGGAACAAGAAGTTGGAGCTAAGGTGTGGTTACTGAACCCTTAGACTAAGTGAGGAAGAAAAGTCTGTTTGTTCCATATGCATAATAACTGTGTTCCCCTTTCTGGATAAGGTATATAAGAGTTGTAAAAAATAAACTCGTGGTATTTCAGTATTGACTGATCTGCCCTCCTGACCTTTATCCTGTCTCTCTGTCTTTCTTTATTGTCTATAGCTAGCCTTTCCCTCCTCCACACTCCCCCACTTAGGTACAGACTTGGGGCCGCTCAGCTGGCTCCGATTGCAGCCCCACAAAGACCACTCCCAACAGACAACATTCTGGATAATTCCAGAACTTCCAAAATAATAACAGACTCTTAGAGCTGGATGAGATCTTGAAGGGCAATCATTCTGTTCATCGTTATTTTAGATTTGACTCTAGCAGCATGCTCAGTTCATAGATTTCTGTTTTGCTGTAAAAATAATGGTCTTATTTTTCATTTGAATGAACTAATGTTGCTTTTCTTCCCTTAGCAACAAGGAAAGAAAATGAGTCATATTATTCATACTTGAACATTGACTCCAGTTGTATCTGTGGGTTCTTCAGACTCAGGTCCAGCTGGTGGAAGTAACCCACTAAAGGGGACTTCTGCAGATTGTACCCCACACGCTTTCTCTCTGGTCAACACCATGTGAGCAGCTGCTGCCACCCACTTCCACTGCCCTAGTCTGTGCTGCTCCTCACTCCACTAACGGAAGTTCAAATCTATCTCTCCTTCCTCGAGTTGTTTCTGGTCCGCATTTCATCACAGGATGCTGAAGTAGCTAGCACAACATGTGCTACTATTTCCTCCTTTTGCTTTTGACCTCTCTGGATCTTTATTCATTCATTCGGAAGTTTCCTCTCATGTATGCTCAGAACACTTTTCAGCTGATGACCTGAGTTCTCTATCCTTTCCTGTCCAAGAGGGACTCTAGATGTCATCATTTCCTCAACTCTCAGTCACAATCTCTTAAACGTAATGACTCTATTTTGCTTGGTTTGGAATTTCTCTTCCTGTAGTTCAATCTAGAAACTTCCTCCAGGACTGAATAGAGATAACTATGATCTCACCTCCTCTCTCACTTCTGTCATGTATCACAGACCCACATTGCCAATGTCTTTAAGCCATTGCGCTCCATGCAGTTTGCCTGGTTTTCTAGTTATTTAAGGGGGAAAGCTAAATCTAATCCCTGTTATTTCATCATGGCCAGTGGTGGAATCATTTACCCATCAGCCTAGCCAACCCTAATTCCTTGGCTCTGAACTTCCCACACACACAAAAGCACAGAAAATTATGTAACTGTTTCTGGACTTAGATTTTAGTGGGTAAGAAATATGTGTCTTCCATAGTTTTGGAAGAGCAACACTGGAAAGTGTTTTTAATAAGCGTTCCAATGTCATTTACATGGTCATGGCACTTACAGGAGGTAACTCTAACCAGAATGCAATGTTCCAATTTCTAACTTAACAGTTGTTGAAGTGATTAGAACTGCTGAGTGCTGATGAATGTAGGGGAGAGGCTCCATTTAAGTATGTGAAGAATCCTGGGAATGGCAGGAGTAGAGGCTCTTGTTTTGTTTGACCTCCTTTGTGGCTGGAAGCAGACCAATGTTGCTATCAAATTTGCCCATGGGATGGTGAGAGTAGAGATGGCAGGTGCTCCATCACTGGTCCCCAGGGAGCCGGCCAAGGGTTGGAGAGAGGAAGTAAGGATGGAGGAACCACTCTCCAGAACCCTCCTTTTGCATCTGCATGCACGTATTGTGTGTATGCGTGCCTGTGTGTGAGGTGACTAGTCTGCACTAGCCAGCTTGCTGCAGGATTGCCCTGTCTCTGACGTCTGGGTGTTAGGATTGCCCACAGGCATCATGCCTGCCTGGCTGTTTCCTTGGGTTCCAAAGACTCTGGCCCTCAGGCTGGAATGGTAAGTGCATCACTAGCTGAGCCATCTTCCCAGTCCAAAAGCCCTTTTCACTTAAGAGCCCACACCTGGGGCTTGGGACACCTGTGTGAATAGATGCACAGATAGAGAGACAGCATGCCACTGTTCTGTTGAATCAGCAGTTGTGGATTTGCCTTTTGATGGCAAATGAGGCAATGCTTATTAAGGTCTGGCTTGGAAACTTTTATTGTAATGATTTTTTAGTTACAGGGAGTATCTTAATTGGATGTTTTGAACTCATTTGAAGTTGACAGAATCCACATAATTTAGCAGATTACCTCAGGAATTTCAAAATGTGTCTCAAAATAGAGCTTAGAAAAAAATGGGGAGTAGAATCTGTGTTGGCTTTAAAATCCACTTTGAGCAAGGGAAATTTACAGCTTGGGCTGCCTTGAGTTCCTGCTGCTGACGCTGCACTTTGGGCGATAGGCTGTCATTTCAGGGCAGGGTTTTCATTTTAAACAATTCGTTCAAAATGAAATTCTACTCTCTTTTAAGAAAACTTTAGGCTGAATTATTTTACCAAACATTTTCCATGTCATGCTAAAAGATTAAATTGACCACATCAATGGTGTTAATAGGGAAAACCAGCTACAACTGGTAACTAAGTGTCCTAATTCTCGAAAAGGCAGGAAAAAGGTTTGCACTCTGTCAGAAAGCCTCGCTGCTCCTAGGGCTTTGTGACGCTTTTAAGCAGCGCCACCTAGTGGAATCCACTAGCTATAAACGCACAGCAGCACTGTAAGACACTATCCTTGAGTCTTAGCTGAGTGTGATGGCACATACCTATAAACCCAGCACTCAGAGGCTAAAACAGACAAGAGGACTGTCATGAATTCAAGGAAAGCCTAGACTACACAACAATACTCTGTCTCAAAAAAAAAAAAAAAGACTGGGGTGGTTTGGGATGTTACTCACCAAAGGTGTCTACCATGTTCAAAGCCTTGGTTTGGATCCCTAGTACTGGGCTAGCGTGGGATGTGGCAAATGAACCATTCCTGGTGTTGATCAGCCTAATGATAAATGAATTCCAGTTCCTGCATTGATTAGTTAGAGTGTAGATATATATTCAATCAACTTCCAGAAAGTTATTTACGGATTTCATTTCCACAGATGACTGCCCTTTTGTCGGCCTCCTTTCGCAAGGCCCCCTTCACCCCCAGCCATAAAATCTCACTGGTAGAGTAAGGCATCTGTGTGTAAAAATAAGATGCAATTTTCACAGACTAGAAAGGGACAGAAGTTACAGGTGCTTGTTATAAAGGCAAAGGCGTTCATACAGCTTACCAAATGCACTGTTCCCATCACAAGAAGTATCAAAATGTGTGTCCGTGGAATGGTGGGAGAGAACCTGGCCAATGCAAACAGAGAGTTTGTTCTCCAAATTCATTTTATGTTCTCACTGGGGGGGAAAAAAGTTAACTCTTATTTGCCAGATTCTCCTGTAGTTAACGTGGCTGAATTTTGGCAAGTGGAATACGAGTAGTGCCTGGTTTCTTAAATGTCTTCCATAATTGCTTTGCTTCTCCCAAATCCCCTGATAGCTGTCCTTATCCAGGCAGACCATGGGCACTTTAAAAGCCTGTGTGCAGCCTGTGCTCCTGTTCTAACTTCACAACCTTAAGTGAACGTGATATGAACACAGAGAGCACATTTTATTACCAGAAGCTAAAGATTTGGGGTTTGTTTGTCAATCGCGCTGATGAGTATAGGTCAGAAGAAAATGGGAGGAAAGAGAGAGACTGTCGTGAGAGAACGTGCCTCTCCTTCAGAAGGATGCCTGGGTTGTCTGACTTGTTTGTGCAGGCTTCCTAGTAAGCATGTGGTTGACAAATGTTGGGAACCCCAGGAGCACAGCTGGAGAGTAGAGCCAAGAAGAAATCCCTTGATAGCTCGAGTTTGGGAGTCAGATAAGCAGGCTATGACGGAGATGACAAAGCTTGGGTAGAAATACTTCCTACAACTGTAGACATGATGGGTCCAGGCTAGGTGCCTGCACTGTTGGGTATTTAGGGATGGGGCCTGCCAGCTTTCATGGTGTCATTATACCGTCTTTCATGATGCCATCACACCTCATGCTGTCAAACCTTCTTCCACACTAAAGTTCTTAATAATCTCCATTCCAAGATGCCCTGCAATATATGATGTGTGTTTGTTTTCATAATAGTCAGGGCATACAGCTTGTGACATTAGTAAAAAGGCCTCATCCAAGCTTTTTTCAGGGGTGGGGGGCACTCAGCACATGTTCAGCACCTAAGGAGGTCTTAAGATGAGCAAAGGGAGAAGACTAATGGGCTGCCTAGAGCAGCGTGCAGAGGAAGAACTGGCATAAGGCTGTTTTTTGGAAGAAGGAAGGCAGGCAAGCCTGGGCACGGGAGGAGGTGAATGAGCCAAGTGACATGGTTAAACCAGGAGGCCATTGTTTTTGTGGTGCAAACTGTGCAAAGCGGGGAGGGAGGGAATTGAACAGTCTCTCTGAGATGGAGGCAGGATAACAAGATCTCTGGAAACCATCACGAAGAATTGAATTTAAAGCTAAGTCAGTGCTTCAGATCAGTTAAGCCCACAGACAAGGTGGACTTGGGCAAACACTGCTTGGATAGCTGCTATCTTCTATTGCTTCCCCCCCCCCCCGCCATACACTCAAGATGGAAGGAGATAGGACTGAATACCCTGCTCCTAAATAGAAACCTTCAGAGATTATGGGAAGTGCCTGTCAGTACTGTGTCCTTGCGTGCCCTTTCTTCTTGCTCTGCATTGCCTTTCCTGCTGTCAATCCCCCTCCTGTGTAGCTAACTCCACTCCTTGTGCAGACACAGTATTGGACATACAGCTCTGTTATCTCCTGCTCATTCGCAAATACTTACGTGGCTCCCACACAGAAACTCTATATTCTCGAATGGGATGGATTATGAGTCATCTAACTCCATATTGGAAGAGTAAGGACAATGTCCACTCCCTGGAAACTAATGGGATAATATGTGATAGATGCATGGATGGTGGATAAAAAGAAGATAAGTAAAAAAATGAACATACTGGCTCTAGACCTTATAAAACAAGCCTTGAATCCTAGATACGTGGGAGGGCTGAGGCAGGAGGAGCACAGGTTCAGGGTCGGCATAGCTATAGAGTGACTTCAGGGCCAGCCTGGAAAACTTAGTGAAAGCCTGCCTCAAAATGAAAAGAAAAAGTGGGCTGGAGATGAAATTCAGTGGTAGCACACATGTTACCTACCTTACATGGAACTCTTGAGACTCTAAATTCAATCTTGAGGAATGTGTGCGCACGCGCACGAGAGAGAGAGAGAGAGAGAGAGAGAGAGAGAGAGGGCTGAAGCTGGGCCTGGTGGTGAGCCCAGTGCTTAGGAGACTGAGGTAGGAGAATCACAAGTCCCAGGCCAGCCTGGGTTCTATAGCAAAAATCCTGTCTTGGAAACAAAATGACAAGACCAAACTAAATGAGGCTCTGTTCATTCTTGTGTCCACTACAGCTGTTCCGTGCACTCATCTGTCTGTGGGCCATCTGTCTTTCTTTACGAGACTTAGACTCCTTGGGTCTTAAACTCATTCTTAGCACAGTTCAAGGTCTGTCATGTTTAAAACACTAAGTGAAATGATTTTTGAGTGGATAGATAAATGTCCTGATGGCACAAACCCTCAGAAAGAATTCAGTTAATGAAAATGATCAATTAGCCAGATGCAAGGACATGCTACAGCTACATGTGGCATGACTCAGGCATGCATGGAGAGGCATGATGGAGGACCTTGAATCATGGTTAGAACATACAGCTTAAGATAAACAAATCAGAAAATGTTCTACTGGCCATGGGAATTTGGGGAGGTTTTGATACTAAGATGTTTAATCCATGAGTGGGATAAACCAGGTAAGCCATCATCACTATGCTACGTCTCAGAATAGATCTTGAAGAGCCAGTCAAAAACAAGTCTTGGGTGCTGGAGAGATGGTTCAGCGGATATGAGCACTGGCTACTCTGCTCCATGACCCTGGTTTGATTTCCAGCACCCACATGGTGGTGCATGGTCATTAGTAATGCTAAGGTATCTGGCGCCCTCTTCTGTCCTCTATGAGCACTGTACAAATGTGATACACAGGCATACATGCAGACACAACGCCCGTTTACATAAAACAAGATAAAAATAGACTAAAATAAAATAAACCTTGGTCTCTGGTTCTATAGCAGTAGGGTCACGGATCAGTGGGGAGCTGACTTTCTCTGAAAGACTAAGGAGATGCCATGATCCAGCCTGGAATTCAGAATCCTCCCACCTCAGCTCACCCAGCCCCGCTCCAAGTTCTGGGATTGTAAGTGCTTGCCATGATTTTGAGACTCTAACTCACATATTAATAAAAAAAATAAAAGCAAAATATATCAATTATTATGTAAGCTTGCACCACAACCAACTGGGGTTGTTCCAATTCTGCCTCCCCTCAAATTACCTAAGAAGGAAAATAACAATGGGGGGGGGGGTTGAGTAGAGAGAGTGTATGTATATGAGAAGAAAGAACACAGTGTCTTTCTGGAAGATTTCGGGAAGCTCTGGGCTTAAACACTTTTGCCCTTGGTGTTTCATAAGGTTATCATGATAAACAGTAACACGATGAAGATAAGGAATTACTTATTTTGTTTAAAAAGACTAGCCTATTGCTCAAAAACTTAAAAATGGGAATTTTTAAAAAATTAAAAATAAAATAGTGCATGGGGGAGGGTACACACCTTTAATCTCAGCATGCTAGAGGCAGAGGCAGAAGGATCTCTTTGACTTCCAGGACAGCTTGGTCTACGCAGTGAGTTCCAGGACAGCCAGGACAACTTAGAGAGACCCTGCTTGAAAAAAACTCAGTAGTAATATATAATAAAACAGAATGCTAAAATCCCTCAATCCCACTCCTATGTATACATCCAAAGAAATCAAAACCACTATACGGAAGAAACCTCTGCACTCTCAACTTCATTGCAACGTTAGTCTCAGTAACCGAGATATGTTAGCATCCTGAGAGTAACTCAGAGAACAAGCAGGTAAGAAAGCCCATTGGGATATAATATACACAATTAAATGCTGCTCAGTATATAAACAGGAAGAGAACTTTGTCATCAATGGCAATGTGGATGAGCCTGGAGGACATTGTGCTAAATGAAATAAACCTGGCACAGACAGACAAGCTCTAGAAAAGTTGTTCTCGTGGAGAGTAGAATGGAACCAAGGCTACAAGGTTTGGGGAGATTTTGGTGAAAGGAAACATTTTAGTTAGATGGGAAGAGTACATTCGAGAGATCTATGGCACATAATGGTGATTTGAAAATTTCCAGGAAAGCACATTTCTGATCTCCCTACAAAAACTGAAATGAATGATCTATGTGTAAACTAGCTCGATCTATGTGTAAACTAGAAGACTTATGCATTGTCTTCAGACATCACTTTAAATAGGGCTCTTGTATAGCCTGGGTTGGCTTTGAATTTGCTATGTAGCTGAAGTCAGCCTTAGGGTCTTGATCCTCCTGCTTCCACCTTCCAAGTGCTAGATGACCTTGCAGTGTTATTTGTCAAACTAGCTCCCCAAAATCTGGGCAGGTCTGCTTATGTTTTTCCATCTACCATTTGTCCTTAGTTCACTCCCTGCTGCTCACTAATCACTCTATAGCAAAGGGGAAACCCCTGTATAAGGAGACAACTGTTTTCCAACTGTAGAAGAGGGAAGATAAATTCTTGTATATTCCCAGCATAAACTGTTTTCAATGAACCTTTAATTACAAAACCAACAATATCAAACTGTATTTATACTTTGTTTGACTCCTAAAAATGAAATTGTTGTAAAGCTCATTACAAACAAACCCACAAAACTAATAAAATACAACAAGTGTGTGGGTATCTATGTGTGTGTGTGCACATGATTGTTCAAGTGTCTCTGTACATGTGTGCATGATTGCTCAAATGTGTGTGTACTCAATGTGTACACATGCATATGAAGTCCGGAGGCCGAAATCAGGCATCTCTCACTCTCCATCTTAAATCTCAATAGACTGGCTGTCTCATTTGAGCCCAGAGCACACCAGTTCTGCTAGTCTTGCCAGCCTGGTTGCTCCTGGAAACCCTGTGCATCTACCTCCCAAGGCTGAGATTACAGGTGGGCCATCATGTCCAGCAGACATTTGTGTGGGTGACGTGGATTCTAACTCTAGCCCTTTCCACATTGAGCCATCTCTTCTGTCCTGAGTATGGATATGTTTTTGATCCAACAACAACAACAAAAAAATTCAGGCTGAGCCTGGGGAAGATGTCTTTGGGGAATCTTTCATTACATTGATGTTTTTCACCTGATGGTTGAGTCGCTGAGGGTTGCTAACATTTTTCTTTATGAATAATGACACTTATTTTAACTGATTCATTATTCAGCAACCTGAAACAAATGTTAGCAAATACTTAATAGCCAAGGAACATCACTTCTCCGTGTTGCCTACCCATTTGGCAGATGAACTGCTGCTAGGGACTGTGTATAAAAACGGAATCTATGTGCTGTGGCATGTGATATCGAGTGACTAGTCACCACTTCCCTGCATCTGAATGACTGCCAAATCCTTATTCAAACAGTGAGCCAGAACATCCCATGGCCTCCAGCATTCTGTGCAAAATTTGCAAAGTTCATGCAGCTTGCAGGTTCGTTTCTTTCTCATTATATTATTGATTCTTTAGGTGGCTTTTAGTTTCACTTTGTCAGTCATACATGCAAGAGCTGCAATTTTTCCTGGAAATTCCGTTCTTTCTAGAAAAGTTTCCCCTTAGAATCAGCACTTAATGCTTCTCAAATCTCTTCCCTGGCATTACTAATTGCAACTCCTAATCCTGGAAACTTTTCTGACTCAATAGCGACAGTTAGATACTTGTGAGAAAACAACACTTGGAGCATTAACCATGTCTCATGGCTCTGGAAGGGAGAGTAGGGCATGCATACACAGAATAGGGGCAAAGCCTCAGGAATACAAATAGTGACAACTGTTGAGAGTAAGTCTCCTGGCTGCCAAGCATATAGAGTCAATGGTAAAATCTAGTATATTCCGAATGGGAAAAATGCAATGTAAAATATGGGATGGAAAAAGCCATCTTTACCCTACACAGGAGCTTATGTGGGAGAAGTGTGGTATAATGGGATGGAAAAGGACTGCCTTAAACAAGTCTGACTCTTATAGGAGATTGAGAAAAGGCAACTGCATACAAGCACATCTTACAGACATGAAAGAATTGTTCTGGTTTGAATATTGTTACCCTTAAAGCAATGTACCCATTTTTAACTTTGTAACCGTAAGTAGCTGCCAGCTGACATAAGTTCTCTGAGAGCAGGATGTGTCTGGCTCGATATTTAGTTAAGCCTGCAAAAATGCTGAACTCTATGTCTAGAATAAGGTTATGTAGGGGATGGGAAAGTGTATTTGGGGAAGCATAAAGGGGAACAATGGGAGCTTTTGTGATGACTACAATGTATTTCTTAAAAGCAGAAATAGGAGCCAATAATAAAACTGTTCACTTAAGCCTGGTAGGAAAAACAAAACAAAACAAAAAACAGTGTTAAAGTATAAATAAAGACAGATCAAGTTGTTTGGGGCTACTTGTGTGCAGCCCACCTAGTGGATGGGCAGAACCCAAGCCTCTTAGCAGTCTCAGGTCCTGAGTCGGAGATGAGGCAGAACCTGGCAGTTAGGCTCCCGGAGACTTACTCTTACTTGAGGCTTAACTATTCGGATCCCGCTGTAACAGAGTTGAGGTCTATAGATAAGAAAACTTTTATTTGAAGGGCCCGAAGATTAATAATAGCTTAAATGGTGGTTCAATACTTCAGGCACAGATTTTTTTGAAACTTTAAGAGAATTTCAAGTGTAAACAAAAAAAGTTTAGAAGAAAGGAATACAGTGAGCCCGAATTACCCATCACACACCAATTTCTAACTCACTGTTTCCTCCACTGCATGTCCTATACAGTAGAGTCAGCTCCAGACTTTGGCAAGCCTATTTTATAGGCAACAAGACAGATGTCCACAAGAGGGCGCAACCCTCGTTGAGCAGCCCACATCTACAGAGGGACAATCCCTGCACAGACTGGTTAATGAAGGGTTGTAGAATGGCCTGCCAGTTCCTCCTGTGTTTGATATTAAAGTACTTCTTTGAAGAAAATGTCCCTGTAAGCTCTTTGTTACTGTAACAGGCAATGTGTACAGAAAAAATTAGAAAAAAAAGACTGATTTTTTTTTTCTTACCAGATTTCAAAGTATGATGGTTCCTACTGGCATCCAAAAGTCACAAATGAGGTTTCAATAAAATATTTGACTTCGTGCATGTGGTGTATTTTACATTTTAAAATCACTCAGTTCATACTCACTGATGCTGAAATGTTTCTGTCTTTGATCTGTGAAACCTGCTAGTTGCCTACTAGTCTTAGAACCTTCTAATTTGTGCTAATGGTGTGTATGCTAGGGAAAACCTTATGGATCATATTCCTGTCTTCTGGAGTGCTGTTCCCAGAAGCTCCACGATGTAAATAATCAGATTCTTCTGACTTGGGTCTTATGAAAGAGCAGTATGTATTCCTAAATCATCTCTACAACTCTCTAGCTTCCACTTATGTCTCTAGCCTATTCTCTCTATATAATATTGTTGTTTTAAAAGCAGTCCTATTTAAAATCAATTTTAACATTTATTATTTTGTCTTTCACAATATGCCTCCTGATCCCACTTGTCTTCCCTCCTCCCCCAAATAAAACACAACCAAATTTAAGATTAAAAGGAAGAAGGGGAACATCTCGTCATGGAAGCTGCAATGTGACACAGTGAGTCACGCAGTAAACCCCTCTATCCATATATTTTAACACATAGGCATGTATCGCAAAGAATCATTGGTCTGGTTCAAGACCCCTGGTCTCTGCTGCACCATCGATGCTGGGCTCTCACTGAGACTCTTCCTGGACATCCTTGCCCTGTGCCTAGAGATCCTGTAGCCCTGGGTCCGCAGGATCAACATCCCACCCCCATGCTTCGGCAGATCACAGACCTGGTGGATGTTGAGGTAGGCCCACATATAACCCTGGTTCTTGGACTGGGTAGTTGTAGGGTTAGTCAGTCCACTCCATCTCCTATATCTTTGCCACCAGGGTAAGCTCTTCAGCTAGTTCACCCTTGCAGCTATAAGCAAGGGGCAGAGCCAGTTCTCAAGCTTTTAAGTCCTCAGGGTCATTTCTTCCATACCTACACCTTCAGGACCAACTCTACCATGTTGCCTAGGTGAGATGTAGGGGCCACTCTCCCTAGTGCTGCAGCAGATGAGGGGCAGGGACAGCTCTCCTGCTCTTATTACATAAGGGCCAGCTCTTCCACCAAAAGCAGTTGTTATTAAGTTGAGCATACTGGTGTATCCCAGTTCATGAGTAGTGGAGACAAGAATTGGGAGTTCAAGCCCAGACTCCCCTAAACAGTAAGTTCAAAGCTAGCCTACATTACATCAGACCTTGTCTCCAAAAACAAATACAAACCGAATTTGTTTTCATTTATATTATTTAGAAAGAAAGAAAGAAAGAAAGAAAGAAAGAAAGAAAGAAAGAAGCCAGGAAGTAGTGGCGCATGCCTTTATCACTCAGGAGGCAGAGGCAGGTGGATCTCTGAGCTTGAGGCCAGCCTGGTCTACAGAGAGAGTTCCAGGACAGGCTCCAAAGCTACTGAGAGAAACCCTGTCTTGAAAAACTAAACCAAAACAAAACAAAAACCCCTTCATTGAACAAGTATGTATATTTAGTATCACCGCTACTCATCTTGCTTTTGGGTAAAGGTAGCATACCATATACTCTTCTTTCTAGTGGGTATAGGTGCTTTTATTTATTTACTTGCCTTAACAATAGATTGCAGGAGTCACTCCACAGCTGTGAATAGAAAGCTTAGCTATACAATGGTCGTAGTACCGTAAAGTTTTCCACCAATCCTCTATTGAGGAATCTGGGAGGTGATTTCTAAGGTTTTGCTACTACAAATTGTGTCGTGATATCCCTACAAATTTTTATCACCTTATCTTTGGGATGGATATCTTACAAGTGGGGGGGGGGGACGGCTGGATCAAAGAGTGAACCGGCCTATGTAATATTCTTAAATAAAGTTCTTTGTTTCTGTAGTACAGATGAAGGAAGAAACCGAGATAGCGGCTAAAAATCACTTAAGGGGTTACAAACGGACTAGGAGCTGAACTTGTAAGCAATAGGTCAAGAAGGGAGGAACTCAAGAGGGCTGGGCGGTTCTGTAAACTTATGTCCTTGTCTTTCCCAACCCCTGCCCTGTTGATATCCTGGCTTCTCCCTTTCCCCTGTCTGGATAACCTGGCCTTGTTCCTGCTCCCGACTTCTCTCCTTCTCACCCCTCCCACCCCCTCCCACCCCCGTTTCTCCATAGCACCCGTCTGTCACTCCGCCAGCCCTCTTCTGGACCTCTCTAACGGTCTCTGGGCGATCTTCCCTCACTCTGGGATCTGTTTTTGACAGATGATGGCTCCTCGCTGACAGCTCAAAGGCTGTCAAAGGTTGCATGGCTACGTGTTGCATGTGTTAGGTAGTTGCATAAGGACTCTGCATGCAGAAACCATGCAGAGTTGGGCCAATGGCAGCTCCATGTTTCAATTGCCCCAACTGCTGAGTTTCGTTCTAAACTGCTCCCTTTCCCTTTTTAAGTAAGTGCCTCCCGGCTGTTCTCTTTCTTTCCATTTCTGCTCCTGATAGGTTAACATCTATTCCTCACTTCCCTCCCTTTCCCAATAAACTCCAAGTGGGTTTGTTAAGTTAGGTGGATCGTGTTTCATCGCCTGAAGCTGCAGCAAAGAACAGCATGCCCGACAAGTTCTTTCTTTAACTCCAGCTTCAGGACCTCTCACACTTTCTATACCCCGCCCCTCCTCCGCCCCCTTCCCGGTTCCATTTAATTAATAACTAAGGGACCTGCCCGAGCTTGCTCTTAAACCGGAATTTTAAGAACCAGGGTCGGTGAAAGGGCTTTTGCGCATGAGCAGATCCTGACTTCCGCAAAGGAGTACAGTCCCACCCTCCCACCGTGGTTTTTGTGTGACGCCATCGCATCGCGCCGCTCCCAGGGGCCTTCAAGGTCGCTTTGAGGAGCGGGAACGTTAGTAAGTGGTCGGCCCGCGTTCAGGTGCACTCCGTGTCTCTACGGCAGGCTCCCCGGCGACATGACGGGGTACACACCGGATGAGAAGCTGCGGCTGCAGCAGCTGCGGGTGCTGAGAAGGCAATGGCTGAAGGACCAGGAGCTGAGCCCTCGGGAGCCCGTGTTGCCACCGCGCAAGATGTGGCCCCTGGAGGCGTTCTGGAATAACTTTCTGCGGGACGGGGCCCCGTGGAAGAACATGGTGAGTGATGAGCCACACACGTCCCAGTTCGCACGCCGGGTCGCAGCCCAGCCACCCTCCCACCTCGCTCCTCTCAGTCCCATCAAGGCCCGACCCTGTTTGTGCTGGGGAGAGCCCTCAGAGACAGTCCGGGGTCTCAGGTTTTGCAGAGACTGACACATCACCGGAGTCCTGGGTTGGGATCGAGAATGGGTTGGTTTGGGGAGGGGGTGATCCTGTTTGGCTGTCAGGTGTACTGAGAAGTCAGATACTAGGTTTTTAGCTCATGTAGTTCTTTGGATTGTAGATACCTTCCCTCAGAGTAAGTAACAGGCCAGAATTCACTGATGTTCATAGGCTGTGATTTTAACACGTACGCGTTTTGTGAGGTTGAGGTGATAGAGACCGGCTAACACTGTATTCAACTGCTAGAGGGCTAACTGGTGTAGTACAGACAGACTGGGTTCTATTTGGAATGCTTTGTCAGACTCCAAAACTCCCCTTTCTATGCCTCACTATGTACTTTGAGCACGGTTTTATGTGCTTTTAAGTTGCATTCCTCGACTTTGCCAGGCAGAAAAATCATCCAATGTAGGAATAATTTTTATTTTAAGGGTTCCTGGGGTCTGTTAATTAAGTCATACCCGTGATGAGTAATTGCTTTCAATGACTTCCAATAATAATAATAACAGTGGGTTCATGCTGTCTTCGAACCTAGTATTCTGCTGAGGTTTTTGTATGCATTACTAATTTCTTTATTCCTAAGTGGTAAAAAAGGGTTTCCAATTCTCATTTTAATTGCGAGGAAAGAGAAACATTAAAGAAATAATTGAAGGATTTGCTCCTGGTCACTCCAAGGAATTCATGTTGAAATCCACATATGATCTACTATCTTACTGTGCTACAAAATGTAGTGCAACAGAAATTAGTCTAAAAGGGTATCACATACTTAAGGTAGTGAAATTCAACGCTAATTCAAGCTGTCTCTTCCTTCTTGTGTATCTGGCATTACCTGGTGGCAAGTTGATAACTTTTAGCCAGTGATTTAAGGAAGGAATCATTTGTTGATTTTTTGTCTTACCTTGCTTTGAATGGTTGATTTTTTTTCTTCTATAATCATCTGCTATAATTCATAAATTCTAGGTTGTTTTTCTTCTGAAAGGGTATTTTTTTTAGTCAAATTAGATGCCATAGATATGCTTCCCCCACCTTTTTTTTTTTTTTTTTTTTTTTTTTTTTTTGTCTGTTGACTTTCCCTTTTAAAAAGGTGTGCCAGGAGAGATTTCAGTGAGTTTAGAATACTTTAGTAAGAAACCTTGCTTTTTTTTCTTGAACATGAATGCCTTCTATCTTGCAGAATGTTATTTATCTTAAACCTTGTCTCGAAGTCTTGCAAAATGTAATTCATCCTAAGCCTTGTTTGCTCTGGAGTCTATGGATGTCCCAAAGTCCCAGAGGTAGTGAAAATATTGGAGTAAGTAGGTTAGCACCAATCTGTCAGGAAATACATTCCATTTAGAAGTTTGTAAAGTAATTATCACACTCTTGTTGGTGGTTTTGTTTTTCTTTTTGTTCTGCACACACTGAAAAATGAGGTATCTCATGCTAGGCATAGTAATTAGCACATGCTGGTAATCACAGCAACTCCAGAGGTTGAGTAAGGACTGCTGTGTATTCAAGGCCAGGCTGGGCTACATGGTTGAGTAAGGTTAGCCATTGCTAAAGAGAGGAACCCTGTCTCAAAATAAATTAATGGAAAGTAAAAATGAGGGATGGGTGAGATGGAGAGTACTTAAGACCACTTGGCTCTTGCCGAGGACCCAGTTTTGCTTCCCAGCACCCACATGGTGGCTGAAAACTTGTCTGCAACTGTAGTTGCAGGGAATCCAGTGCGTTCTTCTGTCTGATCTCTAAGAGCACCAGGCACACTCGTGGCACACATGCATACATGCATGCATGCACACATGCAGACACAACACTAACACACATAAAGTAAATAAATCTAAGAAATGAAACATTTAAAAGAGCATATTTGTTTATTTTGTGTGCTGTGTTTTCCCCCCACAGGTCTTTAAGACATACCGGTCCAGTCTCTTTGCCGTTTCTCATATACTTATCCCTCTCTGGTTTATTCACTATTATGTCAAATATCATCTAGCTGTAAGTATGTGCTAAATGTGTGCTTTTCAAAAAAAATTTTTTTAATACCTTACAGTAATTTCCTGTGGCTATGCTATACTCAGGAAATAATATGCCACTTTAAGTTGATTTGAAGTTCTTTGGATTCTTTGGGGTAAAAGGTTTAATGGAACTTAAGTACTCTTATATACAATAGTTTCAAAACTTAAAATTCTAAAGATTATGTACATTGGTTTATAAGTTGAAGTAGTCAGAGTGTCTAAAGCTAGAGTCCTGGGCAGGAGGTGGGAAGATGATTTCTGCTAACTTTTTAGCGGGTCAGGTATGGCATATCATTCAAAACAGGTTTTGTCATTGTTTCATTTTCCTTTCCTTTGTTTTTGCCTGATTTTCATAATTTTCTTTCTTTAGAATCTAGGGTGACCAAAAATACTAACATTTTCACGGAAAGATCTTACATGGAGCCCCTTGCCATATTTTAAAGACAAGGGATAACGGTATGGTTGGATATGGTGTTGGACTGTAGACAGTAGGAGAAGGGCATATAGTTCCCGGGACGTCATGGAAGAAGGACCAGTGATGATGACTGTGTTGACTGTTGGAATTCAAATAGTGTAAATAGAGCATTATTGTGTTCAGTGAGAGTTGTTAAGAGTAGGCTGAGCATGCCTATTTGGGAAGTCTTAGTGACAGCAGCCTGGTGTAGGGTAGCAGAATGTAAGAATGTGGTGGCACACTCGGGAGGCAGAAGGCAGGTGGATCTCTGAGTTCGAGACCAGCCTGATGTACAAGAGCAAGTTCCAGGACAGCCTCCAAAACCACAGAGAAACCCTGTCTCGAAAAACCAAAAAAAAAAAAAAAAAAGACATCAGAGCCCAAATAAGGTGTGAAGGCTAAACTTGGAAATGGGTGGTGATTGGTGATGGTGACAGATTTGTGAGGAGCTTGAACCAGTAAGTACACAGGTAGAAAGGGTTATTTCCATGAAAATGAAAAGGGAGATCACTTTGATCACTTTGGGGAAATGGAGTTAGAATTGGAAGTATTAGTATGAATTCATAGTTATTACTGTGCATTCATAGATAGAGAACCATGTGTGTGAATGTGCACTTGTATACATGTTCACTAATCTGCATTGAGAAGACCTGGGAACAGTGCTGTCCTCAGTTACACTCTAGCAGGCAGCATCTCAGTATTGTAGCCATGAGACAACTGAAACTGTGCTGCTTGACAGAAGCAGCAAGAAGAAAGCTGCCCCAGGTTTGTGGTATTGCTGCCCAACGTTCATCATCTGAATTCAGTTACCAGGAGTCATAAAACAAGCCCTATTGGAGGGAATGTCCAGTGGAGCGAGATTAGTGGCTTGCATCCTTTGAAAGTAAGATTGTGAAGTTGGAGAATGTCAGAACACAGCTAGAAGGACCTGGGTTCTCCACTTCTACCATGTGGTCTTTTTTGCCCTTTGAGCTATCTTCCTGGCCCACATTATATCTTTTGAGCAACCAGAATGGAGTACCTAGTATGCCCTCTTTTTGTTATAGAAAGAATATAGAAAAGTAAGTCTTGGACATCCAGGAATATGTATTTTGTTAGAAGAGTGTGGAGGGGACAAGTTATGCCAGTTAGAAGGAAAGACAAAAAGTCAGTGATGAGCGTGATCATAAGTCCTCAGCCTGAGGAGATATCTCTCTCTATTGATCCAATAAGCTGAGACCAGATTAGAGAAAGTTTCCAATCTAGGGAGAAGAGGTGAGCTGTACATGTAACAAACTGTGGGAACTCTTCAATGTGCATGCATTGAAACTACATCTCATACGTTGCAAGCTAGCCTTGAACTGTGGTTCTCCTCACTTTCACCTGATGACATCCATGAGCTTCCACACCCAGCTGAAATTTCCACTGTTAAATGGGAAAATGACATAATGGTTGTGAAGGAAATGTAAAAAAAAAATCTAACACAGACCAAAGGAAGCAAAGTTCTGTGCCAGGCAAATCAGCTGGAGGCTTTTGCAGTTTGGTGTATGCATTAGAAGTTGGGGGAAAAAAAGCAAAGTGATTTGAAATTACATGCTTCCATGTCCATAATAGTCCCTGAAAGCTCCAGGTTGTCATGGCCTGTCTGATGTGTCCGCAGTAACGTTAGTATGGACTCGTAGGGATTTGAATTGGGTTGTTTTCATTTCAGAAACCAGCCAAAAGCCCTTCTGCAACAATAAAATGGACTAACAGTTTATATCTCTAAGGTTCAGAGAATGGTTTACATTTCTGTACTGATGGACTTGAAAGCCATGCGCAACTCCATGGACCTCTTCCTGTCACTTATTTATTTCTTACTTATTTCCTCCCTGTTTTAGCATGGTGACCTCTAGAGAAGAAGACTGCCTGCCTTCTGGCAGGAAGGTTGGAAACATCTGAAAGCAGCTATTGTACAGAAGTGGTCAAAATATTGCCTGGGAATTTAGTTTGTTAGCTTTATCTTTTAAAGTGTACTTTTATCTTGCTTAAATGGCCATGCCTCTGATAAAATACAAACGAGCTTATTCTGTCCTTACCACCTTGGAACTAATCGAATTTGAACTCTTAAGGCAATTCCACTTACAAGTGTAAACACAATCTCTTAAGCACTTTAAACACATTTATAAATTTTTATTTTTTCAATCTTAGTTTTAGGTATTTGTATGGTATATTGATGCCTCTACTCTAAGGAGTAGGTTTTTTTCAACTTTAAAATCAGAAGTGTGTTCATTATACATTTCATTATAATCCTGAGCCTATTGTTAGAAGTAGCCAGATTCTTTTATATTATAATTTCTCTGACAATAGAATATGGACCATCCCAACTTTTTTTTTTTTTTTTTTTTTTTTTTTTTTAGTTACCATTTTCTCTTGCTTTTATTGAGGTATACATTTTGCCCTATTCCTTCTCCCTCCTCCCTTCTCTGTTCCACCCTCTCCTCTGCCCACTCCCACCCCCATGCTCCCAACTTACTTGGGAGATCTTGTTTTTTTCTCCTTCCTAGGTGGATCCATGTATGTCTCTCTTTGTTACCTAGGTTCTTTGGGGTTTGTATGAGAGTTTCATACAACTATAATGTTTTGATTATATTCATCTCTTTCCCAACTCTTCCCAGATCCACTTCCCTCCCCTACCCACCCTAAGTTAAATTTTTAAAGATAGATTTTCCATTTGTGTGTGCATGTGCATATATGCCTGCCTGCCTGTCTGTGTATATGTGATATGTACACATAAGTACAGATGCCCATGGAAGCCAGAGGAGTTATCTCCCTGGAACTGGAGTTAGAGGCAACTCTGAGCCAAGCAATTTGGGTGCTGGGAACTGAACTCTGGTCCTCTGCAACAGTAGTATGTGCTTTCAACATCTAAACCATCTCTCCAGTCCTGTCCCAACTTTTATATTTTTTTTATTTATTTTATATAACCAAGTCCATTTAAATGAAAACAAACATTTATAGACAATATTTGGGAATTTGGGCGTCGTTCTTTCCAAACTACTTCCTGCTGGCAAGGGGCGCTGTCATGGGGGATTCAAAGAAGATTCAGAAATCCTGGCTGTAGTCTGTAAGGCTGCTTTGTCCAGCTGTTTTGAATGTAGGATCACCTGGTACTCTCTTTCAGGTGGTCTGGCGTGATCAAACCACATTAGTCTCAAAGGAATCCACATCTTTTCATTTTCTGTGGAAACAAAAATAGAAATCCTTTTCCCCAGTAACTTGTCCTTGAACTTAAATTTTGGAGTCAAAGCATTTTCTTTTTAATTTAATTTATTATTTTACATGTCGATCCCAGTTCCCTCTCCCTCCCTCCCTCCCTTCCTCCTTCCCTCTTTCCCTCCCTTTTACCCTCTCACATGCACTCTAACCACCCTCCCCTCCCATCCCCCCCCATCCCAATTCCATATGTAGGGGAATGCCATCCAGTTGGGGTCATGTAGATCTGACAGGTCATGTGAAGCAGGGCCTGTCCCAACTTTTAAAAGTTGACATTTACCTATTTATATTGATTGTAGTTTCCTTATCATTTCTGTGGCCAATTTGTCTTAGGATTGAAGACATTTGCTCTCTAGCAGAAGTATATTTAATAAGCTACAGTACTGGGTTGACAAAAAGAGACATTAATATGGTTACTTCTCTGAGGGATTCATGCTTTCTTAGCTTAGTGGTTCCGATAGCGTCTGCTGAGGGCATATGCTTAGCTTAGTGGTCATATTTCAACATTTTATGTTTTGTGGGATCTGGGGCCACTTATCTCTTATTCTTCTCAGTTTAGGTAAATTCTGCAGCTTTATTATAGTAACATTTGTTTCATTAACTGAATTCATCATTTTTCTGAAGACATTTAGTGTCTTCTTTGGCAGCAGTTCTTTTTTAGGATAAAAAATATAAATATGTATTGTTATTGTGTGGGTAGGGGTACAGCTGCCCCATAATGCTTGTGGGGATCAAGGGACAATTTTATGGAGTTGGTTTTTCACCTTTTATCTTCACGTGGGTTCTAGAGATGGAACTCTAGTCGCAAGGTCTGTATGCTTTCCCCAGAGTCACCTCCCTGGCCCTGGCCACAGTTCATATAATAAAGACATTTTGTTTTCTTTGTATCATAATCTAAGTTTCTCTAACAATCTTGGTACCCTTGTCTTATATCATGCAAATTATCTTTTAAATATTTTGGTGTGATATCTTGTGCAGACAGACATACATACTTTATGAGTTTATTTGTTCTACATTTATATAATAAGAACCTTTTATATGCAAAGCACCGAAAATAGAGATGTAGCCATATACACAGCAAATTGTGTCCCTGCCTAGTGAAATACTTGTTCTTATCTTGGAATAAGAGGCATATATGGTTATAGGAGGTGATCAGTTCTCTAGAAGTGGAATTGAGCAGGGTAAAGGAATAGAGAATAACAGGGAGCTGCTGTTTTAATTGGGCCTTTCTGTAGAAGTGATACTAAAAGATACCTAACTGGAATGAGGTGAGGGGACAAGCAGATACCCAGGAAGAGTGTATTTCAGTTAATGGAATCAATGAGCACTAAAGTCTTGGGACACAAACAGGCTTTATTGATTTGACGAATAGCTAGGGACTCACTGTGACTAAGGTACAATAAGGGAGAGAGTATAGAAAGTCAAATAGCGGTGAAATCATGGAGGGTTTTAGAGGGCACAGCAAGGATTCCATCTTTTTTTCCTTAATATGAAATTGTAAGCTAAGATGTGAGCCATGCTGAAAGGGTCGTGCTACCTGTGTTGTTGGGGGCATGAGTTGAAACGGACTGGCTAGTGGTTGCTGTAGGAGCAGTCCTGGCAAAATGTCAAGAGCATGGGCAAAGGAGGTACTGTTAGCTGGGGCAAATCAGTTAGATACAAGGTATTGAGCAAGGTGGTTCCAGTAGTGTCTGCTGAGGAGTTACAGCTTCTGACTTTTAGCACTGAGGGAATACCATTAGCTAAGATAGGGAACATGAGGAGGAGCAGTTGTGGGGCTAGGGGAAGTTAAATTGTGAATGTGGTTAACTTTGAGATGCGTATTGACATAAGTAGGTATGTTGAATTAACAGTTACATGGGCCCAGAGTTCTAGGAAAATTAGGGGATTAAGTAAAAATTGGGGATACAAGCTAACATTTTCACAAGTGATTCTACTGTAATTTATACAGAATTATTTTTATTGCAGACGAAACCATATGCCATCGTTGCCACGAAGCCCAGAATATTCCCAGTAAGTCTGAAAACTCCAGGTTTTCGATTGTACATTATTCCCCCTTCCATTCTACAAATGATTGTCAAGCTCATTAGAATAAAATGATCCTTTCTTACTGTCAGCTTAAGTGTGTTTGTGTATTATTGTAGGAGGAAAAAGGAGAATAGCAACTGAATTTGAAAATAAGGAATGGACATTGTATTTCTCAACCTTTGTTTTATGACCTTGACTTCTCTAGAGCAGAAGGAACTCCCAGCTTTTCATGGGAAAAGGACTATAGCATAAGCTTGAAACTATACCTTTCGTTAATTCAAATTTAAATTAAGATGGGTGTGCTTATACACACCTTTAATCCCTGCACTCCTGTGCTGTGTCTGGAGGATCTCTGTAAGTTGGAGGCCAGCTTGGTCTACATAGTGCATTTCAGGATAGCTAGTGCTATATAGTGAGTTTCTACCACTGAACCATCTTTCCAGCCCCCAAATTGAAATGTTCAAAGTAAAATGGAAAATAATTTTGAAGGTTTGTTTGTTTGTTTGAGATAGGGCCTCTCTATGTAGTCTTGTGTATTCTGGAACTTGCTGTACAGACTAGCCTGGCTTCAAACTTACAAAGATCCACCTGCCTCTTCTTTTAGAGTGCTAGAATTAAATGTGTGTGCACTACTATGTCTGGCTTAATTTGAGTTAGCAAAATGTAAAATATGTTTACAGTAATTTATTGTGTTAAATAGATGTTGAAATATTTTACAATCTATTAAACATTTACTTGTTTTTCTAGGGTGATACAATTCTGGAGACTGGAGAAGTCATTCCACCAATGAAAGATTTTCCTGATCAACATCATTAAAGAGCACTTAAAACATAAAAGACTTGTGTAACAGCAAAAGTTTTCATGTAGTGCGTATTTACTGAATCTGTTTCCTGTAAAAATAACTAATAAAGCTTATTCTCAGAGTGTTGTTGTATTTCTTGAGACTGACAGTAAAAAGACAAATTCTAAAAAGCTATCAGCTGCTTTTTCCCTGTACGTTTCGATAAACAATGCAAAACACGTTTTAGTCACAGGATAGATTTGTTTACACACTGATGTGGCATGAGGTTAATGAGTGGTTGATGGACTAGAATGAAAATCTGTGACCTGATACAAAGGGGCTGTTTGAGCTATCTGAAAAATTAGCATGCCAACGATTATCACAAAAGACCACACACAATTCTGTGTTGTGAATTTTACTTTTAAGTCTACATAGGTGCCATCTGAGGAAAAGAACAGTGTTTGCTGGGAATTACCAAAGTTCATTCATTTCGAAGAATTTGTCTGGAAACGCTTTCTGTAGCTGTCGTCGTGCAGCTACAGTTGATGCATAGATGACGAATCCCCAGGAGAGCAAGACGATCACAAGTAGCAACTAAAAGAGGGGAAGGAAGGCAAAAAGAAAAACCAATGAGCTAGGTACTTTGCCTGCTCAGGCCAGTTTACCAGCTACAGGTGTGAGCAGACTGTCAGACACTCAGAGGCAGACTCCAGGCCAGTGGAGCGGCAGCCCTGACGTCAGAGGCGGAAAAGCGTGTCCTCCAGGAAGAGGCGGAGCCGAGGGCAGGGCGTAAACGCTCAATTTAGGACTAGGTTTTAGAGTTCCGAGCTGCAAGCAAACAGTCGGCCTTTGCCTCGCGGGCCATAGGGTGCGGCGCCTGGGAGTTCCATCGCCCCCGCTACCTACCGCGGAGTAAATCCAGTCCAGGGTGCGGCGACTCACTGGCCTCATGGTAAGGGAGCAGGAGGGACGGGGTGGCGCGGGCCCTAGAGCCGGCTCCCGGGAGCCGTCCACCCCGCTGCAGCAGCCATCTTTCTGCGGTTCCAGGCGCGCTTCCGCCCGGAGTTGCAGAGCGTCACGTGATCCGGGCCTAGCCCGCCTTTCAGGCAGCGGAGGAAATAAAAGAGAAAAATGTTAAAATTGCGCTTGTTTTTTGCGCTTAGATGGACATTTCTCGACTCTCTTTTTTTCCTCCCGTCGAAGTGCTGTATTAAGGCAAAATAGTGTGCCATCGTGTGCATGTAAACGTATTTGAAAATAGTCACGCTGGAAGAATTAAAGTTGCCGTCCCACATCGGTTTCCACAAGATGTGGATAAACGTTTATATGTTAATGTTTGAACAAAATCCACTCCTTGTGTAACTAAGGAATCGTTAGAAACTGTTAATTCGGCCATTCATCAAAAACGTCTAGTAAAAATGCTGTCGCTTATTGCTTTAAATATTTTTAAATATGTGGCATTTTAAAAAATATGCTACCCGCATGGTGGATCTGCCAGTCAACAAGTGTAGACGGGACGTTTAATTGAGTTTAGGACCTCAGCAAGTATGAAATACTAAGTACCAAGAAGGGCAGTTTGGCAGGCGAGCAGCTGGGCCTGAGGATGCTGGCGGTGTTCACAGTGGAGGCCTGGCTGGCAGAGCCTGGACTGCGCGGCTTTGGGCGCGGATGTGTCAGGCAGTTTTAGTCTGGATTTTGGGGAGTGGGAAGGGGAGACAGGCCGCTGGGAGAAAGGTAATGGCTGGGCAAGGGCTCGACGCCTGGTGTCCATCCCAGCTAAAAAAGACATGAGGACGAGGGCTCTGTGGGACTCGGCCCAATCCATGTTATACTAGAGAGAATTATAGGGAGTCGTCGAAGTTGGCGAGGTCTCGGTTTATTCGCATATTTGACAGTGATGAGTTTGCCTTTCCTCCCCAAAGACAGGCGCCCCCCGCCGTGGGGGCTGGGCAGGGTCTGGCGGCTGCCCTGGGCCCCGCCCCCTGCGGGTTCCTTCCACGGCGCACGCGCCGGGGCGTGGGGGTGGGGCCTGTCTGGCTGCGCGGGCGGGCGGGAGGGGGTGGGCCTCGCCTTCTCTCCGCCCCCAAACTGCCTATGGTGATGAGCGTTCTACGTCATAGGGGTCGCAGCCGCCGCCGCCGGGGTCCCCGCTGTCTCGCGAGGAGGGTGAAGCGCCCCCTCTGGCGCCTGCGGAAGAGGGGAGGCGCCGAAGCCGCCGGGTACGCCTTCGCGGATCTTGCCGCCACCGGCCAAGCTTACTGAGCCGACGGGAGCTGGCCTCTAGCGGCCCGGCCGGGCCTGCCGCCGCGCCCTCGGAGGTGAGTCGGGTGGAAACAAAAGGCTACGGGCTGGGCCTGCCGCTGCCCGGGCCTCCGAAGGTCGCGACGACACCGGGACACCTGTGGATCGGTGGCGGTGGGCGAAGGAGGGGAGTGTCCCACGGCGCCACCCGAGGAGCGCGAGCTTGACTGAGTACTGGAAAGAGCTGTGTGTCCCTGCAGAAGTGTGACCTTGGCAGGTCCCCAGCCCCCGGACCCTGTCTGTGACATGGGAGTAGCATTTATTTCAGTTGATCGTTGTTATGTAACGTACATCCGTGTGGCTGTCTTTCCATCCTTGCTAGCTGTTTTCAGGGCAAGGAAGCCACTAACACTAGCGGAGTTGTGCAGTGTTACACGTGTGGGCAGGGTTTGTGTGTCTTGGGACTTCATCACACATCTAGTTAGTGAAGCTTTCCTTCTGGGCTGCTAATTCTGATTTGTAGCCTGGAGAGGGACAGTGAAGACATAAAAGGGATTTAAGATGGAAATTGGGAAGCAATTTTGGTGGGTAAGTTTTTAGATTAAGAAACCGAGAGCTGGGTGTCAGTGGCTAACTTTAATCCCAGCTTTCAGGAGGCAGAGGCGGGTCTGGAATTCCTTATGTAGCACAGGATGACCTTGATTTTCTAACTACTCTTGCCTTCATCTCCCAGTGTGCTGGGATTGCAGGGTGTTCCAGGGTGCCTAGTTCTGATGAATTCTTTTTATTACTTCAATCCCAGCACTTGGGAGATAGGCAAACTAATCCCTGAGTTTGAAGCCAGCATAGCCTACAGAGTAAGTTACAGGACCACAAGAGGTACACAGAGAAGCCCTGCCTTGAAACCACCCCTCAAAAGAAAAATTAAATTTGGTCATTTATGTCCTATAACTTTTAGAATTGATTAAACTACTCAGACAAGTAGAACCCAGATAACCTTTAGCAGCCATTGTTTCAATTTATCTACATCTACTAGTGAATGTTGTTAACCACTTTGCATTAGATACATTAGGTATATAATTCTTGTTCTTTAGTTACTATGGACGATCTTTAGAAACCTATCAGTTATTGGTGATGATTGCTTTTTTTGTTTGTTTTTTCCAGACAGGATTTCTCTGTATTGTTTTGGAGTCTGTCTTGGAATTCGATCTGTAGACCAGGCTGGGTTTGAACTCAGAGGTCCATCTGCCTCCCAAATGCTGGGATTAAAGGCATGCGCCACCAGCTCCTGGCCAAGTGATGATCACCCTCAAAATCAAACTTTTCCATAACTTAGGCTACTATGTTGAATTCTTACTATTCATCAAGCACTGTGCTAAGCTCCTATTTACATGAATTATATCCCTTTGAACAACGTTTTTTGTCCTCATTCAAATAACTGCTGGTATTCCATTTTAGAATTGAGAATATTTGAGAGAAAACTTTGTCCCACCTTGGACTCTGGGGAATCAACCTAAGAAATGGTGATTCCAACTAGATGTGATGTCACACACCTTTAACCTCAACACTTGAGGCATAGGCAGGCAGATCTGATTTTGCAGGCCAGACAGGGCTACATAGTTCTTCCCTACTCCCACCACCCTAAAAATTCTTAGTATTGACTGATGCTGCATTAGAGTTAACATCACTAAAGTACAGCCAGATGGTTAAATTCTCTGTCCAGTAATAATTTAAGGAATACTAAATTATAGTATAGTATAGAAGATAACTTTCATAGAAAGGAGGAACCTGAAATTCATGCACTTTTCCAGTCTAGCTTTCATTGGATTTCAGTTCTGATTTTGTCTCCACCTATTTTCCCTGGGTATGTTTGACCCTGCTATCTGAAATGTCCCTTGAATTATGGTATAAAGGGTTTGTATCTTTGTTAAAATCTGTGGATTTGAAGATTTAGGAAAGGAAAGGTTCAGTGCATCCTAAAGTAATAGACTTTGTTTTGGTTTTGGCTGTTCAGGAAGTAGGAGCAGAGCTGGTTAATTTTCTCTGGAGGAACTAACTGGTAGTCAGTCCTAAATTAGGTTACTAGGGTAGAGGGACATTAATGAGGCTTCTTCTAGAACTTGAAATACAAAATATAAATGGTTCCATATTTGCCACCGAAATAAGGACCCCTTGTGCAAGTCTCCCATCTCAGCCTATTTCCTAGCTATCCCAATAAGGTTGTTAATGTATTTACTTAGGTGTGTAGTTATCATCCAGTTCTAATTTATGGAACATTTTCATCTTCCCAGAAAGAAATCTCATTACAAGCTCAAGTCATCCTTCTTTATAGACTGGACTGTTTTGGTCATTTGTATGCATAGTACCACATAATATGTGGTTTTTCGTGTTTTGTTTTTCATTTATTAGAATGTTATGTTGTTGTAGTCAGTACTTTGTTACTTTTTTATTGCTAAGTAATCTTGTGTACATATCTATATCTATATATATATATATATATATATATATATATATATATATATATATAAAACCCCCTGGATCCAGTCAGTGCTGCCTATATGCATATTTGCTGTATGGGTATATTGATGTGTACACACACACACACACACACACACACACACACACACACACACACACACACAGAGTTTGATTCTCTGGGACTGGAATTATAGGTGATCGTGAGCCGCCATGTTCATATGAGAACTCAGCCTGGGTCCTTTCCAAAGGGACATCTCCCTAGCCCTGTGCTGTAATTTTTAAATGGCTTGAAACTTGTACAGGTGACCATAGCTCCTATGAGTTGTCAGGCACTCATAGTTGCTTATTCTCAGTGCTTTGACCAGTAAAAAGTCTCTGCATTACAAAAACTAGCTCTGACCAAGATTGAGAGAGAAGCTTTAGCAAAACCATCAGGTTCTCGCCTTGAGCCAGTGACTTCCCCAGCCTGGGTTTGGCCATGTTGGTAGTTACCAAACCACATTTTGTTAATCTGTCAGTTGATGAACATTTCAATTACAAATTTGAGATATTAGTAACTTATCTGTGACTTAAGAGTTTTGTTTGGTGTGTTTAGTAGTTTCTTTTGAGTAAGTACCAAGAAATAAATTGCTAAATTATTCTTCATTTGTAGTTGGCAATTTTAGTATTTAGTTCTGATTTTTGAACAAGTAATCTCTTGATTATATTATCATTACATTGCTAGTTTATGTTTCTAACTAGCATTGTATTGTATAGCTAAATATATTGTATGGAAACACAAGAAAAAAATCTAATTGTTCTTTTTACCTTTTGGTCATTCTTTATTCCGATGTTGTCAAAGTAACATGTTTCTCAAAATTAGGAAAGATTTAAGATTTCATTTTTCATAAAGTATACTTCATTGATGTTTGAAATTTACAGTCTAGTATCCTTTAAATGATGCTGGTTTGTGATTTCTTTTCCTTTTTTTTTTTTTTTTTTCTTTTGAGGCAGGGTTTCTCTGTGTAGCTTTGGAGTCTGCCTATCCTGGCACTCACGCTGTAGACTAGGCTAGTCTCGAACTCACAGAGATCGGACTGCCTCTGCCTCCCAAATGCTGGGACTAAAAGCCTTTGCTATCACTGCCCAGCTAATTGGCTTCCTTTTAAGGTATTGTTCTGAGAAATTCAAAATGCTTGAAGTGAACATGTTTAAGTTGGAAAATCTGGTGGAATACTTGTATTTCTGCAATAGTTTTTTAAGTGCCTTTGGTAAATTTGTTGTTGTTTTTCCCTTCTTGGACCAATTAGTTGATTATTTAGGAAGTGATAATTCTATTATTCAGTCAATTTAGCATTTGAGTGGTGATGGAGTTTTCTATAGGCCCAGAGAAATTTATTTTATTTTTTGGTTTTTCGAGTCAGGGTTTCTCTGGCTTTGAAGGCTGTCCTTGGAACTAGCTCTTGTAGACCAGGCTGATCTCAAACTCACAAAGATCTGTCTGCCTCTGCCTCCCAAGTGCTGGGGTTAAAGGTGTGTACCACCACACAGCTCAGAGAAATTTAAAGGAGGGGATTTTAAAAATATGTACAAGATGGTTAGTATAAAATGGAGTGTAAAAGGGATTTATGAATGAGAGGGCTAAAATCAATGGATATTTGATTTCAGCTCCAACAAACTGATTTTGTAAGCTACAACCTGATAGGTTATATGTAAAGAAAACTGACCATTAACAGTCTCATGATGGGAGTGCAGACAGTAAGAAAAGAGACATCAAATATATAATATACCTTGTGGTTTCACTTTTAGATTCAGCAAAAAGGTCTGGTGGCCTGCACTGACAGTCGTAGAATTCAGGAAACAACAATAGGAGCATTACACATTTGGAGTCCAGTGTGAACTACATAATAAGTCCCAGCCTCAACCAAACCAAGACAGCAGCAAAAGAAGCTATGACTGGTTCTTAGAAATACTTAAAAATGCCTGTTGGGGAGTTGGAGATATGGCTCAGTGGTTAAGAGGTTCAGAGTTCAATTCCCAGCAACCACATGATGGCTCACAACCATCTATAATAAGATCTGGTGCCCTCTTCTGGCCAGCAGGCAAAATACTGAATACATTAAAAAAATTTTTTTAAATAAAAAAGATGTGGGGTGGGATTGGAAATGGGAGGACTGAGGGAGAGGGAACTGGGATTGGTATATATAAAATAAGGTTCTTTTTAATTTAAATAAAAATTTTAAAAACAAAAAAATAAATGCTGGTTGGTAATGGCTCATTTGTGCCTTTACTCCCAGCACTTGGGAGGCAGAGGCGGGTGAATTCCTGTGAGTTCAAGGCCAGCCTGGTCTACAGAATTAGTTTCAGGATAGCCAGGGCTACACAGGGAAACCCTGTCTCAAAAAGAAAAAGAAATACTTAGACATAAGCTGTCCTATTGATATCACTACAGCTAACATTAACTCAGCTCTTGGAGCCACATGCTACCTTCCATTGCTATTAGACTGAAAGACCATTTTTTAATGAATGAAGCTTTCACCGAAAGCTATAGCATTGGCTTAAACAGGTGGACTTTGTCATGTGTTGTATCCTATAAAACAAATTGAGTACACATAAATTATTTCATAGATATTTTGGATATGTAAATACCTAGTAGTCAGACTGTTAATAAGTAATTAAACTATGGTATTAGAGGCACATATGATAGTTAGACCATGGTATTAGGGGGTGTGTGTGTGTATATATATATATATAATACAAAACTATACATGAAAATAACACTTGAGGACAAGAAGCCTTTTTTTAATGTAAGGTCTAGAAAGAAACATAATGACCATAGCATCAGAAATAACAGGATCACTGAAAATGTAACTTACTAAGTCTGAATGGGGAACATGGGTATGTGTTTGCTTTTGTGTTTCTGTGTTGGTTTCAAATATGTATCTAAGAAATTACTATGTGTACTGGGACAGGTGACATTAAAGTACAGAAGTAATACTTGAGAGTACAGGAAAGGATTTTATCCTAGGAAATGTGATCTTGGAGCTTGTGCTTTAATTGCTATGTTGTTAATGCTTTTACTATGTATTGCCTTTTTATGTTAAGCCATTCATTTTTGCCTAAGTATGAACAAAATCCTTTTTTGTTCAGTTACCATTTTATTGAGTTACTGATATATTTCTTTCCCTTTTACAGATAATGGCCTCCGCTACTAAGGAATTTAAAACGGACAACTTTTCACCTAAAGCTGGTACTAGCAAATTGCAACAGACAGTACCAGCTGATGCATCTCCAGATTCTAAGTGTCCTATATGCTTGGATAGATTTGATAATGTGTCTTACTTAGATCGATGCCTACATAAGTTCTGTTTTCGCTGTGTGCAAGAGTGGTCAAAAAACAAAGCTGAATGTCCATTATGTAAACAGCCCTTTGATTCTATTTTCCATTCTGTGAGGGCTGAAGATGACTTCAAGGAATATGTCCTAAGGTCTTCTTCATATAATGGTTCTTTTACTCCTGCTCCTGAGGTTCGAAGATTTCGCTACCGCACAACTATGACAAGAGAACGGAATACTTCTCTTTACACAGCTAGTGCTACCATAAATAGAAGAACAACTACCCCACCAGACAGTGGAGTACTGTTTGAAGGGTTAGGCATTTCTTCAGCAAGACCTCGAGATGTTGAAATACCTCAATTTATGAGACAAATGGCATTAAGGGGTACAACTACTGCAGATGAAAGATCTTTGCGGAAAATTCAAGAACAAGATATCATTAATTTTAGACGAACTCTTTATCGAGCTGGTGTTCGAGTTAGAAGCATTGAAGATGGTGGCCGCTACAGGGATATTTCAGCTGAGTTCTTCCGTAGGAACCCAGCTTGCCTTCATAGATTAGTCCCTTGGTTGAAACGTGAGCTTACGGTTCTTTTTGGAGCCCATGGGTCTTTAGTCAATATTGTTCAGCACATCATTATGAGTAACGTAACTCGCTATGATTTGGAGAGTCAGGCATTTGTGTCTGACTTGAGACCATTTTTGCTTAATCGAACTGAGCATTTTATACACGAATTTATCAGTTTTGCTCGATCTCCCTTCAACATGGCAGCTTTTGACCAGCATGCTAATTATGATTGTCCTCCTTCATCTGAAGAAGGGAGCCATTCTGATTCTTCAGTCATAACAATATCACCAGATGAGACTGAGACTCAGGAGGTGGATGTGAATGTATCCACTGTTAGGCAGGCACCATGGGATGACGAAACTCCTGGACCATCTTACTCAAGCTCAGAACAAGTGCATGTTGGTATGTCTTCCCTTTTAAATTCTTCAGACAGTTCAGATGAGGAACTTGTCCCCACAGGAGCCACCTCTCAGATACAGGGAGTGCAGACCAATGACGACCTGAATAATGACAGTGATTCATCATCAGATAATTGTGTCATTGTTGGGTTTGTTAAACCACTGGCTGAAAGGACCCCAGAACTTGTTGAACTGTCTTCTGACTCTGAAGAGTTGGGCTCTTATGAGAAGGTGGACACAGTGAAGTCACAGGAACAAGAGCAGTCTTACAGCTCTGATGACAGTGATGTTTGTCAGTGCTCATCTCCACGTTCTGTTCTTGGAAAGGATGAGCAAGTGAGTAAAAGCCATTGTGATTCTGAGACAAGAATAAAATCAAAGAAAGAAGAGAAACGATCTACATCGTCATCAACTCCCAGGGACAGTTCATCTACGAGAGGAGACAGAGTATGCTCCCCATACAACCATCGACACAGGAAGAGGGGAAGATCGAGAAGTTCAGATTCCCGTTCCCAGAGTAGAAGTGGACATGATCAGAGAAATCATAGGAAGCATCATGGGAAGAAAAGAATGAAGAATAAACGATCCAGAAGTAGGGAAAGTAGCAGCAGACCTAGAGCAAGGAGGGACAAAAAAAGATCAAGAACTAGAGACAGCAGCTGGTCAAGAAGAAGCCAGACACTTTCTCTGAGTAGTGGGAGCACCAGTAGATCAAGATCTCGTAGCAGTGATCATGGCAAAAGATCACGAAGCAGAAATCGAGATCGCTATTATTTGAGAAATAATTACGGAAGCAAATATAAGTGGGAATACACTTATTATAGCAGAAACAAAGACAGGGATGGTTATGAATCATCATATAAGAAGAGGACTCTTTCAAGGTCCCATTATTCTAGACAATCTTCAAGTCCAGAATTCAGAATTCAGTCTTTTTCTGAAAGAACAAATGCCAGGAAGAAGAATCACAGTGAAAGGAAATATTACTACTATGAGAGGCACAGATCAAGAAGCCTGTCTAGTAATAGGTCAAGGACTGCATCTACTGGGCCTGACCGGGTGAGAAATGAGAAGCCCGGGGGGAAACGAAAGTACAAAACCCGGCATTTGGAAAGCACTAATGAAGTGGCTCAACCATTTCGTGATTGTGCTACTAAAGGGAAGGACAGTCATTACCAAAAATCATCAAAACTGGATGGAAATTATAAAAATGAGAGTGATAGCTTTTCAGATAGCCGATCATCAGACAGAGAGACAAAACACAAGAAAAGGAAAAGGAGGACACGGAGCCTAAGTGTAGAGATAGTTTATGAAGGAAAAACTACTGACACAACTAAACACCATAAAAAGAAAAAGAAGAAACATAAGAAGAAGCATAAGAAACACCATGGAGATAATAATACTTTACGTTCCCCAGTTGTTATAACCATCGACAGTGATAGTGACAAGGACTCTGAGGTAAAGGCAGGTATGGAGTATAGCAATAGTAATCTTCCACAGCCTGTACACAGTGAAGTTTTGACTCCTTCCTTGGAAGCATTTGAAACTAAAGACGTTGTCACAATAGAAGATGAGCTTGGTGTCTTGGACAAAGAATGTGATATTACTGCACTTACTGATGACTTGAATACCAGCCGAACTGTGGCTAACAGTGTACCACCAGCAGTCTCAGTTGAAAAAACTCTTGATGTAAGAGAAGAAAGCACCTTTGCCTCGGATTTGGAGAGCCAGTCCAGTAATACATCTATTCAGACTGAGCCATCAGGACCATTGCCATCTCCACGGACCTCATCATTGTCAGTGTCTCTTGGTACAGACTGTGATATGTCTTAAAACTGCCAAAGCATCTCATTGATAATTCAGTGTAGAAAATGAGGGGAAAAGTCATCTACTGCAGTCTGGGTGACTTTTGTTGGAAAAACTTGGCCTCAAAATATTTTAAGTGTTTGTGTGTGTGTGTTAATTTGTAAAATTATTTGTTCAAAAAGTTATGTATGTCCCAGATATATGCACTTTTAAGTGAAAGAAAAATGTTGCTAGCAGTTTATTTAAAACTTGGGAATCTTTTTAAATAAAAATTAAAAAATTTAGAAGTTATTTCATAAAGCCATATGGTATTGACATATTTTTATGGTAGTATTTTTGAATTTTTTTTTCAAGAGTTATTCTGAAAATGTGTTATAAGCTGGGAGAATGCTTTTGGACAGTTATTTTTCATAAAAAAAATTTGTATGATTCAAAACCATTTCTTGGGCTGAAATACGTCATTTTAATCTGCACAGGTTATCTTGATATCTGCCAAAAGCAGAATTTAGTATTTTTTGTTTATATACCTGTTTATCTGGACTGGCAGTAAAACAAATGTGTATTCAACAAAAGACAATAAAATAGTACATTGTAAAAGAACTCAGATATTTTCCTGTGCAACATTGCTTTCTTTAAAGTTTGCTAGAGCCAAAGTCTTAAAAACAGGGTAAGCATTTACAGGTCCCAGTTTCAGTGGGTGATTCAGGTCTTTAACTCACGGGGAGTATTATATTTTCTTGAAAATGGCTTTGGAGCATTTTGCTTATTACAGACACAAGCCTTGGCCTAACTTTCCTTTACAGTTTTTCACACCAAGTTTCTCTTGATTTTTAATCTTTAGGGAAAATAATATGGCTTTATATCTAACCCAATAAAAGGATTTTCAGTAAACAGCAGAGATTGAACATAATTCAAATTTGGACCTCAATTTTCCTTGTTTACCTGTGTTCATTCTTTAGTGGAAATTGGAAACCTTGCTGCTTGGCAAGTCTACTGGGTTTTAGTGGGAGAGCAAGGCAGGGAGACTCCTTACCCTCAAGGATTTTTTCAGATTGTTTAGCTAAACAATTATGTAAATACAACATTACAAACTTTAGTAAATTCTCTGAGGAGAAGCTACAATTTTGTATACAGATAAGATACATATGTGTATGTAATTGTATTTTATTATGTAAACATATATGGATATATAATGGAGATACAATATAAGATTGGGGGTAATAGTTGAGTTAGAATCCAGAAATTAAGTTGACAGCAATAGTATCTGAAATTAGGACTGGGGCTTAGCATGTTAGAGCAGGGTTGCTGAAAGTGTAGAATCAACTTCGGTTTAAAAAAAATCCCCAAATTTTAGGGCTCTAAGGTTGATGTTAACAGTTTGAAATCACACTGAGAAATAGTGGAAAGACGAGTGAGGAATGGGATTTGTAATTGCAAGAAGCTTTGTAGGGTTTGGTGTTTTTGATTGCTTTCCCTTCTCCCATTTCCTCCCCTCCCATCTGAATCCACTCCCCTTCTGTCTCATTAGAAAGCAAACAGTTGGGCTGGAAAGATGGCCCAGGGGTTAAGAGCACTGACTGTTCTTCCAGAGGACCTGGTTTCAACTTCCAGCACCCATATGGTAGCTCTCAACCATCTATAATAATGAGATATGGCGAGATCTGGTGCCCTCTTCTGGCATGGAGGCAGAACACTATACATACATAAATCTTGAAAAAAGAAAAAAAAACAAAAAAATCCCCAGCTTTCTAAGGGATAATAGTAAAAGAGATAAAACAAAATCTAAAAAATCAGAATTGAACAAAACAAAAGAGCTCAAGAGGAGGCACAGTATAAACCTCATTTGTACACTGGGAATTCTATATAAACAGTAAACTGGAAGCCATAATATATACACAAAGGACCATGCTCAAGCCCTGTGCATGCAGCATCAGCTCTGGGTCCTATATAGGGCTGATGGTGTCCTTTGTCTTAACAGAGCTTTTCAGTTTTGTTGATTTAGTGCCTGCACAATTTGTGTTATGTTCAGGAATTTACTTTCCTGTGAAAATGAGTGAAGACTATTCCCCACTTTCTTTTTTGTCAGGTGCAGTGTATCTGACCTGTCATTTGTATATAGGATTTCTGTGAGGCAATCGTGTATCCAGCTACTGTGCTGAAAATGTTTAGCAGCTGTAAGAGTTCCATGGTGGGATCACTTATGTATACTATCATATCACCTGCAAATAACAATACTTCTTTCTTCTCAATTTGTACCCCCTTGATCTTCAGTTGTCTTACTGCTCTAGCTAAGTATTCAAGTACTATATTGAATAGGTATGAAGAAAATGGGCAGCCTTGTTTCTGATTTTAGTGGCATTGCTTTGAGTTTCTCCATTTAATTTGATGTTGTCTATTGACTTGCAGTAAATTGCCTTTCTTATGTTTCACACACCCTAAGTATGTCCCTTATATCCGTAAATCTTCAAGTGCTTTACCATGAAGGTGTGTTAAGTTTTGTCAAAGTTGTTTTCTGCATCTGAGATGATCATGTGGTCTTTGTCTTTCGGTTTTATATAGTAGATTACATTTATAGTTTTATGTGTTGAATTATCCTTGCATTACTGGCATGAAGCCTATTGATCATGGTGGATGATCTTGGATGTTTTCTTGGATTTGGTTTGCACAATATTTTACTGAGAAGGGAAGTCAGTCTGTCACTCTCTTTTTGTTGAGTCTTAATGTGATTTGGATACCAGGGTAATTGTGACCTCATAAAATTTCCTTCTGTTTCTATTTTGTGGAATAATTTGAGGAGTATTGGCATTAACTCTTTGAAAGTCTGATAGAATTTTGGACTGAAACTATCTGGCTGTTTTTGTGTTTTTAATTTTGTTTTTTTTTTGGGGGGGGGGAGACTCTTCCATTTGTTGGGGGTTATAGAGTAGTTATGTTTGAAAGCCTAAGTGCCCCAGGCATTTATTTTCTTGAGCTCTCTTCATTAGTCACCAGCTTTCTTCTCTAAGATTTCTGTTGTATCTGGTCTAGCCAGTCAGCATTTCTGATTTGTAATCCGCCTCCTATCCTCTTGTTCGCTAAAGCTCATAACCCCCACCCCCATTCTTAAGATATCATGCAAAAAAAAAAAAAAAAAAAAAAAAAAAATGAAGTTTTAAGTTTCCATTTACCTACTTAAAATACTTCAGAAGTTTCCTATTATGATGTTTTAGACAGGCCATAATAAGATGAAAATCCTGAGTGGCAAAGTGGCTTAGAAATCTGAGGCTAGGCTCCAAATTTGTCTTCAGCATTCATCTTACCTCATTTTACTCTACCTTCCACAATCCCTTACTGCTCCTTGCACCACCAGAAACTTCATTTGTGGTATTTTTCTTCATTTGAGAACTGGACTTTCTGGCTGACCTTTAAGTGTGTTTGTAACTTCCATTTTTTACCTGGTACCAGTAGGCTCAAACAGTTGCCGGTAATTAGTTATAAAAGTGCCTCATCAGCCTGAAAGGCTCACTATGGCTGTATATACTGCTGTATTGTTACACTAAAGTACACAAATGCTTAAGACGATGTACATACAATACTGTTTTTTACAGTTTATGATTCAAGTAATGATTTTATTGCCAGAAGTTGGCAAGTTAACCATGAAATCCTGTCATTGTAATAGTGTATGTATTTGTAGTGTGGCTTCTTAGGTGCATGTTTTGCAGTTTTCACTAGAGTACGATCCTATTTTAACATTGATTTTTGTTTGTTTGTTTTCCTGGTTAATTGTTAGTTGCAGTGCATCAAGTATAAATTTTTTAAAGAACATGTAGTATATTGTAACTCAGTGTCCTGTCCTTTTCAGTTGAGCATTTTGATTTCCTTTCCATTCCAGTTAGGGTACAAATACTTTTATGTGTGCAGCTTTTCCCCAGCTATAATACAGAGTCCAACTATGTTGCTAAGGTCAGTGTCTTAATTCCTCAGCTCCAGCCATCCAGTCAGTCTCATAAGTGTGAGACTGCAAACACTCTCTCCTTTAATGTATTATATCCATATTGGTTCCAGTTGAGGATAAAAGTTTTTATGCGTTTTTTATGGTTTTGATTCATATTGCCAAGTTATTTGCAGGAGGATTATAGGACTCTTTCTTAACTAGCAATCTGCAAATGTATTATCACTCTTGTTTCCATCTTTACTTTGTATATGTGCACATATATTTGCTTTTTTTCCTGCTTTTGAAATTTTTATTAATATACAATATGTATATGGTATACAAAATGATAGCTTTTTCTTTTTTCTTTTGTTTGTTTGTTTTTCGAGAAAGGGTTTCCAAAAAAGGGAAGAGGGATTCTGGAAATGGTTGTGCAGTTTGAGAGCACTTCTGTTCTTGCAGAGGATCTTATTTGAGTTCCCAGCACCTACACGGTAGTGCATAACCAAATACAACTCCAGTTCCAGGGGACCCAGTCCGAGGAGGCCTCCTCCAGGGCATACATAAGTGCAACCTCTCATACACATAAAAATTCATTTTAAAAAGTGTAAAATAATGACGCCTAGTGTAGGTCATGATTGAATACACGAGCACAACATGCAAACAGGGAAAAAAGTGACCCTCACCTTAAAATGGTAAGGGATGCAGGAAAGGGTTCAGATGGCTCTCGGAGTTAAAACACAATAAGCAGTATGTTGGCAGGCCACAGGAAATGCTAAAAAGATAAGGCAGCCTGTGGTTTGTGTCTGAATGGTGAAACATCACTTCAAGGAGTACAAGATGGTGGTAAGGGAAGTGGTTTACAATTTGAAAAAAACTATCTGTGCAGTGACACAAATGAACACAGGAGGTTGCTGAGGCAATACACAATTTAAGAGGAGTTGGTGTATGAAGTGATAGGATTTGCTGAGGCTGCAAAGTTGGTATCTGAGTATTGGGCACAAAAGAAAGATCAGACTTCTTTAGGAGGGAAGAATTCTAAGCAAAGGAGTCATCATGTTTTGTGTTGAAAGATCTCCCCATTGCTAATAGTAGGTTGAGGTTAGAATCGATATGGCCAATTAGATTATTACACCATCCAGTTTACCTAAAGAAGTCAGTGACAGCAATTTTAGTGGACTAGAGCAAGTTCGTTCTGTAGGAAGGATGCAAAGGTAAGAGTGTTGGGAGTCGGGCGTGGTGGCGCTCATGTACTTCTGCCTTAAGAGTCTTTGCACTTTCTGTTCATTGTGGGGAGAACGTTCTTCACTTACAACACTCACTTCCTGCCTTCATAAGGTCTTTTTCTGACCAAAGCGTCTAATAAATATAACCTCCATTACATCCCAGCGCATCAACCTGTGTTGTTTCTTCTCTAAAGCATCTAATAAATATAACCCCCATTGCATCCCAGCGCATCAACCTGTGTTGTTTCTTCTCTGTGTTTATATGGATCGTTTTCTGTCCATCTCCCACACCAGAATGTGGGAAGCTTGAAGTCTCTTGTCTCTCAGGATACTGTCATTCCTAAGCCAGATGCTCACAACATACTTCCCACATGTCTTTTCTTCTTGTACACTACCAGTCACTCAGTCTTCCTTCCTCCACAACTGTTTCTCTACTGTTACTGTCTTTCCTATGCCCTCACCTTACCAAATCATTTCCAGACTGGTCTACTTATTCCAGACAGGAGCCAGAGAGCTCTTTTAAATATGCCATTTTGCTATGTCACCCTTGCTTAAAATCTTTCAGTTGCATGTAACTCCTGGTCTTGAAGTGCTTTGATGTGTACTCACTCTGTAAATATGTTGAGGAGTAATGCCCAGGCAAATAGAGGGTCCAAGATTTCAATATTTCTTCTTACCATCCTGGGGCACCTCTTCTTTGGCTTTGGTTATGTTTTACCTAGGAATCTGATTACAGCTGTGGCTTAATAAATCCATCACCATTCAAGGATACAGGGTTCCCCAATGGGAGCCTAAAACAAAAGTGTATCCTTACTCTTTTGTTTTGAGACAGTCTGTGTAGCCTGGCTGATCTGAAGCTCAGACTCAATATCCCTGTTTCTGCCTCCCAAGTCTGGAAGCTAAATATATGTGCCACCATGTTCAGCTACACCTTTATCTTTTGAAAGCAATTCTTGATCTTGTTTTTTCTCAGTTAAATGCCTATACTTAGGACCTAATCTAGTGGCATATCTTGTAATCGCAGCACTTATGAAGTAGAAACAGGAAGATCAGGAGTTAAAAGCTGGTTTCAACTATGTGAGAAATTCTAGGCTAATCCGGGCTGTATAGACACACCCTATCTTGAGTATTTAAGACAAAAATTCCCAAGCCTAAACCAGGAGTGATAACATATGCCTGTAATTTCAGAGGTGGGGAGGCTGAATCAGGAGAATCATTAGCTCAAGGCTAGTATGTCCAAAACCAACTCAAAATCTTAGGCAGTAGCACAGGAGTTTGCATAGCATACATAAGTGTACAAAATAGAACGTCTACATAAAGGCTCAGACAAAAACCCAAAAGAAATAGGACAGAATCGAACCTTTGAAAGATGGGAACTTTCACTGTATAAGAATAGTTTCTTTGGCTTTTCTTATGAGAGCAAGCCTTAGGCTAGATGGAAGCTAGACTCTAAGGAGACAGCTATAATTATTGTTTTATAAAATGTATTATGGAGCTTCCAGGGTGACTGGATTCTGAGGGGAAATCTCAAAAAGGAGATACTTGCCAGGCAGTGATGACACACACTTTTAATCCCATCACTCAAGAGACAGAGGCAGGCTGATCTCTCTGAGTTGGAGGCCAGCCTGGTCTACAGAACAAGTTCTAGGACAGCCAGGGCTACACAGAGAAACCCTGTCTTAAAGGCACTTAGTGAGGGCCCGGAGATTGATTGTACATGAAAGATTCACTGTAGTTTTTGTCTCTGAGATGCCTTTGTATGGGGAAGATACCAAGGGACCATGTAAGAAAGCTGGAGAGTGAAGAGCCTGCCTCCTGAGCTGCCCTTGCAGACAAGGTGTAGAAGTTGGTCTGGAAGGGCTGGGAAACACAGGCCTTTTCATGAGTGACACAATCCAGAACAGAGCTGCCACAATGAGTAAACAAAGCTTCTGGGAGTTCAAAGTGAAGCATTAATCATTTAGTGTGTTAGAACAAAAGGCAACAGTCACAAGATTAAGGTAATAGAATCTAGAGATTCTGTAATTTATCCACAATGCCCAGTATATAATTAAATTGTTAAACATGTGAGGGGACACAGAATCAAGAGAAAAAATAGTAACCCAATGATAGAATTTGCAAACAAGGATTTAGTTTTCCAGGACTGGGGATCAGTTGAACTCTGAGCCTTGTACATGGTAGGCAAATGCTCTACCAGAGTTGCATCTCTAACTCTCTACTCACTTTTGAGATGGAAGTAACTAAATTATTCAGACTGGTCTTAATATTTTCCAGCCTCAGCCTCCCAGGTAGACCAAAGTACAGGCCTGCTCTGCCAGGCTTGTCTTGGACGTTAAAGCTATTATTAGAAGTATATATGTAAACTCAAAAACAAAACAAAACATGGTTACAATGAATGAGCAGATAGAGGTTTTAACCTGAGTCATGGGAAATGAACCTAGAGGGAGGAACCCATTTGGAATCCTAGAACTGATTTAAAAAAAAAAAAAAAAATGCTCGAAGTAAAAAAGTGAAACAACCCTTGACCTTGACAGCAGATTGGAGAAGCAGAAAGACTGGGGTCGGGAGGAAAGCAGTGCCTCCAGGACTCCAGGAGATTGGCTAGCACCGGGTTGGGAGCAGAATGGTATGTAGGATGATGACTGATTGGTTGGGTTTTTTGTTTTGTGTTTCAATGGAAAGGTATCAACTCAGAATAAAGCTCATAACTGTCTATTATGTCTTACACTGCATGGAATGGAAGTTTGTAATAGTAGTCTACAGGAGGTGTGTGTAAGGGGAGGAATTTCCTGGTTATAAGGAGTCTTTACCTGATGAAGTATGGTGTTAACTCCAAGTGAACTGAAGTAAATTAAGGCTGTGTTTATAATCTTTGGAGCAACCATTAAATAACACACACACACACAGATGAGGAAGGATATATGACTACAAGTGAAAAAGTAAAATTATATTTGAGTAATTCAAAGGAATGAAATTCAGAAGAATAAAATTAGGTACAACAAACAGCAAAATCAAAATTTCAAAACCATACCAATAAAATGTAATTGGAATTCTTTTTTTCATTTATTTATTTATTTATTTATTTTTCCAAAGACAGGGTTTCTCTGTATAGCCCTGGAACTTGATCTGTAGATCAGGCTGGCCTTGAACTCAGAGAGATCTGCTTGCCTCTGACTCCTGAATGCTGGGATCAAAGGCCATGCACAACCACCAACTGGCTAAGGTAATTAGGCGTGTTCCAATTAAATGCCAGAGATTGGTAAAATGAGTAAGAAGCCATGCTGAACTATACACACACACACACACACAATCTTAAATATTAGTAGAAGATTGAAACACATAGGGAAGAAGATGATGTGGCATGCAAAAAATAAGCACAGAAAGCTGGTACAGGGTAGGAATATCACATGATGTAGACTTTGATTTAAGATATTTGAAAATGGTGTTATGAAGCATAATTTATAGAACCAGGTAAGAGTCCTAAAAGTGTCTAATAACAGTTTCAATGTCTGTGAAACACTTAACTTGCGGTAATATCTTGTTTGTACAAATAAAACGTGTCTGAAGATCAGAGGCTGGAGCTAGCAACTAGCTAACCATAGAGGTATGGAGGTCTGTACAGACAGACAGGAAATGAGGTAGCTGGCAGAGAAAGGAATATAGGCGGGAGGAAACAGGAACTTGGTCTCTTTCCCGCTGTGAAGCTAGTAAGGTAAAAGTGGCTGTGGTTTGCTCCTTCTCTCTGATCTCTCAGCATTTCTCCCAATATCTGACTCGGCTTTTACTATTAAGGCCAATTAGAACTTGAAACGCATGTTACACTGATCCAACAAAAGGACTTGTGAAAAACAGTAATCATTGATGGAAACTTGACATTCTCTTTTCTGTATTTGATAGAGCCAGGAGATGGTATAAGACTAGCATATGTGGACTGCCTTATAGACCAAGGTAGTGTTATAACTGACATAGAACACAGCCCTAAAGCTGTGGAACCCTGCCCTTTCTCTGTATGCATGTTTATGCTGTGTAGGTGCGTTTTTGTGTTTATGCATATGATAGGTGTCACTCAGGAATCCTCCTGACTCTGCCTCCTCAATGCTGTGTTTACAGGCATATGCTGCCATGCTTGGAATTTTTGTGTGGGCTCTGGGGATTAAACTCAGATCCTCATGCTTTTGTGACAAGCACTTTCTCTACTGAGCGATGTCCCCAAACCCCAACTATTTTAAACTTAAATTCCTCTGGAACATATTTCAAAATAGTTAATTCATATGCCCAGTTCCTAAACAAGTTTCATTAAATTTCAAAAAGCTAAAATATTACATTGTATATGACCACAACAGATTAAAATCAGAAGTCGATAGCTCTGAGCTGTTTAGGAAATACCTACCATTCTTATTTAGAAGTCAAGAATTCACAAGGACACCAGAAACATCAAGGTTTATGGAATGTTCCAGATTCCCATTTGAAAACAGGAAACAAAATGAGATTCACCTGCTTTTTATACAGGGACAACTGTATAAACTAAGTAATCCAGAATCCTATTTCAAGAAGCTAGTACAAGCAGGGTGGTGGTGCACACACCTTTAATTCCAGCAGAGGCAGGCAGATCTTTAGAGTTTGAGGACAGCCTGGTTTACAGAGCTAGTTGGACAGCCAGGGCTTCACAGAGAAACCCTATCTTGAAAAAACAAACAAAAAAGAAGAAGCTAGTACAAAAATGGTAAATAATAGCAAGTGGAAAAAAAAGCATGTTTACAGCAGAAATCAATGAAATAGAAAATGGAATGATAATGAAGAAATTTATCAGAGCAAAAAAGAAAACAAAGTTGGTTCTATGAAAAGGTAACATTGGCAAAATGTCTAGCATGGATGGATTGGTTTTTTAAAAGGGCTTTAAAAGGAATTAAGGAATGCCGATATTTTAGCAATTTAGAAGACATGGTCAGATGTATTGTGTTGGAAGATACCTGGACCACGTCACATATTTAAGGTGCTTACTTGAGCACCTACAAAATGGTGCAGCTCAGAGCTTGGCTGGAGGGTGTTGGTGGAAAGTTCTTTTGTTTGTGGTTCAATCCACAAGGGAAGCAAAGTTATTTGATTGGTTGAAGTTTGAGCAATTGTCTTTTTTGGACCTTTCCCTGGAGCAGTTCAAGAAGATGTAAAGAAGGCCTACTTGAGCTGGGTGTTGGTGGCACAGGCCTTTAATTCCAGCACTCGGCAGGCAGATCTCTGAGTTCGAGGCCAATCTGATTTACAGAGTGAATTCCAGGACAGGCTCCTGGAACCTGTCTCAAAAAACAAACAAACAAAAAGACCAAAAAACCCAACTACTTGGCTACCTGTAATTGGCTGAACTTGTCTCCTCTTCTATTTCTAAGGCCCCTTTGCTGAGTCTTTGAGTTGCTCCAGTGTAATAAATTCTCGCTTAGTTATTTTTTTATCATTAAAAAAAACATAACTTACCAAAATTGGTTCAAGATGAATTTTTAAAAATATGGATAGCCTTATATGTACTCAATTGAATCCAAACAAATGTAACTATAAATCCTAGCCCAAATGGTCTTTTTGGTGAATTCTGTTGATACTTAAGGGGAAAAAATATTGCTAGTACATAGACTCTTAGGATACCAGCACAAAAAAGTATTCCAAGAAAATTGCAGACCAATATCCATTATTAACACAGACAAAAAAAAAAAAAAAAAAAAAAAAAAAAAAAAACCAACTGCATGAAAATACTAGCAAATTGAATAAAGAAGCATATAGAAAAGATGATATATCATCATTAGAAGAAATTTATTCCAGGAATTCTAGACCTGTTTAACTTTTACAAGTCAATCAATGACATAAGCATGTTAGCACAAATTTGTAATCCTAGCATTCCAGAAGCCCGAGGAGGAACAGTTCAAACGTCATTCTAGGCTACATAGTGAGCTGCAGGCCATTTTAGGCTACATAGGACCCTGTCTCAAGCAAAACAAAATAAAATCAAGCAATAAAATTTGGCATGTTAACAAAATATATGATCACCTCAATAGATGAGGAAAAAGACAATTGAAAAATTCACCCATGCTAAAGAAAAAAAAATTTAAAAACTACAAATGTCATTAATCTGACAGGGAGCATCTGTCATAGTTTATGTCAACTTTCATAAATCTAGACTTTAGGATGAGGGAACCTCAACTGAGAATGGCCTCCATGAGACCTGCTTATACTGAAACATCTGGATTGCTAATTGATGCAAAAGTGCCTGTTGTACTTCAAACACTATTATCCCTAGGGGGGTTGACCTGGGCTATATGAAAGGCATTCTGAGCGAGCCGGTGCAAGCAAACCGGTAACCTGCATTCCTCCATGGTTCCTGCTTCAGTTCCAACCTCCAGGTTTCTAAAGCCTTGAGTTCCTGCCTTGGCTTCCCCTGATGATGGACTTGAAAGTAGGAAACCAAATAAACACTCTTGGTCAGGAACAGGAAGCAGATTATATGCTCACCCCTGATCATTTCCAACTGAGATTAGTGATAAACTTTGTCTATTCTCACCAATTTTCTAATAGAGGCCTCAGGGTGGTATAAGGAAAGAGAAGGAAATGAAAAGCATGAAGAGTTGGAAAACTATAAGGAATGGAAATTAATAAAAGTCATAAGGTGGGTGGCACATGCCTTTAGTCCCAGCACTTGGGAGACAGAGGCAGATGAGTCTCTGAGTTGGAGGCCAGCCTGGTTTACAGAACAAGTTCCAGGACAGCCAGGGTTACACAAAGAAATCCTATTTCCTAAAAGCAAAAATAAATTTTAATTAATAGTTATAAAGCCATGAAAGAAAGAAGACTGATAAATTATATTTTATTAATATAAATGTAATTCTCAAAAAGCACCTTTAAGAAAGTTGAGGTAAGCTGCTAACAGGAAGATGATATTTAAATATATATATATATATGTATATGTATATATGTGTGTGTGTATAATTTTTCTGTTCAATATACACACGTAACACGTAAAACAGTATAATAGCTTAAAATATGCGGGTATGTGTTCAGAATCATTAATTATATGGGAAAATAAAACTGCTGGGTACCATCTGTACCCAGCAGATGCATGTGTGTCAGTGGGGATGCAAACTGGTATGGTCACTTTGGAAAAGAGGTTATAGTATAGTTTCCTAATAAAGTTAAAGTGAAGATTTCTGCAGAACCTGGCTTATCTGTCGGAAGAGATAACCGGTGTCTCCATTTTTCGAAATCCATTGAACTGTACACTTCAACCGTGCGCACTTTATAATATAAACCGCGTAACTCCAAAAGCAGTCCAGTTGCCAAGGTGCCTCTGGGTCCCTCCTGGCCAGTGGCTCCCTGGTTGAGAAACGAAACTGGATCCCCGCCCCCAGCGCCGGGAGGGCAGTTTCGATTTCCTCTCTCCAGCCCTGGTGGCTTGTGTAACGCTCTAGGTGTCCTGGAAAATCCCCACCGCGCTAATCTCTGGGGTCTTTTCGGGGAGCCAGGGCGCTCATCACTCGCGGGGAGCAACAGAATGACAGCTGAACAGCGGCAGAATCTGCAAGCATTCAGAGACTATGTCAGGAAGACTCTGGACCCCACCTACATACTGAGCTACATGAGTCCCTGGCTCCAGGATGGTGAGTGGTCCCTGATGCCTCTGGCTCTCAGGCTCTCCTCCTTGGTTAAAAAAAAAAAAAGAAGAAGAAGAACCACTCAGGCCAAAACCTGGCCTGTTTCTCCCAGATTTTCTGCTTTCTTTAGGCCAGTTTGGGTAACTAACCTAGGAATACCGGGTTTGTGCCAGAACCCCAAGGCATATTAGAATGGACAGCATCTGGGTTTGATGGGCAGGGACAGAGTTCCTGCAAAGTGTAAGGATGCCACTTTTTTTTTTTTTTTTTTTTAACCTTCAAGGGAAATCGTCTGTTTATTTTATTTACACTAGTCTTGTGATGATTCCCGTTGTCCTGGTATGAGAGATTGAGAAATAATAATGTCCCCCCTTTAACTGCCCCCCTTTCCCCCGGTAGATTGCTGTACAGGGCAAGACTTTGGGGCAAAGGTAGAGGTGGACATGTTTCATTCATCTTTACATTCTAGTAAACACAGTGCCATGTGTCCAGAAGGTGTTTCTAAGAAATGGATACTGAGAATACCACCCATCCAGTGCTCCTCTAGGGGAAGGGCAAGCATGTGACTCCAAAGGGAGAAAACCCTATACCCACTCCCAGGCCTGCTCCGAAACATCTGGGAATCAGCAAAGCCCTCCACTACACAGGGAAACACCTAAGTTTTTCAGAAGAAATATGTTTTCAATAGTTCTCTCATGAGGTGTAGCCAGTGCTCATAATCATAAAAGCAAAATTTGAAAAGAAAGTTATAATGAAAGGGAAAGGCGTGGAGAGTGTATGAGTAAATTCCCACTGTTTTCTAATAAAGCAAAAAATGTAAGTCAGAAATCTTATACCCAGCCATAGTACTTATTAGTGTCCCAGGTCCCTTATGCATCCTTACTGATAGGATATATATATTTGTTACAAAATTAGCGTCAACCAATAGAATCCAAAGCACCTAAAGGGGCCAGTGCAAGGAAGAGAGGGCAAGGGAAAGAATGGAGAATATTACTAATCTCACAGAAAATTGAAAAAGAGGAGAAAACAAAGTACTTATGAACAAATATGATAAATTATAAAAACATAATCAAGCAAGATACGATCACCTTCTTAAAAATAAAAAAAAAAAAAAAAAACAGAACAAACTCATACAGCCTAGATAAGAGCTTTGCTACTGAGCTACATTCCCAGCCTCATATAACCAGCTTTATTGCAAGCTTCTGAGGGAGGGGGATAGGTATAAGGAAAAGTATGGGCTCAGGATCCCCAAGACCAAGTTCTCAGCACAAAGGAGATTTATTTGCCCCAGAAAAACAGAGGGCAGGGATAAGACAAAGATAGGAGTTAGAGGACCAGAGATACAGAAAAGGAACAAGAGAGATTGTGAATGGATAGTTTTGCTCTAGAGGACAAAGGCTGCCTCTGGATAGAGAGGAGACATACATGACCCATAGGAAAATGGGTCATAAAGGGAAAAGGGAAAACCTCAGTGTTAAGATGAGGTATTTGATTTTCACTGGGCATGTTAATTAGGTGAGCCAAAGGGGGCTTCTGATTGCTGAATTTCTAGACTTTGATAGCTGGACCTTGGTCGTCAGTCTCAGGAGGAGGAAATGGCCAAATAAGAGAATAGACCTTGGTGGTTAGCTTCAGGAATGTAATCTAAAGGTTTTTTTTAAAGAAGGCAGAGGGAATGGGGGAGAAGGGCAAGGCCTGTCAGAGCTATGTCAGTCACACTGGAGTTGGCCAGAATCCCTTCAATATGTAGAGACGAAAAACAAAACACTCCAATGTATCTCTAATAACTAGAGTTTTTTAAAAAATTATACAATCTTCCACATATCTTTTTAATTTACAGCAAGTTTTATTGTTTGCTTTTTGGCTTTTGTTTGTTTGTTTTTTCAAGGCAGGGTTTCTCTGTGTAGCCCTGGCTGACCTGGAACTTGCTCTGTGGACCAGGCTGACCTCGAACTCAGATTCTGCTTTTTGTGTGCTGCCACCACCTGGGCAATCTCAAGTCCTTCTATCATGGCTGTAGTATAACTATGAACTAACTTGGGGAGATCTAACACATACACAGACTTGCATCCTAATCTGGCCTTTATCACAATGCATGAATGCATATTCCCCAATATAACCCAAAGTTTGCTGGACCCTAATAATCTTTGTAAAGCAGATACAAAAGCAATCCAACTTCAGTTGTTCTTAATAATTTGTTTCCTCTTTTTATCACTGTCTTATTTGTTCGTTTTGTTTTTGTAGACACAGTTTCTCTGTGTAAACAGTCCTGGCTGTCCTGGAACTTGATCTGGTCTGTAGACCAGGCCTCCAATTCACTGAGATTCTCCTGCCTCTGCCTCCCAAGTGTTGGTACTAAAGGTGAGAGCCACCACTGCCCAGCTTATGTTTTTTGGTTTGTTTGCTTGGTTTGGTTTGGTTTTTCAAGATAGGGTTTCCCAGTATTGCTTTGGAGCCTGTCCTAGAACTAGCTCTGTAGATAGACCAGGCTGGCCTCGAATTCACAGAGATCTGCCTTCCTCTTTCTCCCAAGTGCTGGGATTAAAGGCATGTGTCACCAACGCCCAGCTGACAAGACTCAGTTTAAAACATAGGATGATAAGGGGCTGGAGAGATGGCTCAGCAGTAGGGAGAATGTACCGCTCTGGCAGGGGACCTACCTTTGGTTCCCAGAACCCAAATCAGGCTGCCTATAACTCCAGTTCCAGAGAATCCAACACTCTCTTCATATGCACATACCCCCACACAGACACTAAATAATCACCCTAGGTTTTAACCTGACTCTCCTTTTCACATCCTGTGCTCTCAGTTTTGAAAGGGTTGTTGACTCACTTTTTGAACTCAATTTCTAAGGGTTCTTTGAGTCTTAGGAAAAGGTTTCATTTCTAACTGTTCATTCTGGAATATAAAAACATGCACCTTTTTGCAGTTAGACTAGAGGAACTCTATTAGTTCCAGTTCTCATAGGGACATTTTTTTCTTTATTTTAGCTGACTTGCTTTCTTTGGGTCTTTCTGACTATTACTGTTTCTCATTGCTATTGTTGTTTGTTTGCATTGCTTTGTTTTAATAGAGCCAGTTTCACTAATTCCTTAGTTTCATTCTTTTGAATTACCAATTAATACACTTAAGCTGTAATTTTCCCTGTTTGGAGGCTTAGCTTGTAACAGGGGTTACTATTCACAGTAGCCTCAAACAAACAACAAACCCTAATCAAAGAGTCGAAAGACTACTTCAGTGCAAACTTTCAAGACAGAAAAGGCAAAAGAACAAAACAATTGCTTTCATCTTAAAGGAAATATGAGACAGTTTATTCTGGAGCCATTCTGAGTGACCATGGCCCAGGAATACATATTAGGTTACCCCAAACTCTTTTATGAAGTTTCATCCATCATCTATTGATGGACTTTTAGACTGTTCTGTTTCCCAGTCATTGTTAATTATCCAGTGTCTCCCCCAGGTTGAACCCCTTGTTGGGAATCAGCAGTCTGCTGACCCCGCCCCCGACGATGGGCAGGACGCTCATGGCTTTGGCATAGCTAAGTCAGGCTTTACCTGGCTGCTCAGGGGACTCAGTTACGCATGCACAAGCCCCCCTTTTAAAGCAAGCAAGCCAAGTGGGCCTCTCTCTGGCCTTCTCTCTCTCTCTTTGCTCTTTCTCTCTCTGGCCTTCTCTCTCTCTCTTTGCTCTTTCTCTCTCTGGCCTTCTCTCTCTCTCTCTCTCTCTCTCTCTCTCTCTCTCTCTCTCTCTCCCCCCCCCTGTTTTCCATTGGCCACCAGCTACTCCTGTTTCTCTCCCCTCTCTCTATAAACTCCATGTGGGCTCTGAGTTTCGTGTTTGTGTTTCTTAGGCAATAGTTGTATCAAAAGAACAACCCCCCACCCCCGTTTTCTTCTCTTACTTCTCCCTATTTTCTCTCCTCTAAAAAAGTTGCCTTGGCCTGGCCAGCCTGCCTTTTTGTCTGCTTGCTCTGGACTCTTCCAGATACCTCTGTTTGCTCTCTCTCTCTCTCTCTCTTATGTATAATAAAAACCTTTCCCCTAACCACAGAGCTATTATTTCAGTGGTTCTAAAGAAACACTGAATAAGTAAGTGGTGTATAAGCCATATGGTATGTTGGATTTAGACTTCTTTGAGAATATGTCCAAGAACAGTACCTAGCTGTGCCATATGGTAATTCTGTTTTCAGGTTTGTTTGTTTGCTTGTTTCTTTGTTTAATAAACCACCGTGGTGATTTCTACGGCAGCTACACAAGTTTATGTTCTCTACAGCAGTTGGGTCTTTCCCTCCAGATCCTTGTCAGCATGTCTTGCTCCTTGTTCCCTTGACAGATAGCCAGTCTGATTGGGGGTCATTGTCCTGTCAATGATGGTCTTGGCTGTTTGGGGTCTTTTGTGCTTCCTTGTGATTTTTTTTTATTTTTTATTTTTGCATTGACAGTGGCAAACCTACAGACAACATTATTCTAAATAGGGGAAACAGAGCATTTCCTTTAAAATCTGGAATGAGACAAGGGTGCCTGGTCCTTTTATTATTCAATATAGCTCTTGAAGACTCAGGAAAAAACAATAATACAAGAGACATAAATAAAAATTGACACAACTAGGAAAGGAAGAAGTCAAATTATCTCTATTTGCAGACAATATAATCCTATAAAGACCCCAAAGACTCCACCAGAAAACTCTCAGCCCTCATAAAACTTTCAACAGAGTGGCAATGGCAAGATACTGGCAAGAAACACAATAAACATAGAGAAACTAGTGGCTTTCTTACATACCAATAACAACCTTGCCAAGAAAGAATCAGGGAAAGGAGAGGGTCCTGTTCTCAATAGCTTCAAACAAACATCAAACTCTAACCAAAGAGGTGAAAGACCACTGCTGGGCAAACTTCTAGACACTGAAGAATGAAATTCATGAAGGCTGTAGAAGATGGAATGATCTCCCAAGATGGGTAGAATCGATACTATGCAACTGGCTATAGTACCAATCTACAAATTCAACATAATCCACATTAAAAAAAATATCAATCTGCACATCCTCTTCACAGAACTAGAAAAAGAGGGAAGGAAGACTTCTTAGATGGCAGAGGGAGAGTGATGGAATGCATGTCCTAAGAAAGCACAAGAGGGGGCCATCTGGGAGAGGCAAGGAAACCATGCAGATGGAGGGACAGGTAAAAAGAGATACAAAAGCAACAGAAGAGGGGAATGAACAAGAACAAAGACTAATGACAGGAATGTATGAAAATGCCTTAATGGACCTCGTTACTTTGTATGTGAGTGTAAATCACTAATGAGAAGATTAAAAGAATAGAAGTCACACCACCTTGTATGTTGAGATGTCTTACGTGGGTTTCCTGTCTTCAGGGTTCAAGCTACTCCAGTCATTAGGGTGACTTTTTCTACTCTCTAGCAGGACTGAGTGGAGACCCTGCTTGGTCTTTTCCACCTTGCTGCACAGCCTGTTTAGGCTTCAGGGCAAAGAAGCCCAGGAATTAACCTGTAGTTTCCACCATCAATTCAACACCGGGGAAGACAACAAGGCACTTGTAAAATGAAAAGTAACTGCTAAATGTTGTTATCCAGACTCCCTTCATGCACCACCTCCCATCACCGCTCAGGCGAAGTCTCTGTGTGCTCATCTCCAAACCTGGAAAGAGTTTCAATCAAGTCTCAGAAGGTAGATGTGAACAACTGTCTTTTGCAGAGGTTTCAAAGAGAATAGGGAGGCACAGAGAACAGTTTTTAAATCCTCTACCCTGGGAAGCTGAGGAAAGACATCATGGGGGATGGGGCTTAGGGCAAAACAGCAAACACAGTGGGAGCTGTCAATTTTTCCAAAAGATGGAGTTTCTTCTGCTTTGAAATCCTGGTGATTTGGATGAAATCATTACTGACTTGTAAGCAGTTGTGTTGGATATGGTGAGCAGCAGGATGAGCCATACCAAATGCAAAGTATGACAAGACAGTTTAACCTGGAAGGCCCCCACTGTGGCTGGGATGCATCTGGTTGTCGTGGCATATCAGTGATGGCTGCTCTTAGGGAAGATGGTGTCATAGGAAGCAAGAGCACAGCTGTAAGCAATAGGACAGATGACAGTAATAGGACATCTAATAGCTATTACTAATAGAACAGATGGACTCAAAGAGATAAGGTTGTGGACCCAGGGAAGCTGGGTGAAGCGACCAGATGGGTTGCTGTCATGAGTTGAATTATGTTGGGGTGCTAATTCCTAGTAACTCAGAACATGGTCTTATTTGGAGATGGGGGTCTTTACATAGGTAACTGGCTAAGATGGGATCATGTTGGAGTAAGGTGGTATACAGTGTGACTGAGATCCCTAGGAGATGACAGTCATGTGTAGCATAAAGATCAAGGAAAATGAAGATAGAGGCAGGTGTGTAGTGAGAGCTATAAGCCAGTGTGAAGATGGGCAGAGGCTGGAGCGCAAGAGGTCACACTTGAGGAATCTTGATGGCTGCTTCAGCTGGAAGAGGCAAGGAAAGTGTTTGCTCTAGTCCTCAATGGAATCATGGCCAACACTTAATTTCAGATGTACATATCTGCTAGCGGCCTGTTGAACACCAGTTATCACCTGCTGTGTTTCTCATGGCCCCTAACAAGTACAGGCTTAGAGCTGTGAAAAATATGCTTCTATTGCCTAAAGTTATGTGGTTTGTGTCAAAGTGTCCTTGCAGCCACAGGAAGCTCATACAGATGGCTTAAGGAAAAGGACAGTCACAGGCACTGGTTAGGATGTACAGAAAATAAATATCAGATTGCATATTTGTGCAGCTGTTTTAGAAAATGGTTTGTCAATTCTGTACAATGTTCAAAACAAAATTACTGCATGGCCCAGTGGTCTCACATTTATATGTGTACGTAAGAGAAGAGCACTTGCCCAAAAATTGTATATGAGCACTATGGCGGTTTGAATGAGACTGGCTCATATACGCTCTCTAAGAATGCATTGGAAACCACCAATCACCAGATTGGAAGAACTGTTTGAAAGGATTAGAAGAATTAGGAAGTGTGACCTTGTTGGAGGAAGTGTGTCACTGAGGGGAGGTGGGCTTTGAGGTTTCAAAAGCCCATACCAATCTCAGTTTCTCCTTCTCCCTCTCTCTCTCCCTCTCCCTCCCCTCTTCTCTCTCCCTCTCCCTCTATGCCTGCAGGTCAGGATGTAACTCTCAGTTACTGCTCCAGCACTGGCCTGTATGCTGTCATGCTCCCTGTCATGATGATAATGGACTTATCCCCTGGTGCAAACCCCTAATTAGCTGCTTTCTTTTATAAGAGTTGCCATGGTCATGATGACTAGTGACTAAGAGAAGCACTCATTGGATTTCTATTCATAATAGACAAAATGCAGACACAGCCCCTGTTGACAGCTGAATGGACAAGTGCAGCCTCCATGTAATAGAATTTCATTTGGCTTGTTGCAATCTTACAGCATGGTTCTTTATTAACGGAAAGAATGACAACATATACAAGATGAATGAAACTTAAAACATGTTAAATGAAAGATGCCAGTTGCAAAGACCATATACTACATAGAACCAGTCACACAAATGCCCAGATGGAAGCCGGAGGAGCTGTGGCTCAGTGGTAGAGAGCACTTGCCTCACAAGGCCTGAAAAATCCTGAATAATAAAAACAATGAAGTCAGTTAGTGACTCTCTAGTGTGAAGGGGAGAGGGAATAGAGTGATTACTAAATGGTAAAAGGGTTTCTTTTTTATTGTAATTCAGTAGTTGGGATAGAGTCCAAACTCTAAAATCCATCAATTTTTTTCACTTTAATAGAGAAAATGTGACTGCTGAATGTAGAAGGATATTTTATCCATTTATCGCAGTCCTATTGGACCAGTTTTCCTCCACGCACTGGGTCCCACAGCTGCTTAAGAAATAACCATTCAGAGACTTAATATATCTTTATAATTGTTTGGCCATTGGCTTAGGCTTATTACTGGCTAGCTCTCTCTTAATTAATAACACATTTCTATCAATCTATTTAATAGCCTTCATTTACTGGTGATGTCTGGGGATCCTGCCTCCTCGGTAGCTACATGGCAACTCTCCTTTCTCTCCTTTTCCCTGCCTCTTTGTTCAGAATTCCCATCTAGCTAAATTCTGTCTATCCATTGGCCAAAACAGTTTTATTCATTAACCAATCTGAGAAACATATATCAATAGTATACAGAAGGACAGTAACTTTACTGTTGACAGAGATCCTTAAATGGGAGGTAGGTAGACTTCTGCTCCTTGCTCTTTCCAAACACCTTTGTTGAGTGTTATAGGCCGAGTCTCCTAGTCTCTAAGAATGTATTGAAAATCACACTGGCAACTGACTCCCTCCTTTGGGATTTGTACTCCATCTGCTGTGGAAAAAATTGGGTATGTGAGGCCACAATAGGATCGTGGCTTGGTTACTTCCTAAGTAGAGTTAGCATGTATATTGAAAATGAATACCATTTTGAAACTGGCAGTCGCTAGTGTTTTCTGCCACCTGATCTCACAGGTTTCTTTAGCTCCCTCTCCTTCCACTTTTCTGCTGTATTTTGTACTTTGTTAGCAAAAATGCAGAACAAAAGATCATACTGCTCCCTGTGTCTGCTGTGCCTGTTACTGATGCCATGGGGTGTACCCACCCCACTCTCTTAGTTCAGCCATTGCTTCAAGTTTTGAATGAGGAAGCCTTTCTCCTTCCATGTGACACTCTCCACTGTGACTTCTGCTTACTGTGGGGAACTGATCTTTTTTTTTTTTTTTTTTCAAAAGGCTTGAATACATTCCTTTCACAGGGTGCACTCTGAGACTCTGCACCCATATGTGTGAAGGACGGAAATGTGTGTTGATGAATGAAAGCAGTCTGCTTCGTCCCGAAGCCACTTCTGCTGTGGCTTGTTATGTCTTCCAGCCCATGTGGGAAGGTCTGCTCTGTTTTATCTTCCAGTGAGGAGTGAGCATGCTCACTTGTACTTGTTTCTGTTTGCAGATGAGGTCCAGTACATCCAGGCTGAGAAAAACAACAAGGGACCCATGGAGGCTGCCTCACTGTTCCTCCAGTACCTGCTGCAGATACAGACAGATGGCTGGTTCCAGGCCTTTTTGGATGCTCTGTACCATGCAGGTTGGTTTCCTCATCTTACTCACAAATCAGAGTACGTAACTGCTGAACTAGAATGCTGAAAGGAAAAGGGGTAAGGGATTGATTTTGAGGTATATAGTTCATGCCTCATTGTTCAAGGAAATGTAAACACTGTTTTCAAGCAGATGATAGAGTTGCCTACCAGAAATGTCCAAAAAAACTGCACAACTATTGTAACTGTGGGAGAGGTGGCAGTATTACTAGAGTGCTATATATCTTTCAAGAGGAGAATGAGTAAGTTTTATAGTGTTTGCATAGTGGTCCGTTATACTCAGTAAAGCTCTGTGAATGTAAATGACAATCCATCTGAATTGTGGGCACATAGTATTTAATTTTAAGTTATCAAGGTTATTATAGCTATAAAGTTCCTCCTGAGCCAAACTAAACATATTTTGTTAGTAAAGCAAACAAATGTCTTGTGACTGTTCAGACAAAAACCAAACAAGTTGACAAGTTAAACATTGTATGTTGTTATTTCTGATGAAGAGACAGAGGGGTAAGAAACAGAAGGTGCACCTAGTCCTAGAGTATTCTAATTCTTTGGGAATTTTTGCATGTCTCTTTTTTGTTTTTGTGAGACAGGGTCTGACTGTGTAGCTCTGGCTGTCCTGGAACTCAGTGTGTAGACTAGACTGTCCTGGAACTCATAGAGATCTGCCTGCTTCTGCTGGGATTAAAGGTGTGCACCATCACACACAGCCAGGAATATTCTAATTCCTAATGGAATAGTTGGCTCACATTGGACTACAATCGTGTTACATGTTTTTTGGTCTCTGATGTTGGTAGCTTATGGAGTCAGTCTTATCTAGAGATGATGGCATCATAGAGATGTCCAACTTCTTTGCTGTACATGAGAAAACTAAGGTCTGGGGGGATGCTTTGCCAGGGGTCACACAGCTGATTAGCATAAGTGCCAGAGCTGGGACCTGGATCTACTGATGCTGATTCTGTTTGAGTTGCTGCACTGACATTAGGAGGGCAGAAGTCAAGCATTCCACTTTAGCATCCAGTCAGGCCTTTGCTACTTAGGGGATTTTAGTCACATTCCTTGCCTCTCTGTTGCTCAGATTACTCACTGGTAAAAGAAGGCAAAGGGTACATTTCTTCAGTGTTATAAGCAGCAAACGAGAAAACATATATGAAAAATCAGGCACAGTGTATGTGTCTTGAAAAACGAAAAGAAAGCCATGTCAGACTACTGTTATTTTCATTGTAGGGGAATGATTTAACAGACAAGAAAATTTGTCAGCTGGCTCTGTTAGTGCACAACTTTAATCCCAGCATTGGGGAGGCAGAGGCATGTGAATTAGAGGCCAGTCTGAGCGGGCCTCACGGCTGCAAGAAACCGAGTGTTTGTGTCCCCAGGAAGCCTTACATTGTCTATGGTGATGGCAACTTTTTATGAAAGGGATGCTTTTTTTTTTAATTACTTAAAAGGATTTAAATTCCATTTATTATAAAATAAAGCTTGGTTTTCTGCTATTTCTAGGATTAGTAGTTGGTTATTGCTTCTTTTTTCTGCCTTACAAACCATCGCTGTAACATATTACCTATTGTGCATGTCAGTGATGCAGGCTTATCTTACCTGCTTATTTTTAAATTGTGTGTGTGTGTGTGTGTGTGTGTGTGTGTGTGTGTGTGTACTTGTGAGTGCATTGCCTGCAGAGGCCAGACATTCTTTTGGAGCTGGAGGTACTGGCTGTTGTGATGGTCTGACATGGGTGCTGGGACCTTATCCCGGGTCCTCTGCAAGAACATTATGAAACTTAATTGCTGAGCCAGCCCTTACCTAACAATTTAAATGGTACAGAGGGGGATAAACAGACAAGTAAACTCATCTTTTGTTTATTTTGTTCATCCCTTACATAGGAGAATCCATTGTTTTCCTTTTGAGCTCTATCTAATCTGCATATTTAAGTCTTTGTCTCTTAAGCAAAAGTGGCACATCTAACTTTTACAGTGAAAGTTAAATGAGATTTATTAGAAAAAGTCTTGCTTTTAGGCAAGAAAGGGAATTTTAAAACATCTATATTTGAACATAAGAGCTGAAACACCTCTATTTGCAGATATGATGCCTAGCACACAGCCAAAAAGAACAAGATAGACAAATGGGGCTGTACAAAAATCTAAAAATCTTTGGTTATTTTTTCTTTTTAAAAATATATTTATTATTTTTTCTTATTTTACATATCCATCCCAGTTCCCTCTCCCTTCCTCCCTCCCATGCCCTCCTATTCCCCTCCCATCTCATTTCTCCCCTCTCCCACTCCACAGGGAGGGTGGTGCCTTCCAGGAGGGATCATCAAAATCTGTCAAGTCATTTGGAGTAGGGACTAGGCCCTCCCTCCTGTCTCTAGGCTAAGGGAGTATTCCTCCATGGTGAATGTGCTCCCAAAGTCCTTTCCTGTACCGGATACATCCTGGGTCCACTGTTAGAGGTTCCTTAGACTGCCCAGACCTTCTAACTGAGACAATCATTCAGGGGGTCTGGGTAGGTCCAAATGCTGGTTTCCCAGCTATCAGTCTGGGGGGTCCATGAGCTCCCCCTTGTTCAGGTCAGCTGTCTCTGTGGGTTTCTGTAGCCTGGTCTTGTCCCCTTTACTCATCACTTCTCCCTCTCTGCAACTGGATTCCAGGAGTTCCACTCAGTGTTTAGCTGTGGGTGTCTGCTTCTGTTTCCATCAGCTACTAGATGAGGGCTCTAGGATGGCATATAAGGTAGTTATTGATCTTATTATCAGGGAAGGGAATTTAGGTTAGCCCTTCCACTGTTGCTCAGATTGTTAGTTGGGGTCATCCTTGTAGGTCTCTGAACATTTCTCTAGAGTCAGTTTTATCTTCATAACTATAATGCTCCCTCCATTATGGTCTCTCTCTCTCTCTTTTATTTTTTTCTCTCTCATCTATTCTTCCCCTGACTCAGTTTTCCTAGTCCCACATGTTCTCCTCACCTCCTCCTAAAAATCTTTGTATATCAAAGGTCACAACTAACAGAGCGGAAGAACATCCTAAAAGATAATGAATTTGGGAAGACCTGAACTGTTAGGTGCCAAAATTTTCCTTTTTGGAAAATTATGTGAACAGCCGTATTAGTTGACTTTCACTGCTATGGCTAAATGTCTGAGGAAATAGAAGGCAGAAAACACAGAGCCATGTGGACCTGTGGTTTCTGCATCCATGTGGTGAGACAGGGCCCACTGGGGGGAGCACAAGGTGAAGCAAAGTAGCACTTCTTGGTGGATAGGAGACAAAGAGCAATCAGAAGGAGCCAGGGACAAGATGCATCCTCAGAGTGCATCTGCAGTGAGTAACTTACCAGCGAGGCCACAGTTTTCAATCGCTCCTCCTGTATAAACTCAGTGGGCTAACAGTGATGAAGCCAGTGCTGGCGTGGTGCAGTCATCTGTAAAGACACCACCCACTAGGGTCCCAGCCTTCACATCCCCGGTCTGCTCTGCAGACTATAGAAGCTGAGGCCGGTGGCAGTTCCTTTTGAGGACTCTTTACCAGCGATTCAAACAGAATACCTATGGTTTTGATGTTAAAGTGTTTTATGTTGGGTTCATTTAAGAAACCCCATTTTTCTTTCTTTTCAGGTTACTGTGGACTTTATGAAGCCATCAAAAGTTGGGATTTCCAAAAAATTGAAAAGTTAGAGGAACACAGATTACTTTTACGACGTTTACAGCCAGAATTTAAGGCCAGAATCAACCCAACAGATATTCTTTCTGAAATGTCTGAATGCTTAATTAATCAGGAATGTGAAGAAATCAGACAGGTAAATTAATGCAAAGGACCAAATTTAGAGAAAAATACTGAGACTCTTGGAAATGACCTCTGTTTTCTGTATTGTTTTAGGCCCTCAAAGGGTAACTGAAACCCATAAAACCCCCTCATTTAAAAGACGTTATGACCAGAAAAGAATAAATATTAATTTATTTTTTACATTCCAATCCCTGTTCCCTCTTCCTCCTTTCCCCTCTCCATCTGCTCCATGGAAAGGGCAAGACCTCCGGATGGGGTCACTTTTATGCTGGACTTTTGAAGTATAACCTATTTTCAGTTAGTTGCCTGTTACTTTTTCTCTCAATAGTGTTTTATGCACATGCAAATCACATTGAACAGTACAGCAAATGAAAAGAAAATTGCTGGACTCTTGGACATGGATACATTTATTATAATCTTTCAGTCACTGAACTAGTGATGTGATCCTGGGCAATTCATTTAGCTTCTCTAAGCATCTGGTTTTTCATGTCTAAAATAAGAAAAATGTCCCTTATTAACATGCTGGTGGCCTTAAATGAGGTATATACATAAAGTGCTTATGTCAGCTTGATGCATAATAACACACAGTATATTTTAGTTATCATTAGAAATAAAAGTCATAGAATACCTACTCTACTGTTGTGCTGTTAAAGTTTTTCAAATCACTCTGTATACTAATATATCCTTATTGTGAATGGTTATCATATGGGTTAGCTTTTACCCTGGGATTGCTGATGGTAACAGGTGTAAGGATTCAGATGAGAACATTTGGCTTAATATATTGATATCACATATAAGGGTTAAAGGTGAAGGAAAGCATATCTTAAATGCTAGTGCTGGGTGGGGTAAACATGATGCTAACTAAGAGCTACTGAACTATACTTCACAGTGATTTTGATCAACTGCTATTTGAGTAGATGGTCCTTCAGCGGAAGCTGAGCTAACTGATCAACATGCTGCATTTGTCTCACTCAGATCTGCTTCACGAAAGGCATGATGGCAGGTGCAGAGAAGATGGTCGAATGTCTTCTCAGATCCGATAAGGAGAACTGGCCCAAGGTTTTGAAATTTGCTTTGGAGAAAGAAGACAACAAGTTTAGTGAACTGTGGATTGTTGATGAAGGTGGGCTGCTTTAAGAAAGAGCCCTGGACGATGTTGTGGCCTTCACTATTCTCCATGGGACTTCTTGCCACATTCATCCAGAACTTACTTTTCATGAGAGGCTCTATTCCCTTCAGATAACCAAGGCTTAAGTCCCTAGGGAATAAGCACAGGGAAGCTTGAGTTCTGGGAGGGAATTCGCCTACACAGCCCAAAGATTCTGTGGAAGAAGAAGAAGAAGAAGAAGAAGAAAAAAAAAAAAGAGCTTGCAGCCCAAATTTAAGTAATCAGAGAAATAGCTTGAGAATTCCAGACCTAAAGGCTCAAATTGCAAGACTTATCTCCCTACCAGAGCAGAGGCTGGGTATTGAGAATGACAGATGTTGATTAGTTCTCTTTCCTGGAAGCCATCTGAAACCAACAGAGCAGGAGTGAATGAAGAATTCACTGTGATTAAGCCAATCTTATCTGGCTTCTGGAAACTCACTCTTGCTTTAAATCTGAGTTTGACAAATACCTGAGTTTCTAGTTTTAGTTTTCAGCTAGGTTTCTTTAGAACATAAATTATCGTAGGAACTGTCTTATGTCTTTGGCGAGGGATTAGCCAGATGAAAGGCATGAGTGACTCTTTCCTGCACTTAGGAATGAATCTCTTTTGAGTGGTGTTGACAGGAGCTACCAAGAGGGGAGGGGTTCATGATGCATACAGCTAATAAGTGACACATTCCACACTTGGAGTCACATGGTTCTAAGTGACACTGGCATTCAAACACCAAGTTGAGCTTCAAACTAAAAATGATTCTTCCCATTGCTTTAAGAAGTGAAAGGGGGGGGGGCAGTGAGATGGCTCAGCAGATGAAGGCTCCTCCCTGTCACTGAGCCTGAAGACGGGAGTTCAGCCTCCAGGACCTAAATGATACAGAGAAGCAATTCCCAAAAGTTGTTCTCTGCCCTCCATGCACTCCCTGTGTGAGTGATACACACAATAAATTAACTAATAAACAAAAGAATTTAAAAAATAAAATGTAAAGAAAGTGAAAGGGCATAGTTGTAAGCGCTCAATGGAAATTTAGATTTTTAGTGTTAGGACTTTTGGTGTTTTCACAACTAACTCACAGTCAAATTACATTAAGATTCGAAGCTTTTTTTTTTTTTTTTAATCTCACAAAGGTTTCAAAAGGCTTGAAAGTAAAGCTGTTGAAGATGATGGGATGGAGATGTCCAGCATACAGATTTTCATACAGGAAGAGCCAGAATGCCAGGTTCTCAGTCAGAATCCCTGCCTACCATCAGGTACCTGGGCATCATTTGTTCTCAGAATCCCTGCCCACATTCAGGAACCATAATAATTGTCTTTCTCCAGCACTGTGATGCCTTTTGAAAAATCCTTTTTAAAGGATGATTAAGAAACAACAGAAATTGTGTGGCAATAGAGACTTCATAATTAGAATCACTGTTCCTGTCTTCTATTCCTACTCATGTATGTCCGAGTCTTGCTCTAATGTAGTGTTCCCAGAACTTCACTGTCTGTAACATTCCAAAGCAGCCTTGTTCTTTAAAAGAATACTTCTGTTTTCGAGCCACCTGCTCTGTCTCCTTCCAGGATCCCAGAGCTGCCACACAAGTCGATGAGCAGGATATGTGTCCTCTGTCAGCCTCTGTGTGGAGGCTCAAATCAACTTGTTCTCATATGCATGGTTCTGTGAAAGTTACCAATGGCTGGACAAGGCCTCTTTCTAATGCTCCTTGAAATACATCTTCATCATAAAGAGATCAGAAGGTTGTAAGATAAACCATATTCATAACAAATAAATCAGGAAGGAAATAAGATGAGTAATGAATATTGTTAGAAGAACTATGTAATTTTTTTAGGAAAAAAAAAAAGAAAAAAAGATGCCTTACAAATGAAATCAGCAAGTGAATGGCACACGGTTTCTGTCATACCAGAGTGACACAGTATGGGTTGCTTTAAATGTTTCAGACACACAGTGGTCCATACATGTCTTAAGCAAATCTGGTTGCCTCAACCTTCTGGAAGGTTTCTTCCTTTATAGTGGGAAGGTTAGACACACGAGGTGATTGTGGTCTGCTGTCTCTTGACATTTTGTGTGCTGACATGAACCCTCAGATCCTAGCCCTCCCGGTTGTGCTGAGCCATCTGGGATCCCGAGGAACATACAGCATGGTTCCTCCTTGCTAAAGTTGCTTGGAGAACCTGATGGCAACAGCTTGGTCCTTTTCAGTTGTCTTTGGGAGCCTGTTCTTACTTTGTTTTGAGTAGCTTTGCTTTGAATTAAACCATTCTTGCTTTCGTTTTTTTCTTAACAAGTTTCCATGATTAATAATGAACTCACTTTGGCTTTTCCTGTCTCCTTGCTATAGATACTTTATCACTGAGAGACAAGTGTGTGCTTCAAATCAAGGGGGAAAGTGGGACAAATAATAAGAAGCAAGATTCCAAATCTCCTAAAGGAGGCCCTTGTTGCTAGAGTCAGAAATCATGTCCACCTAACAGTAGTTAGTGCACTAGCCGTTTGGTAACTTTGTTCCTTCTATATTGTAGAAGAATCTTGTAATAATTTGCACAGCACATTGAAACCAAGAAATTACCAGCTGGAGCTTGCTCTGCCTGCTCAGAAAGGGAAGAATACAATAATATGTGCTCCTACTGGTGAGTCAGTTGCTATAACTTATGAAATTTTGTCTTTGCTTTTTCTTTTGTTTTGGGGGTACTGTGATAAAATTAACAAAAATTTTTTTCCCTGTTGCATTTGCCCTTGGGAAATCTGTCCTATCAATACAATGTATCGTTTTAAGGAACATGGACAATGAAAGAGAAATGCCCTCTTAGTTTGCCTTCAGTTCTTGTTGTTTGAGTGTATGTTACCTTGGAATTAACTTGATAGTGTTTAGCCATGGTTTAAACTGACACTATCAATGCAGATGATTATTTGTATCCCAGTGGTGACAGAGAAACCGAAAATAAGTACATTCTAGAGAAACATCTAACATTGGTTATCTGTTTCTTTTTCCTTCCATATTACAAGGTTGTGGGAAAACCTTTGTGTCACTTCTTATATGTGAACATCATCTTAAAAACTTCCCACATGGACAAAAAGGGAAAGTGGTCTTTTTTGCTAATCAAATTCCTGTCTATGAGCAGCAGGCAACTGTGTTCTCACGCCATTTTGAAAGACTTGGGTATGTATTACTATCAGTCCAACTGCTTTTTCCTTTTTTAAATTCTAGATTTTTTTCTTTGCTTTTTTTTTTTCTTTTCTGAGATAGGATTTCATGTATCCAGAGCTGTCTTCCAACTTACTGTGCAGCTGAGGTTGAACTAGAAGATATGTTCTTCTTACTTTTACCTTTCAGTTGCACGGATCACTTTTATTTTATGCCCATTGGTGTTTTGTTGCCATGTGTGTCAGATACCCTGGAACTGGAGTTACAGACAGTTTTGAACTACCATGTGGGTGCTGGGAATTGAACCCAGGTCTTCTGGAAGAGTAACCAGTGCTCTTAACCCACTGAGCCATCTCTCTAGTTCCTGTTCTGTGTTTTAGTTTTTTTTTTTTTTCCTATTTTACATATCAATCCAAGTTTCCTCTCCCTTCCTCCCTCCCAAGGCTCCCAATCACCCTCCCATCCACCCACCCCCCCTCCCCACCCACCACCCCGCCCATTCCACAGGGAGGGTGATGCCTTCAGGGAGGGATCAACAAAATCTGTAAAATCATTTGGAGTAGGGACTAGGCCCTCCCTCCTGCCTCTAGGCTAAGGGAGTATCCCTCCATGGGGAATGTACTCCTAAAATCCTTTTGTGCACCAGGGATACATCCTGTGTTTTTAAAAGCTATGATTCAAAGAAATTACTAACGACTTAGCTGTTAGAAGTAACTCTTTTGTGGAATAACTCTTTTCATTTAGCTCCTCCAGAAGTGCCAAGCCCACATGGATTGCTGGACAGAGTGAATGACTTGGTGCAGAAGTTAACATTTAGATGACACTTTGTACTTCATCTGACAAGACTATTTTATTATTATTATATTATTATTATTATTGTAAATTCTTAATTTAAATTTGAAACTAGCTTGTTTTACATGTTAGTGCTAGTTCTCAAACCATCCCTTCCTCTCCTGTCCCCCTCACCAAACTCTAGCCCTCCCCAGGAAGGGTGATGCTCTCCATGGGGAGTCTTCAAAGTCTGTCATATCATTTGGAGCAGGACCCAGGCTCTCCCCCATGTGTCTAGGCTGAGACAGTATCCCTCTGTGTGGGATAGGCTCTCACAGTCCATTCGTATACTAGGGATGAATACTGATCCACTACCAGAGGCCCCATAGACTGCCCAGTCCTCCTAACTGACACCCACTTTCAGAGTGTCTGGGTCAGTCCTATGCTGGATTCCTACCTATCAGACTGGAGTCCATGAGCTCCCCCTTGTTCAGGTCAGCTGATTCTGTGGGTTTCTCCAGCTTGGTCTTGACCCCTTTGCTCATCACTCCTCCCTGTCTGCAACTGGATTCCAAGAGTTCCTGTAACGCACTTTTTAATTGGATTATTTGGTGTTTTGGTGACTAGCTTCTTGAGTTCTTTGTATATTTTGGAGATCAGCCCTCTGTCAGATGTGGGGTTAGTAAAGATCTTTTCCCAGTCTGTGGGCTGCCGTTTTGTCTTGTTGATTGTGTCCTTTGCCTTACAGGACTTTTTCAATTTCAGGAGGTCCCATTTATTAATTTTGATCTCAGTGTCTGTGCTACTGGTGTTTTGTTCAGGAAGTGGTCTCCTGTACCAGTTCATTCAAGGGTACCTCCCACTTTCTCTTCTAAGAGGTGCAGTGTGGCTAGGTTTATGTTGAGGTCTTTGATCCATTTGGACTTAAGTTTTGTGCATGGCAATAGACATGGCTTTATCTGCAGTCTTCTACACACCATCATCCAGTTGTGCCAGCACTATTTGTTTATCAGCATCAGGTGTTGATAAGTGTGTGGATTAATATCAGGGTTTTCAGTTTTATTCCATTGGTCCACCTGTCTACTTTTGTGCCAATACCAAGCTGTTTTCAGGACTATAGCTTTATAATAGAGTTTGAAGTAAGGGATGGTGATGCCTCTGGAAGTTCCTTTATTGTATGGGGTTGTTTTGGCTATCCTGGGTCTTTTGTTTTTCCATATAAAGTGGAGTATTACTCTTTCAAGGTCCATGAAGAATTGTGCTGGGATTTTGTTGGGGATTGCATTGAATCTGTAAGTTGCTTTTGGCAAGATGGCCATTTTTACTATGTCGATTCTACCTATCCAAGAGCATTGGGGTATCTTCTTTAATTTCTCTCTTTAAAGACTTAAAGTCATATTATATAGGTCTTTAACTTGTTTGGTTAGCATTACCCCAAGATATTTTATGTTTATGGCTATTGTAAAGGGTGATGTTTCTCTGATTTCTTTCTCAGCCCCTTTATTATCTGTGTATAGTAGGGCTAGTGAGTTTTTTTAAGTTAGTCTTGTATCCTGCCACTTTGTTCAAGGTGTATATCAGCTGTAGGAGTTCCCTGGTAGAGTTTTTTGGGTCACTTATGTAAACTATCATATCATCTACAAATGATGAAAGTTCGACTTCTTCCTTTCCAATATGTATCCCCTTGATCTCCTTTTGTTGTCTTATAGCTTTAGCTAGAACTTCAAGTACAATATTGAAGAGATATGGATAGAGATTTTAGAGGAATGGCATTGAGTTTCTCTCCATTTAGTTAGATGTTGGCTGTTAGTTTACTGTATATTGCTTTTATTATGTTTAGGTATGTTCCTGTTAACCCTGATCTCTCCAAAACCTTTATCTTGAAGGGGTGTTGTATTTTTTGTCGAAGGCTTTTTCAGCATCTAGTGACATGATCATTTTTTTTTTGTTTTTTTTTTTTTAAGTTTGTTTATGTGGTGGATTACATTGATAGGTTTTCATATGTTGAACCATCCCTCCATCCCTGCATCCCTGGGATGAAGTCTACTTGGTCATGGTGGATGATTTCTCTGATATGTTTTTTGGATTAGATTTGCCAGTATTTTATTGAGTATTTTTGCATCAATGTTTATGAGGGATATTGGTCTATAGTTCTCTTTCTTAGTTGTGTCTTTGTGTGGCTTGGATACCAAGGTAATTGTAGTCTCATAAAAAGAGTTTGGCAATGAATCTTCTGCTTCTATTGTGTGGAACAATTTGAGGAGTGTTGGTATTAGCTCTTCTTTGAATTTCTGGAAAAATTCTGCACTGAAACAATCTGGTCCTGAGCATTTTTGTTTGGTAGACTTTTGATGACTGCTTCTATTTCATTAGGGGTTATAGGTCTATTTAAATTGCTTATCTGCTCTTGATTTAATTTTAGTAAGTGATATCTGTCCAGAAAATTGTTCATTTCCATTAAATTTTCAAATTTTGTGGAGTACAGGTTTTCAAAGTATGACCTGAAGATTCTCTGGATTTCCTCAGTGTCTGTTGTTATGTCCCCTTTTTCATTTCTGATTTTGATAATTTGCATGTTCTTTCTCTGTCTTTTGGTTAGTTTGGAAAAAAGGTTTGTCTATCTTATTGCCTTTCTTGAAGAACAAACTCTTTGTTACATTGATTCTTTGTATTGTTTTCCTAGTTTCTCCCTTATTGATTTCAGCCCTCAATTTGATTATTTCCTGGCATCTACTCCTCCAGAGTGAATTTGCTTCTTTTTGTTCTAGAGCTTTCAGTTGTGCTAAGTCTCTAATGTGACTATTCTCCAGTTTCTTCATGTGGGCACTTCATGAACTTTCCTCTTAGCACTGCTTTCAAAGTGTCCCATAAGTTTGGGTACATTGTGTTTTCATTCTCATTGAATTCTAGGAAGTCTTTAATTTCTTTCTTGATCCAGGAATGGCTCATTTACACATTGTTCAATTTCCATGAGTTTGTAAGGTTTCTGCAATTTGTGTTGTTGTTGAACTCTAAAGCATGGTGGTCTAACAGGGGGTTATTCCAATTTTTTTTGTAACTATTGAGGTTTGCTATATTGCTGAGTATGTGGTCGATTTTAGAGAAGGTTCCATGTGGTGCTGAGAAGAAAGTATCTTCTTTTGTGTCTGTTAAACCCAATTGGGTCATAAATCCTGTTAATTCCTTTGTTTCTTTGTTAAGTTCCTGTCTGGTGAACCTGTATTGTGTTGAGAGTGGGGTGTTGAAATCTCCCACTCTATGTGTGTGAGGTTTTATGTACAATTTGAGTTTTAGTAACATTTCTTTTATGAATGTGGGTGCCTTTATATTTGGGGCATAAATGTTCCGAATTGAGACTTCATCTTGATGGATTTCTCCTGTGATGAGTAAGAAATGACCTCCTTCATCTCTTTTGATTGATTTTAGTTTAAGGTCTAATTTGTTAGGTATTAGGATTTCTACACCTGCTTGTTTTTTTGCATCTATTTAATTGGAAAGTCTTTTCCCTACCCTTAACTCTGAGATAAAGCCTGTCTTTGAAGTTGAGGTGTGTTTCTTGTATGTAGCAGAAGAATGGATTCTGTCTTTGTATCTATTCTGTTAGCCTGTGCCTTTTATAGGCAAATTAAGACCATTAATATTGAGGGATATTAATAACCATTGATTGTTATTCTTGTTTGTTTTGGATTTGTTGTTGGTGGTGGTATTGTACGTGGATTTCCTCCCATTTTTCTTTTGGCTGCTGGTAAAGTGGAATTATCTATTGTCTATGTTTTTGTGGGTATAGTTGACTTCCTTAGGTTGGAATTTTCCTTCCAGAACTTTCTGTAGGGCTGCATTAGTGGATATGTATTGTTTGAATCTGGTTTTGTCATGGAATATCTCAGTTTCTCCATCTATAGTAATTGAAAGCTTTTCTGGGTTTGTAGTCTAGGCTGGCATCCGTGATCTCTTTGTGTTGGTAGAAACTATCCCGAATTTTCTGGCGTCAGAATTTCTATGGAGAAGTCAGGTGTAATTCTGAGAGGTTTGCCTTTATATGGTACTTGGCCTTTTCCCTTTACTTCTCCTAATATTCTTTCTTTATTCTGTATGTTTGGTGTTTTGATTATTATGTGGTGAGGGAACTTTTTCTTGTGGTCCACTCTATTTGGTGTTCTGTAAGCTTCTTGTACTTTCATTGGCATGTCTTTCTTCAGGTTGGGAAAGTTTTCTTCTATGATTTTGTTGAATATATTTTCAGTACTTTTGAGTTGGGATTCTTCACCTTCTTCTATACCTATTATTCTTAGGTTTGGCCTTTTCATGGTGTCCCATATTGTTGGATTTAAGATTTTCTCTTGGTGTATCTTCAGTGCCTGAGATTCTCACATCCATTTCTTGTATTCTGTTGGTTATGCTTGTATCAGTAGTTCCTGATCATTTTCCCAGACTGTGTTTTTTATTGTCTCTATTTCAACTTTCAAGCCTTGCACTGTTTGAATTGTTTCTTGTGAATTATGGTTTGTCTTTTCCTCCATTTCTTAAATTTTTTGTTTGTTTGTTTTTTTCTTCCATTTCCTTAAGGGATTTTCTCATTACCTCTTTGAGGGTCTCTATCATTGTCATAAAGTTGTTTTTAGGGCCATTCTCTTCTGCTTCATCTGTGTTGTGATGTTGAGGTCTTGCTGGTGTGGAGCCCTAGACTCTGGTGGCGTTATATTGATCTTTCTGTTGTTGACTGTGTTCTTATACTGTCAATCTACCATCCCTTCTTCCAGTGTGCACTGGTAATGTCTCCCCTTTTCCTGGTGAGTGCAGGACCAAGGTTCTCTTCAGGCGGGTGAAAGCAGGTCCAATATTCCAATGTCTCTCTTCCAATGGGCAGTGGAGGGACTCCTTCCATGGGTGTAGCTGGGACCAGGACACTGGTAGACTCTGGATGAGTGGTCTCCCACATGCAGTCACCATCCTCCCACATGACTCTTCTAGTGACATCCTCTAGTGACTTGAAGAATAACTATGCCATGATCAGTTATAACCGGCTTACAGTTCCCAATCACTGGCTTTGTGTCAGGTTTGAGTGAAAGCTCAAACTACTCCCCAGTTGTACTCTTTTGGATTGGGGGTGGGGGCTTCACTATTTGTTGCTCTGATACAGTGTTTCACCTTTGTTTCCTTGTTCACATTGCAGTTGGTAAGAAGGGATTTCTGTCTTTTCCCAGGTACAGTGTAGCAGGTGTTTCTGGGGTAACGACTGAAAATGTCTCAGTGCAGCACATTATTGAAATCAATGACATCATCATCCTGACACCCCAGATTCTTGTGAACAATCTCAACAATGGAACCATCCCCTCTCTGTCTGTCTTCACGTTGATGATATTTGATGAATGCCACAACACCAGTAAACACCACCCATACAATCAGATCATGTTCCGGTACCTAGATCAGAAACTTGGAGAGTCGCCAGATCCACTGCCTCAGGTATTTCCAGCCAGATGACTTCTTGGAGGAGCCATAATCATCAGACTCCCATTTAGTTACTATTGTAGCCACATAACCATCTGAGGAGATTACCCTTCTCAGATTCTAGGTTACAAGTCATTGTTTAGTTTTGGTTCATTCATTTGACAAATAGTTGTCCTTGGTATCCAGGGTGGACACCCTTCACAGAAACCAAAATCTAGGCTGCTTCAATCTCTTGTATGAGATGACATTGCATTTATATATAATCTACACACCTCCTACATATTTTAAATCATCTCTGGATTACTAATATTGTACAGTATAATGCAAATTTTATAGAAAAGTTCTTATACTGTATTGCTTAGGGAATAAAGGTGGGAAAATTTATACACATTCAGAATTTATTATATTAAAAATAGTTTTGATCCATAGTTGTATGAATTCACAGATCTGTAACATCTGGATTTGAAGGCCAACTATATGAATCATGGATTTCCATGTACCTTGTGTACTATTATAGGCCCCTGGGGACACTGGTCTAGAAGAAATAATGCTGACTCTCATACAGTTTAGTTTTCATAGGGAGCTGGGCACATAATAGTTATGTCACAGCTTATCATGAGGTTTGCTGCAGAGATGGGTGAAGTGTGAAGGCTGAACATAAGTAAAAGTAAGGCAAGACCTATAGAGAAGAGGGGAACTAACAGGCGTTTTCTGGGTAGATGGCTTCATGATTTTCAGGAAGAGGGTGCTGTGTGTCCAGAGGCACTGAGGGATGAAAGAGCCTGGCATGCTCCAGAACCCTTCACTATCACTTGAGTGTAGAGTGTGAGGTAAGGAACAGCCTCAGATGAGGCAGAATGGGAAAGGGGGACAACTTGTAAAGCTGTTAGCTATGACCGATGCCTGCAGAGACATCTGGAGGGTAGAGTGTCAGTGGGCAAGTCTGTGGCTTGGCACAGGAAATGAGTTGCATGAGAAGAGTCACTCCAGAGGGTCCTTCTTAAATGGGACAGGAAGGAAGGGAATCTTGTGTATAAATTCTTTTTTCTCTTGATCGTAGGAGAGGCAGGTGCTTTGCTGAAAATTGTCAATATAAAAATGGGAGAGGGTGAAGAAGATCGTAGCAGTGGATGAGAACTGAGATGGATACAATAACGATTGATGGTGTTATATGAGGGGTTCAAAGGGGGCTGTAAAGCATCAATTGCATCCAATTCTTTAGCTCCAAGAATTACTCATTTCGGAAGTACAGGTTAAAGGACATCTAGTGTAGTGCCCGCAGCTTGTTCTTTTCAAGTCGTGTTGATGGCAAACAGATTTCTTACTGTGAGTTAATCATTCACTAACTATCCAGCTATTACCGAAGGAAGTTATCTCACTGAATCTACATGGCTCTCATTTTAAATAGCCATTTCCCCTTCACTGATTGTTGAAGGTACCTGTCAAAGCTCACAAAAAGAATGGGACATGGATGGGATTGAAATGGACATGCCATTCCTTTCCATTCCCATCATGATGTTTTCCTCCTTAGTAGGAGACAGGGGGATAAAGGAAAGAGTAGCGCCCTCCCCCTCCCCGGACAAGGTTTCCTCTCCATTCATACTCTGGTTAGTGTTTGGATGAGAGGATTTATTTAGAGCTTCACTTTGGGAGTCTTTCTGCTCATGACATCCCGGAGAACATCTGAGAGCCAGTGTTGGGGATGCTCGTTACAGGTCATTGGGCTGACTGCCTCAGTTGGTGTTGGAGATGCCAAAACCGTAGATGAAGCCATGCTGCACATCTGCAAACTGTGCGCCGCCCTGGATGTGTCAGTGATAGCCACGGTCAAGGACAACGTGGAAGAACTGGAACAGGTTGTTTATAAGCCCCAGAAAAGTAAGTGGGGTTCAGCAACACACCCCTGGGGAGTTTGCAACTCCCTGCTCCTCCCACTTCAGAAACAGTGGATGGACCCCGATGCTGTGTTTGTTTGGTAAAAACATTTTAAAACTCCACACTTCACAAATAGTCACATTTCTTCTTTCTAATTGACCTCTTCTCCTGAGTGAAGCATGAGTCTCAAAAGTAGCCTGAAACGAACAAACATCCTTGCTCTTTGTCTCTAAAACCTTTACACAAGCACCAGCAAGAGGAGGGAGACCATTTAAGCGCGTTGATAGCCAGCGGGCTAGGTGGGGGCTCTGGGCTCCATGCCCTGGGCAGGTACCGTGGGATCATCTTGTTCCTGTATGTATCTGAAAATTGTAGTTGGAACAATCTGAATCATAATAGCTATCACTGAAAGACCAGAACAAGTTTTTAAAATGAGATTCCCCAGCAGATTATTAACGATTAACTAGCCTTGTAAGCAGAGAGGCACAGCAGTTACAGGCAGGTTCATCCTGGCCTGAGCCCTGAGTCGGTGACCCAGTGGGTGCAGTGGAAAAGGAGGGCCCAGCCCTGTTCATTCCTGAGAGTCCCTCATGGAGAGCATGAAGGGCAACACTATGTTGCTTTCTATGACTCAGCAGACACTCCAGTGCTATTCTGAGCTTGTGTCCAGCTTTGTGCACAACTGTTCCTGTTCCCGCCTTTCTCCTTCCCGTGCTTATCTTACTGCAGCCTCCCCAGAGGGACTGCTTTCCTTCCTTCCCCTTGCTCCCTGACGCCTTGCCTGCACCTGCATCACAGGACTCTGATGGTGAATTTAGGAGCACACCTTTCTTTCCTCCAAGAATCAGCCTCCTGTGCAGCATCGGGGACATTCTTGTCAACTCTATCGCCAGAGTATGGCATGTGGCAGGCAGTTCTTTTTTCTGCCAAAAGTGCACAAATGCGAATAGTAAGACCAATGGAAACACACTTGGGGGCTAGATGTGTGGAGAAGGAGAAAGGGAGAGAAGGGAAATGGGGCTGGATGTGGCATTTACCAAAACCAGAGAGAGGGCTGCCAGACCTGTCAGAGTAGAGGTACCAGGATAGCTATCCAGAGGCTGGATTATTTCTAGACCAGGAGAGACATTAGACTCAAGGCAGGAAGCTGCTTCAAGGCTTTTGAGCATTTGCTATGTTTTGGAGCCTGCCTGTGGCTTTTCAGAGGCTGTAACTAGGGCAGAGAAGGGGTTTGGAAATGTCAGCTTTTGACCTGTGCTTCCTTCAAACTACTCCTGTTCCTTTGACCCCAGTTTTCAGGAAAGTGGAATCACGCACTACAAACACGTTTAAGTCCATCATATCTCAGCTGATGAGGGAGACAGAGAAACTGGCAAAGAATGTCTCAGAGGAACTTGGTAAGTCTGTGCTAAATCATGGTGAGATAAATCTCATTTTTTTGTGCCCTTTCCAATTGGGGATAGTCATATATTGTTCATTAGCATCTTTTCGGTTCAATGGTGAGATTATATCCAGATGTGGACTGACTTATTCTTATTCACATGTTTCTCCCCTCTCTCTATATCTTCTTTATCTTTTCATCCTTTTTCCACCTTTTTTCTTTTTTCTAGTCCCTTTTAAGAAAGATTGATTTTTATTTCCGTGTGTAGGTGTTTTTGTCTGCATGTATCTAAGTGCATCACATATGTGAAGAGGGTGTAAGTTACCTTGGAACTAGAGTCACAGACAGCTGTGAGCTGCACATCCTCTGGGAATTGAACCCACATTCTCTGGAAGATTAGCTGCTGGTTCTCTGAAGCACTGAGCTGTCTCTCTAGCTCCCATTTCTGAAATAAGGTCTCTTTTTGTATCCCTGGTTGGCCTGAAACTTGCTATATGACTAGGCTGGCTTTGAACTTGCAAAGTCTTCTTGCTTCAGCCTTCTGAGTCCTGGGATTGCTAGCATGAACCACCATACCTGGCTTATATGTAAACTTTCTTAAATTCTGGTTATTTTAGGTACCTTATAAGCATTTTTTCATTCTCTTTTGCTTTATTTTCTTTTTTAAATCTGGACATACATACCTGAAAAATAGTGTCTTTAAATCATCTTCTAAATTTACTTTCTTTTTTCTTTTGAGACAGAATCTTTGTGTACAGTGCAGGCTAACCGTGAGTTGGGAACTTCCTGCTCCTCCTCCCAAGATGTGTGTCACCACTGGGATTCGATTAGATCTGCACTGATCCCATCCGAAAGCAATGTCCCCAATTACCTAACATTCTCTCACTGTCCTCAGCTCTTAAGCTCATCATTCTGGGGACTAGCCTTTTGCCATATGAGCATCCAGAAGACACTTAAACAGTATCAGAGGGCAGCACTGGGAGAAGAGTTTAGACAATCAATCTACTAAAGGCCATAAAGTACAGGGTAGCATGCTCTTTCCTCTACAGTTTTGGAAACTTGTCTGTAGCTGTAGCTACTTAGTAGGGAATAGGCTGGAGAAAAAAAGGCAGATGGTAAAAACACCAGTTAGAAGGTACATGGGTCACTCAGGAACAGGATGACATGGTCTGACTAAAGTAATGAATGGACAGACAGGGATGGAATTGTATGGCTTTTACTTTATTATTCCACTCACTGTAGCTAACATCCACACTTCCTCCTGTCCAAATCCTGTCAATAACTCATTTTCTAGTATTGTAGAATACTGTCCCACCTCCTCACATCGAGTAACTGTTGATAGCCACTTCATTTGTTCAGGAACTGGGAGAGTATCTCATTGTGAACTGGGTGTGGTGGCACCATCTGTAAGGTTATGAGTCTGTGGCCTGCCTGGGCTACATGCTGGGATCCTGTCTGTGGGATGGAAGCAGGGAAAAAGCTCGCCATGATTACCTGTTGGGTCCCAGTTCTTTGTTTTATTATTTAAGAATGGGTGAGGGGAGGCAATTACCTCATAAATGCATTTCTGGTCTTTGGATTTTGCTCTACTGTGCTTGTCTCAAGAAGTTCAGGAAACTAAACTAATAGACCAAACCACTGTGGCCGTTTCCACTTCGTCCTCTTCCTATGCTGTCATACACTCAGAGTCTGGATCACCGTGGACCCTACGTGTTTGAATCAAGCAGCTAGAGTTAGCTCCAGGTGTGCACAGATGCATCTAGAACAAGCATCTCTGTGCTCTGCTGAGTGGTTGTGTTGAGTACTGCTCTGAGGTGAGGTGTCAGACCTCATAGGAAAGTAGGAAGGCTGTGTTGGGTACCGGTGCTCCCATTTTTATATACCTTTCTCTGATGAAGCTCTTGAGACTTATTATTCTAATGGTATCTTTGTTTTTAAAGGCCAAGTTGTGTTCTTTTTTTTTTTTTTTATTTCTGAATTACTTTGGCTGTTAGCCCCTTAAGCTTGTAGAGCTCAGACATGGCATAGCTGGGTTTGAATTCTTGCCACACCCAACACAGTATGAGCCGCGTGACTTTGGATAAATTACTTAGTTTTCCTTTTGTAAAGGATTTGTTTTAAAAATTATGTGTATGTACATATGACTGTGTGGATTGAGTGCTGTTGCTCCCAGGGCCAGAAGAGGGCGTTGGATATACAGGAGCTGAATATACAGGTGGTTGGAAGCCACCCAACCTGGGTGCTGAGAACTGAACTTGGGTCCTCTACAAGAGCCTAACTGCTGAGCTGTCTCCCCAACACCTTGCTCAGTCCTTCCAAACCTGTCTCCTCTTTTTAAAATGAAATATTGGCCTCCTGAAATTAGAAAAAAATTAAATGCAATTATGAATGTAAAGCATTTTGATTTTAGGTGATTTAGTAAATAATCATTTACTTACACACACACAGCTGAAAACTCAGTCTACTCCAGGATAAATATCCTACTTATAATGAATAAGAAAGAAAATTAGAACATGAGGCATGTTAGAACCAGTGCTTGCAAACCATGTATGTATTTATGTGTTTATTTATTTATTTGTTTTACCGTCTAGGAAACTTATTTCAAATTCAAAATAGAGAGTTCGGCACCCAGAAATATGAGCAGTGGATTGTCGCGGTCCACAAAGCGTGCATGGTGTTTCAGATGCCGGACAAGGAGGAGGAGAGCAGGATTTGCAGAGTGCTCTTTCTATACACTTCACACTTGCGGGTGGGTATATTGCTGCTCCACATGGCATGCTTTGGTCATTGCATCTCCTGGGATCTGCACTGTGGCAGCTGAGAGATCATTAGCTTCTCATCCTAGCCCAGAGCTTAAGAACTTTCCAGAAAGTCATCACCAACCTCGTTTGTTTTCTGAAACTTCACAGCAAGTCTACAAGACTGGAACAGATGCCCAGAGTCTATGTCAAGCCTGCAGCTTTGCCTTACTGATGTGGTTTGGGAAAATTTGGTGATGACGAAACACATGATTGGGAACCATCCCTAACTTCAAGATGTGGCTCCTGTTGCCACCTCCTGAAGCCTGTGTGGTCTTACTTTGTTAAAGCCACATACTTAGATCCCTGGGGGCAATGGTTAACACAGAGGAATGGAATAGCTGTAACAACCATCCCTCTGTTGTTATGCTGTGGGAAATATTTAAAGGCTTGTTCCATAGCATGAGTTTGTGGAATTTTAATGCTCAATGGACTTTTGACATAGGTGATAAGGGCCATTGTTCTGAAAGGTCCATGAATGCTTTAGGTATGTTTTGGAATCTAAGGGGAATGTCAGCACTATGATGCAGTATGATGTCAAAGCTGACTTGCTTTTACCATTGTTTCTTATGATACACTGATTTCCTTCTTTCCCAAGGTGCAATTTTACAATACAAAGCGAATCCACTTAACGAATATTTCTCGCTGAAACAAAAAGGAAAGCAGCTTTTGGTTCAGATTTTTTTTTTTCTTTTTCTTTTTTTTTTTTTAGTAGACCACTGAGGGCATTTGCCTCTAAAATCTCAGCTGTGCAATTTGAGAAAGCTTTTCTTGAAACTGATTTTAGGCTAAGTTTAGCCAGTTGAACTTCAGTGTAGTGAATGTGGGAACTTGGAAATATGTTGACACTCACCTTTCATTTGAAACAGAAATACAATGATGCTCTCATCATCAGTGAGGATGCACAGATGAAAGATGCTCTTAATTACCTCAAAGCCTTCTTCCGCAATGTCCGAGAAGCAGCATTTGATGAGACTGAGAAAGGTCTTACTCGGAACTTTGAAGGTGAGGGTGACTTGGAAGTCACTGGAGTTTGGTGGCGTTCACGTCATTTGGGGTATATCCATTCGCTGATGCTTTTGTGCTGAGTTTAAGATGAGACATTATAGGGGCTGTGATGGAACATGACCTTAGCATGGCTGAACCCCCAACATTACAAACAAATCAAAGCAAAAGCTTTAAAGTCAACCAACCAACCAACCAAACAAACACAGGAGGGGTTGGCTTCAGAAAAACCTAATAGGTGCGTACACATCTATCTGTTTGTAGCTTTTCCACTTTTCATTTGGGAAGAGGGAAAACAGTGGGATTTGAAAAACTGCTTCCTACAATTAAAACTAATGGTATTCTGTTTAACTCAGTCATTTAAAAAGATTTAATAATGCCAGCATGTGTTTAATGATGTTAAGAAGACTGTGTTTTATGTATGCTTCCTTTTTTTGTTTTTCAAGACAAGGCAGAGTTTCTCTGTGTGGTCCAGACTATCCTGGAACTCATTCCATAGACCACTCTGACCTTGAACTCACAGAGATCTGCCTGCCTCTGCCTCCAAAGTGCTGGGATTAAAGGAGTGAGCCACCACTGCCTGGCTTACGTATATTCTAATAATGAGAAAAATGCCCCTCCTGCCCTTACATTATACTCCAAACATGGGAAGTAGTAAATGGAAGAACATGTTTTCTTTCTCCTTTCCAAGAAGCAATTACTACTAGTAACTTTGTTTGTTTGTTTGTTTTTTGTTTTTTTTTTTTTTTTTTTTTTTTTGAGACAGGGTTTCTCTGTAGTTTTGGAGCCAGTTCTGGAAGTAGCTCTTGTAGACTAGGCTGGTCTCGAACTCACAGAGATCCACCTGCCTCTGCCTTCCGAGTGCTGGGATTAAAAGTGTGCACCACCACCGCCAAAAGCTTACTAATAACTTTTTTGTCTATACCAAATTATTTACTATACATATGTACAGCCAGTGATGCTGTGTTGATAAACATACAGTTATGTATGCACAAATTGCATTTATGTATTATAAATTTTACTGATATGGGGGCTAATGTAGCACCCCACTCACAAATAAAGAACATGGAATTTTTCACTATAAATTATTTTTAGCTATTTGTGGCCCACAGAATGCTTTTGGTGGTCTTGGCAGGACCCTTGAATCCATAGCCAACTACAGATTGCAATTACCAAATAAATGTAGTTCTGATGTGGATGCCAGGTCAATTTTATATTAATGCTAGGAGTAAGAACAAAATGAAACAACAGAAACATGTTGGAACTTCGCTGATTATTATTTTTTTTTTAAGTAAAATGAGAACTTTTTTCTTTCTTTTCTTTTTTTTTTTTTTGAGACAGGGTTTCTCTTTGTAGCAGCTCTAGCTGTCCTGGAACTTTTTCTCTGAACTAGGAAATAGTTTACAAACACTTGGAGAACATTTCTTCATTTTTAATTGGTTCATAATTAACAGCTCAATTTAATTGGCATTATGTACTTAGCATTTTACAAAGTCTAGACTGCCAACAAAGGATGAAGTAAGCGATTTCTTCATTTCCATGTATAACTGTTTCTACTATAATCAATTTCCAACCACCAATATTTTATTGAACTTGTACAAAACTGAGCACAGACTGACATTTCTGCCATACATACATTATAGATATCTACATCTATGCATATACAACAACTCAAGAGCATAACTTACAGTAAAATGGAATAAAATGAATTAGGAAATTAATGAGCCTGGCTATGTGTTATATGCTTTTAGTATAAGTCATCCAGCTGCAAGGATAAAGAATAGAATTTTTAAGGTTATATTTAAATCAGGTCTCATCCCACAAGTCTCAAGAATTTAACAATTGACTATCATAATGTGGTTTGATCTGGCCTAGCACACTGCACATTCTTTTTTTTTTTTTAAAGATAAGGTGTCCTGTGGTTCAGTTTTTAACTTAAAGTATCTTTTTGAAAGCACACCTTTAGTCCCAGCACTCAGGAGGCAGAGAAAGGGGGATTTCTGTGAGTTCGAGGCCAGCCTTGTCTACAGAGCCCAGGACAGCTATGGCTACCTAAAAAACTCTGTCTCAAGAAACAAACAAAACAAACAAACAAACAAATGTATCTTTTTGATCTTTCCATATTAGGGTGTATATAACTCTTTAATTTTAATAGCAACATTGTATTTCCATCATCTGGGTACCCTGAGTAGTTACTGGTAGTTACTCAGTGTTTGGGTTGTTTTCTGTATTTCTTTCATAGTCTCAACATCTCAGTGACAGTCCTCAGAATCTTCTCCACAGTTTTCAGATTCCTAGCTGTAGATTACTTCATCAAAGAATTTGAATTTGCAAGCATTATATTGCTAAACTGCTTTTCTTAAAGGGTACACTAGTTGATATTAGTGTTCATGCCTCAGATTTTTGGCGTGAGGCTGACTGTTTGAAATAGATGACCACAGTTCTAAAACTTTAACATTCATAAGCCTTTTACAAATGCTCCCCATTTTCAGAAAAGTTGGAGGAACTAGAAAAAGTTTCTATGGATCCCAGCAATGAGAACCCTAAACTCAGAGACCTCTACTTGATCTTACAAGAGGAGTACCACTTAAAGCCGGAGACCAAAACCATTCTCTTCGTGAAAACCAGAGCACTTGTGGATGTAAGCTGTGTGAGTGTGTATGTGTATGTGTGCACATGCTCTTGTGTGTGTTTCTCTCTGTGTGTGTGAGCAAGCATGTGTGTGTGTATGTGGTCTGTGTCTGAGTGTCTGCATGTGTGTGCCTGTGCCCATGTGCATGCACAACAAATTGGCTCTACTTTATTGAAAAGGTTGCCCTTTCTTCACTTCCCTGTAACCAAGTGTCCATTTATACATGGGTCTGTGCTGATTGTCTATCCTTACATCAATACCTTATCATTTGAATTACCCACAGTTATAAGTTTTGGCACTATAGAGAAAACACTCCCCCTTTATAAAACTGTTCATTAAGACTTTCACTTTCGGCCATTCTATAGGTATTGATTTACATGTCATTAGTAACTAATATGCTTGGACATCTTGGATGTTTAGAAGTTTGTCTTAAGCATCTTTAAAAAGTTCATTTAGTGAGATTAAAAGACCTATCTCAAAGTTGAGCTTTGGGGCTGGAGCTACAGCTCAGTGGTTCAGCACTAGCCTAGCATGCATGAGTAGTTTAATCCCCAGTTCTGGAAGAAAATAGAATACCATCTTATTGTTAAGTTTTTAAGATTCTTTTTGTAGGATGACCAAGAAAAGTCCTCTCTGAGACAGGGGATATGAACTGTTTTGTGCTGGCCTACAGTCTGATTTTTAGTTATGTCTTCGGTTTTTATATTCTATCTATCATCTATGTATGTATCTAGTTATCTATATAATATTTAGTATTGAATTAATGCAATGTTTAATGTTTATAAGTAGTGTTTAAAGTGGTCATTGCTTCTCACTTTTAGGCTTTAAAGAAATGGATTGAAGAAAATCCTGCCTTGAGCTTTCTAAAGCCTGGCATATTGACTGGACGTGGCAAAACAAACCAGGCAACAGGTATTTATATATAGGGAACTAGATTTAGTATAGTATGTATATAAAGTGTATACTATGTTTCATTATTTTGTGCTTATATCAGTCAGAGTTCAATCAGAGAGATAAAGCTACTAGTAGATTACACATGAGTATATGGTATGAATGTGAATTTATGTCTGTATCCAGCCAGTACTTAGAGAGTTCCTGAAAACGAACACAAAATAAGGCTGGCAATAAAACCTGAAGCCTGCAGTGTATTTAGTTAGGAGATGGAAACCAAGAGCAGCTTGGAACTCTCAGCATATGAACCGTTTAAGTCTCTGAGGTCAGGGAAGACCTAAGCCCTTGTTCAAAAGGTCATGAGAATAGGTCAGGCCCAGCCCACTTAGATGAACTCACTCCTGGTTTAACTCAGTGTCAACTGATCTTAACTGTCTACAGGCTCCCTCTAGAGCAGCAGCCACAAGAATGGCTGCAACCATAGCTCTGCCTGACACTTCCCAAATGCCAAAAGCCACACTAGTCTAGTTCCATGCAGGAAATTGCCTTCTCTTATGTCCCCCACACAAAGCTATTTCAGCATTCTTTTAGCTGATCCCTCTCTTCAAATTCTGGAAATAAAAACATACTGTGTTTCTTGTATCTTTATTCTTTACACAATAGATTTTTATCTACTGACTGCATATTTTATAGTTTAAAAACAGTCTGGGAAATTCTGAACTCTGTTTAGTTTGTGTGGTCACAGGGTGGGAAGTCATCGTCACCTGGAAGAATCTGGTGCTGCTAGTATCATAGCTTTGGCCCGAATCCCAGAATATTTCACAATGCATGACATATCCTCACTGGGTTCTTCCTGCCATCGTTTAGACTAAACAGGTCTCGACCCTGCTGTCTTGGTCCTCACTCATTGCTCTGGTACTTTTCCCACATGGGATTTACAGGTCACATAGACATAGAATGGGTTCAAGTTTTGAAAGTGTGGTTTCAAGTCTAATGCTTCCCTCCTGTGACTGGATTTCAATGTTCTTTGTCATCTCTCCAACATCAATCCGACTTGATTTTCAAATTTGTCATTGACATGCAAATAGATACTTAGATAATATTTTCTTATCTGTTCATCCATGCATGTGTGGATCCTCCCTCCCTCCCTCTCTCTCTCCTTTCCATCGATGCATCATCCATCCATCCATCTTTCCATCATGTATTTAGACCATACTCAGTGCCCTGCTTCTACCAAGTAGCCACCCTTGTCCTGTAACACCTGAGCCAAACTCCCTCTATATTCCCATCTTCAGTTCTTATAGATAAAAATGTAATCTTTAGTCATCATAGTCTTATCTGACACACCATAGTCCATAATTGCTGCCTGAGTGTTAGATGAATGAATATGTGGGCTAAGATGATGTTGACTATTTTTGTTTTCTGGATGGTTCCTTCTTTTTTCATTGCTAACCAAGGGAGGGTGGGCAAGTGAACTTTTATAAAAAGCTACAGGTTGTTTGATATCTGAACATTTTCTAATTTCCTTATCTGTACACTTTTATTTCATGGGTTGTGAAACATGTTATAATGTCTGTGCTTTACTTTCTTCATCTGTCAAATAGAAAAATAATAATTATACCCAACTCATAGGGTTAATGGGAACAGTGAAATCTGAGTTAGGTGAAATCTGATGTATTGTGTGCTTCTTTGTTTCGTGCAGTAAAAATAACTTTTCCACTTTTACTCTGAGCCTAGACACACAGGGGAGGGCCTAGGCCCTGCCCCAAATGATGCAACAGACTTTAATGGTTCCCCCATGGAAGGCCTCACCCTTTCTATGGAGCAGAAGAGGGATGGGATGGGGGTTGGTGGGGGGCATGGGAGGATGGGAGGGTGAGGGAACTGAGATTGATATATAAAATAAGATTGTTTCTAATTTAAATTTAAAAATGCCAAAAAAAGAACTTTTCCACTTTTAAATGGTTCCCAATTAGTAGCTGATTTTCCAAGAGCATAACTCTTTCATGAGTAAGTTGTCCAGTGACCTCTTCACCCAACACAGGAATGACACTCCCAGCACAGAAGTATGCCCTGGAAGCATTCAGAGCCAGTGGGGATAACAACATTCTCATTGCTACCTCGGTTGCTGATGAAGGCATTGACATTGCTCAGTGCAACTTGGTCATCCTGTATGAGTATGTGGGCAATGTCATCAAAATGATCCAAACTAGAGGTGAGAGGAGCTGACGCCATTCCTGCCTGGCTCCCATTTTGTCTGGCTTGTGGGTGTTTGTCCTTTCTTCTTTACTGAGCTATATTATGTGACTGTTGGCACACTCGACTCTGGTACTGTTTATTAGTCTAAAAGCTGATGTCCCTGGTCAGGATTTGGAGGTTGTGGTTTTTGCCATAACACTTCACTGTGACTCTTCACAATGGTACTGCTTAATGCCCAGGATTCACTGGCATATTTATGAGGGTATAATATCCACTAGGCCTAAGGCTTTGCCAGTCGGCGAGTAGTGAGTAGCTCCTGTATTCCAGGTTCCTTCAGTCTCACATGGTCCAGAGTCTAACCCTCCTTTCCCTGTTTCCCCAAGAACAGGTCCCACTTTACCCTTCTTGAATAATGTCTCTCCGTCATTCATCATTCCCATCTATGTTTCATTCTTCTCTGTTTATTGCTTGTCAAATTTCTCACAGGCTGTGGCTTTGCATTTTATGTCCTTTTCTGTCTTCATTGCACATAACCCAGATGATCTCTCTTTCAAATGTCCATGCCCCTTAATATCTGTCTCTGCGAGAGCATCGACAATTTCTCACCTGTGTTCCAAGAGTTTTTCCAGACAGGGTTTCTCTGTATTGCTTTGGAGACTGTCCTGGAACTCCCTCTGTAGATCTGCCTGCCTCTGCCTCCCGAGTGCTGGGATTAAAGGTGTGCGCCACCAATGTAGGGCATAAGCCTCTCTCCACATTGCAAGAAGGTTCAGGTAGGAGTTTCTCATGGGAGCTTTTACTGGGGGCTCATGCTGGACCATCTATGATTCAGTGTTTCTGATAATGTGGCTGTGAATCACATTGCCTCTCTGGAGGCCCTAAGAAAACGAGCTGCAGGTGGCTCCCGGTTTATCTGTACGTTTGCCATGCAGGCTGAAACCTGCATTTGAGTCCAATCCGAAGTTCTGCTTTCTTGGAAAGCAGGAGGCAGTGAGACAGAGTCAAATTCTAGGGATACGCCTCATCTTTTTTTGCATGTATTTTTGTATATCATTAGAGTTTTACATCAAAAGTACAAATAAAATGTTTTCTGGCAGGCAGAGGAAGAGCAAGAGATAGCAAGTGCTTCTTGCTGACCAGCAATGCTGATGTAATTGAAAAAGAGAAGGCAAACATGTTCAAGGAAAAAATAATGCATGAATCCATTTCAGGACTTCAGGCATGGGATGAAATGAAATTTGAAAAAATGGTAAGTCTTTTTACTTTTAGTGTGTGTGTGTGTGCTATACTCTTTTGGAATTTGACTGGAAATAACAAATGAACATGGTTGGTGCCAAGTGTATGTGGTTTGTGAGTACGTGTGTGTGTGTGTGTGTGTGTGTGTGTGTGGTTTGGGTTGTATGGTGTGAGTGTGCATGTGTGTGGTGTGTGTGTGTGCATGTGTGGCTTGGGTTGTATGGTGTGAGTGTGCATGTGTGTGTGTGTGTGTGTGTGTGTGTGTGTGTGTGTGTGTGTGTGTGTTTAAGAGGGTCCCAAGTCTAGGCTTGCTTTGAACTTAACTTGCTATGGAGCTGAGGGTGATCTTAAACTTCACATCCTCCTGTCTCTACCTCTCAAGTGTTGGAATTAGAGATAAAAATGGAGTAATGGAATTCATGAGGCATGAAATGGAGGGCATATAGGAAGGGAAGTAGATCAGCTAGAGTTGAGGAGGAACTCAGCGTGGGGAGGGACAATAAGAACTGAATGGCTTATAGACCTGTGCGAAAATGCCATTAGGAGAAAAACAAAAAGATACTGTGGTTCTTGGGGTGAGAACTGGGGCTAGATTTGAACTTGAAGATTGGTTTGAGTCAGTTTGCTAGGAGGTTGCATGGAGTATGGTTCAGCATCATTAGAGTACGGTGCCCTGGAGAATTCTCTGATTACCGTGTGGTAGCTTAACATGTACAGTCCTGGGGAAGCCAAGAACTCATGTCCACGATGGGAACTTCAGGCCACGAAGGTAATTCAGGTAATTCATGATGGTGAAGATTACTGGGCTATTCTGGTTATAACCACCATAAAGAGTAATCTGAAATCTAAACGAAGAAGCCTGTGTTCCCTTCCTCAAGGGGCCAAGATAGGACACCAATGTCCCTTCTGAAGGAAGGACTTCCAGCTTGCTGTCCAGGCTGTCAGGGCTTCACTTTGCTTTCTCCACCTGTGGGGATGGGGGTGGGGGTGGGGGTGGGAATAGGCATAGAGGATGGCTCATGTTAACCCCACCAGGTGAAAATAAGACCACTACTACAAGTTTTGGGCCAAATTTGAAGCAAGCTTTATTTAATACTGGCTAGGGTGATGGACACTGGCCAGGTCCGTACCTAGGATTTCCAGTGAACTGCTACAAATTACATAAGAAGCTTATATAGGCAAAGTCCACAAGGCTACATACTTCCTGCCTTTGTCCAGTTAGGGGCAGGCATACACCCTGATATAGTACCTCCCTGTGTGTGATCAAGCACATCCTGTGTCTTTGGGGCAACCAAGCTTGGTTCTGGAGGTGAAAACACATGGCTGGTTATCTAATATGAACAACAGCTCCCAGCATTTGAGGAAGTTATCTGTCCTTGGGCAGGTGGGGCTTACTGGTTAGAGGCATTTCTGTTTTATAGATCTCTTAAGCACAGACATTTAAATTTAAAATACATCTTTAGCTGTCATGATCAGTGGATGAGGGTGCTCGCCACCAAGCTTGATGGCCTGTGTGTGGAGTTGTTTCTCTTCAGCCACCTGTGTGGGGTTAGGTGGGGCAGTGTCTTAGTGGCATCTCCACCAGCTGCTGCTTTGCCTTAAAGTTTTAACTATAGGGGTAACAGCTTTAACTCATTAGCATTTAGATCAATTATCAACAGTACATTTAAGAAGCTTGAGATGACTAGTATTTAATTGAACTTTAGTATATAATTTAAAAGAGCCTTTACATTTAACTGAATGAAAGACAATTGGATATCTAAGGGAAAGCTTATATATTTATTCTTTGCTGTCACAGTCCCCCAATCCCAGCCTAACAGAGATATCGAATAGATCTGAAGCTCTTAATCTTTTATTTTATTTTTTATATGTATGGGTGTTTTGCCTACGTGCATTTCTATCACCCCTGTTCTTGCCTCATGCTCTGAGAAGCAAGAAGAGTGTGTCAGATCCCCTGGGAATGGAGCTTTGATGTAGGTTCTGGGAATCAAACCTGGGAAGAACATCTAGTGCTCTTAATCAGTGAGTCATCTCTCCATTCACCTTGATCTGTATCTTAAAAAAGGAAGTTAAAATCTGGGCACGGTGGCACATGCCTTTAATTCCACAACCTGGGAGGCAGAGGCAGACGGATCTCTGTGAGTCTAAGACCAGTCTATAGAAGGAGTTCCAGGACATCCAGGGCTGTTACACAGAGAAACCGTTTAGAAAAACCCAACCCAACCCAACCCAAAAACTCATAAAGGAATGTGTAAATCATGTAACCTTAAATTTTCTTCTAGAAATTTATCCAAAGTTACTTATAAAGAGTTAAGTACATGTCATAAATGGTTTCATAGTAGTGAAAACTTATTTTGTTTTTTTTTAAACAGAAATATAACCCCTATATAGTAATTTGAATGTAATTGGCCCCCATAAGTTCATAGAAAATGACACTATTAGGAGGTGTGGCTTTGTTGATGTAGTTATAGCCTTGTTGGAGGAAGTGTGTCATTGTTGGAGTGGGCTTTGATGTTTCCTATGTTCAAGATAATGCCCAGTGTGATAGCATGAAGGTTGCAGGCTTGGAATTGGGAATATCATACATTGATTATTTTTTAGCTTATTCATTGTAGGTGTGAGGGTGGCTAATTCTTAGTTTTCTTTCTTCTGAGAATGCCTTGTTTTCCCCTTCATTTTGGGGATGTGGATTTGATGGGCAAGAGTGACAATTCTTTTAGCATTTGAGAAACAATTATGCCACTTTCTTCAGGCTTGTGTGGCTTCTGAGGACTGCCCACTGTCAACTAGACTATTTTTTCATGTGTAGAGATAGTGTTCTTTTTTTTTTTCCTGGTGATGCTGAGATTTCATGTTTCCAAAAGCATAACTGTATGTACCTTGGAGTAAACGTCTTTGCTTTATCCTGTTTGGGGCTTGTTTGGCTCTGTGAATCTGAGATCTTACTGCTCTTCACATTTCAGAATTGTTTCACCATGATTTCTATGATTTCCAAATCCTGCTTCTTTGTTTCTGGACTCTAATGACATAGATTTTAGATGTAAAAAAATCTTCAGTAGCCACATGTGTTCCAAAGAGTCTGTTTTCTTTCTTTCTTTCTTTCTTTTTTCTTTAGTCTATTTTCTTTGTGTTGATTGGGGGTAATTTCATTTGTTCTAGTTTAAATATATGTATGTACATATACTATATATAATATATTATACACACACACACACACACACACATACACAGACACAGATAGTGTTAGTGTGCATGCACATGTTGTCAGCATACATGTCTTCTTGTTGCTCAAGGAGCCAGAGAACGGCATCAGATCTCCCGGAGCTGAAGCATCAGAGTTGTCAGCTGCTGTGTGTATGCTGGGAACTGACTCAGGTCCTCAGGAAGAGCAACCAAGACTTGTTATTAACTGATGAGCCATCCCTCCAGCATCTGTTCTAGTTTTTAGTTCACAGTTGCTCCTTGGTCCCCTCTAGTCCATTCCATCTGTTGAGCTTTTAGTTTGGGTTGTTATGAACATGTAGATTTCCTCATAATCAAATGTGTGTGATTGTTCATTGAAGCATTTTATCATGGCTGTTAAATTCCTCACCACATAATTCTTGTCATTTCGGCAATCGGCATCATTGATCGTCATCTTCCTATTTCATGATACAGATGTTGAAACTTAGACATTTTCATTTGCTGCTCCTGACACTCTGAACCTCTGTGCTAGCTGGCTCCTGGGTCAGCTCTGGTTAGGAAGTAGGGCCACTGCTTTCATCCCCATCTGTGGAAGCAGATGTCCAGCCTCTGATAGGACCAAGGGGGAAGGACACACCTGGTACCGCTGAGGGGAGGGGGACTTCTGTCTCCTCATAGGGTCTTATTGGACCGTGGGTAAGCAGAGAGGGGGAATGGGGTTTATGCCTCCTATCAGCAGGGCTGATGACCCTGCTCCATCCTGATAATTGGGGCCCAAGTAAAGCTTTGTAAAGTAGAAATCTTAGTTCCCCCTTGGTACTGGCACAGGCAGGGAAGGGATGGGCCACAGTGCTCTCTCCCAGGGAGGAAAGCAGTTATATTGTCTAAACTTTAGGCTCTAAAGATTTTTGTCTGTGAGGCTGCTCTTTTCTGGTCCTTTGCTGGGGGACAGCAGGCTTTTCTTGGGACTTTCTGTTTCTCCCTCTGGGATTTCTGATGTCAGCTGCTTCAGCTTCAAGTCTGCACATATCGGACGAAAGGAAACACAGGGATCGACCATCACGCTGTTGCCAGGACCCCAGTGTTTCTGGCCTGTCTGCCCTCTCCTCACTCTTTATAATCTTTCATTTGGTTTGCCATAAAGCCCAATCCTTTCCTTCCTCAGCCAGAGTCCACATTCTGAGTTAGAATACAGACGTACTATACAGGCATTATACTGTACTGGAATTCAGCAGTATGTTTTGTGTTTGAGGGGAGGTTTCAGATAGAGGGCTATTCTCCCCTCTATCCATTCCTTTGGCTTATGCCTGAAGCATCGATATGATGGGTCCATTTGTGAAGATTTTTAAAAGTTTTGCAAACCACTAAAGTGAAAGCATTGCTCATGTGACTATTTAACAGACATGTTTGTGGAAGTAACTGAAAGATTAATGGAGGATAAACACTGACTACTAAAGAGTTAAAAGAACCAAAGGAATTACGAAGTTGAGTTTTACAAACAAAACAACGCAAATAGATACTGTGTGCTCATGGAACTTACATTTGAGTGTGTGTGTGTGTGTGTGTGTGTGTGTGTGTGTGTGTGTGTGCACATGTACATATGATGTGGCCTTGTGCATTTATTTATCCTTGCATGCTAGTTATTTATGGTCATTCAAGAGACTTTTCTTTTGGCATGTAGGTTCACGGTATACAGTTGAATGAAAAATTCATCAGAGACAGTCAACACAAACCACAACCTGTCCCTGATAAAGAAAATAAGAAACTGCTGTGTGGGAAGTGCAAGGCCTTTGCGTGCTACACGGCTGACATCCGAGTGGTTGAGGTGAGTAGCCCTGGCAGGCTGTAGTACTAGTTAAAGCTTTTTCATCTCCTGGAGAAGTGTTTGTGGGAAGGGCACTATTCTGTTGTGATTGTTGGCTATGGTCCCTGTATTAAGAAATAAAATCTTGCTTCTATGTGGGAGCCTGAAAAGCTGATATCATGGGAGCACAAAGCAGAATAGTGGTGCTATAGGCCAGGGAGTGGAGGGAGATGTAATTACAGCTGCCCCAGTCAGGCAGGATAGATACTTCAGGGTTCTACCACACAGCAGGGTGAGCACTGCTTACAGTTTCCAGTTCATTCTGGCAAAAATTAGATGAGGGAAATTCATAGCTTTGTAACATGAAGAGATGACAACTGTTCAGGCAGAAGGGAATGCTGATTACTATGATGAGATCGTTCCATGATTAGATTAATTATCACACTGCACACCATATGCATTGACAGTTGTGTCAGTTTGATAAAAATAAGTTAGTTCTTTTGAAAGTCTTTCTCTGTGGACCACTCTGGCTTTGAACTCACAGAGCTCTGCCTACCTCTGCCTACCTCCAGAGAGCACGTTTATAATGTAAAAATATAACACAGCTGGGGGCAGTGGTGTCGGCACTCTCCTTTAATGGCAATATCTGAAAGGCAAAGGCAGGTGGGCCTCTGAGTTTGAGGCCACCCTGGTCTACAGACAGAGTTCCAGGACAGCCTGGGCTATTTAGAGAAACCCTGTTTTGAAAAACCAAAACAAACAAAACAAAAAAGTAACACTTGCCAGGTTAGCCATCTACTCCCCCAACCCCTTAAAACTTTTTTTTTTTTCCCCTTTGAGACAGGGTCTCTATATAGCCCTGGTTGGCCTTGAACTCACAGAGATCCACTAGTTCCTGACTCCTGAGTTCTGGGATTAATGGCATGCACCACCATGTCTGTCCCCTTAAAACTTTTAATTAAAGGTTAGCAAAACCTCCAGAGATAAATGCTGGTGTAATTCTTGCTACCAATGGAGGGTGATGGATGGCTGTACTAGCTAGGGGATGGGCTACATAGGTCCATTTGGGCAAGGAGCATAAAGAGTGACATCTGTTTTCTGAATCTGATTCTTCAGATGGAAAAGGTCCTTTCAGATCCAGTTTCAATGGCTTCTTGTTCACTGTGGCCCTGTTAGACCATTTTCCTGGAGGATGGGATGCTGGGTCTGTGCTTGTTTCTGCACGGTACACTCTTAAACCAACTATCTACACTCTTAAATCAACTATCGACCGGGCCTGTGGACAATCCAGCTCCTGAGCCTCTACACACACACACACACACACACACACACACACTTTTCGTAAGTGCTCAACATACAGAACTTGTACCTCCTCCCAGTAAATGGGCTCTTCCCTGACCTGCAGGAGACTGTCCATAGTCTCTCTTGTTTGCATTTGTAAAATGACAGAGATCCCACTCACTCATCCTTGCTGGCTGGTGAGCAGTTTTTATGTCCTTTTCTGACTGCTTCTAACACCCTTTTGCATTCAATCTCTTCCTCACAGAAATCCCACTACACTGTCCTTGGAAAGGCTTTTAAGGAGCGCTTTGTGTCTAAGCTACACCCTAAACCAAAGAGCTATGATAGCTTCGAGAAGAAAGCAAAAATATTCTGTGCCATCCAGAACTGCCGCCATGATTGGGGAATCCATGTGAAATACAAGATGTTCGAGATTCCAGTCATAAAAATTGAAAGTTTTGTGGTGGAAGACATTGCAAGTGGAGTTCAGAGCCGGCACTCAAAATGGAAGGACTTTCACTTTGAAAGGGTAGAGTTTGATCCTGCAGAAATGTCTCATTGACCTTGAGGCTCCCAAGTCTCACACAGGGAGCGATGACTTGGAGGGCAGAAGCAATGAACCAATCCTTTCCCACACACGCTTACACTGTGTCGAATGCCAGATGACCTGACCTGTTTGTACCAAGCAGTTCTCATCCACACAAAGCACACACACACCAACTGTAGCACTCAAAACCTTATTCACCAATAACTCATAGCACTTGGCAATGGGGGGGGGGGGAACTTCCCTTTTATACTTTTTATACTTTTTATACTTTTCAGAACTGCCCACCAGTGAACACATAGCCACTGAATACATCAGGATTGCTCAACCTGCCACACACTGGCTTTGCCCTTAATCTAGGAATTTGTTCTTTTCAAGGCCACCAGACTGACTGCCAAGTCCAATGGGCACTTCTGGTTCTTGCATTGGACTCCTTTCTTGCTTTTGGCTCTGTTGCACTTCTTCGGATTCTATTGGTTTCTGCTCCTTTCCAGTCTTTTTTCATTGGTTTTTGTGGACAGTATAGGTGATTGCAAGGTTCAATATGCACAAATGTATGTATTAAAGTGACACATGCCTTTAAAATTTAAAACACTATAGTGGACAGCTATGCTTGCTGAGAAGGTATTTCTGTCCTGCTCATTTACTACACATCTTACTCTAAAGTCTGCTATTTTAACTTGGGCAATTTCCCATCCTTGATTAGACATCTCAAGCCATGTGCTCCTCCAACCCCAGCACCCTCTCTCCCTCTCTTTCTCTCATTTCCCTTGAGACAGGATCTCTGTAGGCCAGAAACTAGATATGTAGACCAGGCTGGTCTTGACCTCACAGATCTGTCTCTGCCCCTCTAGTGCTATGATGAAATGCTTGCCCCCCCTCTTTTAAAATATTTACCTTTATTTATTTCTTACATTCCAATCCCTATCCCCTCTCCTCTCCTCCCACTTACCACCCCCATCTGTTCCTTGGAGAGGGTAAGGCTTCCCCTAGAAGTCTACTAAGTCTGTCCCATCATCTCATTGAGGCAGGCCCAGGGGAACATCCTCCCGCCAAAGTCCCCCAAAGTGTCTATGCTGAGCAAGGTATCTCTTCATATAGAATGGGCTCCACTAAGTCAGTTTGTGCATTAGTGTTAGATTTTAGACCCACTGCCAGTGGCCTCATATATTGTCCAAGCCATACCACTGCTACCTATATTAAGGGTATCTAGTTTGGTCTTATGCAGGTTGTCAGCCCTGAGTCAGCGATCTCTCAGTAGCTCGGGTCAGCTGATTCTGTGGGTTTCTCCATCATGGTCTTGACTCCTTTGTTCATATTATTGCTCCCCGTTTGTTTTGATTGTATTCCAGGAGCTTGGCTCATTGATTAGTTGTAGATTTCTGCATTTGCTTCCATCTGTTTCTGGAAGAGGTTTCTAGCTTCTCTGGGGTTGTGGATTGTAGGCTGGGTATCTTTTGCTTTATGTCTGGTATCCACTTAAACTATATTTGTCTTTCTGGGTCTGGGTTATTTCACTTAGGATGATTTTTTCTAGTTCTGCCCATTTGCCTGAAAATTCTTACCACTAAGTAATAATTCATTGTGTAAATGTACCACATTTTCTTTATCCATTCTTCAGTTGAAGGGCATCTAGGTTGTTTCCAAGATCTGGCTATCACAAATAATGTTGCTACGAACATAGTTGAGCAAATGTCATTGTGTTGTGAATGTGCCTCCTTTGGGTATATGATAATGGTTATTGGTAAAATTCTTAATATGTTATAAATGGATTAAATGAATTTTCTGGGAGGTGACTTTCATTCATCACTTTTAATGTGATACCTTTCCTTGCTGCTGCAGCTTAAGAACATAATAGCATGTATGAAATATGTACTGGAAATTATTTGAAAAATCCCTTTAAACATTACAAGATTTAATTAAAAATCATTTATATATTTTGTGTATATGGGTGTTTTGTCTGCATGTACATAGGCAAACTAGAAGTAGTCATAGGATCCCTTGCACTATAGTTATAGATGGTTGTGGGCTGCCATGTGGGTGCTACGAATTGAACTCAGGGCCTCTGGAAGAGCAGCCAGTGCTCCTAACTGCTGAGCCATCTCTCCAGCCCCTGACAGTGATAATTTAGTTGAAGTGGAATAGTCCCTTCTCTGCCATTGGGGAAAAGCTGACTAAAGCTGAAACAGAACTGAGAATTTTTGTTGTTCATGAAGTTAAGCCACTTCCAGGTACACCCTGGAATGGAGCAAACTCTGGGTTAGTAAGTACTGCATGAGTAAAATAGGCAGGGTTTGAGAAATGCTAGAATGCTGGTAGCTGGTCTTTAGACTTCCTAATGGAAGGTTGCATCTGGAACCTCCCACGAGCACATGACCCACCGGTCCCCACTAGAGTCCTCACAGATTGCCAGCATGAATCCTTTTTAGAGATCAGATACAACTAGTTCTACAGTCATAGACTTGCTATTTTGTGATCAAGTGCTGATACTGTTCCATTTACATCTGGAAATGGAGTCTTCAAAGGTCTTATCATTATGCAGTGAGGTTGAAGTCCTGACTCCTGTACTTAAAACCCTTGGTATGAACCAGATTTCAAATAACAGACCAACCGGATGGCAGGATCTGCAAGCAAGTCTTGTGGGATGGTGCTGTGAGGTCCTCTGAGGGATGCAATGCATGGCCTGGGAAGCTTTTAGACCTTTCTTAGTGTTTACAGCACACAGGACCATAGTATTGCTTCTGTCATATCCACATCCATTTAAGCCAGTGGTCCTGAAACATTTCTGTTTGTTAATTAGCATCATGTAGAAACTCAGGAGTAGATATGTAGCTGGGATACCAGCAAAGTGAACTATAAACTTCTGGATCATGTTTTAATACACTGTAAATATAACTACCATTTCACTCTAAAAATCTGTATTTAACAGACAGGTTCAGGCTTGCTGGGTGCAAACTTCTAAAACCTGTAATAAAAAGAGCAGCTTTGATTAGTTTTGTTTATGGCAATTTGCCTAAGTAGACAGAAATTCGTTGAGTGCCAAATCACATCTGTGGTGATGGCATTTAACAACTTCCTAAAGCAGCAGTGACCAGTGGAATGGTTTTTGACTCCTGTACAACCCATGGGCTGGCTGCCCCACACTATCTCAACTGTGGTCGGAAGTCACCCTGTTTGTACACTTGGTCTTCAGAGGGTGGTGCTGTTGGGGAAGGCTGTGGAACCCAGAGGTGGAGCCTCTCTGGAAGTCTGGGCATGTATCCAGAGACTATAGCCAGTTCCACTTCTTGTCCTTTGCCTCATGCTTCCCTGCCTGCTTCTCCTCCAGGATGAGTGGTATTGTTCTGGAGCCCTACACCAAAATAACCCCTTGTCCTGTACACTGCTTTTGTCAGGGTGTACTCCTCCAAAAACAGAAGAGTAACTCAGATACTGATGCATTCCTGAGGATGCTGGCCAAGGCTTATTCCTCCAAAAACAGAAGAGTAACTCAGACACTGACACAGTCCTTAAGAAGCTGGCCCAAGGCATATTCCTACAAACGAAAAGTAACTTAGACATTAATACAGTCTTGAAGAAGCTGTGCCAAGGTTAAGGTCCTTCACTGATGAACACAAAGTCCTGTCTGTGCCTGCGGCAAATGTTTGTGATGACAAACGATTAACTGGCACCAAACAGCGGATGGTAGCCATATTCCTGACCCATGGAGGAACTCAGAAGAATACAAATAGATGTGTCTCAGAAGTTACGAGAATGTGAGCTGAGAGGGAGATAGATGATGGGTAAAGAGCCCGAGTTTAAGTTACCAGAACCAACTAAGCCTGAGGCCATGATGTCACTATCCTTTTAGTAACACAGGCCAATTTAGTTTTCTCTTTTGCTTAACCAACTTTGTGAAGACGAAATTTCTGTCCCACCTGGTCCCTCAGCAGTTTAGTCCCAAATAAACACACAAAGGCTTACATTAATTATAAACTGTTTGGCTTATGGCTCAGGCTTCTTATTGACTAGCTCTCTCTTAATTAACCCATTTATATTAATCTATGTATCTCCACGTGGTCTTGGCTTACCGGAGAATGCCTGGGGAATCCTACCTCCCCAATAGCTACATTGCATCTCTCTGCCTCTGCCTACTACCTTTCTCTATCCCTGTTTGGATTTCCTGCCTGGCTAAATCCTGTCTGTCTATTGGCTGAAATAGCTTTATTCATCAACCAAATAGGGAAACATATATTCACAGGATAATGACATCCCCCATCAACTTTGAGCTGTTCTTCTAACACCCTGAGACAGACATGACTACATATCCATTCTTTATATAGTATTTTTTATGTAGCACAAATGTTGTATATGTACACACACACACCACACACACCCCAAAATGTACTTTATTACTGTATTAAGTAAAATTTGCCAGTTAACTCACTTTGGTTGCCAAGGAATGCCTGTCCTTTGGAAGAATAAGGCAGTAATAGACTTGGAAAATCATAAACACACAGGCGATTATCATCCCCTTTTCAAGGGGAAGGAGGGAATGGAACCAGCAAGAGCTATTCTTTCAATTGAAAAGTAAGTGGGCCAGTACCACCTTGAGAACTCTGGTAAAAGGCTGTACAGTTTTATTTTATTTTGGACCAGCATAGGACACAGGCCAAAAATACTAAAGTAAAAAGAACAGAGGATACATTTAGATAGAGGTAAGAGTGAAAAGGTCTCATTCTGGAGTCAAAGCCACAAGAAACTTCCCTCATAACCAGTGTCTTAGCCCACAAAGGCTGCTACAAAATCTCACAGTCTGGATAGCTTAAGCATAGACATTAATGGAGGCTGAGAAGATCAGGATCAAACACTTTCTTCCCTAAAACTGCCAGTCAAGAATATTGTTTCCAAAACAGCCATTCTTTTAAAATGAAGAAAGAATAAAGGTTTTCCCAACATGGGATGAAGGAGTCATTTCTAACACAGCTGTCACAGGAAATGCCACAGGCAGCTCTTATGTGTAATTGAAGTTACAAATAAGAAAAGACAAAAGCATGAAACTCACAGGGAAAGTAGGTACACACCCATGGAAAACACTGCTGTATGGTATATAAACCTTTTACTACCATTTACTCCCACCCTAAGGTTTAAAGATAACACTATTAAAATGTTAAAATGTCACAACCATTTGTTAAGAGATGTACAATATGAAAACATGTCAAGTGTGGCATTAAAATACAAAACTTGGGAGACAGTTTTTATGTGACCAGAGTGTCACTCACTTTTAAAAGAGCCTGCAGTGTAACATGACCCCCTGAAGGCCTTGTGGTGAGCACAACTCCAGATATCTGGTAGATACTTAAAAGACTCCACTGAGGTACTTCACCTACTCATAAGGGACGGTGCTGAGAAGACAAAGGGACAACACATTGCTAAACAAGCAGAGCCACACGGAAGGAAGTGCTTGCCTACCAATAACAGGAGGCCTTTTAAAAATGTGCAAAAAATGTGTAAATATTATATTCCTGAACAGCTAATGAGCCAAAGGAGAAATTAAGGAAATTGAATTCCATGCAGTGGAAGAATTAAAGTTATTAATCTGTCTGCACTAACCCCATGATCTGCAGATTCAATGTAATCCTATGAAATTCCTAATGCCATTTTTTCCCCAATGATGTTTTTCTAAGATATAAAAGCAACTTTACTACATACATAAAACCACAAGACTCCCTCTAGCCAAAGGCATACTGAGCATAAAAACAAAGATGGAGTTACTACTGTTACCTAACTTCAAAGATATTACAAAGACATGGCAGTGAAAATAGCATGGTGCTAACATAAAAACAGGAAAACTCAATGTATAACCCAATGAAAAAGAACAGAGACCCCCCTCCTGATGGGAGATGTCATTCTGTAAATATGTTTCTCTTATTGGTTAATGAATAAAGCACTATTGGCCAATAGGAAAGGAAGATAGGAGGGACTAGGAGACGAGGAGGAAAGAGGAAGTAGTAGGGAGAAGTCAGCATGTAGAGATTGGCGAGAGCAGACACTGGCCCTCTCTCCAGTAAGATGAGACCACGTGGACACACTTAAATTAATAGAAATGGGTTATTTTTTAAGACAGAGCTAGCCAATAAGAAACTAGTAACTGGCCAACAGAATCATATCTAATACAGTGTCTCTGTGTGTTAATTGGGGCTGGCACCATGGTGGTTCCAGGCTGGCAGGAAAAACGTACTGTTAACATAAACCTGCACAGGTATGGTTAAATGACTTGACATGGAGTCATGGAGAAAGAGTTGTTTCTTCAAAAAAAAAAAAAAATGCTGTTGGAAAAAAATGAATGGTCACATGCAAAAGAATGAAGCTGGACCTTTATATCTTTATATTACCGTGTGTGTATGTGTGTGTGTGTGTGTGTGTGTGTGTTTGTGTGTGTGTGTGTGTAGATAGAAGATATAAGCATAAGATCTCACCCCACAAAAATATTAGATAAACACATAGGGGAAATGCCATGACACTGGTTATAGTAATGGTTTTTCTGGTCAGAACTTCAAGGACAAAAGCAACAAAAATGAAAATAGGCCCACAAGACTGTGTCGAGTTTTATAGCCAAGGAAATAGTTAAGAGTTAGATGGAGTATGAAACAGGTGAAAACATTGATGAACAGCTACTATCTAGACTATGTGGCATTAAAATTCAACAACAAAATGAAATAATTCAATTAAAGATGGACAAAAGACTTGAACAGACATTTTTCAAAAGAAGTCACAAAATGACCAACATGTATATGAAAAGACTCAGCATCATTAATCATCAGGGAGCTGCAAATAAAACCCTGAGTTAGCACTTCCAAATCCATTAGTATGGTCACTGTCAAAAAGACAAGAGGTTAGTACTAGGGAGAGCACGGAGGAAGGGTATGTGCGTACATGGCCAGAGGCCATGTACATGTAAAGACCCCATGCAGCCCACTAGACAAGAAGACCACTGTCATGACCCAGAAATCCCTCTTCTAGCCATGCATCCAAAGGAATTAAATCAGCTTGTTGAAGAGACACCTGTACCAATATTCATTTCAGCATTATTCACAAAAGCTAAGGTATGAAATCTGCCTATTGTCTAGTGCCTATCCATGGATGAATCAACAAAGAAATATAGAGGGTGCATGTGTGTACACACAAATATACTATTTGTGGCAATTTGGGTGAACCTTATGGTCATTATGTAAAATGAAAAAGCCATACACAGAAGAAAAATAAGTGCACAACCTCATTATGTCTAAAGTTAAATGCATGCAGCAGTAATTGCAAGGGGCTAAGACGAGCATCAACATAAAAAAGACCAGTGAAGAGTCAGCTGTGGAAGACATGGGAGAGGAAGACATGGGATAAAGTATTGCCAGCCATACACGAAAACACGAAAGGATTGGGGCTTCATTTAGGAGGAAGGCTTAGGAGTTTTGTGGTACAGTGAAGTGACCGCTATTAATACCTGTAACTTTTATATTCTTTCAAAAATATATACTTGGAAGTATTCTCACCACAAAAAATAACTATAAAAAATTAGTCACTCTACAATGTTTGCATAGTTAAAAAAAGTCATGTACAAAGTAAATACAATTTACTTTTTAGTTCATAAAAACTTAAGAGATACAAGGCAGCCCCTGCCCCAGAGGAAATTTTAATCCCTAACAGGTACACTGGCTGGTCTCAGGGTTCAGGCCATGAATAGCACAGCACAGGTAACACCCTCAGCTCTAGTTCTCATAGAGACCCAAGGAAGCCAGGCTCACAGTGTGAGAGCCAAGGGAATGGCAGCAAACTAGCCTCCCGGGAGAAAGTAAAGGGGTGTGTGTGTGTGTGTGTGTGTGTGTGTGTGTGTGTGTGTGTGTGTGTGTGTGTGTGCTCCTGTGTGTGCATGTGCATACTCTTGAATAGCATTGCGATGTATGATTTATAGCCTGTGGCATTTTGTTACGGCAGCAGAACAAGGCGTGCCATGAAATAATTCCAATTATGAAAATGAGGGAACAGATTTTAGGTCACCAAGAAGCCATGATTTGCTCCTTGCTATGCTGTGCCTGAGGTAGAAGGAGCTTTCTTGTCCTCTGCTCTCAAACAGCAGCTCACACACTAGTTCCTCGATGATCCCTCTGTGTCTGCTGTCCGGATACAGTGATAGAAACAGCAGACATGAAGGCCTTTCAAGGCTCATATGGCTCTCAGCATCATAGCACTGTGGTCACATTCCCAACAGAACTCAATTCCAAAGCCAACACATTTCCATGAAAATATATTTAATCTTATTCAAATTAGAAATCCTGTCCCCCTCCCAGTTACTTTCAAACAAAGCCCCCCTCTCAACAGATGTTGAAAATGGTAGAAGATGTTCTCTTGTTGATTGGAAAGTACATAATCACACACTTTTGATGGCTGACCTATGCACCAGGCCTTGCTCACGTAGAAGGGGATGATGTCACCACTATGATTTGAAGTGTGAAGAAGTTCTTGCCTAAGTTAGTTAACACTGGTGTAATGTACAGAGGAACAGGTTTTCCGGGGAAGGTTTCATTGAGCAGAGGACAGAAAAACAATACAAAGGGTAGGAGACATGTCTGAAAATACTGGCTAGTATTCAGCTGAAGATTAGTCAGGGTGAAAATCAATGTCCGGTGATCAGTAACTTAAAGACAAGGTAGTAGTTCTCTTTTTGGTATTACTGACCTTCCCATGATTCTAGATTCCAAATTATAGAAAAACACAGAGATTAACAAATCTAGAATGTAGAAACTCCTGGCTCTGTGACTCCAGGAATGGCAGTGCCCACTTGCTCATCTTGGCAGCACCCTCTTTAGAGGTAGAGGTGGCTGCTTTACCAGGCCTCTGCCAGCTGGGGCCTGGTACCTCGTTGGGTCTAGCACCAACGGCAGGTATCCTGAGAGGACAGCACCTACTGGGCCATCTTGCGGATCATGTAGTTCAGGATGCCTCCATTATGGAAGTAAGTGAGTTCCACGTCAGTGTCGAACCTCATCACAGCCTGGAAGGTCTTCCCAGTATCCAGCTGCAAAGGCAAAGAGGCAAAGAGCTGCTGAAGGAGGGGTCGAAACACCTGCTTCAGGGAAATCCCACCTGGCTGCCCACTAGCCTCAGTTACGGTGTGGTCCATATTCGAGTCATGTGAGGAGAGTTCTGAGTGCTTGTGAATACTCCAAGAAACAAAAATCTTGTGACTCCAGTTTCTTTAAAACATGGAATTGCTCTTGGAATGTGCAGGAAGCATATGGAACCAGTAGCCTTTGCACTCAGCCAGACCTACTGGATTAGCATGTGTATTTCAACAAGCCCCCTGAAGGCTGAGAAGCACTGCAGAATTTATGATGCAGGTGAGAGGCATGTGAGAAGAGGACAGCCTCCTAGGACAGCAGCTGTGGGTGACAGTGAGGCTTTCTCTTAAGCCTCTTCTGGACATGCTCTGGGCAGCAGAGGTCTCACTGAGGTTGCTCCTTCGGCATCTGATCCAGCTGCTCACTGGGACCTCAGCAGCTGCCTCTGTAGTGCTAAGTCCCCCTGGGACTCTGGTGCTGGGCAGTTTATTCTTGCCTCCCCTAAGCATGTGTCACCACCTCTGCATTAGTTTCTTCCTGTTGCTATGTAAACTGCCATGACCAAAGCAACTTAGAGAAGAAAGAGTTTATCTTGGCTTGTGTTTCCAGAGGGATAAGACATCATGGTGGGGAGGCATGGCAGCAAGTGGCAGGCGGCTGCTGGAGCAGGAAGCTGAGGGCTCACCTCCTTACCCACAAGTGGAAAGCAGAGAGCGGGAACTGTAATTGTGAGGCTTTGAACTCTCAAACCCTGCCCCCAGTAACACACTTCCTCCACAAGGCTGCACAACTAAACCGCCCAGACAACACCACCACTGGCTACCAAGAGTTTAAAGGCCAGAGCCAAGGGGGACATTTCGCCCTTAAACTACAGCCATGGGGTTAATTAAAGTCTGAGGCCTAGGATGAGGCTCATGGAGGGAGTGAACACAGGATCTGTTGATCATACTTTCATTAAAAAAAAAAAAAAGGAAAATTTTGGATACCAGCAAAATATCATCTTTAAACTTTCATCACTATGCTTTGGGCTAAAAGAGACAGAGAATGGGGTTAATTGGGGATGGGAGTTCAGAACGGACTGATAAACACTATGAATTAAGACAAATATGATAATCAGCAGGTATTACCCAATCTGTGTAGAACTGTGTAGTACCAGTAGGCTTCATATCTAATGCCAACCCCAGTCACCTCCCCTCCCTCCACTAATTTCTGACTACAGGCAATAGGCCTTTGCCTCAGGTCCTGCCTGCAGAAGCTCTGCTTACCTTTATTTGAACCTTCATGCGCGGCTTAAGGTTTTCAGGAATGTTGATAGTATACCGTTCCCGCCCTGTGAGTCCCAGAGAGTCTGCAGTTTCACCAGGGAGATACTCAAGGGGGATCACCCCCATCCCGACCAGGTTACTGCGATGAATACGCTCATAGCTCTCTGCCAGGACAGCTTTGATTCCCTGGTGAGCCAAGAGAGAAGTTTGGACACAGCTCTAACTTTTTCTTCAGGAGACACACAAAAACTTACAGCTTCTAAGTACCTGCTAGTCATCCACCTAAAATACTATTTTCTACTTATAAATAACTTGGTAGTGAGTCTTATCCAACTGCCTACAATATACCAGCACTCCGTAAGCAATAACTTGACTTCTTTCCTGCTGGTGAGACAGCTCAGTGGGTAAAGGTGTTTTCCATGAAGCGTTAGGTCCCACAAGGCTAAAATCAACTGCAAGTTAGTTATCCTTCCTCGGACTGTGGTTGTATGTGTTCTCATGTGTATGCACCGTATATACTCATGCTCAAGTGACATACTAAACACATGTAATTTAGAATGAAAGCACCCACTCTTACTTTAAGCCACTTCTAAAGGAGCCCAACTCCTCACTGCTCCCTTACATTCCCCGAGGACAACAGTCTTAATAAATGATGTGTCGATCATGGTCCAGGAATGGAGTCATGTGAGGAGAGTTCTGAGTGCTTGCGAATACTCCAAGAAACAAAAGTCTTGTGACTCCAGTTTCTTTAAAACGTGGAATTGCTCTTGGAATGTGTTTGGTGCTCCTCCCAGGTGTAGTGGATAGGAGTGAGTTTACTTCAGATTACTCACTATTGCTTGCTGTTATTCAATTCAATTAAATGTTTAAATTATCCTTTACATGTCTCTATGTTTTTTTTTCCACATGCAACTTGTCTTTGTGACTGTATACAGCTTGAACTCATGAGAGCTTTATTCATGTGACCTTTCTTAACACAGTATAAACTGTCTGAGGCTCTGAATAAAGTTGGCTATTGCATGAGACTTTAGTTCACCTCATTTATTGGCTTTATTCTGAATGTGTTAGCCTTCACAGGCTTTCCTCCAAGTTAATTACCCACAGAGCTGATGGCTGCCAGGCCCAAGCCCACCTGATATATGTGAGCCAGTTCTCCTTGGACTGTTGCCCTTTGAGTAGAAGTCTAGATCTACAGAGAAGCAGGCTGGGCGAATATCACAAGCTTTTCACAATCTGCTCTTCCCTAATGTCTTAGAAACAAAGCCACCAAGTACCGTCCCCACTCCTGCCCCAGTTCTGATAGACTTCCCACTAGGAAGCCTCGACCTCATACACACCAGAAGGAAAGGGCCTTTGGCTGCCCAGTCTCGGGAGCTGCCCGAACCGTACTCTTTGCCAGCCAGAACAATCAGGGGAAGTCCAGCCTGCTGGTACCTCTCAGCTGCATCGAACACGTCAAGCTGAGGAAGAAGAAACACAGTTAAATCAATGAAAAACTGAAATCCTGGCCACGGGCTTTGTCTGTAAGTCTCCAGTTAACTCTTCTCATTCCCACCAAAGTGAACTTAATTCTGACTAAAATGTAACTGCTGTACAATTTTATAAATTCAAATCCCAGGGCATCAGGCAGAAAAAAGGGAATTACATCTGATGTTCTCTTCCTCCTCTTTCACTGTTGTAACTATTTGAAACTTAAAAGGTAAAATCCCCTGAAACCTGGGTTCTGGCCCAGGACTAGAGGCTCAGCAGTGACTAGTCTGGAAAGGTAGCAAAACGGAAGATGGTATGTTTAGAAATGATATCAAATGCAGTCTTCTTGCCCCTCTACATGCAGGCCAAGGCAGAGGTAGCAGAAGCATGCACGGAAGCATGAAACAACAGGCCAGGAAGGGTCAGCTAATTAAATAAACAACAACGACAAAAACATCTTCCACAAACAAATTTGCTTCTCACAGGATATTCTGCTGAGCTGAGAATTCCCCAGACATCTGATGGGATGGATCGCTGGTGACTGAAGAACAATTATTTGTTTACAGATAAGCAGATCAGAAAATAAACACCCTGAAAGGGAGTCAACTGAAGGGGCTCAACAAGACTCTAAACTCTAAAACAGGGTTTAACTAACATGTTAGTACCTGGGTGGATGGGTGGGCTGGGTTCATTTCATTTGTTACCACCTGAATCTGGAAAGCTTCTGTATGTCTCGATTAGAGAGAACTCATGCACGTGGAAACTGCTACACAACAGGATGTGCCTTCCCCTGCTCAAGCTTCAGAAGGAAACAACCTACCTGCCAAGACAGCAATAGCTAGCCATGTGAATTAACAGAGTGGGAGTTTGTGTCTTGAAAAGTGCTCTCAAGATTGCAGCGCTCAGAGTCCTGCAGGGAAGCAGCTTTATTCAGTTACTGTAGGCTGCATTCCCTCCAGAAGTTCATACAGCTTTTCTTAATTTCTATTTTCCTTAATTTCAAATGTTATGACTTGACAAGGTCTTCACAATCATGTGGCTAGTATTCAGTGGGCCTTTTCAAAATAAACTCCTTGTGTTGTTTCTTCAGTAATTTTGTAATTTCCTTTCTGTCTCTCTCTTTAAAGATGTATTTAATTTGTGTGTATAGGTCCAAATATATGTATACCACCTGTGTAGAGCTGCCTGTGTCTGCCAGAAGGCATCAGGCCCCTGGAATTGCTGTTGCAGGTGGCTGTGAGCAGCCTGATGCGGGTGCTGGTAACACCTTCTGCAGCAGCAAGTCACAGACTAATGAGCCATCTCTCCAGCTCCCATTTTGTTTTCAGGTCCCCCGTTAAACAGATGTTATGCTATATGAGTTTAGTCCTTCTTCATGAACCTTCCCTTTGTCCCTCTCTATATTCCCAGAGATTTTCTAAAGAGATCAGCCTTGCCTTTGAATATTTTAATGCTTTCTTCATCTTTTTCTTTAATGAACAAAGGCTTCTGATTGCTACAAAAAAATTGCTTTGTGGTGATGGCTTCCCTCCCTCCCTCCTTCCTTCTCAAGGGAGGGTTTCTCTGTGTGTAGCCCTGGCTGTCCTGGAACTCACTTTGTAGAGTGTTCAAGGCTAGCCTTGAACTCAAAAGAGATCCACCTGCCTCTGCCTCCCAAGTGCTGGGATCAAAGGCATGTGCCACCACTATCGCCCAGCTCACTGTTTTTCTTAAAGTTTCCTACTTTTTGCATTGTCTCCATGTCCTGCCTCCTTTCCTTCCTTCCTACCTGCTGCTATGTTTAGGACTACTGTGCTGGTTAATTTTACATCAACTTGATACAAGCTAGAATCCTGTGAAGAGGAAACCTCGATACCCCTACCAGACTGGCCTGTGGGCAAGCCTGCAGTGATTTTCTTGATTCATGATTGATGTGGGAAGGCCCAGTTTACTGTGGGTGAGGCCACCCCTGGGCAGGAGGGCTTGGGTTGAATTAAGACAGCAGGCTGAGGAAGCCAGGAGGACCAAGTCAGTAAGCAGCACTACTCCATGGCCTCTGCATCAGCTCCTGCCTCCAGGTTCCTGCCTTGGCTTCCCTGATGATGACTTATAACCAGAAAATAAATAAATAAATAAATACATAATAATAAAAAAAAAAATAAAATAAACCTCTTTTCTCCCCAAGTCATTTCCGCCATGATATTTTATCACACTTATAGGAAGTAAAGTAGTATAGTTATTGATTGGGCCTGTCTCCCTTTCATGTAATTGCCTTTTTCTTTGGTCTCTAATGTGCTATTTTATCATATAATTTTTTTAAAAGATTTATTTTTTATTATGTACACAACATTCTGCCTTCATGTATTCTTGCAGGCCAGAAGAGGGCACCAAATCTCATGATGGTTATGAGCTACCATGTGTTTGCTGGGAAATGAACTCAGGACCTTTGGAAGAGCAACCAGTGCTCTTATGCTCTCAACCTCTGAGCCATCTCTCTAGCCCTATCATATAGTATCTTATCTCCATTCATTATTCATCTGCTGTCAAGGTCTCCACTCTCAGCAGTAGATGTACTCCTACCCCCTGAAATATTGCCTTTCCCACCTATAACTTAGGAAATTAATCTTTCATTATCTGATAAACCAGCAGTGTGACTTTCTCTGAAGATGCCAATGTTGAAGACAATACTGATGTCCCTCAGGGCCCACCAATAGTTGTCTCTAGACCTATAACCAGACTAAAAGCTAGCAGGCTCCTAGAGAAGAGAAAGAAAGTGTACTCAATGAGGACTCCTAAAGAGAGAGCTTAATCAGTTTGCTAATTCCTTTATGTAGAAGCCTGGGGAACATGTGTGGGAATGGATTTGAACGGTGTGAGATAATGGTAGAAGGAACATAAAACTGGATCAGGCTGAGTTTATTTTATGGGCCCACTGAGAGGAGAGTTTAGGTTTAATACAGAACCCACAAAGTTTAAAAGATGTCAAAAGTTTGTGTGAATGGTTGGCTGAAACATCTGTCAAAAGATAGCCTCCTAAAAAGAAGTAGGAGGTGCCTGATATCTTTTGGCTTAAGTAAAGGGATTTTAAGGCTCAGGAAAATTGCAATGCTAGAGTTAGTGTGCTGTGTGAAACCTAATCCTCCACAATGGGAAGGCCCAGAAGACACGCCGTTCACTAACCCTGTAAGAGGAGAAATGGTGAGGGGCACCAGCCCATCCAAAGAGCTTTGCTGATGCCCTTTTTCTTGTGCCAGACCTCAGGAGTGGTGATGCTGCTGCTCAGTTGGATGAATTAAATGCGATGGGTTTAACTGGGATAGCAGGAGCCAGGTGGCATCACTTAACTGCCATAGTTAAGGTGATCATGATTATAATTAGCATAGACTAGGCAGTGTCCAAAAATGGCCTGATTTGTAATGGTCAGCATAGGCAAAGTGAATTTTATGGTGCCATGACTCATATGGTCCTTTGGTACTAGGTACTCAATCATGGTGTTTACAAGCATGGAATAGATAAAAAGCCTACATCATTTTTTCTTTGATCTCTGTTAGTGGAAAAATTCTCAAACAAATGAAAGTTTCCACTGGATTGTGGCAAAAGGGAATCTTGGCTCATGAACCGATTTCCCTACTTGAGCCAGTTTGTGGACCCCGAACCCCTTGAATGATGGGATGGCTAGGTTCTTCTGAGGAAGGACCTTGATAAAACACTAAGATTTTACTGTTATCCCATCTCTAGTCCTTCCCCAGAGGAACATATGGCATTTATACAATAATTTATACAATGGGGGAAAGGAAATAAACTTTTTGGGATCTATTGGATATATTGGTTCTGAATTGATGCTGATTGCAGGAGACCCTAAGAAACACTGTGACCTCCAGGTAACTGGGACAGATATTCTTAGAAGTTGGCAGAATGCTCACATTGGTTCCCTGATCTGTGGAGTAAGGGCTATTATGTTGGAAAGGCTAAATGGAAGCCATTAGAGTTGCCTCTGCCAGGGAAATAGTGACTCAAAACATTATCACATCTCCAGAAAAATTAGAGAAATTGGTGCCACCATCAAGGACTTGAAAGTTGCAGGGCTGGTGGGTCCACGAACTCTCCTATTTGGCTAGTGCAGAAGACAGATGGATTATGGATAATCATTGACTATCGAAAACTCTAGTAGTGACTCCAATAGCATCTGCTGTACCAGAAGTGGGGTCCTTACCTGAACAGATTAACACACCTCTTGGAACATGGCATGTAGCTATTGATCTAGCAAATGCATTTATCTTGGAACCTGACATTTAGAACCACCAGAAGGAATTTCCTTTTAGTTGGCAAAGCCAACAGTATACCTTCACAGTTTATCTCCCCAAACCTGTGTTATAACTTGGAGAGACCTTGAACAACTGTGTCTTTAATGAAATATCATATTGGTGCACTATATTGATAACATTATGCTGACTTGGACCAAGGGAGCAAGAGGTAGCAACCACTTTTGACTTGTGCAGTCTGCACAGTACTCTGGACCTGTTGAAGCCTTCTCCTATTTTAGGCCCCACACAAAGCTAGCAGTACATATGTACATCAGAGGATGGGAAATAAACCCAACCAAAAATATGAGGGCCTTCTACCGCAGTGAAATTCTTAAGATTACAAGTGGTGTGGGGCATTCAGAGATATTCCTTCTTACATCTGGTCCTTCCCACCACCAAGAAAAAAGCACAACATTTAGTGGAACTATTTGGATTCTGAGGACAGCACATTCCTCACTTGGGTGTGTTACTCTGAATCATATACCAAGTGACTTGGAAAGCTGGGAAAGTTGCTAGCTTTGTATGGGGCCTGGAACAGAAGCCTCTTCAATAGGTCCAGGGTACTGTGTCTGCTGCTTTACCATTTGGACCACATGATTCAATGAACGTGATGGTCCTTGAGGTGTTAGTGGCAAATAGAGAAGCTGTTTGGAGCCTTTGGCAGGCCCCTATGGTTGAATCACAGAAAACACTTTTGGGATTTTGGAGCAAGGCTCTATCATCATTGTAGACAACCATTTTTCCTTTGGAAGACAGCTCTGGCCCTGCTATTGGGCCTTAGTAGAATGTTTGACAATGGATCACCAAGTGACTATGTGACCTGAGCTGCTCATCATGAGCTGGGTATTATCTGACTTACCAAGTCATAAAGTAGGACATGCACAGCAGCAATCCATTATCAAATGGAAGTGGCATATACATGATTGGGCCTGAGCAGGTTCTGAAGGCACCAAACAAGTTAATGAAGAAGCTGTACAAATGCCTATGGTTCCTACTCCCATTACAATGTCATTTGCTGCCAAACATGCACCTGTAGCCTGGTTTGTTGATGGTTCTGGCAGTAGCCAATGGATTGGCTGGATGGTCAGGGACTTAGAAAGAACATGATGGACATTGGTGAGAAAGACATCTGGGGAAGAAGTGTGTGAATAGATCTCTTCAAAATGGGCAAAGTATGTGAACATACTTGTGTTCCATATGAATGTTCACCAAAAGATAACTTCATCTGAGGAAAATTTCAATAATTAAGTAGAAAACATCACCTGTTCTGTGGACAGTCAGCCTCTTTTCTCAGCTATCCTTGTCAATGACTAGTGGCCTGAACAAACAGCCATGGTGGCACAGATGGGATTACTTTGTGTCAAGTTGACCTGGGCCTGGGATGAACTTGTGATGGGTGTTCTTATGATGAATATTCTTGTGATGGGTGTTTTGTTTTTTATTTTTTTGAGGCAGTTTCTCTGTGTAGCCCTAGCTATCCTGAAACTTGCTCTGTAGACCAGGCTGACCTCAAACTCAGAGATCCACCTGCCTCTGCCTCCCAAGTGCTGGGATTAAAGGTGTGTGCCACCAATGCCTGGCCTCTTTGTTGTGTTCTATTCTGATTTGTTTTGTGGACCTGAATGGGAGGGGAATTGGGGAGGAACTCAGAGAAGCTGTTGTTGGGGAGTGGTAATCAGAATATGCTGTATGAAAAAAAAATATGTATATATTTTCAATAAAAGAGGAAGAAAAAAAAAAAAAAAAAAAAAAAAAAGGCAGATACTCCTTGGGGACCTGCAGATATGTTACTGTCCCAGATCTTACTGGGCATCCCATCTTGTTTTAATCCTCAGAGCCACGAGCCACATATGACTGGTGTTATTTCTAGGTCAAAAATTTATAGAAAGGCCCAGAGAGGTAAGTAACTCGTGCTAGGACCCTACCTCAGGTGGCTCTGAGTACAGAATCTACCTCACACACCCACATCCACAAATAAACAACTCCAGCATATATACTAGCCTCAAACAGGTCCTTCAGGACTGGGCAAACCTCAAAGGGCTCCCATAGCCTTTCTTTTGCTTTGGATGCAGTAAATTAAAACAAATACCAGTGGGGATACACTATTGATCTTGATAAATAACCTGAATAATTTGGAATTTAGCCTTCAAGTACTTTAAATACATATGAAATTTCACTGAGAGATTTTTTTTTTTTTTTTTTTTTTTGAGCTCAACTTCCAGGAAATGAAACTTAGTTGAACCATGGTACTTAACTAATCAGCAAGAGACTGTAATTTCTATCATGATAAATGGCACACATATGGACACTTAGCAAGAACTGTAGGAAATCAGGTAGGCTGCAACTGCAAAAACCAAGAAAGCTACTATGAAGAGCCCGGCTCTCAATCCTGACAGACACTGGTTTCTGAAGGAAGAGAGACTGTACTCACGGTTTCTCCTGAAGGAAGATGCACAGTCTGTGGTGCCTGCTTGTTCAGAAACTTGTTCAGCAAGCGAATGTTGGCAAATGTTCCCCGTGCCATGATGGCATCATTTCCTCGGCGGGAGCCATAAGAGTTGAACTCTCGTGGTGTCAGGCTAATAACAGAAGCAGGAGGAGCTCTTTACTGATGTGAGTAAAGAAAACACAGTTTACACACAAATATCATAAACCTAGCATGTTACTGAATCTGCCAAGTACTGTTCTGTAGGCTGCTTTCAAAGCCTCAGCTGGAGAGCCAACCAGGGGCAAAGAAGGTCAGGATAAGTATTCTCCAGGGTCAACTCAAGAGTCTTTCAGATTTGGATAGAAAATTAGAAGAATTCTGCAAGGAGTTTGTCCTCTTAACTCAGCAGGATGCCCACACATATTAGATGAAAACGGAATTAAAAGTAATAGGGAAGCCAGTCAGATGGACCAGAGAATGGTAGACAACTAAATATGTTCCATAAACTAACCAGAAATAGGCCTGATTTGTTCCTGAATAATCAGGGCCTTAAGGCAAAGGGAAGCAACACAGTGGCAATACAGCATATAACTTTCCAGAGGAAAAGAATCATGGCAGGGCTAGAGGCATAAGAGTAATGTCTGTTCCTTATGCATGAGAACCAATGAAAGGAACTTTGTGATACCAAGAACAGCTTATTTCAATGGGCACAGTAGCCAGTTCACTGGCCTATTTTTTTTACAATGCTGGGATGAATGTTAACACTACCTTATTGTTAGAACTATATATGCCTCAGAACCTCTGAAATCCTATTCAGAATGTTTTGGGTTTGTACACTGTGGTTAGGAGAACATTATAATTGCTTGCATTCATTTTCCTCAGGAGTTCCTATGTCAAGACAATCACCCTCTGAGAAAATTTGCTCTGCTTCTCAAGTTTGCTCCGAGCCTTCTCTCCAAGGGAACTGATTTGAAAGGGAGGACAGAAATCAGGATTTTTTTTTTTTTTTACCTCACATGAGTCTCATCAGACTTGGGAACCCCCAAACCCATTGTCTGTATTCAGCCAGCAGCAGATGGTGCCGATGTACCTATGGATATTGGCACGTCTGAGGGGCTGAATGGGGGAGTGACTTGCACATTCTTGAGGCAATTCTGTTCACACTGTCTCAGCAGGACAGGGCAATGAATGCCCGATTATATCACTGCTGGATCTAAACAGGCTCTGCCATGGATTGGGAGAGGGCTGGCAGTGAGCCTAAAGCATACACTTGCTTAGGAAGCTGTCACTCCTGGCCACTGTGAGTTCTCCTATGGTGCTATTAGGCAACAAATAAACTCAGTAAAGAGAGAAAACAGTGTGATCCCAAAAGCAGCATGTGAAAAGAGAAATGCCAGCTTCCCCGTGTTTCCTCCCTTTGGCTCCAAGTCTTTCTGCCTCACCCATACTTACCCTCTGTTGGTCAAGTAGCGAGCAGCAGGACTGTTTCTTGCAATATTCCCCGCTGGAGAGATGTGGTCTGTTGTTACTGAATCTCCTAAATTTAGTAGCACATAGGCATCCACTATAGACTTGGGTGGCTGGAGATCTAAAGTCTACAGAAGAAGACACAAGCCAGCATTTGCCAGGTTTCACAGACAGGTCACCAGGTGAGCTCAACCAGGCGGGCCAGACTGAGAGCTCTGAATCAATGCATGGACAATTCTAGTTTACTGGCTCACAGCAACGTTGCTGATGATTAGAGTAAGGTAAACTGAAAACATTCACATCCAAACCTTGGAGAGAAGGTGAAATATCAGCATCAACCCTCAAAGACAAAGGCATGCAGCTACAAGGACATTCCTTCTGCAGCTCCATGTACTTCTTCAAATGTCAAAGACATCTGAAGATTCTGACATCCTTTCCTACTCCCTCCATAGCAATCCATCATGGGGTGTAAGATTAAATCAACATGGCAAGTCCTTTGGATATTCTCCTGGACCAGTCCTGCAGACCTTAGCTGGGCCTAATCTAGGTGGTATTTATCTATTCACTAGGATGTCTCGGCAGTCATACAGAACCTTTGGCTAGAGAAGCTGCCTACATTGAGATCTCCAAGCCTTCTACATAATTCCCAGCCTTATCTGCTTGAGTATGCAAAGGTTTTACTGTGATGAGCAGCCAGCACAAAGCTGTGGGGTAAGACTGTACAAGGAAAAACAGCTTTTAAAGAGCTTACATTAAAAAAAAAAAAAAAAAAAAAAAAAAAAAGCCAGGGGCTGGATAGATGGCTTAGAGGTCAGGAGCACCAACTGTTCTTCAGTTTCCAAATGGTGGCTCACAACTGTATAAACTCTAGGTTTAGGGGATCAGATGCCTTCTTCTGCCCCCCACAGTACACATGTGGTGCACAGACACACAAGCAAGCAAACTACTCATACACATTAAAGAAAACATGTTAGGCCAGTAAGATGGCTTCAGATAATGTTCTTGCCACCAGCATCAAGCCTGGTAACCTGAGTGTGAATCTGGAACTCTCTGGAATGAGAGAGCCAATTGTCTTCTGACTTCCACCCTTGTGTCATGCATGGCACACCTGTGCCCATGCTCACATACAAACAGCACAGACACACAATAATAAATACAATTTAAATACACAATATTGAAAAATACAGTAAAATATCATACCAAGTTTTCAAAGAACGGCGGTGACTTAATGTATGTAGATTTGGGATTCCACGAATACAGCTTATCTGATGGGGCTGCTAAGGCATTCCAGCTTTTGTTTACAGTCTTAAATAAGAAAGGGGGAAAATTAATCACATTCCAGGCTAGGAAAAACTTGATATATAAATACAAAACATCCAGAAGAGGTCTACTAAAAGCTACTTTGGTTCTATGTCAAACACAAAGTGGTTCCTGGTTCCTTTGTCTTGCTAAGTGACAGGAATCTTTTTGTTTTTTAATTTAAATTTGACACAAGCTTGTTTTACAAGTCAATTCCAGTTCCCTCACCCTCCCTGTCCTCTCCTGTACTACCCCTCCTCATCCCATCCTCTTTCTGCTCCCCAGTGAGGGCGAGGCCTTCCATGGGGAGCCTTAAAATCTGTCATATCATTTGGAGCAGGGCCTAGGCCCTTCCCCATGTATCTAGGCTGAGGGAGTATCCCTCTGTGTGGGATGGGCTCCAAAAGTCCATCCATATTAGTAATTAAATAGTGATCTACTACCAGAGGCCCCCATAGTCTGCCCAGTCCTAACTGAGATCCTAACTGGGTCAGTCCTATACTGGTTTCCCAGCTATCAGACTGGGGTCCATGTGCTCCCCCTTGTTCAGGTCAGCTGATTCTGTGGGTTTTTCCAGCCTGGTCTTGACCTCTTTGCTCATCACTCCTCCCTCTCTGTAACTGGATTCCAGGAGTTCAGCTCAGTGCTTGGCTGTGGGTGTCTGCTTCTGAAGTGACAGGAATCTTAAGCAAGCCCTGGCAAAAGGTAGGAACCCTTACTCCTGCAGGTGACCGTCCCATGAAGACACTGCCTTCTCACAGTTGCTCTGAACTGTGCTATCTACTATGAGCTGTTTAGAAGCCATGGAGGCAGTGCTGAGGGAAAGCCTCCAGCTAATGGTCAGTGGGAAATTGAGGACCTCAGTCCAATCCCCAGGGTGAGCCTCAGTTGATGATGTCACTCCAGATGGGATGACTTTTGCTTGTACAGGCCGAGGCTCCCACTGGCTCTGCACATAGACACAAAATGCTTTTGTTTTAATTTGCTAAGTTTTAGTTACATATATTCCAATATATGTGTGTGTATATATATATATATATATCCCCTTTTATGATTTCATATACATGAATACAATGTCCTAGGGCATATCTCCCCATTACCCTCTCATGTCCCCTTCCAACTCTAACTGTATTCACTTCTTCCCACCTAATCTCCCTTTTATTTTCATGCCTCTCTCTCTCTCTCTTTTTTTTTCTGATGTGCTGAGTTTAATAGCATTGCTTGTAGGAACATGGGTCAGGTGGATAGCTTATCAGTAGCTATACTACTGAAGAAAATGACTCTTCTTTTCCAAGCAACCATTAATTATTGTCATTGCTCCTCAGGAAGGAATGGAGACTTGTGAATCCCACCCCAGTCCATGATGGGACCAATAGATAATGAATATATACATTTAATCCAGGTCACATGGATACTAGATAGCAAAATAGCAGCCACTGTGCATGTATTTAAGTTGGCTTGACTTTTCTTCCCAGATCCCTTACCTTGATCTTTGCAGAAACATACTCAATCAGATGACCGACAAGCTCCTAGATGCTTGTGGAGGGGGCAGTGAGAGGATTCTGTACCATGACCCCTGTCCTACAGTCTTGTTCTCATTTCCAACTATCCCCCCTCCCCTGTCAGAAGACCTTGGACAACAAGGAAGGGTGTAACTGAGGCCTGGTAAAGAGGACTGAACCCCAGTTATTTCCTGCCATTTATTTATTTATTTATTTATTTATTTATTTATTCATTCATTCATTCATTCATTCATTCATTCATTTTGGAACTCACTCTTTAGACCAGGCCAGTCTCCAACTCCCAGAGTTCCACCTGCCTCTGCCTCCCAGTGCTGTGATTAAAGGTGTGAGCCAGCATGCCTGGCTTTTCTCCTACTTTAGAATATGCAACTTTACTCTCATTTCAACAAGGTGATCCATCCTGATTTTAACACTTTTTAACATTCAGATAATTTTTTTTTTTTTGAGATGTATTCAATCAACTGACTGCACTTGGTAACAAAATACAGTGATTACCATGGTCTTCAACACAGGTGATGTTCCAGGATGTCTGAAAAAGGAGTGGAGGTACCAAAAACATGGATCTAAAGCTTGTTACTGAGGCAATGTGTCACATCCCTGTCCCAATCTGTGTCATGTGGGCTTTGTAAAAAGGTGAGTCATGGAAGAAGAGTAACTTGTAGCCCTGCCCTAGTCAGAGGAAGAAAGAAATGTCTCACTCTGGTTCGTGCTCCTGTTGGCCTCAGGTCTGCTGAGATAACACAAAGCAAACCGTGCATGTGTGCACTGTGATGTGACTCACCTCTATTTTCTGATAGACCTCCTTAAACATCCCAGGGATCACATATTGCCGCTCCACTGCCTGGATCTCATCTCGAGTTGGCCAGATATCCTTAAGAAATACTTGCTGGCCCTGTGCATTAACTCCTGGGGAAAACATGTTACCAATGAAAAATTTCTTCTAACACCCATTGTAATGAATGACTGTGCATAATATGAAATACTTTGTCATTTTCTATTAGGCACTTGAGTCATTGGCAGACTTCAGTATCCTCAGAAGTCTCTGAAGCCAATGCTCTATGGACATGGGGAAGGTGTATAATTCTGTCATTAACTGGGGACTTGGAGCCAATAGCACACTAATTCATAACTGAATGAAGTCTGTGCCAATGCCAGGGACATCACAGGTTTCTTGTGTATAGAACACTGGATACTAGTTCAGTATTATGCTCCAGGGCCATCTAAAAAAAGCAAAATTATCACAAAAATACACAAAAAGTATAAAAAAAAAGCAGTAACTAGACTGTGAAAAGGGCGCTTATTTACTTAGACTTACAGAACAAGAAGGCTGTGTCACACTGAATGTGTACTGTGTGACCCAGCTTTCACCCTGTGCTCACAAAAGGGATGCCCTCCACATTATCTAACCTCCTTGGGCTGGAGTGAGGAGGCCGTCAAGAGCAAAAGCCCAGACAAAGCAGAACTTAGAAGTGAGAGAATCTGACCTGCAGCGTGCTCCTATAGGGTGTACATAAAGTGAAGTCCAGAAGGAGGCGAAAGGCAGCGCCCTCTGAAGATTCCAGAACAGCAATTTGCTCATACATTTAGGTCTTATATCTTTTTTGACACTTACTGGCCCCAAAAGAATATTGTTTCTTTCCTTTGTGTTTTGGGTGTATACTGAAGAACAGTAAAAAGACTTCTCTGTTCCCTCTTGTGAGAGCCAAAATTACATTTTAATTACTATGCTTTAGAGAACTGTGAAACAAAACGCCTCTGATCGGCAAGCCCCTTGCCCAAGGACAGATAGTTCCTGAAATGCTGGGGGCCACTGGTTATGGGAGCTAACAAGCCACATATTTTCATTCCCCTGGACAAGTTTGTTTGGCCCAGCTGCACTGGATGCGCTTGACCACAAGGGGGTGGTAGGTTTACATCAGGATGTATGCTTGCCCCTGATTGGACCTCATGGAAAATAGCTGCTGTAAACCAGGACTCATGGCCATTTTTTTTTTTTTTTCTGGGAAACCAGAGATAAACTTGGCCAGGGCTCATCCACATGGCCAGTATTTAATTAAGCTTGCTTCAAAATTGGCTTTAAATTGTGGTAGTGGTCTTATTCTCTACCCGTGGGATTAATACTCTCCAGAGTCTTTGTTTTTAGAGACAGGGTCCTGCTGTGTAACCCTGGCTAGCCTGGAATTCACCTCTAGAGATCTGCCTGCCTCTACCTTCTGAGTCCTGGGATTAAAGACATGCAGCGCCATCATCACACCCAACTCTCAAGATTCCAAACTTCATTTTGTATTAACAAAAGCAGCAGCAACTTCCTTCTAGTCATATTTTTCAATCCTGGAAAAAGAGTTATGAAACCAAAATCTTACCCAAAGGCTCTTTCTCAAAGTCAATCCTGATGGTCCCGGCGATTGCGTATGCTATTACTAATGGGGGAGAGGCTAAGTAGTTGGCCCGGGTGTTAGGATGGACTCGACCTTCAAAATTCCTGTTCCCAGACAGCACTCCAACAGCTACGAGGTCTCCCTGTGTGAGGCAAGAGAACTATAAGTTCACAAAGGGAGGCACTGCTGCAGGGAGGGAAGGGAGGGGTATCCCAAGGGGAGAGAGTAGTGGTCAGTGATTTCTGGTCTTGAGAAAATACCAGATAGGTCAGCATTTAACATCATAGTTTTTGCTGCTAGAATCTAAGACCAGGTGAGGCTACCAGAGGCTGCCAGTTGAAGGAAGCCATAATGACACATCCAACAGTACTTTTCAAGGCTACAGATCTATGGCAACAGAAACCAAGCCAACACAATGTAGTTTTCATTCATTTCTAAGGAAATTTGGGTAATAAACAGCAACAAACATTTTGTAGTCAAAGCCAGCATGCACTGAACCCTGCCTGGGTGCAGGCACTGCTCAAAGCCTTTCTTTACCATCATGATTCTCAAAAACAGCTGCGATCATCTCTATTTATAGTTGTGGAAACCAAGGCACAGACCAGTTAGAGTTACACAGCTAGTGATTTCTCCTTGTGAATTTTGCTCCTGTTACCACACCCAGATTCCAAGGGCTGCCTTACAACTTCCAGAATTTGCCACATGTTACACAAACACAAACAAGAGGTCTGCAGAAGACAGGCTCCTCTGCCATTACCTGAGTGATCGCCTCCACCACAGGTTCAGGAAGGGGCCCACTGTTGCCAATGCAGGTCATGCAGCCATAGCCTACTACATCAAACCTAGGTGTCAAACAAGGCACAGGAAATGGTTCTTCTTAGTGAGTCATAAAGCAACAGTAACAGTGAGTTTAAGACAGGGTCATTCCAAAAAGTTTTCCTTCCTAAGAAGGATGCTATCCACATTTTTAAACTTGTATCACAAGGAGGTGAATGCTCTAGAATATTTAAAAGCTGAAACCAGATGTGTCATTTAATATCTCCATTTCCTATTATTGTACATGAAACACACGGAGAAAACAGATGTTATACAAACTAGTAAATAACATGGTAACTGGAGAAACTGTTATGATGAATAATCACTCATCTGCCTCAAGGACTAGTATGTCTGCAGCCAAGTACTTAGTTTTGAGCTTAAGGCAGGCTCAATTGCTCAGCCACTACCAGACCATGCTTTTTCTCAGCAAGAGGAAAGGTGCCCTCTTCTGGGGACAGGAGGGAATGCCACACAGAAGCACAGGGTTCACTCTGATAAATTATAGCATAACCATCCCAGGAAAGCTAGGGTTTGTTGGTGTACCATGTGATAAAATATTGTGAAAAGTACATAGGATCAGATAAGGTGACAGCTGCACACAGGTGGTAAAAGACTAGGACAATGGCTAAGGCATAAATGAACCCAACCAACCAACCAAACATAAACCCCTCTCCCTCACCCTAGCTGAGACAGATAAGGCATGACTCCACTCTCTCGAAGGTAGTAGGTGACCACACCACTTCCAGGAGACAGGCTGGTCTTGACATAAGGCTTCACACTCAGTCCTGCTTCCACGGCTTTCTTTGCTAGCAGTCCTGTGAAGCAGTGAGCAGACACACATGGATGGCTGTTTATTCAGGTGCTAAGAACACTTCAGGAAAAGACCAGGTTTTTTCCAGTTACATTTCTTGACCAACAGGTCAAAAGTTCACTACCCAGAGACAGTTCATGCACATAGTAAGCCCAAATGAGTCATGGAGATGAAGCAAGACACAGGTGGGCTTCTGTTCCTCCTAATAAATGAGCCCCTGCCTGGCATGGTGGCACATACCTTTAATTCCAGCATCTGGCAGGCAGAACCTTTTTATTTAGATCAACCTGGTCTTACATAGCAAGTGCCCAAAACAAAACCAATCAACCAAACAAAAGAAATAAATCCTAAACCACTTAGGGATATCTGCTGAGTTTTTAATTTCTAGAGGGAAAATTCTCTATAATTATGTTGGATATTGATGGAAATTATACAGGAAAGGCCTTATCTGAGATACACAAACTGTGTCCTGATTGGAAGGGAACATAGCCTATAGTATATCTAGACCACAAATATTCCTACAGCAAAAATCAGAGACCTGGGGCCTGATCAGGACCATAATGGAATGGGCATTCTCTGACTCAGGAAGCATGAGAGCTGAGGGGAAGAAATGAGGGGAGGGAACAAGGATACAAAAGCCATGGACAGCTGCTGGTGTTCCCTAGAAACCTGGTTTGTTCCAGTTAAGTATGGAAAATTTAGTGGCAAAGATGAACTCTAAAAAGGTTTTTCATACAGGCCATTAAGAAATAACTATTGACCCTGGTCTCTGGACCCAAGGGAAGCTCTCAAGGGTGATTAAACACCAGAACTAAGGTGATCTTATAACATTGAACTCTACATGTAACTATTAACTACCTCACAGCATTGCACAACAGGCTGGCTCACTGAGCTACCTCAGCCAGTGACCTGTGCCCTGGTCTAGCTGCAACCGCCAATGCAGAAGACAGTGCAGAGTCCTACTTCTGGGGGCTTACAGGGGCAGAGTATGGCAGGACAAGAGGTTCTTTTCTATTCTTCCTCCGGAAGGACCCAGATTCTCTGCTCTCCTCTGCTTATTTTCTGTGCTAATTACAAAAGGAAAGGCTGCCATATGCTATGAATTCTATTTCAAAATTTTTGTTTTGGATGCTTTTGGCTGTGGGAATTTTCTGGTCAAATCTGTGTATCTGGAAATGTAAAATTCTCCTCCCAGACCAGGAGGATGGAACCAGATGCCCTCACCTGCTCCTAACATCACAGATGGATTGCTTGTATTTGTGCAGCTAGTGATGGCAGCAATTACCACAGAGCCATGAGCCAGAGTGAATTCACTGTTATTGTAGATAAATGTCTTCTGGTCATTGTGATGGTCTGGAGCAACTTGAAAACCTTTAAATCCTTGCTGTGGGAAAGGAAGGTTGAAAATATTAAATGCAAGAAGGAAACTGGGCACACACAATCTGCTATAAAAAGGAAAATATATGTGATCAAAAATTTTCACTTTGGAAGAAGTTTAATAGTAATTTTAAGTGCCAATTATTAACAAAATAAATACTTCTATGAGTAAACTTTGAAATAATTAAGAAAACTTAAATGTCACTTTATTATTTTTAGATATTTACAAAGGCAGCCTTGAGTCCTGAATCTTGCTCAGCAACAAAATCAGTAACAATTGCTTTCTTCCCTCCTCAAGAATAGGAGACTAAATTTATTAACAGTTCAAAGTTAGCTCTCGTGGCCTAACTGAGACTATGGATTCTGATCTCATGGAGATTTGGAGAAAGGTGACTCGTATTAATATCGATTTCAACAACTCTAATTAGTAATGTAAGATACCACTGAACATCTGGTATAATGTTGATGCCTCATGGATAAACTCCAACTCAACCTCTCATTTGGGAGACAGTCACTGAAAATTTGAGTATCAGCCATCACGCTGGGAGCTCGTGGGTAGCAGACTGATTATGATGCAATTATAACGACCTACACCTTATTCTCAAAGGTACAGGTCAGTAAGGGAAGAGCTTCAGGTCTCACACCATGGAGTTTCAAGTGAGGGAAGATGACTTCCTACTAGGGGACGCTTGGGGCCATGTCACAAAGAAGAGTATCTGAACAGAACTTTATGGATTTGGGATGGAATAGGATGTCAGGTATGAAGCAGAGACATGCACACACAGAGAGGCATGAACAAGAGCCTGCGTGCATAGGGTGAACCACACTGCAGGAGGCGGGTTTTCACACGAAAAGGGTATATGCATAAACAGGGGTAATGTTTCTAGGCAGATGTGCTATGGAGAAGTTGCTGAACTCATAGCTAATGGGAAATCATGAAGGAGTTTGGGAAGGAGAAGAAATATCCTTGGCATCAGGCTTCAGGAAGATTCATCACAAGGTGAAAGCGTGGGCACAAAAGAGCAGGTTATGGGGTAGAGTCCAGAGCCCTACCTTGGCCCCAAGGCAGCTTTCAAAGTCCTTTTTCATGTCGGATACAGCAACTTTGTCCTGGGGTCTTTTTGGTCCACTGCAGCAAGGCACAACTGTTTTCAAATCTAACTCCACAACCTGTTCACCCAAACCAAAAGCAATTATAGAATCTACAGAAAAATAATACAATCACACCAGAGACCTTGGAACATCCCAACAATAAACAGTCAAACAAGCTGCCATGTTCCAAATCAGAGGATCCAGCGATCTTTTTATCACATCAAAAATTAATTTCCAAATATTAAGATGGGCATGGGAGCAGCATGGGACTGGCAGGACTCTTTGCTGCCTTGGAGAGACAGGGCAGACACTGGCTGCCTGGTCTCTTCCACTTGCTGCTCTGTAGAGTAGCTAACATATTGCTTTTAGGTTGAAATGAGCTTTCTACTGAGGGATGTAGCCACAAGCCATCACTGCAGAAGACAGGCTGTCAACTCAGTAACTACTTCCTTCCCTTGATGGTACATGAAAACTGGGACTCCAAGTCTGGCTTATTCTCTAAATCTTGGCTGCTTATGAAAACATGGATTCAGTTTGTATTCCTAGAAAATAAAACAAATCATTGGGTAAACAGAACCAATGACATGTTCATGCCTCCATTTCTTTACAGGAGTGTAACAGTGATAGGCTTGGCCTTTAAATAACTGCAGCTGTCTAACATTAGTGTCAGTCAGTAATTGGGGGAGGGTACACACAATTCACAAAGGTCAGGTCAACAATCACATTTAGAAGTTACTTTTATATGTTATGTCCTTAACCTTCTCATTTTCCATCATTTATCACCTCATTCACTTATAATGACAACAGTGACTAATTTACCACAATTTTTCCAACCATGAAGAAACACAGACCACCACTGCAACTGAAGCCTCAGAAAGAAGAATCAATGTTTCCAAGGTGCTCTATACCTGAGTGAAGTCTGGGTCTTGAGACGAGTCATTGAAATCTCGAAACATTCCTACAGCCTGAAGGTACTTTTTAATGTGCTTTACTTTGTTCTCCTCCCGACCTAAATGACATTAGTAACAAATGAACACGTTACAATTTCTGGGTTAAAGACTAAACTGAGAGCCCACATGCAATTCTGTAGGTCATGCCATCTAAAGTGGACACACACCAACAGCTCTGCTCCTTCGGCTTCTGGACTGCTTTCCATCAGGCGTCATCTGTTATTCCTACCAAAGCAATGTGTACAGAACAGATCCTGGCTCTATGTATAGACAGGCTTCATCTTTTTGGTGACAGCCCTCATTCAAGAGGATCCTAAGCCTGAGCCCACTGCTGAAAGCTGAAGGGCACCCATGCATCTGTCCTCAATTTGACACAGTCACTCCTGGCATTACTTTGTTAAAATACATCCTGACCACCTCACACTTCCAGCTCATAAGCACTGTGGTGTGCCTGGAACTGGGTGCTAAATGCTTCAAATGAATTACTTCTAACTCTGGTCTTTTATCATGATCCCATGAGGCATGTAATATTATTATTCTCATTTACTGATGAAGAAATGCTAGTGCAGGAAAATCATTAGGTAACTTCTTTAAGGAATACAGCTAGGAAACGAAAGAACAAAGAACCTAAATTTACACCCAAAGTCTTAATCCTCAGCGCCCTGTTGCCAGAAATACAACCTGGAACCCACTGCTGTTCTGAGTACGATGGCCATAAGCTTTGATTCTGGCTCTGCCACTTACTAATTAGCATTGGGTAATTACATTGCTCTGATTCTGGGTTTTCTATCCTATCATTTAAGCAAGTAATCCATCAATTTATCCTATCTATCTATGAAGGGGAAGGCAGTAAGTGGATACCAATGCCTGGTACCCAACAGGACCCCCCAGAGACAACAGTTACCATCACTAAGATCTCTTGTGTCAATATAAATCAAGAGGCAGTTGAAAAGCAGTATACATATCTGGGTTCTGGGGTCAGAGGGAGAGTTGTTTTTCTTGGCTATCATAGGTTCATTTCACACCTCCTTAAATCCAACAACATACTTTGTCTCCACAGAGAGGACAAGTAAGTCTAACATGAGAGCATGGTGTGGCAGAGGCAGAAGGCAGGGGTAGGATTCTCAGGGGCTCTGCTCTCAGCCCTTCACTTACCCGTCTGCAGCAGGTATGCAATGCTAACTTCATCAACTGGGAAGAAGGCAGCCGTTGCTCCATACTCTGGGCACATGTTGGCAATCGTAGCTCGGTCAGCAATGGACAGCTGGGCCACTCCTGGCCCGAAAAACTCCACAAATTTGCCCACAACCCCAACTTGCCGGAGGTGCTATACAGTAGAAACAACAGGAAAGTTTGAGGCTTGATAGCCCGTTTAAAACACAGAACTATCCCTTTGCAATGCTCCCTAAAGGGACTGGATCCCAGGATGGAACAGGGATGCCCCCAAAGGATGGGTGATGCTGTAGCTAAGAGTTGTGTATCAACATTAAAAAGGCCATTGTGACGTGAACATGGGGGAATTGGGAAGAAATGGGCAGGTACTTTACTAGTTCTCCACCAACCTTACTAAAAATCTGAGATTGTACCAAAATAACTCTTATTTTTTAAAAATAAAAAGAATGCCACAAGTATGAATTACATCAGGATTAGCTGTTCTAAATAACAAACATTTAGGATGAAACACTGAAAGAATTAAAAAAAAATTACATTCTTTCCAACTTAGATAAACTGGTTTTTTTTAATATAATCACAGTATTTAAATAGTTGATTTGTTTTTAAGGACATAATGCACACACAATTCTTGCTATTACAAATCCTACAGACTGCCCATCTCCTGTCTTCTCCACTTAAGCCACCAATTAGGGCTGGGGCTCCAGGTCTGGTTAGTTAACTTTACAAGGAGGTCAGCTTCACAGATAGCTATGTTCTTGGAAAAGCCTGTCAGTTAAGTGCATTCTTCCAAACTTTTGGGGACAGCCTTGTTAGTCCATTTTTGAAAACTACTGTGACAATCTGAATCTGTGGCTGTGTGTAATGTGTGTGTGTATATATATACACACACATATTTTTTAATCTATAGATAATTACCTTGGTGATGGTGAGCACGATGTCCGTAGATGTTACCAGAGGGTGGGGCTTCCCCATCAGTCTGTAGCCAATCACCTGGGGAAGCACCATGCTGATGGGCTGACCCAGCATGACAGCTTCTGCTTCAATACCACCTACACCTGCAGTGAACAGCACAGAAGAAATGTTCAGAGACCTCACTGTCCCTCAGCCACAGACTCATGAAACCCAGTCAGTATGCTTATCTGGTACAGAGCTGTATTTTCCTAAGGAACACTTGTTTTTCTCTACTCCCTCTATAGAGTGTCCTCCCCCAGTGCCTGAACCAAAATCTCTTCAGTGCCACACTCAATGGAGAGTAGATTTAGGAGGCTCTGTTGTTAAGGAACACCTATATGATTTTTACTTATGCAAATGTCCTCGAATGTAATTCAGTTTATTTTTCTAAATAGAATGTCTTGTTTTCTGGGCACCGAAAAATACAGCAGTAAGCAAAGCAGACAAACACAGCTTCCTCTGTGAGCACTGGAATACACATGCCATGAACGAGGAACATGCTCCAGAAGCGCATACGTGATAGGAATGTTGTGGAAGACTCACCCCAACCAAGAACTCCCAGACCATCAATCATGGTAGTGTGTGAATCTGTGCCCACGAGGCTGTCTGGGTAATAACATCCATCCTGATCAAATACTACTCTTGCCAAATACTCCAGATTCACCTGGTGAATGATTCCTGAGCCAGGAGGAATAATCCGCATATTGCGAAAGGCCTGGGAACCCCACTACGATTGAACAACAGAAAGAACACAGTGAAGACATTTTAACTTAGTCATCTGCACACCTCTCCTCAAACCCCACAAACATGGAAAACCAAAAGGTAAAGCCAAACTCTGGCCCATACCTTTAAAAATTCGAATCGTTCTCTGTTTCTTTCAAATTCTAGGTCTTGATTCTTCTGTAAGCTGTCTGTCCTGTCAGAGACAAAGACTAAATGTATAAATTGCAAGGCTTCACATGTCACCCATCCAATCTGCTGGTGATGAATCAGTCGAACAGCAATTGCATCTGCAAGCGGGCAGACTGGTGTACACCTATTACCAGCTGGAAAACCGAGGTAAGCTGTAAAAAACATGTAACAAATTACCTGTTTCAAGTGATTCCCTCAAAGCCCTTACACACATTGGAAAAATGAGCTGAGTTCCATTGAAAGCTAATCCCCAAGTCTGACTCTCAGGGACAAACTCGAGACACATATGACAAGAGCAGCAGAGACATGTCAGGAACCCTCTCTCTGCACCTGCTTCTCATCTATGGCCCCATGGGTTCTCTCTGCTGAACCACATGTGGGTGGCATGCTCATGTGTTTATGCTGGAAACAGAAAACAGCAAGGCCAAGGACCCATTGCTTCAGAAGGTTCTCCATGAACAACTGTAAACCCTGGATTACATGCAAGGTCATTCAGGTAGAATAAGTCACACTTTTGCAGGTTTAGAAGCGAGAAGGCACACAATCTGTATCTGATGGATCGAGGAAACACTAAATACACAGCTAAGATTCAAGTCAAGCTCCTATTATTACATAATCATTAACTATTGACATTAGTAGGAAACAGCTACTACTCTAACTGCTTGATTAATTTTCTCATGGGGTGTATGTATCTTGGATTGGACATGACTCATGAGCAAATGAGATACACAGAAGTTAGGAAAGCTGCTGGGTGCTACATAGCTAGTAAATGGTGAAAAGGGAACTGAAATCGAGGCATCAGAGTCCACACTCTTTACTTTCTCCATTATCACCTCCTACCGGCACAGTCAGGGAGACTGGGGCTGTAGCAACAATCATCGTCACAGTAACAACGGTAGGTGCCAAGTGCCCAGACGCTCAGCTCTATATCCATCATCTCACCATGCTGTTATCACAGTTCCTTTCCTTCCACCTGCTGGATAACTTGCCATGGTCGGATGACTGATCAATTACAGAGCGGTCACCTGAACCCAAGTGTGTCTGTCCTTGGAGTCTCCCTTTCATAGTCAGCCTTCCTTTCACTTACAAATCAGCTACTGGGAATGCAAAGGCTGCATTTTTACTGCCTGGGTAAAGCTCAGGGCCTGGTGGGAAAGAGAAGAAATCTAGCGATAGTGAGGTGTTATTATTAACTCTGGACATACAACATGGAGTGTGTAGAAAGGAACATGAACTCAGACTAGCAAAGCTTCCAGAAGGAAATGACATCAATCCAGGCAGAAGGATGAAAGGAACCAGCCAAGGAAAATCAGACAGATAGACAGACTCTTCAAGAAGAAGTGAATTGAAGTTCCCTGAAAATGCCAGCCCAATGTTGAAGGATATGCACTCTGCTCTGCTTAGAACTTTTGATTGGGCAGAGTTGGAATGCTGCAGACCTAGAGCTAAGATTATTTAAGATTATTTGAGGGCATTGTTAGTTTTTTGTTTTTTTTTTTTTTTTAACAGATATGCATCACCCACCTGTTTCTGACCTGACACTCTTTTGACTATCAAGTAGAGCCTTTGGAATATACTATTAACAGACCACTAGGTTTCACCATCCAAAAAGCTAAGCACATCAGAGCCCCCTGCTTTCTGTTAGCTGCCTATCTGGTGGCCCCACCAATGTGTACTGCAAATGCACTGACACATGAAGGTGTTTATGTAACCAGTTCCACGTACAACATGCTGTTCAGGGGCAACCGGATCTGCACTCTGAGGCCATGGGAACTTATATCTGGCTCAGAATAAACTATCTTACTCCTTTTGAAGTGAGAGCTATGCTTGTGTGGGAAAAGAGAAAGAAAACAAAATGAAACAAATAACCCCCCCAAAAAAACCCAAAACACAGCCAGCATGTATATATTATTTACCTCAAGAAGACTTTTAGTGAATACATTGACCCCGACCTCTACTGTAATGGTAATATTCTCCAAAATAATTATTAGTTATTTTAATGGGACCAATTTCTGAGACACATTAGGGCAAGGGTCTATAAACTATACTCAATCCTGACAAGATGATTTTTTGTTTTAAAGATTGGGATGAGTTATATGACAGAGATAGTGTCTAGCAAAACCTGAAATATTTACTTCTGAACTTTGTAGAAAAAAAAATTTATTGATCCTTGAGTGTTAACACGAATAAATAAAAGACCCAAAGACAGATATTGGAGTTCAAACTTCAAGCTGAAGATCAGAAAAGCTCAGGCTGAAAGGGCCGATCCATGAGCTCTTCACCAAGCCTCAAACTGCTGCCTCTCTTCAGCGTGGCTGGACAGTCCTGAGACGGAATACCACCCCATCCTCAATGAGGCTGGAGAATGAGTGCCAGCTCTGAGACCCTGTTCCCGTCTTAAACACCTCTCCTAAATCCTGGGATTAAATGTGTAAGTTTTGAGATCATCTTTGTGTGAGCTGTTTCTCTTTAGGACTCAATGTATTTCATGTAGCTCAGTGTGGCTACCTGACTAACAGAGATCCGTCTACCTCTTAATCCTGGGATTAAAGGTGTGTGCCTGGCTTCTACGGTTTGTGGCTGATTTTTCTTTCTGAATTCTCAGGCAAGCTTTAATAAATCATAAATAGTATGTTACCACACTTGAGAAAACACATGTTAGAGAAAAGCAAAGAAAGATGGAGAAAGGGGCTCTGCTGGAGCTGACACCCATATCAGCGGGTTCTCCAGATGCCTGCAGCCAGTCCTCATCCTCACCTGTCCCTGTTTTCCTGAGGACTCTAGTCCCTGGTGCATCTGCATCAAGGGGAAACCTGAGTGCCCTGCCTTCTTTGTTGTACTTTTTCCTCTATCTATTCTTCATCTAACAATCTCCTCTCTTTCTATTTAGCACCTACAACCACCAAAATAATTATCATAAACATAACCCCCAGCTAGTTTCTCAGTCCCATAAGCTCACCTTGAGCTTTCTATGTACACAGATCATTATCAGCTCGCCATATTCTAATAGTTTGTTTAAAAAGCTAAGGTCTTCACCTGACCTAAGCTTTACCAGACCCTTTATACTCTCCAGTCCAGCTCTCAGCACTGTGTGGCAGCTTTCAGATGATGCTGCTTTAGTCTTCTCATTGGGTGGACTTTTTGTCTCGTCCCTCCTTGTGTTTACGCTTCAGGACTCTGATCAAGTGGCCTCTGGGAAGCCTTCTGGCTCCCAAGTCAGGATGGTTTGTGCCTTCTCAGGGTGACCACGCTGAGCAATTGCATTAAAGTTATATAGTCATTAAACCTTCTTTTAGAAATTTACTAGTTTATTGGACAAATATGGGTACAACACAGGTCTGTCAAACTGAAAAGAAAACAAAACCAAAGCACCAGAGAAGGGACCTCCAAGTATTGTTTATACCAGTGCAGGTGAGAATCATGTGGCTGGTGCTGTGTATTCTGTGACATATGAACACTTCTGGACTTTACCCTCCAGCATCAGGAGGCCGTTGGAGCTAAAGCAGGGAATGCTTGCCCCAGAACATGGTGGGCAAAATGGTAAGAAGCTAGAAATGCGATTTCAGGTCAAACAAACAAACAAACAAACAAAAACCTAACACTATGAAAACAAAACCATATTGTGCTAAGTGTGGCTCAATTAGCCTTGTTATGGTTATTAGGATAGACAAACAAACCTAAAATTTAAATTTTTAAAATTTATTTTATTATCACTCAAAACTCTCCCAAATTAGCCCAATATAGTGAGCCTTTTCTTTCTTTCTTTTTTTTTTGTTTTTGTTTTTGTTTTTTTTTTTTTTGGGGGGGGGGGGGGGACAGGGTAGCCTGTAGACAGGCTGCCCTCAAGTTCTTGATCTTCCTGTCTCAGCATTTAAGGTACTAGGAATACACAGATGTCAACATGAGACAGGCCAATCAGATCCTAAATCAAGACACTGAGATTTATTACCAATTATGTATGCTCAGCTTTAGCTTAGGCTTGTTTCTAGCTAGCTAGCTTTTTTTTTTTTAACTTAAATTAATCCATTTCTTACTAATCTATGTGCTGCCCCAAGGCTTGTTTACATCATCTATGTACTGTTCATCTTGTTTCCTGTTTCCTCCTTGTCTGGCTGGTGGTCTTGCCCTTTTCTCTCTGCCCACCAACACTGCCTATACCTCCTCTGCCTAGCTACAGGCTGTTCAGCTTTTTTATTAGACCAATCAGGTGCCTTAGGCAGGCAAGGTGAAACAGCAACACATTAAGCAGTTAAACAAATGCAGCACAAACAAAAGCAACACACCTTTACATAAGTATACAAATGTAGCACATCTTTACATAGTTAAACAAATACTCTAGTTCACAAAGTCAACATGCTTAGCTCCAATCTAGAGAACTTTTAATGAGGTCTCTGGATGTGAATGTCCTCATAAACAGAAGGGATTATTTCCTTGACTATTTGATATGAATTCACATTTATAGTGTCTGAGTCTCTCTCAGAATAGAAATTCACAAGTAATGTTTACAGATAAAATAGCTTTTATGAAACCTAGTCATAAACTGTTGTAAAATTCTTGGGGAAAAGCCAGTGGCACTTCTGAGATAAATACAGGACATATGACAGCACCATGCTAGTTAGGTCCTCAGTTGCTAAGGAGGACAAAAGGAAAATTATATTCGAACTAGACAAAGAGCTCCCTGTACAACCCTGACCTCTTTACCCACATTCCCAACTCATTTCAAAAATGAAGCATTCACTTCCATAATAGTCTGCACATATCACAGTTAATTCTTTTAAAGGGTAAGGAAAAGATTAGGTCAATCTCCAAAACTGAAAATCAGAATAAATAAATAAAGCAAAAATGCATTATAACAACCTATCTACCTACCTACCTACCTACCTACCTACCTACCTACCTACCTACCTACCAACCAACCACAATTGGGGCTGGTAATCTGACTCAGTGTGTAAAGGCACCTGCCACTAAGCTGACAATCTAAGTTCCATCTCTGAAGTCCACATGTTGGAAGGAGGTGATGTCTTTTCACCTGTATACCTGTACTACCCACACCCTAAACAAATGCATGCAAAATAAATCAACCTAAAAACGGTTTTTAAAATCTTAACAATGAAAGTGTTTCTAATATGTGTGCACTAAATTTAAAATGGTATTTGAATTCACCCTTGCATTTTATCATGTAATGAAAGTGAAAGATCATTTAAATGAAAAACAAACAAACAAACAAAGTGATAGCCCAGAGGGTTTGACAGCATGAGTGCTTGGGGTTTGAGGCCATCATGCCAGACATAAAATTACCACATTTTTGCCTCCAGCCCCTTCACCTTCCAGGAAAGTACAATGAAGACAAGTCCTTTAGTAGCTGTGAGCCACTAAGGTGAAGTCCCTATGACTTTGTGAGGTGACTGTTATTACTTATGAGGTAGGACTTCAGAAAATCCTAACTTAACTTCTTTCCGAAACTGAACCATTGAGCAGTGCTTGTGTGATTTAAAGGAGGTACTAGAGGGAGACAACACCTAAGGATGGCTCCAGGGCCAAGGGAAAGGAGAAGGTGGGGAAAGTCAGTGTGTCCACCATCTGTCAGATCAAAGACTGAACATCTCTCTCTTCATGCTGAATTTATCTGTTTTAAATATCTCAATATGAATTAGGGAGTGGCTTATTTCCTAATTCCTTTGAGAGTGTATGGAAACTACTTTTCATCTCCAGTGGGGGGTTGATTTTGTTTCCCTTTGGATCTTTGTATGTGTGTGTATATTTTTAACTGACTTTTTAAAAATTTCAAATAGACCAGTTAAAACCCCAGAGGTGGCTGTTTTAGCAGCCTGGTACCTCTTTTGACACTCAAAAAGCCTGGATCTGGCAGTGATAATTCATACAATTTAGATTCTGGCATACTGAGCTACAAGGTGAGCATGTTCTGAGCATTATCCATAAATGTAACTATGGGTCACAGAGTGATCCACTTCAGGGTATGTCATAATTTATATTATTCTCCTTTATGGGACATTTAGATATGGTCTAGGTTGCTCTTACAAAGGTTCTGAGCTCAATTCCCAGCAACCACATGGTGGTTCACAGCCACCTATAGTGGGATTTGATGCCCTCTTCTGGCATGAAGATAGAACATTCATACATAAAATAAATAAATTAATTAAAAATAGCATTTTAATTGCTGGCTGCTTTAATTAGGGTTACTGCAGCTGTGATAAAAGACCATGACAAAGGCAACTTGGGAAGAAAGGGTTTATCTGGCTTATTCTTTCACAAACTGTCCATCACTGAGGTCAGGGTAGGGACTCAAACAGGGCAGGAACCTGGAGGCAGGAGCTGATGCAGACACCATGGAGGGGTGCTGCTCACTGGCTTGCTCCTCATGACTTGCTCAGCCTACTTTCTTACAGAACCCAGGACTAACAGCCCAGAGATGGCCCCACCCACACGGGCTGAGCTCTCCTCCATCAATAAGTATTTAAGAAAATGCCCTCTACAGCCTGATCTTATGGAGACATTTCCTCATTTGAGGCTTCCTCCTCTCTAATGACTCTAGCTTGTGTCAAGCTGTCATAAAACTAGCCAGTATACTGGCCGTGAAGCTTTTTCTGGCTCTCCAGTATTAGTTAAAAGTGTGCTTGACTGCAGAAATCCCAGGACAGAGGACACTGAAATTTATTTGTCTTAAACAATATTAATTTTATTTTTAATTGTGTGTCAGTGTGTGTGTCTGTGCATATGAGTACAGGTGCCCCCAGAAACCAGAAGAAGGTGTCAGGTCCCTAGAGCTAGAGGTACTGTAGTGTGAGCCTCCCAAGATAGGTGCTAGAAACTAAGCAGTATGAGCTCTCAACAGGTGAGCCATTTCTCCAGCCTCAGAACACAGAAATTTCTAAGATCTTATTACATATTGCTTTCATAATTTCCAATTACAGTGCTAATAGTAGTACACATAGATGTTTCCCTCATGCTACTTTTATAGTTATGGTTTAATCTTAATTGTATTGATAAGAGAAAATGGTATTAGAAACATTTTCTTATTATCTGCAAGGTTGAAAGGGCTTTTCATTCTGTTTACCTCTTGTATTATTTTTTTAAAGCAAGAAACATATTGTTCTTTCTGCAATTATCTGCTGAGTCTATTTTCTAAATGGATTACATATTTCTTGTTTTTTTTTTTTTTGATACAGTCTTACCTTGCAGCACTGGCTGGCCTAGAACTCACAGAATTTTGCCTGCCTTCCAAGTGACTATATATATTAAGATATAACCTTTACCATTATTTTTTGCAAATAATTTATTAACTTTGAAGCTACTATATCTATAGATGCCCTCTTATTTCCTTTCTTTGATTCTAAATTTAGAAGTCTTTTCTAGTCAACACATTTAACATATGCAGATTATTTCCTTATAATTAAAATTACTGTATACACCCAGTTAATTTAAATTAAAACTAAAATATAAACTGCTTCCCCTACTAAATATGTAGTAGAATGTGGAAAAATTCCTTCTTCATTTACAGATATCATTATGCAGTCATACTTCTGTCAGATGCCAGCCTCCTTACCTACAACAGCAGGACTGTATTTTCTACTTTTTTTTTTTTTTTTTTTTTTTTTTGACTCAACCACATCACCAAATCATGAGCACTGTGAACATAAGTGGCTCTGTAACTACTCGGTGAGCTTCATGAGACACTTCCGGTTTCTGTCCCCCAACTCTGAGAGTACCAGCGAACTGCTTTTTAGCCTGCATGCCAAAGAAACACAAAGGGAATGAAGCTGTCACAGCTGCCCTGCATTTTGGCATTTTCAGCCAGCCTAACCCTTGCCACACCAGACAGAAGTGCCCAACCACCCTCATCAGGGTCAGCTAGATGTCCAACAACCTGCAAACATGTGAGAAAGAAATTCTTATGCTGACTGACTGTCCCTGAGATCCTTCAGTTATTTTTATACAACAGCTGATTTTTGTTGTTGTTGTTGCTGGTTTTTTATTTTATTTTATTTATTTATTTATTTATTTATTTTCAGGACAGGATTTCTCTGTATAGTCCTTGCTGTAGTGGAACTCACTCTGTAGACCAGGCTGGCTTCTAACTCACAGAGATCCACCTGCCTCTGTCTTCCAAGCTCTGGGATTAATGATATGCACTATCACTGCCTGGCAACAATAGCTGATTTTTATGTTCATTTTTGTATAAGAACATTCATGGCTTAATAATATAAACCCTGCCTTTTGGAGAAAATAACAAACAATAGCATTTCCTCTTATCCTTTTTCTGTCTGTCCATACCACTTTGATTCAAAGGGCAAAGGCAAATCTTTTCTTTCTTCTTTTCTTTTTTTTTTTTTCTGAGACAGGGTTTCTCTGTGTAGCCCTGGGTGTCCTGGAGCTCCTCGCTCTGTATGCCAGGTTGGCCTCAAACTCACAGAGATCTACCTGCCTCTGCCTTCCGAATGCTGTGATTAAAGGCGTGTGCTACCACACCCTGGCAGTTTCATATGTCCTTTGGGTTCACAATGTACCATGTGCACATTCTGGATTCTACTGTGGTATAGGTAGGCTTTCTGCACCTTCCAGTGCATCATAAAGGAACTGGAAATGCACAGTAATGTTTGCTATCTGGATGCCATTTAGTCCAAAGACCCACTCACAATGATTCCAATTTAAGCAAAGGCTTTTGGAGAATGAGAATGAAATGAAAATGAAGACTAAATGTTCAATAAAACAAATAGCTCAGGAAGACTACTTGACTTATAAACATAAACCTCAGTTATCTGCACAAGTTAGGATTATAAATAAATGCTGCACATATTTGCTTAAGAAGTATTCACTTAATTTAAATGTTTATTAAGATGACAAATGCTAAGTTGCAAGTTTGCAACTGTAAAGTTTTATGTTTAATTTCTTTATAAAGACATTTTACTACCCACACCTTTGGCTGCCAAGCTAGAGAGAGAGAGACAGGTGAAAAGATTTAGTTTGCCCCTGTGTAAAGGTATCTCAGTGATGTTAATTCAGCTTCTCCTTTAACCTGGGGATACTTTCAAGGTCACTTAGTTATGTGAAGTGCCTATTACACACACAGCTCCAGTATGGTGAACCAGGCAACTCAAAGGACGCCTTACTCAAGGTCCACTTTAGACGAAGAGTCTTGCAAGATGATCATGACACAGGCTAGACAATTCGGATTTCTGACTTGTAAGCTGGCTAGGAAAGAGGACATGGACTTTGGCAGGAGAGAGTGGGATGAGGACATATCCCAGACAGAAGAGATGGAAGGCAAAACTAGTGTGGGGATTATGCTCAGGTACAGAACAGTTAGTTACCTGTATTTAAAACAAAACAAAACAAAACAAAAAACAGGAATAAAATGGATTAAAACACCTCAACTCTTCTAAGAGCAAGATATGCACTTGCACTGACAAGTTCTCACAGCAAAATGCACATGTATACTTCGGTTCATTCTTCAAGCTAGAGTCAAGCTAGGTCTGCCAGATGCATACTATTCAAAACAAACAGACAAGTTATGACGGTGTTTACACAATCCATTTCTCCTAATATTATTCACTGGAAAGTTAGTTTTCTGGCAATACCTTTAAAGATATTCTTAAATATGCACCCACATTAAGAAACTGCTTTACATTTACTTTATTTGTATGTGGGAATGTGTAGGCATGAGTGTGCCACAACACTGTATATCAGGGACTTAGATCCTCAGGCTTGGCAGCAAGGACCTTGACCTGCTTGAGCTATCATCAGCCCAACACATACACACATTTTTCTATTTTAAATGTGTATTCCAAGACTTTTCACAAAGAAGAAAACCAAGGAATCCCTCCTAACCATCCTCACCTTCTGTTGAAATCAACCTGGATGGAATGATCAATTACAAGGTCAGCGGGACAGACAGGGTTTATTTTCTCTGGATTTCCTCCCAACTTTTTCACAGCATCACGCATTGCTGCAAAATCAACCACAGCTGGCACACCCCTAGGGAAAGAAAGAAGCAAGCAGAAAACAACCGTAAATGTGTGTGACTGGATTTTGGAGGTTTGCCAATGTTAAATACTGACAAGGGACAATCTCATCAGAGGCATCAGCAATAGGTGACTTAGAAACGTGTAAAAGTTTCTAAGTATATTTCTGTGAGCAAAAAACACACAGGTGCTAAGTGGCACAACTGCTAAGAGTTTCCTTGTAGAACTCCAGTAGGAAATTAACTTGAATACAAGAAACCATGGGAAAGCCTGGATGCTTACACTCAAGAACCCTGACTAGAGTGACTGCTTCCCAGATCATCCCTGCAATTTTAGACCAAACTTAAAGGAGTAGATATATATCTTGGAATAAGACTAATCCAAGAAGTGAAAGGTTTCTATAATGAAACATCAAAATACTAAAGAAAGAACCTGAAGACACTAAGAAGATGGACTGATTTTCATACTCATGGATTGGAAGAATCAACATTGTTGTAGATGGTATTACCAAATCATCTACAGGTTCAATGCAATCTCAATGAAATTCCAATGTTATTCTTCACAGAAACAGAAAAATACAATGTTAAAATTCACATGGTCACATAAAAAAAACTTCAGGATGCCAAAGCAACCCCCTGTGCCTTAGCTTTTTTCCTCACTGTTGTTTAAGTTATTGACAAATGTCACTTATTATGGGAGAAAAGGCTTACTGTAACCCATGGCTCCCTTGTCTAGGGAATGGTCCTACCTACAATTAAGACATGTCTTCCCTGTCATCATCAATTAATGTGATCAAGAAAATTCATCACAGACATTCTCAGAGACCTATGTCTCAGGTGACTCTAGTTCTGTAAAGCTGTCAACACCAACCATCACACTGAGCAAAAAGAATAATGCTGGAATACAAATGGTGACTTTATCCATCTAGTCCCACATCACTGGAGGGTTCATCATACTCAATTTCAAGTTATACTGCAGGGCGATGGTATCAACCCTGCTCCCCAAACAGACATGTAGGTATAAAACAGAATGGGGATCCAGATATAAATTCACAAAGTACTGCCTCCTGGTTTTTGGAAAAATGACACGTTATGTTGGAGAAAGGACAAACAATGCTGGGAAAACTGGCTATCTACATGTAAAAGAAACTAGATCCCACTATCGCGCTATCATCGCACTTTGCAAAAAGACCAACTCCAAATAGATCAAAGACCTAATGTAAGGCCTCAAACTCTGCCGTTGTTAGAAGAAAAGTGGGGGAAACACTTTAAGATATAAGTGTGGGCAAGACATTTCTCAGTAGGATTGCAGTCTGCTCAAGAAATAAGGCCAAAAGTTGACAAATGAGTGCTCATAAAATGAAAAGGCTTCTGCACACTAATGGAAATAGTTTATCAAGTCAAGAGGCAGCTTACACAATGGGAGAAAAGCTTTGCTAGCGATACAGCTGACAAAGAACTAATATCTAGACTATGCACATATCTCAAAACTAAACCAGCAAACAACCTAATCAATAAACAGAACAATGAAATGAAAAGACAGTTCCTAAAAGATGAAATACAAATGTCTGATTAACATACTAAAATGTTTAATTCCTCACTAGTCACCAAAGAAAAGCAAATTAAAATTACATCGGGATTCTATTTCACTCCAGTCAGAATGGAAGTCATTAAGAAAAAAGTTAACATATATGGAGGACATGGACAAAAGGGGACTGTCACCACTGTGGTGGGAATGTAAATTAGTCCATCCACAATGGCAGTCAATACATGGATTTCTTTAAAACCTAAATGATTTTTAGATGTTCCGAATAACCCAGCCATACCCTTGTATTTAACAAAGACTCCAAGTGAACACATCATATACAGAGACACTGCACTTCAGTGTCCACCCTAGCCCTGTCCTCTAAGTTATGCAACCAACTAGGTATCTATGAAAGAATGGTGGATAAAAAGTGTTATACCACACACAGTACAAAGGCTTTTGGCCCTAAAGTACAAAATTAAATCTATGGAGTAACTCCAGTTTTGGGACTTCTGATACCCTCACACAGATATATTTGCAGGCAAAACACCAGCGACTGCAAATATATACATATACATACATACATACATACATACATACATACATACATACATAAATAAAATCTGGTGATTTTCCTCTACATAAAGAAACTGGGTCCACCAAGGCAAATGGGAGGATAATGTCTGAGCAATTGTGCATAACTGGCAGCACGAATTCCAGGAGCAGGCTGTGAGCTGAGGGTGGCAAGTGAGGCCTCACAAAGCACCTCTCCTCTCCTCTCAGACACTGCAAATGTGTGCAGTCATAGCAGCCTGCAACTGACTCCTGCACAAAACACTCCACAAAGCATCCCTGCATGCTATCTTCTATCCACCCCAGTGGGAGACAAAGTGAAAACTTTGAGATGCTGACAAGGGAGTTGGGAGAGGGAAGTGACAGGCTCACGTAAAGTCTTGCAGGATGACACGGGCTGGTTTAAATGGCACTTCTATGTTCTTATGCTGCATGACATTCCAGTTCAGGATATTTTCAATGTCATTTTTCTTCACCAGAAACTCATCACAGTTCCGAATGGCTGCCTCCAGGAGGACTCTGATAGAAAACGGTAAGCGCCCTAAGAGTAAAGGTAGCAAACATTAGAAACTAACTACAGGGCACCTGCAGTTCAGCGTTCCCTTTAAAGCCAATCTTTAGATAAACTTGATACAAGGCAATGGATTATTCTCCCAACAGGGTAAGGGGGTAAAGTGATTGGTCAGTTTAAAATGCATATATGGTGAAAACCATATATAGGGAATGGATTTAAGAGACATCAGTAATTGAAAATACTCAAAGACTAGGTTAAAACAATATTTATTTATGTTAAATGGTTGCTTATTTTGAATTCAGTAACAAAAAGAAAAGTTCCCATAAGCCACCACAGTTCACCATCAGTGTAGACTCTCATTGTGTGGTATTTTAGCAAGCAATATGAATTTTTATAGATATACAGAATAATATTTAAGAAACTAATGCTCAAGAAATGAGAAAATGACCCATTTACAATTAAGCACCCTAGACACAATGTAGCATGGCCACTGTATATAGCCAATAATTCATTAAAAAGAAATCTATTTACAAAACAAAAATTCTGTCTTGAAATACACGAAAATTACTACTACAAACTAGAAAAGATAATAAGATGTTTATTTGGAAAAGTATGTGGTTGTGTGTTTAACCTACATTCACCCATTGTCTCCTATGAGCTTTGCCAACCCCCCTCCAAAGGCAAATGAATTGCATAATCAATTATATAAACATGAAACCAGTTGCTAACAGAGCAATTACATCATAGAGTGGTGAACACACCATATCTTGAGTCCTCCAATTTATTCAAATTGAAGAATCTCTTTCCTGGCTGTGCAGGATCCAAGGGCTCAGCAAGGTGTGCAAATGGGTTCTTCATGATTAATGTTGGTCACGTGTCCCTGAAAAACAAAATAATTGGGAGGGGTTAAGGAGAGGATGAATATATTTTATTTGTATATAAAATTCTCATGACTTAATAAAAAATTAAATTTTAAAATAGAAGACCCCCAAGGCACCTTGAACAAGCCTGAAGCTATTGGCCAGAACTCCTTGCCCCAAAGCTATTATTGGTACTCTTCCTGTTTTGATAACACACACCTTGTGGGGAGGAGCTAAGCCTAAAAATCCTGTTATTTTCCACTGTGCTGTAAGTCAGTATTTAAGCCTGTTCCATCCATTCTCTCAATAAATGGCATTCGGCGTCAGCATTCTGACATTGCCATTGAATGAATGACTTGCTGTTTTGTCTCTTTATTTCAATCTCTAGGCCTTCGCCAGATTCGTGGAACAGATCGTAGCACAGGTGCTACAGAAGATAATTTTTATTTTGGAAGCTAGGCCTTTTGTAGAAATTATGGAACACATTTATATAAATAATTATTAACTTTTCAAAATAGAAGGTGGGATGGGACTTAAATCAACATAAAAGTGACAGTCTCAACAAAACATGTTTCTTGTGAAGCTACCATGTCTGAAAGCCAGCATTAGCTTCTCAAACAGCAAACAGCCCAAGTATCTTCTAACATTCTTCTACAAACTTTATATAGGAAAGGGGGTAACAAAGATGCATCTCACAGAAAGTCTTGGCTATATGAACAGACCTGGAAGCTGGACTCATCTTTTAGCAGATGCCAGAAAGCCAGCAGGCGAGTTTATACATCTGTACCAATCTTGTGATTTTTCTGCCTCTGTCTTAGCACAGCCCCTACAACTGGTAGAACTATATCAAGCTTCATCTGTGGAAATAGGGACTGAGAGACTGTTTTCTGAAACCGTTCTATGTGTTTCAGCTTTTAAAATCTCTGCAGCATTTTCAATAATCTTGAATACTACAGTAAGGACTCTTCCTGCTTTGTCTTGGCATCTGAGGGTGAACAGTGTGGTGACACAGGTGACCCCTCTCTTGCTGTCTCTCTTTTTCTTTGGAGCTTCAGATCAGGTTCCAACTCCCCATATATGTTTGCAGGACACCAGCTACCCCAGCTCAGGAAGACACTATTCCTAGGTCCACCACACATATAAATGGTGCTTTCATTTAACAAGGCAAATGATTCAAGATTACTGTGTATTATGACCTGCAGACAAACTTTCCTGTTGTTATTGAAACATAAGTGATTTAATTACGGAAAACAAAGACTTTATATTTTCTACATTCATTCTTTTCTTTTTTTTTTTTTTTTTTTTTTTTTTGTTTTTTTGAGACAGGGTTTCTCTGCATTGTTTTGGAGCCTGTCCTGGAACTCACTCTGTAGACCAGGCTGGCCTCAAACTCACAGAGATCCACCTGCCTCTACCTCCCAAGTGCTGGAATAAAAGGTGTGCGCCACCAATGCCCGGCTTATCTACTTTCATTCTTGAAAATATCAAATTAGTATATCTTTGGGTTGTATTGTATTAAAATGTTTGATTTTGCCAGTTGGTGGTGGTGCATGCCTTTAATCCCTGCAATCGGGAGGCAAAGGCAGGTGGATCTCTGTGAGTTTGAGACCAGCCTGGTCTACAAGAGCTAGTTCCAGGACAGCCTCCAAAGCCACAGAGAAACCCTGTCTCAAAAAACCAAAACAAAAAGTTTGATCTTAAAACATGCAATTTGATTGCTAACTTGAGTTTCATTAAAAACCAACCATTACATAAATTTTGGATTTGGGATTTCCATAGTTTCTCTCTCTCTCTTTCTTTTGGATTTTTTGGAGACAGGTTTTCTCTATGGCTTTAGAGCCTGTCCTGGAACTAACTCTTGTAGATCAGGCTGCCTCTGCCTCTGCCTCTGGAGTACTGGGATTAAAGGCATAAGTCACCACTGCCCAGCTAGGATTTCCATAGTTTCTAACAGCTTCTGAGATGTCCCCAAGCATGTGTTTACCATTTTATACTCTGCCTTCATGTCAAGCAGTGTTTTCAGCACTGATGGTTACAAAATAGGAATACAATGAACTCTAATTCTGCAGGATCAAGTATTCAGCCAAGATTCAATTCTTCATATAAAACAAAACACAGGTATCCATCCCACTGCTTCTTTCTTTAACAGATACCAAAACTATACATATACTTGCAATTAATACACATAATATCAAAGATTTGTTTTAAACTATATTTCTTTATACTCGAGAGGTCATGGGACTTGGAGGTAGAGATGTGTCTTCTGCAGTCCTGGTGGGAGCGCCATTAATGGAACACATCATCATTCCTGGTTCACCTCTGTAGGAAAGGCAGCTCTGAGGGATATGGCACAACATATTTATCATAGGAAAAGGCAGGCTGAGGTTTGAACTCAGGCTGATTCCATTGCCCCACTCCATTTTATGGGGACAAGGACTCCCTGCTGTGATAGTAATGCTGGCATGACTGGGATACCCCCCCCTCCCCAGCTGAAGATCACTGTCAGAAATCTTGAGGACAAGCTCAGTATTGAATGGTGGAGTTATTCCTTCCTCTGGCACTGGTTCTGAGCCATATTTTATTACATATCCCTGCCCATCTTTACTGAGCCACAGGTCAAAAAACAATAGTAACTGTTAAAGCAACTAAAAACTGGTTTTGCTTAGAAGTTGGGAAATAATCCCTCTCCATAAATCTGGAGGACTCAAGAATCCAGGGGCACACCAAGGCTCTGCCCACATTATCTCTCTTGGTGCAATCTACTCTGGAGGTGTCAGTGATTCAGTAATTCCACAAGAAACCCCAAATGACCACATTTCAATGAGGAAGTGAGGGAGAAGAACTTTAACTTGGGGATAGGTCCAAATCTAGCACAGACTCTAGGCATGGCTAATGCCTTTTAAGTCAGCCCCTTTCCCTGGTCAAACTCTAACCTATTCCCACTCCTCAAGTATTGCCATACTCTCACAATCTCCAAAACTGTCCCAAGATCTGCAGCTTTATATCCACCAGCTGGCTAGGAGGGGCCCTACCAACTTTCAAGCAAACATGGATTCTAGCTTTCCTCTTCTCTGTGCTTTGTTTCAGCCTCTTTTCTCTGTTTTATTTAGCTAATCTGCATATAGTAACTGTGTGAGACAGGAATGGACCAGAAAGTGAACTGTGGATTTGGGGGTGAAGCCAGCACATTATTTTAGTTTCTTCTGTTGGGGAAGTGGGAAAACAAGGCAGTATGTTTAGGCTGCTGTCTTTTCCCTTTCACAGAATGGGGTGATATCAGAGGCAAGAGGAGAAGTGAACAAGTTCAAGAGGTGGGAAAAATAAATAAATAAAATATTGGGCAACGTTATCTTTAAGAGCAAAGCTAAAGTAACCATTTTGGGCCCATCCTCCTTGGAGGCTTAGTTGAATACTAAGTGTGGAACACTCACCTCTGGCTAGTTAGTGAAGGTGCTAAGAGTTCTTAGACAACAGGATTTTATGAAGGGATGCTTGTACTAAGCAGGAAACCCTTCACTGTACCCACATTCTGAAAGGAAAGATAATTATCTGGTAAGATGATGGTTCAAAGCTAACCTTCTGTGAAGTGACAGCTGCATGAACTGCACAACAGGATTCTCACAGTTCACTCTGAACAGGGGAGAGTATACAAACACTGAGTTTTTAGAGGAAATCACAAAACAAACAAAAACCTAAACATCAGGCATAAGTAGCTGAATCTGAAGTAGATATATAAAGAGGGAGCCATGAGGTGAGGAGTTCTGAGTCTGGGCTCTATGGTCCTGCTGGTAACTGCCCTATGGCCTCAGTGTAGGAGATCTGTGGGGATCTGGAGCCTTCGCTTGTGCATACCCACCCTGGGTTAACTGTCCTCACACCCTAGGCACACTTTGATCTTTGCACATATTGCCAAACAATGCTGTACCTTTGTACACAGAGCTTTAGCAGTCCCCTAAGCCACTTAATAAATTGTTGGCTGCCAGTTCCAAGAAGCAGGACAGCTATGTGAAAGGATTTGTATGTCTCTGCCTTTGCCCAAGCACCCAGGAAAGGCTGTATTAGTGTAATGATCCTTTTCTGGAGGTGTAAAAACCAGCCCAGATAATTGTTCCTACATTTCACCAAGTTGAGAGATAAAAAAGCCAATCCTTACATTTCTTTAGCAGCTAGTAAAGTGGTATATTTCCCATTTCTCTTCTATGTATGAATTTCTTTATTTGTAAACTGCTTATCCAGGCTGGGCATGGTGGTATACACCTTTAATCCCAGCACTTGAAAGGCAAAGGCAGGTGGATCCCTATGAGTCTGAGGACACCTTGTCTACAAAGTGAGAGTTGCAGGACAGCCAGGGCTACACACAGAGAAGCCCTGCCTCAAAAAACCAAAATAAATGAATGAATGAATAAATAAATAAACTGCTTATCTGCCAGTAAGGTCAAACTGAGCGACAAACTGAGATGGCCTCTGGTGACCAAATGTTCTCATCTTCAAGGAATGTAAGCAACATACTAATGTGGGCCAGAGTTGGTTCTGTAATCACAGAGAGAATGGAACTGCCTTGCTACTCTATCTGGACTCGAGACCCACCAGTACATAAATGAAGCTCTAAAATGTGCTGCACAACTGATTCTGTGCTTGAAAATTGGAGTCTTACTGCCTTCATCAAGGTAAGAGGCTCATCAGTTTAAATGTGGGCAAAATGCCCATCTAGGTCAAGGTGCTTTCCCGTGTGTGGTTCCAGACGAAACTTCTACATCCAAGCAGAACTCTTACAAGAGGGTTGTAGAGACAATACTTCTTATGAATGGAGGCCACACCATCACTCTTGCTTGAAAAGCACTCCTAGCCATATTCTAGGTAGGTAGCATCAGTACCAAAGGGTACAGGCTATTTTTGTTCACCAAAGGCCGATTTGTTTGGAACAGGCGATGTATCAGCTAACTGCCAATAGTCAGGCTTAAAAAACAAAAGGATGCTTCTTTTCACTTTCACAGCCTCCAGATTAACTAGGCCTATGTTACATCTCACAATCAGAGCAGAATTCTGTCCAGCTGCCTCATATTTAAACAGGTCCTACAGTCAACACTGCACTTGTACCCTCAGAGGAGGAAGCAGAGAAATGGTCCTGCAGAACAGAACCCCATTAGTAGTGGGGTGAGGGCAGTTTGGGGTTTTTGGTTTTTGCCTGGGGCAGTACACTCACTTCCTGGAAACTGCATGTTCTGTACAAGCCTGATAGGGTAGGAATCACCACTCTGGGGTCTGAAGCACAGACAGCATACCTACAGGATTTCTCACTTGGGACACCCAGAGAAAAACAGGAACGGATTTGAGGAAAGTCTATGTGACAACGGGAGCAGGTTTCTTCAGCATTTCTTGTTGTGTGGCCTCTTTCTTCCTAGTCCTTTCTAAATGAAGACAGCCCGAATGTTCATAGCTCAACTCCAAGGTCAAAGCCATCACATGTCTAGGGTTACTTTAGTTCACTGGAGATACAGCTATTCTGCTGCCTCTGCTCCGTTTTCTATTTAAAGAGAAATTAATTGGTCCTATTTCCAAACTGATGGTTCTGTGTCTAAACATTATGTTACTTATAAACAGCTTTTTTTGTTGTTGTGAAAAGAATGATTCCAAGGATGTCTACGTCAGAATAAATGGAGGTCAAATGTCTCCAAGAAGATTATCATGGCTTGTCCCCACCCAGCTTTCTCACAAGCAAAGCCCTAGAAAGGCTATGTTGTTCCATGTGCTGTGGGTGCCTGTGGGAAATGGATTTTGTGAGATAAGGCAACTCTGATCCTTCTAGCTGTTTGTAAAATCTATTTCAACCAAACAAAACTCATAACTTATAACTAAAACCTTGGAACTGTATGACATTTCTAACTAAACAACTTAGAAAGAGAAGCCAATACAATTATCTATTTTGGGAGAGAATAGAAAACCACAGTGGAGCAAATTAGGTCTTAGAGAAAGCAAATGTTCTATAACAACAATTAGCTCTGAGGCAGGACAGAGGGCTCAGTGGTTAAGAGCATTTCCTACTCTTCCAGAGGTCCTGAGTTTTGAGTCCCAGCATCCATGGCTGATAACCACCTGTAACTCCAACTCCAGCTAATTTGATGCCCACTTCTAGCCTCTGCAGGCAATGCACTCACATTTGCATACCAATACACACACAAATAAATCATAAAAAAATGATGGGTATAATGGTGCACACTTTTAATCCCAGCACTTGGGATGCAGAAGCAGGTGGATTTATTAGTTCAAGACCAGCCTAATCTACATAGTGAATTCCAGGACAGTCAAAGCTATAGTGAGACCCTGCCACCTCAAAAACAAAACAAAACAAAAACAAAACAAAACAAAACAAAAAAAACAAAAAACAAAAAAACAAACCCAACCAATAAACAAAAACAATATAGTCATCAGCTCAAGCAGCATCTAATTATATGCCAGATGTGGGGCGGCCATAGAGGTGAAAGCATCCCTCTGTCTCTTCTTGTTACATTTGGAAGTTACTGCTCTATTTCCTTTCGGTCATCTGACCTATTATTCTAGATAACTGAGCAGATTAAGCCATATACTTCTAGACTTGTTAGTAGATGTTAAATAATTAGCTTTCATTTAGGCAGTTAACATTCCTGTGCTTCACTTTCAAAGTGCATAAAATAAGCTAGACTGAGGGTCTAAAATAAAGATGGCCAAAAAGTAAAACGTCATCTTTAAGGAAAAAACAATTTCTAACTTGTGCATTCAATGGATACGTATATATATATTATCTAATGTGTACCAGGGACTGTTGTAGGTCCCAGGGAGACATCAGCAAAGAGACAGAGTCCAAACTCCTTCCCCTATAGAGCAGTACACACACAGACTAAACAAATAAGTGTACAAACAGGATGTGGGGTGGCGATCTGTTCTTGGTATAGTAGAGCAAGGACAGTAGGCAGCTCAGGGGCAATGGGAAGGGAGATCAGGTGACCGAAGATTCCTCATTGAAGCAGAATTGAAGGCATTGCTCCTACATGCAATTATCAATTCAAGGTATGAGCAATTTGCAAGAGGGTGAGACACCATGCAAAGGCCCTGTGATAGAGCCTCTGGTGGGACTAGAGAACAGCATGGAGGCCATGGTGAGCAAAGACAGAAGGGAAAACACTGAGCTGGGACTATAGCAGGGGCTACTTGAGGTTTTACAGCCACTGGAATGGCTTTGATAAACACTATACATTCCTGGCTGTCTACCTGATTCAAATTATAGGTTTTCAACATAAGAGTTCTTTAAAATTTGATGAGACATGAACTCAGTAAGAAAATATTAGATTATAATTAAGATGTGGCTAATTCCTAAATCTACCCTAACCTTTTGTTTTTCTGAAGTTCATTACTAAGTAATATTGGAAATTCTTGGGGTACATCACAGAAATGATCAGTATTACTTAGCAGATATCGTCAGGATCTGGGGGACAGGGCAAGTCACATCTGTGCTTGACAAGCTCTCTCCTCTTGGGGGCTTCCCAACCTGGAGGGAGCAATGTCCATACCCAGATCTCAAAGACATAGATTAACCCAGTTACACATTTTAAGTTAGTTGAAGCAAAACAAGACAACAGAAGACTCATTTTCACTTTTAGTATCACTGGGGGGGGGGGTAATAAAAGTTTCATAAAATGTTGCTGAATTTCAGCATTCATAGATTCCTGAGATATCTAGAAAAAAAATAGTCACCCCAGGACATAGAACCCCTCATCCACAAAACAGAGGTTCTGAGGCAGGGCTCCTCAAATTCTAGACAGCCTGCCTCATCCTCTGCTCTGGAGAGAGGGAGAGGGAGGGAAGGTGCCAAAGCACCTTCTGATTGGTTTAATAAAGAGCTGAATGTCAAATAGCTAGGCAGGAAGAGGTTAGGCGGGACTTCCAGACAGAGAAAGAAGAAGAAATGAATCTAGGCACAGGGACGCCAGAGAAGACAGACAGAAAATAGGAGGTGCTACATGGAAGAGAGGTAAAAAGCCTCAAGGCTAAACACAGATTAATATAAATGGGTTAATTTAAGTTATAAGAGCTAATGGGACAAGCCTAAGCTATAGGCTGAGTTTTCATAATTAATAAGTCTCCATGTCATTTTTTGTGAGTTGGTGGCTCAAAGAAAAATCTACTTACCAAGATGTGTCAAGTAATAGAGTGACATTAAATCTTGGTATCTGACTCTTTGGACTATCTAAGAAAGAAATATCCAACCTGTGGATGTTAGGATAGCTATGAATGTGACCTAATCCATATTATAACATCTCCTGATGTGAGAGAAGGAACAGATGGGATTTACTCATGCATTTGCTATTTAAAGGGATGAGGAAATTCCCGTCCTCAGCTACTCTCGTACTCAAAACAAGAAGGCTGGAGAATAGCCACAGTAGCCAGGAAAGAATCTCATGTCTCAACACTACAGCAATGGGCATAGGGAAGCATCTAGGCAGAGACCCTTGCCCATCATGGAGAAGGCTCCCAGGGACAGGTGACACCATGCACCTTCCAGAATCACATGAAGTAGGAGACTGAAGAGAACACACTGGCAGAGAAACAGTGTAATATATAATGAAGTGATGTCATCGGAATCACGAAGTCCTTCTGTGTGAATGGAGTACGGGGCACAGGGGAGAAGACTAAGAAAAAGGGATGGTCATAGTCTAGGTCACGAGGGACCCCACTCAAGGCTGAATTTACACTGTAGGCAAGGGGCAGTGTTTGAGGCTGTTAGGCAGCTCCTATCAGCCATGATGCTAGACTGGTGTCAGGAAGGCAGGTGCTTTTACAGTCCCCAAGCTTGGAAGTGGGGAGGAGGTGAGGATGTGCAAGAAGGAAAGATACAGGAGAGTTACAAAAGTGAAACAGGGCAGGTGAGGTCGATGAGGGGTCATTATTGCCCCTGTTTTGGTGAAAGCATCAGAGTCAGCTCAGCAGGCTGGGAGCCCAGGAAATGGGTGGGGCCAGGACCAAAGCTGGGAAGTATGCAGCATTACAGACCAGAAACAGCTACTACCCAATATGTGTGGGTTACCACCTTAGCACCAGGCACCTCACAAGTGCTGATAAAATCTTTAGGCAACCTATCCACAAAGGCACCACTCTCCTATTTTATAGGTGACAAGTCAGTAAGAAGGATCAGGTTACTGCTAACTCAGTTGAACTCAGTTGGCCTCCCCATGCCACAGCCAACTCGCCTGCACCCAGGGTGCAACCTCTTTGCTACAGGCAGAGTCACTTCACATACAAATATCCAAATTAAATAGTGCTTAAAAAAATTAAACTCAGCGGGGCAGTGATGGTGCACACCTTTAATCCCGGCACTTGGAAGGCAGAAGCAGGCTGATCTCTGTGAGTTCAAGACCAGCCTGGTCTACAAAACGAGTTCCAGGACAGGCTCCAAAGCTACACAGTGAAACCCTGTCTCAAACAAAAACAAAAAATTAAACCCACAAATAATCTTACACTCTCAGGCATCTATGTGAGGAGCAGACAGTCAGCCTCAAGCTCCCTAAAATGACCTTAAGTTTTGGCAAAATTTGTATACTATCTTTGAAAGGATGGGTTGAAAACCAGCACTAGGGCAACTGATGCAGGCAACACCATCTTGAGTCCCAAGGCTCGAGAATGGAATTCTGATCTCAACCTTTCTTATATCTCCCTGGTGCAGCTCTCAGACATGGTGGATTCTTGTCAGTTCTTGATCAAAGCTATTCACTGCTTCTCTTCTCAATCAAAAATTCAAATGAGTGAGTCAGGTAAGAGGCCAACGTAGGGTGATGCATCTTCCTGAACCATGCCACAACCTATAATCTGTTCTGTAATTCTATAATGGTCTCACAAAGGGTGAAGACAATGAATAATTAAGTGTTCTGTATAAGTCATTTGGAGCAATGGTCCAGGGCAAATCATACAAAGACAATCTTACCCCCATTGGTCACAGGTCAGTAGAGACCAAGAGACAGCCAGAGTAGGGACATTGACATATGCCTGCAAACTTGTCAGAGTGGGTAAACTCTTGATTGCAAAGTCATCAGAGTACTTACAAAGCACAGTGGTTTCATGTCCATGCAAGTCTGTAACATTTAATCCCCAATTCTTTGGTTTCTAATCTGCACCTTAGTCTGACTGCCCCTTAGGGCTATAGAAAAGAATTCTTTCTAGCTTGTTAAACCTCACTTTTTTTCTTTGCATATTTAAGGTCACAATGCCTGCCTGTATGTTTTTTCCCACATGGCAAGAGGTGTTGGGATAACACACTCAGCACAGTGCATTCTAGGAGCTCTATGACATGAGTGACAGTAATTGATGAGATTGTTACTCCCTTACTTCACAGAGCTGGTAAGACTAGAAAAGTAGACTATTTCTCTTACTAAAGAGTTAAATCTACATCTTAAAACACATTTATTAAGCAGAGTCAAGAAGCACTTTTACCTAATAAAAGTGACCCAGTAAGTATCATTTTTAGGTATTTTCCCTGGGATCAGAAGCATTATAAGGCTGGACAGACTTAAGGCTCCAGATACAGATGTTAAAAAAATAAAACAAACAAAAAAACTCTCCAAAAAAAGCAAAGCAAACAACTGGTCTACCGCAGCTCTTTAAAACTTTCAAAAATCTATGCAGATGAGAGACACTTAATTTAGCCATAGGTAATGTCCAAGAATGTATCTTTTATACTCATTTTTTTTCCTTCAATGATTCTTTTTAAAAATACCTTTTTATTCATTCTATCTTCCTTCCTTCCTACCTACCTACCTACCATTTATTCATTTCTCTGTGTAGCCCTGGCTGTCCTGGAACTCACTTTGTAGACCAGGCTGGCCTCGGACTCAAGAGATCTACCAGCCATTGCCTCCTGAGTGCTGGAATTACAGGTGTATGCCACCACTGCCCTGCAAAAATATTTTTATTTGATGCATATGAGTGGTATTTGCCTACATGTATGTATGTGTACTATTTGGGTGCCTGGTACACGTGGAAAGGTCAGAAGAAGGCATTGGAACCAGAGTACAAATGTTTGTGAGCTATTATGTGGGTGCTGGGAATAGGACCCATGCCCTTTGGAAGTTTAGCTTGTATTCTTAAACTGCCAAGCTATCTCTCCAGCCCCCTTCCAAGGAGTCTTGTCAACTCAGTTTGGCATGTATCTCTTGAGGATCTTTGCAGCAATTACTAGGTACCACAGGAGAAAAGAAGATAAAAATAACTACAATGGGATTTGAGGGAGGCTTTAGGAAAGCTAGAGTCAATTGGGGCAGAGGGAGAGCAAAGGTGGAAATTGAGAAATGCAAACAGGGCTCAAGGACTCAAGGAGGCTTGGCAGGATCACATTAAGCAGTTTAAAGAGACAGACAAAGGGCCACACAAAAACACAACAAAGAAAAGTGTTTTTTCTTGTTGTTAATTTAAGTAGCTGAAAATGCAGAGGAAAAGAAGGCGAGGTAGGTGGAAGACAGCATGGATGAAAATGAGAGTGTGGCAAACAGCTATGTTCAGAACCTTAGATGCCAAGTCACTTTTTTCTCCATGGACTGTGTGCCTCAACTTTCTTAATAAAAGTTAAAAATGAGACAGAGAGTTAATGGGGGTGGAGGTGGCAGAGAGAAAGAGAGTGAGGCAGAGGGAGGGAGGGAGTGGGAAGGAGAGTAGAAAGGAGGGAGGGAGGAGGGGAGGGAAGAGAGCACCTGATTGATAGGAAGATGGCCAGCTGATGGCACTAAACCTATGAAGAACTTCTCAACTCTCAGTCAAGAGGACAAAGGGTCACAGCAGACTCCGGGGGAAGTCCACACTGCACGTGTGACTCCAGCACGAGGTGTGCCTGCTTTCAGTTCCCCATGCCCAGCTCTCTATTCCTCCCCTTCCCACTGGGAAAAAGATCTGCAAAGCTGAGCTGCCAGGCAGGCTGCAGGTAACTCAGCATAAGAATGGAGAAACTCTTTCCTTAGTGTGTTTATGTAAAACAACTGCAGAGGTTGGTTTTCATCAGAACCAAGTTTAGAATCTGTGCTGGAAAACACTGATAAGCAAGGCTGAGTTAAACCCAAAACCCAAGTTAACCACATCACTATGAGAAAAACCACTTAATACTGTGGCAAGTGTGATTTCTTTACCCAGGTGAGCGAGAGTGCATACACACCCACCCACACACACACACATGCCCACAATGCACATATGTACTCACACACACCCACATTTTCTCTCCTCCAAAACAGAAAAAAGGGAAATAGTCTTTTTAGACTTTTTACTTTAAAGACCATACACCAGATTTTTGCAACATCAGTGTAAGGGTTTGCATAAGGGCCCATCAAGGAACTCTTTATTTTTAGGACTTCTAACCTCTGGCAAAAGCTTAAGTCAAACAGCAGAAATGAATAATTAAATGTTTTGACTTGAGAGGGTCTGCTCTGAGTATTTTTGAGTTAATATATACTAGTATTACACATACTAGTTCAGAAATGTGACATGGCAATATCACTTGATGAGGTGGTTTGAATAAGAACAGCCCCCATACATTTGAGTGCTTGGTTGTCAGGGAGTGGCACTGTTTGAGAAAGATTAGGAGGTGTGGCCTCGATGGAGGAAGTGTACCACAGGGGGTGGGCCCAAGCCAGGCACTCTGTCTTTCTTCCTATTGCCTGAGAATCTGATGTAGAACTCTCAGCTACTTCTCTAGCATCACGTCTGCCTGCATGTCACCATGCTTCCTGTCATGATAACAATGGACTAAACCTCTGAAACTAAACCTCTAAAGTTGCTGTGATGGTATCTTTTCACAAGAATAGATATTGGTGCCCGGGTGGGGGTATGTAACAGCTCTCTTACCAAAGAAATCACCCATCTCTCTTTAAAGGCATAGGCTGTTGGGACTTAAGTTTTTCTTTTTAAGTTGCAAAAACAACATATGAATGTTACAAGATAGATACAAGATAGATGAGTAACTAATAGTACAAAAAACAAGAAGGAAAAGGTTCCCGATTTTGTTTCACCCGCATCCACGTCTCAGAAATGGCTACTCTGAATAGTTTACTATTTCCCTTTTACATTTTTGAGGCAATTTTAAAATTCATGGGTATAAGATCACACATGAATACGACTTATGTATGTATACGGGTAACAAATATGCATATATCTACAGTATGTGTACAAATACATACAAATATATAACGCATATAATTATAAAATACACACGTATAAGGAAGATTTGTCCGTGCCCCTGAAGTCAGCATAGGTGTTAGAGGTGCTACTGTTTTGTGCCTACAGTCAAAATCCACACTGTATTAGGAAATAGGTCCATCTACCCCAGTATAATCAGAGACACCTCCAGAGTCAGGAGTAAGGATTCCCACTCACTGTGCATTCCATGTGGTCCTTCTGTGAACAACCTACTTCGGATTCTTCTATGATTGATTTTAAGCCTTCTGTAGTTCCTACTTCCATATATATCCATGTTGGAGATTCCAGTCCCAGAATTCCTAAAGAATCTCTCTCTCTCCCTTTCTCTCTTTCCCTTTTCTTTCTCTGTCTGACTCTCTCCCCCCCCCCCCTCTGTTTTTAGACAGGGTTTCTCTATGTAGCTTTGTAGATGAGGCTGGTTTTGAACTCACAAAGATTCTCCTGCCTCTGCCTCCTGAGTGCTAGGATTAAAGGCATGTACCACCACTGCCTGGCCTAATCTCTTTTTCTTAAAAAGAAGGTATTTTTGAAACAAGGTACCTCTTTATAGTCTAATACAAAGGTCTGTAAACTATGGCCCAGCATCTGCCATGCTTCTTTGCTCGTACATTACTTTTACATAGCAGCATGAGACTTGTATGGTTGTAATTTTTGCTGTCTGCTCCTTTCCACAAGGAATTTGCTGATCCATATTAGCAAACTGTCTCCAACCACAGCTGCAGTGTGCTGGTAAATGTTTAGCAATTTGTTCCCCCAGTAGAAAAGACTCATACAAGGGATGCTGGATGATTTCCATGGTGTTAATATTCTTAACATGGCCTATTTCAAGCTATAGAAAGGTAACACTGCTGAATACAGAGTTGAGAAGAAATATACATAAATGCTAGCATAAATCTCTTTCAGGGAACCATGGGTGCTTGGGATAACCTACTAACAACAACCTAATTGTGAAGTCAGAAACATTAAGGTTCTGAGAGATCAAGTGTCCTCTACAAGGCTAGTCCAAGAACTAACATCAGGTTGGTAGGGATTTTCCTGTCTAGACTCTAGCTGCCTCATGATGAGGTATTTTCTCCTAAGAGATAGAATGGACAAAACAAGACAAAAAGATAATTATTTGCCAGGCACTTGGCAATAAATATTGGTTTTAATTGTCATCTTCAAAGCCTAGGCCTCTGGTTTCCTTTACATATGCTTCTGAAGCACACTTTACAATGGGTATTGCTCTTCTTGCTGGACCGTGTTTCATGTACACATTCACAGAGGGAATTGTCTCAATTGACCAGTCGTTACCTATGCTCTTGACTGGAAGTTCAGACAGGCCCTGCATCTTTTACCCTCATTAACTTCCCTAGGTGCAGAAGAGTTGGGAATGAGATGAACACCTCAAGGGATGCATGGGGGGTGGGTCTCCACCATCAATGTGGAGACATAGACAAAGAACACAAGTGCTGAGAGTTCAGATCCTAACTCCCTTCTCCCACCTATGGGAACAGCAGCTTGTGTACAATTCATCTCTGTCAGCCAAAGTGCTGAAGCTGCTCCATCAGAATGTGACAGCCTCTTTGGGTAGAGGACAGAAAAATTTGTTGGTCTCGATATATGTAATTGATAATATGTACAAAAATTATATTCCAAGTTTGTGTAGACAGAACATACAGCACAGGGAAGAATCTATTAAAGGATCCCATGCATCACACAAACACAAACACGATGGACAACTGCTTTCTAATGGGGCCTAGAGAGGATTGTTGTGGAATATTAAGTTAAGGTGTATTACATTTGTTTATACTGTGGAATATCTGTTTAATGATGCAAAGATGTGTTATATTTGATTAAATAAAATTAACCTGAGGTCAGGAGGCTGAGTCAGCAATTAGCTGACAGGAACTGGTAGGGAGGATTCATGTGTAGCTAGGGTTCCTGAGTAGGGGCTAAGCAAAATTATACCTGGTTTTGGGGAGATGAGCTAGGAGAGAGGTTAGCTACTTGCTATGTAGCATCTCTGAGCTCAACCTTTGAATCCAGATATATATATATATATATATATATATATATATATATATATATATAGAGAGAGAGAGAGAGAGAGAGAGAGAGACCTACATAAAGTTCACTTTAGTGACTGTGATAGACCAGTGCCTGAGGGAACAGAATTCCAGCCTGGCTATGGCCACTGCAGCCAAACCCCTATTGGTAGCTTCAGAGTTGTAATTAACGACAAGGGCAGTAGTTGCTTAGGGGGCAGCTACAGTGTTTAATGAATGACAACAGAGGACCTCTCACAGTGACAGCCAGGAATGTGGACGTGAAAGAGTTCAAGGACTGGGAAGCCTAGCTCAACAAATCCAAATCTAGAAACTACAAACAGAACTAACCATGCGGCAAAAGAGGCAAAACCCTGATATTTATTTATTTAGGTTTGTCAAGATAGGCTTTCTCTGTGTAGCCCTGGCTGTCCTGGAATTCCCTCAGTAGACCAGAGCTGGCCTGGCATGTTGCCTATGGCTGCCTTCATACAGCAGTGTAAGAACTTCATGGTTGTAGTTTTTGCTGTCTGCTACCTTACACAAGAAATTTGTGGATCCATATTAGCATATTCTTAACACAGTTTTTTGTTTTTCTTCTATCAAACATTTTGGAATACTTGAATAACACACTCCAGACCTAGTATCTGGCCTCAAACTCACAGAGGTCCTCCTACCTCTGTCACCCAAGTGCTGGGATTAAAGAAAGATCTGCAACACCACCACTGGGCACAACAGCCTGATACTTTAGAAATGACCTCTCAACTACTTGGCAATCTTACACCAATCTGTACATACTTGGCAAGGTCTCTCTATACACACTTCTCAGAACCCACCGGTCCAGTTTGCCACATCAGTCCTGCAATCCTGATGCTTATATGGGTCACCTCAGCAGGTAAAGAAGCACCAAGACACACATAAACACCACTGAGTTTGCAGAAGGCCAAAGCCATCAAGTGTGGGGATCCAGTACTTAGTTCCAAAGTGAGGTCAAATGGTCCTACATGTCAGAGATTAACACTTAACACTCTCCATGGTGCCGGGTAGAAGGTTCATCATAAACAAAGTAGCCAACCCTGTGAACTAAGCCTCCCAAGCATACCCTACCACAATGGTTCTAATGTGTGATACAGAGAACACCTAGGTATCTGCAAGGTCAAAACCACTTCCAAACAATATGAAGATGTTACATTTTCAGGAGGGTACTTGAAGGTCTCCACGAAAGTCTCCAGAAGCTACATGACATGTCATACTACAACGCAGAAGCAGATATAAGAATCCACCTGTCAGCAGGTGGTGGTAGTGCATCCTTTAATCCCAGCACTCCCGGAGGCAGAGGCAGGAGGATCTCTGTGAGTTCAAGGACTGCCTGGTCTACAAAGTGAACGAATTCCAGGTCAGCTAGGGCTGTCTCAAAATAAATAAATAAATAAATAAATAAATAAATAAATAAATAAATAAATAAATAATTTCCACTTGTCTTCTTCTAAGCAGATATTTGCAGAAATGTAAAACAATGCCACTCTTAACTTTGTTTTGGAAAATATAGGATTTTAGAAAGTGTAATGTTAAATATAATTGGTTTGTTCTGAATTATTAAGCACATTAAGTGTCTATAAATTTTATTTATACACGGCAAATATCAATAGGTACAATCCATATAACAAAGGTTCCTTAAGCGTGCAAACAGTCCTAAGTCCAAAGGTTCATCAACTTTTGCTTAGAGGCTGTCATGAGTGCTGCAGGGAGATGTGTGGTTCTAGTGTACCGGCCTGACCAGCTAGTACAGCCCCGTTCTCCTGTTCTCCTTGGGTTTCTAGGGATTTGAGCTCCACCATTCCTTTAAGAGAGTCTCTCGCTCTCAACCCACTTTCCTTCGTCCCCTATAGGGGAGTCCCTAATCTGCCGGCCACAATAGCAGCCTTCTCTATCCCGTAGGCCAGGCGTGGCATACTCCCAGGCGCGGCTCGCATAGCTAAGGCGAGAACTCCCGGGGCGCCGAGTAGAGCCACTCCCAGTCCAAAGAGGCGCAGGCTGAGGAGCGGGCGGAGAGGTCACCCCAGGAGCGAGTTCCGCGGCCTCCCCCAGCTCGTCCCTTGTCTCCGCGGTCTGCAACGTGAAAAGGCCTGCACGGACGCCTCGGGGTCGCGTGGTACTCACCGTTCACAGTGGGGCTGTGCTAGCACACAGCTGGGGCTACCAAGGACCCTGGCCAACTCGGCGCTCCTCCGGGGGAGCGGTCCTCGGAACAGTCCTGTAGCGAGGCGGGACGGTGAGTGAGCGGGCCGGAACCAGCTGCAGCCGTAGGGGGCGGGGCCTGGGCTCACTACGCCCAGAGGGGCGGGGCCTGAACCCCTCCTCCCTTCAGGAGCGGCGGGCCATCGCCGAGGGGCGGAGCCTGGAGTCCCCCCACCCCCTTCAAAACCTTAAGGCCGAGGCAAGGGGCGGAGTCTAGGACCTATTCCGCCAAGGGTCTGAACTTGAAGCTGTGGCCAAGGGACAGAGCCTGGGACACCTCTTTATGGAACCTGAAGGTGGGCCATGATCGAGGGGCGGAGCCTGTGACCTACCCCGCCCCGAGGGCCGGCCCTAGGGGAGTTGAAGCCGAATAGCGGAGCTTGGGCTCGCCCCGCCCAGTTCTTAGATTCCGGAGAATCTGGGCTCCCGCGGGGGCAGAGCCTGGGACCTGCTCCGCCCCTATCAGTACTACCCAGGCCCCTGGGCCTGAAGCTGAATGCCTAGGAGCTTTGGCCCTAGATCCTCCTGGCTCCTCCCCGTAGGCGGGAGAAACTGGACCTGGGGCTGAGACCAGCATTGCTAGTGGCTCAGTCCCAGGAAGTGGATAGCTGACTTGTAGGCTTTTCCTTGTCGGGAGCATGGGAGAAGGCTGGCTGACGCTCACGTGGCGCAGGGTGTGATGTGTAACTGCCCGACTGGCGCAGGGAGCCCGAAGAAGAAAGGTACCCTTTCCCCACCTTTCTTTTAAAAGCTTAGCGGTAAGTACAGGCGTCATTTTCTGAGAGCCTCAGTACACTACATGATCATTCATCTCCCTGCCTCCGATTCCGCCCCTACCCCTTGTCCTTCACTTCTTGTTCCCACCCCAATTCTTGTTTTGTTTAGGGTTCTTCGTGGGGTTTTAGTTGGTCTGAGGGTTTGGTATAATTTTGAGAAAGAATCCCATGGGGTGCAGGCAGGCTTAGAGCTCATTGTTGGGTGGAACTCAGTCTGACCTTGAACTCCCTGCATCTTTGAAGTGCTGGGGTTGCAGGTGTGACCCAGCATGCCCAGCCCTTTTAAAAAGTCAGTTTCCCTGTTTTTACTTGGACAAATCATGGGAAGTGGACCTCAGCAATACTCCCTAGAAATACAACCTCAACATTTCTGTGGCTTACTCAAAAAGGCAAGATGTCTAGGTATACATTTCCTTTTTAACCTATTGTGAGCCTTTATAATACATGTCCATTGGTCTAGGCTGAGCAGTGACGCTGGGTGGGTCTTCCGTAGGTACTTTACATGCAGTTAGCCTCTCAAGTCCATGTGAATTCAAAGATGTGACTAACTCTACATGAAAGGTGGTAAGCTTTTCCTGCCCAAATTACTTGGAAAATCACTGGAGATTTCTACATTGAGTTAATGTAGTGTTGCTTGAATGAGCAACATATAGGGTGAATGGCTGGTAACTAATATGTCAAACACCTGGCTAGGGATGGGGTTCTGCTGCTCTAGGTTGCTCCCTTCGTGTTGAAAACCCTGAGTTTTCCAGGGACTCATAGGCTGGGCTTCAGTTCCAAGCTGTCAAAGCCTGAAGCTTCTTATTGCTCCAGGTACTCAAGGCTGAGGCCTGCTGCTCAGAATGTTAGAGAGCCCAGATACGGCAGGTAGAGTTACAACTCATGAATTTCTGTATAAGAATAGACCAAGATCTGCAGTCCATACTTTGTTCTTCAGAGCCCCATCCTCCCTGCCCAGGAAACCTTTAGCTAGTCCCTAGTGTTATAGCTCAGAGCTCTTGGAGGACTCTGGAATTCTTAGCACTCTTAGCTTTGGCTGTTGAGTCCCTTAGCTCATGTGAGTAAAACACTTCAGCTACCTCCCCCTGCCAATGTCAATGCTGCTGCCATTGCCATCAGACACGGATGGATGTCTCAAAGTCTTACCTCCCCTCTGTTCAACCTGCCTAGCTTGATAAAGACCATAAGTAGGCAAAGAGATTATTAATGAGGTGCTGTTACTATGCCTAATATCGCAATCCCAGGAGGCAGTACACAGGAGAGGATCCTTCCAGACTAACAAGACAATTAGGGGAAATTATCTGCTTACATAGTCAGAAGAGGACCATGGCATGCTTGTGTAAGGGTTGTAATTCCACCAATTACAGCCCTGCATATGCATAGTTCTACCAATCACAAGTGCTGCCTTAGCAGGTGACAAACTTCTCTTACAAACCAAGCCTCACATTATACCAATCACAGTTTATTTTTCTTCTGGAGTCTGTAGAGAGTGGAGAAAGAATACCTTCCCAGTGGCAGGATCATATAGTTGTACTAGCTTTGTCTTGCAGAGTCTTCCAGAGCGGGTGCAGTTTGCTGAAGAGGTCATGCCTAGAGCAGGAGCTCCCAGAGCAGATGCTTCAACTGCCAGTGGTTGTAGTGCTCCTTGCCGCTGGGGAGTAGCTATCTGTTTAGTAGCAGTACCCTCCCAACCTTGCACTTTGGAGGATAATTTCTTATGATGTAAGTTATAAAAGGGATCTGAAACAACAGGGTATCCTAAAGATAGGATATTTACAGGGAGATGAAACACTCCAACCTGCAGGGAAGCTTCTTAAGACAGGAAGTAAACCACTCAGAATAGCTTCAGTAAATCCCTGAAACTGACCAGATTCATCTTCCCCCAAGCGTTCAGAGTCACTCTTAGACAAGTCAAGCTGCCTGTAAGAAGCAAAGACCAGCTGAACTGCCTAAAAGAAGCAAAGACCAGCAGAGCTGCCTGGAAGAGATTCAGACTAGCTGTGCCACCTAAAAATGATATTCTCCAAACCACTGAATTGCTTGTAGGCTGTGTGTTGTGTTCCAGATCTCTGGCTTTTGTGAAATGTCATCTTTGCTAAGATGGGATTTGGTGGGATTTGGATGGGATTTGAGTAATTTCTGCTCCTATAAGTAACCCCTCACATACAATTCTATTATTATACTGGGGTAGATGGACCTGTTTCCTAATACAGTGTGGATTTTGACTGTAGGCACAAAACAGTAGCACCTCTAACACCTATGCTGACTTCAGGGGCACGGACAAATCTTCCTTATACGTGTGTATTTTATAATTATATGCGTTATATATTTGTATGTATTTGTACACATACTGTAGATATATGCATATTTGTTACCCGTATACATACATAAGTCGTATTCATGTGTGATCTTATACCCATGAATTTTAAAATTGCCTCAAAAATGTAAAAGGGAAATAGTAAACTATTCAGAGTAGCCATTTCTGAGATGTGGATGCGGGTGAAACAAAATCGGGAACCTTTTCCTTCTTGTTTTTTGTACTATTAGTTACTCATCTATCTTGTATCTATCTTGTAACATTCATATGTTGTTTTTGCAACTTAAAAAGAAAAACTTAAGTCCCAACAGCCTATGCCTTTAAAGAGAGATGGGTGATTTCTTTGGTAAGAGAGCTGTTACATACCCCACCCGGGCACCAATATCTATTCTTGTGAAAAGATACCAACACAAATAAAATCCAATTGGTTTATCAAGTTGGACTTTGACAGTGTCTGTACTTTAGTCTCTCATCAGTTTCCTGTGTCAAGTGAGTAGACATTTATTCACATTCCCATTTTCCCTTAGCATCTATGGTGCATTTAAAGCAGCCATAATCCCCTGATGAGAGGTTTGCCAGTTGCCAAGATGAGCTGCTTGGTAGAGCCGTCAATCTAAAGGTCAACCTGTCTGGCCCCCAACAGCTTAACCTATTAGGAGGGAAACTAAGCATTTGGAATGAGCTTGCAATAAAGCCCTGACATCTGTCTTTAACCATGCTTAGTCTCTAGCTAGATGTTGGTCCTTCTCATCTGTCCTTCCCATCTGTCTGGCCAGTCTATACAATAACTAAAGGGGACTCCCACACAGTGGGGGCTCCCTTCTAGGCCCCAGATTAGGCATGAACCACACCCAAACACCTGTTTTCACAGAGAGATCCTTTATTAAGCAGGGAAGAAAAGTTAAAGTGGCTGTTTTCTGACTCTGACAGGAAAACAGTAGAAAATGACCATGTAGATGTAATTTTTAAGAGGGGGGGGCGCGGAAGGGGGGAGTGGGAGGTTAGGTCAGACACTTTAGGATAGGGTACCTGGGAAGCTATATTTTTAATGTGTTCTCTGTATTCTGAGAAATACCACCAGTGTAAAGCAGAACTGCACACTCATATTTGAGTAGTGTCATTTCAGAAAGCCATAGAATATTACATTCTGCTAGGGTACGAGGACTTTTTGTACCATGACAGAAATACTTAGTAGGCAGACTGTAAGCATGGTCATATGGTTCTCAAGATTCAGGATGACACAAACTGGGTGTGTGGACAGAGAAGAGAGGGTACTACACCCTCATTTGAGATATGATGCCTTTGGGACTTCCAGGTGATGATGATATATATTGAGATGAATATTTTTTTTTTTTTTTTTTTGTTCACCTAAAACCCAAAAGGTGGGGTTTGGTGTCATCTTTGTACCATACAAAATTCAACGCCATCCTCTATCTGCCATATACTTAATTTCCTTCCATTTTTTTTATAAGTACATGATTCCTCAAGTATATGACTCCCAGAATCCCCTGGCCAGCCACTTGTCATAGAGCACCATTCCCCTCAATATTGCTAATAAAAGTGTTATTAAATGCCCATTTAAACAATAACTGTGGTTTGTAAAGTTACCAGGGAAAACTGGGGTTCAGAGTAGCCATGTTAGTTTCTCTAGGTCCCCAAACTCCTAATGGTGATCATGGTTTGCAGGAAGACTCATCTTACTCCAGAGCTCATGCTTTCAATCTTTATGAACAAAATAGTCAGATGTCCCTACATTATGAAGTAGTATTGTCACTACTGTTACATACAGAAAGAGTCAGGACTTCGATGAACTGGGAGTGAACTTCAGACACTGTGTAGCCTACAGTACCTTGTTAACCTGTTTTCAGGCTTGTTCTCTCTGACTGCAATGCAGAGATCCTAGCCTTAGCCCTGTAATTTAGGAGCACCCAGTTAAATGGTCTTCGTGGGTGGTGGGGTGTTAAAAATGAGGGGCAGCTCAACGGTGAATCTCAGAATTGTTACATAGTTACTAAGTGTCCAGTATTGTGATACTTTGTTTATGACCTAACGAATAAAGCTTGCCTGAAGATCAGAGTGCAAAGCTAGCCACATTAGCTAGCCATAGAGGCCAGACAGTGGTGGCACACATTACCAGTAGTTTCCCCATCAGCCTGGTCCCATAGCACATCAGCCCCAAATAACACACAGAGACACTGTATTAGATATAAAGTTGTTGGCCTGTAACTTGCATTTCTTATTGGCTAGCTCTGTCTTAAATATTAACCCATTTCTATCAATTATTTCCACATGGTCTTGGCTTACCAGAGAAAGGGTCCAGACCTTTTACTCTTTTTGGTTCTACATTTTGACGCTCCTCCTACCTCTCTCCGAATCCTCCTTGTCTCCTAGTCCCCCCCTATCTTGCTTTCCTATTGGCCAGTGCTTTATTCATTAACCAGTAAGAGAAACATATTTACAGAATGACACATCCCATCATCTCCTCTTTTCTGTCTAAATAAAAAGAAGGGTTTTAACCTAACATAGCAAAATATATAACAAAACAGTTATCAAATAAGAACCACAGTTAACAATATTTAGTTCATTAACATTTAGCAAGATTTAAAGGAAATAGTTTATCCTATTTTGTGAGTCTAAAGTTCTATATGTAACTTATCTTTAATTCTAACTAAGGAAAACTATAACCATAACTATCTGTCTTCAACTCCTTCAAAGACCACAGAAGGATAATATATAAACTCTAGAAATGGGCGTGGTCAGTGCCACAAGTGCAGACAAAGTGAATATCTCACTACAGCACACACCTTCTTTAATCCTAGCACTCGGGAGACAACAGAGGGAGGTGGATCTCTGTTAGCTACATAAAATGATTCAGTCTAAAAGAGAAACAGAGCTCACACAAATGTGATTTCAGCACTTAGGATCCTATGCTTTTAATCCCAGCACTAGAGAGGAATATAAGGCAGGAGGAGACAGAAACTCAATGCAGTCTGAGGTCTGAGGGAGACAGATGTAGTCTGGAGATGCAGTCTGAGGACAGGATTGTCCTTTCTGAGCATTGGTAGAATGAGAACTCTTTAGTGGATGGCTGCTTTGTTTCCTTGATCTTCAGCTTTAACTGCAGTAACTGTCTCTAGGTTTTTAATTAATCATGCTACACAGTGTTCTTCATGTATGTTAATTTTTTTAGGTTCCTTTTAAATGCATTGCTTTTTTTTTTTTTTTTAAAGTGGATAGGAAAATCAGGATTGATTTAGAAAATCTATCCACTGAAATACAGTGCCATAACCCAAGGCAGCAGCTGCTGATTTATGTTTCTGATGAAATGATTTGGTAGCATTGACAAATGAAAAGAGAAAAACAAGCAAATTTGTTCTTACCTGGCTCATTTCTATTTCCAGTTTACAGCTTCCACATGTAGGTTTAATTGCTGGGGAAAAATAATTGGGGGCTGGTAGGTAGAGTAGTTCAGTTAGCAGAATGATTTTTAACACTGAAGAACATTTTTCATTTTCCTCCTATTCTTGGTGTCAAGAAGCAACAAACTACAATACAGAATGAAACATCTTGTCTATTCTAGCTCATCCATGTAAGTACCAAGATTGAGTGAATGGGATAATGGTCACCTACTGCCCTCTGTTGACGGAATGTGAACATGTGTTTAAAAAAAAAAAAAACGTCATGGGGGAAAGCTGAGTGTAGTTTTAGCATCAAGAGAATAACAGTTAGGGAAACATTAATGGGAACTGGAGGGATGCTTTAGAGTATGTGCTGCTCTTGCAGCTGACCTGAATCTAGTTACTAGCACCCACACACAGTGGCTCACAAACCCCTGTAACTCCAGCACCTGAGGGGATCCAACATCTCTGGCCTCCATGGACACATCTACACTCAAGCATTCACACATTTGTGCAGGTGCACTCACACACACACACACACACACACACACACACACACACTTATTAAAGAATAAATACTAACAGATTAATCAACTTTCTGTCCCTCAACTCTGTGTTCACTGACTATCCCAAAGGTCAGAATAGAGATAAAAACATTTGGCCAGCAAATTGACTTTGTTAAGAGCTTGGTATTGTGGGTCACAGAATGATTATGATTACATTAATTAGTACTTTGAAGTGCCTGGGGGATTTATTGCTATTATTATCTTCCCAGAGCCTTTGTTTACCATTTTAATGTTTACACAAGCTTGGACAGTATTCATCCTAGAGTTGATTGTGACTTTTGCTTTTCCCCCATAATACCTGGTTCGTACAAAACCTAATCACTTTACTCCCCTTTAAGTTTCTATGCAATCATTGCCTTATATTTTATGCTCTTAGATGCTAACTCTTCAAAGCATTATTATTTTTTATGTGGTCAATATTTATTTGGACTTATGCTGTGTTGTTCCTCATTCATGCCCAGCTTTCTGCAGAGGTTCTGGGCTCCTATTCAGTTAGTAATATTTCTTAATATTTTCTCTAACATCGGTTTACTGCTGACAATCTCCTACAAGGTTCCCTTGAGGAGAAATGCCCGTCTTCTTCCTTTCCTTTGCTCATCTTTGTTTTCCTTCCACCCTTTCTTTTTTTCTGCTTCCACAGGGTTAGCTCAGGCTGGCCTTGTGCTCAAAATGTAGCTGAGAATGACTTTGAACTTCCAGTCCTGCATCTTCTTCCTGAGAGCTGGAATCACAGGCAGGTACTGCCATGCCCTGTTTATGTGGTGCTGGGGATCAAACCCAGGGCCTCATGTGTGCTAGGCAAGCACTCTATGAACTGAACTACTCCATTCCCCAATTATTTTTTTCCCAGCTTTTAAAAATGGTCAGACCTTCTGGCTACCATTGTGTGTGTTGAGAAGTCCTTTGTTAGTCTAAATCTCCCTTCTCTGAAGGTTGATTTCTGTGGGTATTTTAAATAATCTGTTGTCCCCCTATCCCTTTTGGTTTGGTTTATCTAAGAATTCATTACTTTTTCTGCTGGATTTCTGCCCTAGCTTACTTTTTGTTGCTATGACAGAGCACTGACCAAAAGCAACTTGGGGAAGAAAGGGTTTGCTTGGCTTACACTTCCATGACATCCTTGAGGGAGGTCAGACAAGTGCTTGAAGCAGAACCCGGTGGGAAATGCTGCTTACTGATGTATTTCCCTGGGTTGCTCAGCTAGCTGTCTTAAACAGTTGAGGAGTAAGTGTCCAGAAATTGCACTGCCCTTAGTGGTCTGGGCCCTACCACATCAATCAGCAATCATGAAAATGACCCACAAATATGCCCACAGGCCTATCTGATGGGAACAGTTTCTCAACTGATATGACTTCTTCCCAGATATGTCTAGGTTTATGTCATGTTGACAAAAGCTAACTATGACAATATTCATAAGGTTTGAAAATCCTCACAGCCTGGTGTGGTGGTGCATGCATTTAATCCCAGCACTCAGAAGGCAGAGACAGGTCAATCTCTGAGTTCCAAGGCTAGTCTGCTCTACAAAGGGAGTTCCAGGACAGTTGGTTACACAGAGTATCCCTGTTTCAAAAAAGTAAAAACTAAACCAAACCAAAACAAAAATCCTTATCTGTCATGAAGACAGTGGACACCTGGCTGGAGACCCTGCTTGCTGAGTTCTCAACAATGGCCTATTCCCTTAACATTTCCTAGGTTAAGGGACAAGACACAATGATTCTTCAAAAGTTTAAAAAAAATCCTTTTGCCTCTTTACAGTGGTTTCTTATTATAACTATAATGAATTACCAGGCATCAGAAGTTTGGAATAATAGTAATTTTTATCTTATGTTTTGTGAAACAGAAATGTGAAATGGGCTCCTATGGCAGTTGGCTGAACTGCATTCCATCTAGACTGTGTAGGGAGAATCCATCTCTTTTCCTTAAGCCCAAGCATTCCTTGCTGTGGCTCCTTCCTTCGCCTTCAAAACCAGCAGCGGCCATCATTGCTTCTCTGACCTCACTCTCTCCATATGTTCTCTAACTCTAGCAGTCTTGTTGCCCTTTCCTGAGACTCTCAGATTATTTTGGATCCACTCCAGTGAGATTATCCTTATTCTTCACACCTCCTGATTTGATTTAGTCACAGCTGCATGATTCCTTTGGCCATGTTAAGTGTGGCCAGCTTAGTGTTCCCTGCTGTGGCACAAACCCTTTGTATGTGTCCTACTTTTATAGATCCCTCCATTCACACTGGGCAAAGGGAGCCAGTGATATAGCATGCCCATGCTGCTTTTTGTATCTTGCATATAGGAACTCCCATGATTCAGGCATCTTGCATCTTCTTCAGGATCCATGAAATAATAACAGGTTTTATCAGTTGTAAGTGGAGAAAATACCAAACCTTGATGGGTATTTGTTTTTCTTTCTTTCTTCATTAATACCTGAATATCTTTCTTTATTAACTACTTGGTTCCCTTTAGGTCTAATTTTTCTAGGAAAGAGAAAATACATTTTATTTTTCTCATCAATCATATTTACTTATTTACTGCTAGTTTTCAAAATAATAAACTGGACCCATATGATTTTCAGAAGAGACCAATGTGTTGTTCTTAGTATGGTGAACACATGGATCAAGACGTGTTGGTTTCAAATATCTGCACCATTTTTTATTGATGCTTAAATTAACCTAGCTTTCCTCAGTGGGACTGTTTTCAGGTTGGCTTCTGAGTCCTTTTGATGTAACAGTCACTTTTGATTACGTCCTTCCCTCACTCATTTTGTCCGATGTATTCCCCAGACCTAGACCCTGCCAATTCTCCAAGAAGGCCCACTTCCCGTTATTAGGAAATGGTCTTTAGAGACTGCAGTCTGAACACTGTGGAACTCATTGCTGTCAGGCTGATCTTGGTAGAAGCAATACCTTCAGCTGTTGCTTGTTCCTTTGTTTAAACAGAGTTTAACTCAGGGGTATCTGGCCAAATAGAAATGTAGTTCAACACCGAGGTATAAAAGAATAGATTTGCATCTGAGAGGCAACAATTTAATCTCCACAGATATAAGTCTGTATGTGAGGTAGTATTTTTTTTAATTTATAGGCAAAATATTATATATCTGTATATAAAGCTATAGCCTTACATTTTGATGTATGAATATAGTATGTATAATGTATGAATAGCTAATTAAGTCATTTAACATAGATTCTTCATGCATATTTTGGTGGTACAAACACAATTATTCTGACAATTTCAAACATGCAATGTATTATTAATTGTAGTCACCAAGACACAAATAGACTTCTTTAATTTAGTCTTCCTTTTTTGTAAAAATATAGTTATTTCATATTTATTGGGAGTGCACCTATTATTGGCATTTCTGGATACAGGTAGTTCTATGTTTTGGGGGAAATACCCATAATTGATGTCTATTTCCACCAAAGGAATGAGAAATGTGGCTCAATGGCAGAATGCTTACTTAGCATACATAAGACCTGGGGTTCAAGTCTCACTACTGAAAACAAAACAATCTCTCCAATCTCTGCAAAGCAAAACACAAACATTCCCAATAATTGTATATAAGTATTTCCATGGCCAATTAATGCTTTGTTAGCTATTAGATTTCTGCCATTAACCAATGGGTAATTATCATGCATTTACACTTGGTTGGGAAATATAGAATAATAGCAAAAATTATAATAGTTTTCACTGTTCTTATACAATCATACATAATGGAATAAATGTTTATTCTTCAGAAGTTTACAACTATGTAGAGGTACAGCTGACAGAGATAAATAATTATGTTACTCTATCAGTGATTAATAAGACGGGCTAAACCATCTGTTGCAAAAGAGACAAATATACTTCCTAGGGAGCCATACTTTGTTTTGAATGTAAAAAGTGCAGAAGATTTGTTTTTTAATCTTTGTAAAATTTTACTAACTAAAGACTGGAGAGATGGTTCATTGTCTAAGAGCACTTGATGCTCTTGCAGAGGACCCGAGTTTAGTTCCCGGTACCCATGTTGGGTGGCTCACAATTAGCTGATGAATTATAACTTTGAACTGTGGGTAAAGCCAAACCTTTACACTTTAAATTGCTTTCATTTTTTTTCTTAATCATAGTAGGAAAATGAACTCATGGGTTATCTTCAATGTGATATCTTTTTAAATATATATATATTTTCTTATTCTTAGTTGAGGAAACCAATGCATTTCACCAGACATTTCCCTAAGAATCAAAACATAAATAAAAACATTTCTTAGGCATCACAGTAGTTCATATGTATCCAATCTCAAAGAATATTTCCTGCTGAGGAAAATTATTCAGACACATGCTTAACATTCTAGATGCATTACCCATTGGGTTTTGCTGTGTTTGATGGAAGCCCGTAAAGACTAGGTTACATATAAATAGCAGTGTTATTAACAATCACAAAATTAATGAGACCAATAATGAGCTCAAATGTGGGAAATGCCAGAGTTAGCATAAGCACCACGATGCCTCTGTGCATGGCATTTTGATTTTGCCACAGGGAAAAGTCTGTGAGCTAATTCCCTAAGTAGAGCCAATACATTATTACTGCAATTAAACTGCTCATTATCTTAGTTGTTTTTGCAACTTTTAGAGACAGCAAAAATGAAGTACTCTTGAAGGAGACATTTGTTGTTACATAGTAAGTGAAAGTGGGTTTGAACAGAGGTGAAATTAGGAGCAATTCCACATAGCACTCTGATTCTCATTACAAGAGTAAAGCATATTTACTGTAAAGTACCTTGAACACACACACAGAGTTCAAAACTATGTACAGTCCTATACTCCATCAGTGACCTATGATTGCCAAAAGTTTGCTTCAGCCTTTCTGTGAAAAGACACCCTGATTAAGGCAATTCTTATGAAAGAAAGCATTTAATTGGGGGATTGCTTAGAGTTTCATGGTGGGAAACATGTAGGCATGTAGGCAGGTGCTAGAACAGTACCTGGGAGATGCATGGTGATCTGAGGTGGGGAGGGGGTGATGCTGGGCCGCTGGGCCGCTGGGCCTTTGAAACTTCTAAGCTCTCAGCCACTGATACACTTCCTCCAATAAGGCCATATTTCCAATCCTTCCCAAAGGGTGCCAAGTGCCAGTCCCTAATGACTAAGCTAATTAAAAACACAATTTTTGCATTGTAATGGTATGGGCACATAATAGGATACCACTCATCAGTGAAAAGGAACAGACTGTTAATACATGCATCAACAAGAATGAATTCCCACATAATTATTCAGTAAAAAAAGACTCCACACAAGTACATTCTGTGTAATTTCTTTTATATAAATTTTAGGAAATAAAAATCAGTGTGTAGTAACAGCAGCAATGTGTTAGTTTGGAGTATTTGGGGGACAAGAACACAATAGAAGGAATTTCAAAGAGTCATAAAGATGCTTTTGGAGGTGATATATAAATATATCTATCATTTTGATTATGCACTTTTATAAAGTTGTATAGGTGCAAGTTTTAATTAGATTTCTCTGTAGTTTGGCAAAACACTAACCAAAATTAACTTAGGAGAAGAAATGGCTCATTATTTTTCAACTCTCAGGTTATAGGTCATCACTGAAGTAAGCAGGGCAGGAATTTGAGGCAGGGACCTGAAGACATGCACTGAAGCAGAGACCATGAAGGGATGCTGATTATTGACTTGCCCTTATGACTTACTAAGTTTGCCTTCTTATGCAATCCAAGATCCCCTGCTCTAGGGGTGGTACTATACTTAGTGGCTAGATCATCACACATCAGTCATTAATCAAGAAAATTTGCCTACACATTAGTCTGTTGTTGGGGGCAATTTCTCAATATGTTCCTTCCTTTCAGATGCCTTGAGACTGTGTCAGGTTGACAAAAACAAAAACAAACAAAAAAACAAAAAACCAAAAACCAAACAAACAAAAACCCAAAACAACAACAAAAAAACAGCATAATTGTCTCCTTGTCAACTTGATACTGCCAGTAGAGAAACGTTATTGTATTGGCTGGTTTTATGTGCCTACTTGACCAAGACAGAGTCATCAGAGGAAGGAGGCTCAATTGAGGAAATGCCTCCATGAGATCCAGCTGTAAGGCATTTTCTCATTTAGTGATTAATGGGGGAGGGCCCAATTCATGGTGGGTGGTGGTCCTGAGTTGTATAAGAAGGTGGGTTGACTACTCTAAGATTCTATCTTACACCAATCAGAATGGCTACAATCAAAAACATAGCTTATGCTGTAGAGGATGTGGAGAAAGGGGAACATTCCTCCATTGCTGGTGGGAGTGCAAACATGTTCAGCTACTGTGGAAATTATTATGATGATTTATCAGAAAATTAGGGATCAACTTACTTCAAGTCCATGCAATACCACTTTTGGGTATATATCTAAAGAAGGCACATTCACACATCAAGGACATTTGCTCAACTGTGTTCATAGCAACATTATTAGTAATAGTCAGATCTTGGAAACAACCTAGATGTCCCTCAACTGAAGAATGGATAAAGAAAATGTGGCACATTTATACAGTGGAGTACTATTCAGTGGTAAGAAACAATGACATCCTAAAATTCACAGACAAATGGACAGAACTAGAAAACAAAACAAACAAACAAACATTCTGAGTAAGGTAACCCAGACCCAGAAAGACAAACATAGTTTAAGAGAATACCAGACATAAAGCAAAAGATATCAAGCCTACAATCCACAACCCCAGAGAAGCTAGAAACTTCCTCCAGAAACAGGTGGAAGCAGATGCAGAGATCCATAACTAACCAATGGGCCAAGCTCCAGGAGTACAATCAAAGTGAGGGAGGGGCAAAAATATGAACAAAGGAGTCAAAACCATGATGGGGAAACCTACAGAATCAGCTGACCCAAGCTAGTGAAAGATCATTGACTCAGGTCTGACAAATGGAGAACCTGCATTAAGACTGGACTAGACTCCCTTAATATAGGTGGCAGTGGGGTGTCTGGGACAACGTATGAGGCTACTGGCATTGGGCCCAAGATCTAACACTAATGCACAAACTGACTTAGTGGAGCCCATACTGTATAGAGAGATACCTTGCCCAGCCTAGACACAGGGGTGGGGTTAGAGATACCTTGGTCCAGCCTCAACGAGATGAGACAGACTTAGTAGACTTCCCAGGGGAGGCCTTACCCTTTTTGAGGAGCAGATGGGAGGTGGGGGCAATGGGAGGAGAGGAGGGAGGAGGAATTGGGATTTGAATGTAGAAATTAAATTAATTTTTAAAAATCAAAGAATAAAAATTATTAAAAGTTTTAGCAAGCCTGTAAGCAGCTCTACTCCATGGGCTCTGCATTGGCTCCTGCCCTGTTTTAGTTTCTGTCCTGACTTCCTTCAGTACTAACCAAGCTGACCCTGCTTAGCTTCTAGCTTCAGAGATCAGATGAGATCAGGTGCAGTCAGGGCGGTATGGCCATACACCCTGACTTCCTTCAGTAATGAACAACAATGCAGAAGTAAGCAAAATAAACCCTTTCTGCCCCAACTTGCTTTTTGGTCATGGTGTTTCATTGCAGCAATAGAAACCCTAACTAAGACAGAAGTTGGTGTCAGGGGTATTGTTGTGACAAACCTAACCATGAGTTTGCTTTTTTAGGAATTTGGACTTTGGTACTTTTGAGTTTGGAAAACAGTGGAATGATTTAAGCACTACTTAATGGGCCATGCTAGTAGAAGCATAGAAGATAGAGGCGCTAAGAGTTACTAACTGTCGGGGGCCCACTCAAGAGGTTTCAGAGGAAAAGAAAATTAATGTGTTGCCTAGAGACTGTTCTTGTGATATTTGGGTGAAGAAAGGGGCTGCCTTTTACCCTTGTCCCAAGATTCTGCCTGGGGCTAAAGTGAAGAGTCTCGGATTGTTTCCTTTGGCAGAAGAAATCTCACAACAGCCTAGTATAGACTCTGTCCTGTGGATATTAATGGTAACTCAAATGAAGATTTATAATGAAAAGTAGTAAACTGAGCAGGGTAAATTACAAAAGGTAAATTTTGAGGAGAAAAAGATCACCAGAAAGTGGAATGGAGCTAAATCCTGTGTTCAAGGAGATAAATGGATTAAGAAATGGAGTAAAGGGGGTGTCGACCATAGGGCGGCAAGATCCCATCTAGCTAAGTTTCCAACTTGTAAAAAGAAATGAAAGGAAGTATGGTGGGACACACCCTTAATCCCAGCCTTGAGAAGGCAGAGGTAGGCAGATCTCTGAGTCTCAGGCAAGCCTGGTCTACAGAGAAAGTTTTAAGGACAGCCAAGCTTAGGTAGTAAAGGTAACAATCAAAAACAAAAGCTGGTGAATATGTAATTTAACCAGGGGGCAAGTTCTAGCCCCAGAAAGCAGCAGAACTTGGCAGATTTGGCCACAGGTTCTGGCTTTAGAGTCAAGGAGTGACTAAAGAAAGCTGCTGAGACCGAGTATGTGCAGGGGTGTCCCTACTAGGTGGAAACCTAGTAAAAAAGGCCACTTTTTGAGGCTGTGAAGTTGAATCCTGGATTGCCTCAGAGACCTCAAGATGTTGGAGATGCCAGAGCCATGGGAGACCTAGCAAGGAGAGCTGCTAACAGGGAGTAGAAACATCCCAAGAGAAATAAGTATGTTGCAGTAAACTAAGCAGAAAGGAGTTTGCAGATCTGGGAGTGTTTAAACATCAGTCATGGAGATTCAGAGTTTGGAGTTCACCCAGCTGGTTTTCAGTCTTGCTTCGGTCCACTATTACCTCATTATGCTCCCTTCCCTATTTTGGAATGGTGATGTATATTCTGTGCCATTATATGTTGGAAGTATGTGATCTTCATGAATCTCAGAAGAGACTTTGAAACTTGTATCTTTAAACATGGTTGAGACTATGATAGACTGTGAGGACTTTTGAAGTTGGACTAAATGCATTTTGCATTATTATACTGTAACAAGCTTATGTGGGGCCAGGGAATAGAACATGGTAGTTTGAATGTAATTAACCTCCATAAGCTCATAGCGAATGGAGCTATTAGGAGGTGTGGCCTTGCTGGGGGAAGTGTGTCACTGTAGAGGTTGGCCTTGAGGACTCCTATGCTCAAGAGTTGCCATGACCTTAACTAAGACAGACAAAGAGAGTAATTTAGCTTGTTTTGCAATAATCATCCTTGACTACGAAAATCAATAACAAAGATGCCATCAATTCAGAAGGGACAGACAGCTGCTGGGCAGATGTCCCTACAGGAGTATTTGTCCTGTACCACTGTGGCCTAGTGCAAGGTTATGGTCCCAGTAGTCTTTTCTGATATTTCTTGTTATCAGCTATAGGATGACCTTCTACCTTTGTATGTAATATTTTACTAGGGTTTGTTATACATAACTCCATTTTAATTCAAACAACATTCAGAGTGTGTGAACAGTGGAAAAAAGGTTGATAGTGTACAGCCAGTGAAGTAAATGAAATATCCAGAGGTAAAGCCACTGATAAAAAGGAAGAGTGCAATTAGAAGGCAAATGAGGCCACTGCTGTCAAGAGGCCAGGAGAGATGACTGTAGACTTGGCAACATAAAGCCACTGCAGCCTTGACAATGGGGGTTTCCAAGGACTGTTGACAATAGAAGCCAACAGGACTGCTGTGTGTAAATGAGAGCTTCTGTCAGAATGGTGGAGTGAGAAGCCCTGAATTCTCCCACTGTAAGTGCCTAGATGCACTACAGGGGGTAGGACTCCTTCAAGCTCTAAACCAGGGGAGTTCTGGTAAAAGGAGAAGGGAAGATCTCCAGGAAGCCAAAATGAAGAGATGAGTATCATCTGAGCATCAAAATCCAATTAGCAGCAGTCTCCCGAGAGAATGAAGCACCTCGGGCAATTGCACTCAGAGTGTAGCATGCTCAGAGTATAGGGAACATCAGTCTGTATAACAAAAATAATAAAAACCCAGAGACATATATAAGGACTCAAGATGAAGATCAGAGAAGCAAAGCAGCCGGCCACTGTCTCTTACCTCTACCTCAGACTGAAAGGGCTGTCCTGACCCCAGCATGGCCGGAGACTAATCCCTTCATGAGACAATTTGCTTCTTTCTTTTATACCTCTCAAATCCTGTAATTAAAGGTGTGGGATCTCTAGTGCTGAGATCACCTTTGTGTGAGCTGTTTCCATTTTAGACTGGATCAATTTCGTATGGGCTTGAACTAACAGAGATCCATCTGCCTGGGTGCTGGGATTAAAGGTGTTGCCACCACTGCTTGGCTCTATGGCTTGTGGCTAGCTTTCCATTCTGAATCCTCAGGCAAGCTTTATTAAATCATAAATAAATGTGTCACCACAAGTCTGAGAAATTAGCCCATAACTTCTGGGCACTGGCAATAATTTTATGACATCATCATATACAAGTGCACCCTCATGAGCTCTTCAAGAAGTCAGCTCCCATGGCCAGCAAGTGGGAAGGAGGTCCACTCAAAGCACACAGTGGAGAAATTATGAAGACAATGAAGGAAAAGTCCACTGAGGACTTGTCAGCTGAGATGGGATTACAACTTTTTTAACCATTGAAAAATATATTCTGGTTATGGTTTTCCCTCCCTTAACAACATCCAGATTCTATCTCCCCACACTCTTAGTTCTATACCCTTTATTTCTCTCTCCCTGGAAAACAAGCAGGCAAACAAATGGGGGGGAAAAAGCCAATATCTTAGTTTGGGGTTTTATCAATGACCACAGCAACTCTTATATTTAATATTTAATAGGGGTGGTTCAATTACAGTTATATCATTATGGTGGGGATCGTGGCAGTGTGCAGCCAGATGTGGTGCTGGAGCTGAGAGTGTTACATCTTGCAGGCAACAGGAAATCAACTGAACATCAATCACACTGAGGGAGGCTTGTGCAAAACAGACCTCAAAGCCTGCCTCCATTCCCTTTGGGGGACATTTTCTTTTAAAACACTACATTCCACTACCTGGCCCCCAAAGGCTTATAGCCACATCATAATGCAAAACAAAATGCATTTAGTCCAACTTCAAAAGTCCATATAGTCTATAACAGTCTCAAACTTGTTTCAAAGTCTAAAGTCTCTTCTGAGATGCATGACAATCTCTTAAACATAATCCCCCTATAAAAATAAATATCAAAAACCACATCACATACTTCCAATATATAATGGCACAGGATATATATTACCATTACAAAATATAGGGAAGGAAGCATGTCTAATATCTTGGGTTCTTCAAGGTAATCCAGACTTTAACTTCACAGCTTCACTCAATGGCCTCTCTACTAGACCTCCATTCAGTGACACCCCTGACACACACCTGCCCTCAGAAGCTTTATTCAACAACTCCTTTCTTCTAAACTCTAAAACCAGAATCACATGGCCAAAGCTGCCAAGTTCTGCTACATCCTGAGGCTGGAATGTAGCCCCCTCAGTAAATTATGTCTTCACCATCTTTCTGTCTTTCACTGCCCAAGCTTGGCTGTCCTGAAACTTGCTCTGTAGACCAGGCTAGACTCATACTCAGAGATCTGCCTGCCTCTGCCTGCCTCTGCCTTCTCGGGGCTGGGATTAAAGGTGTGCCCCACCACACCCCACTTTAAGCTTTCCTTTAATTTCTTTTTACAAGTTGGAAAGTTAGCTAGATGGGATCTTGCCCTAAGATGGACAACCCCTTTATGCCATTTCTTAATCCACAACAACAGTCTCTAGGCAACACATTAATTTTCTTTTCCTCTGTAACCTCTTGAGCAAGGCTCTCACAGTTCACCAATTCACACTCAGCACTGCTGTCTTCCATATTTTACAGTTTCTGAGGTTTAGTCCATTATCATCATGGTGGGACATGGTGGCATGCAGGCAGACAGGGTGCTGGTGAAGGAGCTAAGAGTCCTACATCCTGATCCATAGGCAACAGGAAATGGGGATAGCTTGAGCTTAGGAGATCCCCCACAGTGACAAACTTCCTCCATCAAGACCACACCTCCTGATAGTGCCACTTTCTATGAGTTTATGGGGGGCAATTACATTCAAAGCACTACATTGTCTTTAAAACTCCTGATTTATTTCACCTCCTTGGTTATTCTTACATATGTTTCCATTACAAGATTCATTCCCAGATAAATGAACTGTGTTTGGAGTTTCCCCCTCATTTGTAACTTAGATTGACATCAGCTTTGCCTAATGTTAAAGAGCCTTGGGGTTCTTTTGTGGGACTTCTCTTCTCCCCTTCTCTTATCCTGGTAATCTTGTCCAGAATATTTGTTGATTACTTCCAAAATTATCTCTCCAATTTAGACTCTCTTAATTTCCAAACTCAAGTGGTATTTCTTCTACTTGAGCTCTTCTCACAGGAACTCAAATCACATCCAACTTGAATGGGTCCAGAGGAGAAACTCACCCCTTCTCCCTTCGGGAGTCTTTTCTTACTTCTTCCCAGCCTTCAATGTCTCAGGAACAGCATGGCCCTCCCTTGCTTGAGCTGAAACCCTAGGAACCATTCTTGGCTCATCTGTTTCTAGAGTCCTACATTCCATCTGTCTAAAGACTGTCAGTTTCCGGTACCATGAATTCTAATTAGTATTAGTAATAAAAACCCTGAGTCAGATATTGGGGGGTGGGGGAAGCTGAAAGATCAGAGAAGCAAAGCAGCCAGCCACTATCTCTTACCTTCACCTCAAAACAAATGGGCGATCCTTTCTCCACCAATCCTCAGACTGAATGCTCAGATCGTTGCCTGGACTGCACTTTTCCTCGGACTGCATCGAGCTCTTGTCTCTTCCTGCCTTACACTTCTCTCTGTCCAGCCATATCCCTTCCTGTCTCTCCCTCCTTAGTGCTGGGATTAAAGGTGTGTTAGTTACTCCAAGCACTATGATCAATTTTAGGTTCAGAATAGAATTGAATAGGAAATACAAAACACTGTCATGTGTCACCCCTAACTACCTCCCCACTACTGACATCTGGTCCCATAATGCTGCCTTTGTTGCAGTTGATGACCCAACACTGGCGCATCAGTGGGTGCACAGTTCACACACTTGATAAATATATAATGGCATGTACCTACTGTCACAGTTTCTCATTGCTCTAAAAAAAAAAAAAATCCAAATTTTTGCCTATGTGTCCTCTTCTCCCCAGTTTCTGAGAACTGTAAATCTGTACTGTTTCTCTTTACAGAGTGTAAAATAGGTGGAATCACACTATACTGTTCTATAAGTTGGCTTTTTTGTTTCCATTTAGTAATATGCACTTTTGCTCATCCAAGTCTTTTCATGGCTTGTTAGCTTATTTCCTTTTAGAACTGAGTAATATTCCAGTGCTTGGGTATACCACAGCCTCATCTACTTTTGGTTGGTTCAAGTCTTGACAGTAGACAAATCTGTAAACATTTGTGTGGATGTAAGACTTTGAATAATTTGAACAAGCACCAAAGATTACGATTTAGAGTATGTTTAGTTTTATGAGCAACTGCCACATTTTTGTTTTCCTCAAAGCAGCTGTGTCCTAATTAGAATGAAAATTCCTAGCTATCCACATCTTTACAAGCATTTGCTATTGGCTGCATTTTGAATTTGGGACATTTTATTTTTCTATTGTAGTGTTTAATTTTTGTTTTAAATTGTAATTCCCTAATGGCATATTATGTTGAACATCCCTGCAGAGTTTCTGCCTGTGTATGTTCTTTGATGTTTGGATCCTTTTAACCTTTTTACAATTAGTATAGAAAACAATGGGTTTCATTTTAGTGTTTCCATTCATGTATCCCATTGTACTTGGCTCATATTCATCCCAGGGTATTCAGGTCTTTTTCCTTTTTTAAAAACTGAGTTATTTTCTTATTGTTAAGTTTTGAGTATACTTTTGTTAACAGCCCTTATCAAAGTGTCTTTTGCAAATATTTTCTTCCAGTCTGTGGCTTCTCATTATCATGACGTTATCTCTCACAGAGAAGAACTTTCTAATTGTAATAGAGCCCAGCTTTTTGTTATTTATTTCACAGGCCATGACTTTGGTGTATCTAAAAGGTCATCACTATACTAAGGTTATTTGGTTTTCTTGTTACGATCCACTTTGTGTTAATTTTGTAGAAGCTCTAGAGTATGTCTAGAGTCACATTTTGCATATGGATGTCCCATTTTTTCTGATACTAATTTTGAAAGACTGCCTTTGTTTCATGATTTGTCTTTGCTCCTTTGTGTCAGTACCTTGAATATGTGCGTCTGTGTCTGTTTCTGGTCTCTCCATGCTGTTTAATTTGCATTGTCATCATTATCTGTTGCTTATAGTATTGTTTGAGTTTGAGTAGTGTCAGGCCTCCAACCTGTTCACCTTTGAGTAGGTTTTTCTGGTTCTTGTATCACTCCACACAAACTTTAGAATCCTCTTGCTGATTATAAATCCTCAACCAATCCACGGCTTCTTGGACTTTAGCTGGAGTTGCACTGAATTGTAAATCGTGCTGGGAAGAGCTGCATCCTGACACATTGTCTACCTACACACTAGCATCTATCTCTCACCATTCATTTAATCCTTTGGTTTCCTCCAGCAGAGTTTTATAGTTTTTTTTTCCAGATAGCTCTTATATATGCATTTTGTTAGACTGATATATAGTTATTTCTTTTGGGGGAAGCCAAAATAAATAGCAACATGGCTCTTATTTTAAATTTTACTTATTTAACTCGAGTCCTTTGCTATATGGAACCTTCTTTGTTTGATTTAATCCAATTTCTCTATTTTCATCTTTGGAGCCTGTGCTTGGGCATGTGGACTCATTGCTGTAGCACCCCTGTTTGTAGTCATGGAGCATCTGTCGCTTCCCATGAATTGTGTAGCAGAAGCTGCACATGGGGTGGTAATGGGATGTGGCTGCCTACACAAGAACAAGACAGTCAACATTCCAGGCTGGATGCGGAGGGAATACAAGGAATTAATGGCTGCTGGCAGAGAAGAGTCTTCTTTCTTCAGTGGTGTGTCCATCCCCCAGTGTAGAGCACAACACACGTGTGTACACGGCAGCACTAATTGAAGTCAGTCTAGAGTCTAGTAATATCATAATATCTTTCCTTTGAGGGCAGATTTGGGCATATTTCAAAGTCATTATCTTTCCTTTCTCCTTGCGGAAGCATATGGGGTATGTTCACTGGCCCGCACAGTGAAGAGCTAGGGCTCCCTGAAACAACCCCCTTTTCATGGCTGCTTATAGCTCAGTCCCAGGCCCCTTAAGCCTCCAGCCACTGACATGGACAGTGCAGGTTTCCCATTTGGCTGCTTCCCCTGGAGGTTTCAGCTTGCAAGTTTCTGGTTTCCCTTCCCATAGGCTATAGTTCTCTGAGTTTTCCCATCCATCTCTCTAGTTTTGGTGGAATGGCTTGCCTGAAGACCTCATTTCTCTGATGACTCAAGAAGAGTTATTGAAGTTGTTTCTTTTGATATTCTTAGCTTCTTGTTCAGAAAGAGTCATAACTCCAAGCTCCTCACATATTCAACCCTGTCTCCAGGTATATCTTACTGATTTTTCTATGGAAACAAACCTGTCATTTTGCCCTGCAGGGCCACCCTTCTGCCTTCTGCCATGCCTTGTGGTGGCCAGGACCCATTGCTCTCCTCTCTGTTGTTCTGGGTGCTCTTGGTGAGGCTCTGCCAATAGTGTGTGGGGCTTAGGGAAGCTGGAAAGACTTGGGAAGGAAGGGACTTCCTTTTCAATTGTTGTTGCTTCTATTCTCAGAATTTTGCTTAGGAGCCTTATTATTTCTTGCTGTTTGCAAACCTCCCAGTGCTTTGGGTCCTTGTAGACTTCTTAGGCCAGAGATTTAGTGAAGAAGGGAATTATGGGAAATCATATAGAACCTTTTCTTCTTATAATGACAATAACTCCCAGTAAAAATCTACCATTTACTGAGTGCCTATTTAGTGTTTTTTTAAACTTTTAATATCATCATACTTAACAACAAGACAATTACTACACAAAGAATAAAACTCATGAGGAAGAGAAAAGTGGCTAGTTCAAAGTCATACTTTGTATAAGTGGAGAAGGTGGATTTGTTTTTGTTTTTGTTTTTTTTCCCCTTGAGACAGGGTTTATCTATCTGTGTAACTGCCCTAGCTGTCCTGGAACTCGATTTGTAGACCACACTGGCCTTGAACTAACAGAGATCCACTTGCTTCTGCCTCCTGAGTGCTGTGATTAAAGGTGTGCACCACCAATGCCCAGCTTGGATTTATTTTTTTAAAGATTTATTTTATCTGTGTGTGTGGGGGGGTGTGGGGAGATGTGTGTGTGTATAAAAGTACCAGAGGAAGCCAGGACAGGGCATTGAATCCCCTGTAAGCCCTCAAGCTTACAGAATTCTACCTCTCTGCAGGAGCAGCAAGCTTTCTTAATCACTGCACTGTATCTCTAGCCCTGAAGAGCTGGATTTTAATCTCAGATCTGAAGAGTATATGTATCCTACATAACACGACAGACACAAAGAGTCACAGAGCTCAGACATCACAGGAATTTCTAGAACATTTTCCGGCTTGATGCTTTTCAAGGGTGATGCCCTTTGCTTTAGAAAACATAGGATTACCTTGTCAGAAGGAATGAGTTCCTCAAGGTGAAGCTTTATTGTTGGGAGTGGAGTGCTGAGACTGATTGTTTCAGGTTCCATATGGGGCATTAGATTCTGATGCAGCATCATGAATCCTAATGGCCCCTTTGAATCCCAGTTTGTTTTGTCTCAAGTATCGCCTGTTCCAAAAATGAGGATTGGCATGTTGACTCTCCCAGTATTCCACTAAGCCTTTAAGACATAATTTAAAATGATTCTCATTTTTTAAGTTATTCTTGATTAAATCTATGCACCATTCTGTTTCATGCTTTTGTATCTTATTTTTGGGGAAATCTGGCTTGGCTTTCTTTAAGAGGTAGAGATGATGATCTAAGCAGCTCCTTGGCTTTGTGTTATAGATTTATAAACTCCCAGAGGCAAAAAGCTTAAGGCTGGGAGATGCAGTTAATTACTGACAGTGGAGGTTTTTGAGAGACATGATGAAGAGCATATCTCCACAGAGTTACAAGGGAACATTTCATTCCAAGATAGTATTTGCTATATTAAATTGTGCCAATAGATGGAGAAGTTGTTCCACAGAAATCAGGAAGCTTTTCTCCTCTGAGGAATAAAGAAATTTAGGTTTCTGGAAAGTTGAAATGAATTTCCTTAATAAAAATGAGAAGTAGAAAACTGGGTTACTTATAAATTTTAACAAGAAGTAGTATTAACTAGGGACAAGAATTTCACTAATTTCAATTAAGTGTACATGGAACTCTTATTGCTTATACTGTTTTTGAAATTTGGCCTTTCTCCTTTTAACTATGTATGCATGTATATATGTATGCATGTATACCTGGCCTTAAACAAAAAGGTTATAAAAGTGTACAAACTTTTATACTGTAGCCAGGTGGTGGTGGTCCACACCTTTAATCTCAATACTTGGGAAGCAGAGGCAGGTGCCTCTCTGATGTTATAGGCCAGCCTGGTCTACAGAGTGAGTTCTAGGACAGCCAAGGGTACACAGAGAAAATTATACTATAATAAAGATAACTATAATATAATATAATAAAATATAACCAGGTAACTAAGTTTAGAAGGAGGAGTTGGGCAACAAATGCATCCTGAAACTTCCTGGAAGTCAGTGAGGGGATCAACACCTTTTGTACAGCCCCATCCATGTTTGTATCATGAAAACAAAGAATCATACAACTGACAGCATTGCGACTAGAAATTATACCTCTCAGAAATCATGGAGAAGATATTGGGTATAAAATAACAAACAATGTCCTCATATTAAACACACTTATACTTCTTACATGGCTGAGTCCTTTAGCTGGTGTGAACCCCATAGAGTTCTTCATTAAAGGGCATCAGGTGGAGGGAACTGGTGAACACCATGCACCTCAAACACTTTCTTTAAGATGTAAACATGATGATATCAGCAGCTCCTTTGCTTGTATAGCTTTTTGATTCTGTAGTTTAATTGATAGAAACACTTTGGAATCCATCAACCTTCAATAAACATTCTCCACCCCTCCCATATTGGTATGTATCCATGTACATACATGTGTATGCATATGTATGGAGACTAGATACAAAACATAACTTCCTTAATCACTTCTCCACTTATTTTTAAAGATAAGCTTCCTCACTGAACTCAGAGCTTACTGGTTGGCTAGACTATCTTGTCAGCAAGCCTTAGGATTCTCTTGTCTCTACCTCCCCAGTGCTGAGATCATAGCCATGTGTTACACCAAAATTTTTGTATGTGTGATAGGGATCCAAATTCAGGTCCTCATGGTTGTGTGACATTATATCATTGTTATTATTATTACTGTTATACCTACTGAATCATCTCCACAGCCATTGATATTATTTCTTTAACTGAGAGTTTGGTAGAGACATGGGGCTGCTATGATGAAAGAACATGTCACCTGCACATTTAGTCTTGAACCTGGGCCAATAAAAGCCATCCAGGCTCACCCTGAACTATCAGCACCTTCAGCCAAATGACACATGGTGGCTGCTGTGGTTGACCCAAGTTGACATCTGTGTAGACTCTGTTAAGCACACTGGTGTGTTTTTCAAAAGTAAGTTAAGTAGCTCACCTTGTCATTTCCTTCTGGACTCACCTCAGCCTCATGCTTTCTCTTTAGCTCCATGCCTCCAGAGCTTCGATGTCCTGTGGTACTTCTAGTCTCTCTCTTAACCATCCTGAGCTCTAGTGAGCATGGCTTCTCTGGACCATGAAGCTTCGCCAGGTCTTACTGTCCCAAGCCTTTACAAACCACTACTGCCCAGAGCAGTTTTCTTTTCCGAGGAAAGTCAGAACACAACTGTCAGGTTTGATGTCTCCATTCTTAGATTTGTCTCCAGTGTCTGTCAGTCTGTGACAAGCATATGTTGTGTTATGAACAGCATTTGGGGCTGGAAGCTAACCTGAGAAAGTCCTGCCCGCCCCCTTGGTTTATTCACACCCAAGCTTTCTTCCTCAAACACAAAACAATGCAAACCAGGCAAGAAGTGACTAGAAGCTAATGAGCCCATCTGCTTAATCTCACAAACAAAGGTTCTTCCCCACTAGACTGCCTCTCACGTCCACTGTATCCAATTGCCAACACAAGAAAGAATATCTCAAGAAATTTTCAGTCTATCACCTGAGGATATGCCAACAGGGTGTATTTTGGCCTACATTTCTGCATACTGGTTGAAAAAAAAAATGTGACCTGAATTCTGTTTTGTTTCCATTAACCTTTCTCTGAGAAATTACTGACCCTGAATATTGGAGCTGCAAATGGATTCTCTTAACAAGTACCCTGTCAGGAGGCAACCTCTGTGGTATGGGCTTTTAGCCTGCAAATGCTTTTCCTCCATTCATCCAGTCCCCTAAGAAGGATTTATTGAGTGACTTTACATGTATGAGGATTTTAGGAAGATTTCTATCTGCAGTTTCAGGAGACCCACATTTGGAAGAATTTATGGTTTGCCTATTTTTACGGCTGGTGCTGGCTGTTTAACACATTGCCTCTTACTCCTCCCTGTTTGAGATCCTCCCAAATCAACAACTCTTTTGATTTCTCTGTAGGCTTTGCCTTCACCCTGTGTGCTCTGACTTAAGTGAGATATTTGCATCCTGAAATACTTTGCCTGTTGCTTTCATCCTTGAGAAAATCATCTGAAATTCCTCCCTGGCTCAGGGCAAAGCAGAATTGTCACCGTCATTGTTTTGAGTTAGAGGCTGTGAGTAGAGGCAAAGCCACAATTTAAGACTGATGATATATTTCACCATAATACTGATGTTTGTGTTGCCATCGGGGCACAGGTCTGGATTGAAGATAGCATCTGGAGACTAAATCTTGTGGGAAGCCCATAGCATGTAGTAGCCTTGGCTTATTCACCATTTTCAGGTAATATTGCCAACCACCCATGGCTGGGAAGCACCAAGCCCAGACCAGTTTCATAGGGGCTGTCTAGTCCTCTTACTAGTTTCTGTTGTGGTAAAAATAAGGATTGTTTTTTCAAAATCTCACTATAAACAATGCTCTGTTCCTATCTATTAGCATGTTAGTCAGGGTTCTCCAAAGAGACAGAAACAATAGATGTATGAGAGGGGATGTGAGAGGGATAGGTTCATGCAATTTGGCATCTGTTAAGTCCCACCACAGAATATCTGCATGCTGAAGACCCTGTGGTGTGGTAGTGTGCCTCACTCAGTCCAAGATGCCAGACCTCAAAAGCAGGGAATCTGATACAACTCAGCGTGAAGCTGAAAGTCTGAGGACCCAGTAAAAGGCCACAGTCCTGGAATCTGTAACTTGAAGTCCAAGGCAGGAGGAGTCTATGTATACTAGCTCTCAGGAGGGTTGGGATGAGGACCAAATCTGCTTCTGTATTTATTCTGTCTGCTCCCAGCTTTCTGGATGGTTCTCAAACACACTGAAGACAGGTTTTCCCTCTCTAGTCCACACAGACTCACATGCTAACCTCTGAAAATGCCCTCACACACCCCAAAATCCTGCTTTCCTATGTTTTTAAGCATTCCTATTCCAGTCAAAATCATTGGGATTTTGAATTTACATCTCTGTGTGTCTAAAATTAGGGATCAGCCAGGATGCAGAAAAACATAAGAAAAGACATGGGGAATGCAATATACTGAAAAGCGCCCCCAAAGCCTTGCTGAAGGGTCACCCTAGAAGAAAAAAGGAATTGCATTTTGGTCCCCAACATCTCTCACTCTCTAAACAGTGTCCTAACCCCTAAATTTCAATTGTAATAAGTGAAACAAGACAGCCTTGTTTCTGGGTAGCAGGTTGGACTGCCATGGAGTCTCTCTGGAACACCTGGGCTTTTGTTAGAAGCTAAGCAGAGCTGGCACCAGATGGTACCTATAGGGTGCGATGCACTGCAATCTCTTTGCACACATTGCTTGTATTTGCATTTGTGGAGTATAACCCATGTGGTGAAACTAAACACTGCCTGAGAGGCTCTATGAGAGACCTTTTAGCATAGCAACATCATATTAGTTTCTGTTACATTGGGGATAAATGTAGGGGTTATGGTGGAAGAATATGTACAGATTGAAAGCCAGGAAGATGGCTTTAACTTGGTTGGGGGCATGTGTGCTTTTGTGTGTCAGCAGTAGCTAGCAGATTCTTCCAGATGGGGTGGTTTTTCACCATCCCCTCATTATACAGAGTGGGGATTTATTTGTCAGTTTGGGTATCACTGGCTTCTCTATGTGCCAGGAATAACTTCTAATGAGCATGTTAGATGAAGGGAAAGAGAGGACATATTATACCCATGTGGTATCTACTGAAAATGAAGCTGAGAAATGGTTCATTATTGGAGGAGACTGGGGTGAGATGGGGACCGAAGTGTAGTGGACAAAGGGAGTTGAAGAAGAAAGGAGTACAGTCTGTTACAGAGACAAGCATACATGAGAAACAGACTAGGGGAGAAGAGAAATGGGAAGAAAAGAATTCACGAGAGACAAAGTGCAGGAAAGAAGGCCAATGACTCCCAAATGAAGAGAAAGTGTAGTTAAACCCAGTGAAACCCAGAGATGGCCGTGCCTTGTTTGTTGTATGTCCTGTGAACTTGACCCAGGTTCAACACTGATACAGGCAGGGCAGTGGGGAACAGGCAGCCAGAAGTGGTAATTAGGCATACCTGCTCTGCCTTTGTAGAGGGAACCCTACAAGATGCCCCCTTTCCCCAGGGATGTTTTCACAGTGCTGAGGCTGAGGCTAATTTGCTCTGTTTGCATGGAGGGAGGGCAATGAATGGGAAGACAAGGAAGGGAGAAGCAGAAGATGAGCATCTATCACCTTACATCTCTGTCTCTTTATTTATAAAATGATAAAATATAATAGTGGGTCTATTAGTAATAAATCTAATAGCTCAAATAGTCCTGGTGGGGGAGCTGGTGGAATGACTCGGCAGGTACATGCTGCCAAGCCTGATCACCTGAGCTTGATCCTGGATTCTGCATGGTGAAAGGAAAAGACGGACACTTGAAAGATGCTTCTCCACCCTCCACACATGCACTAGGGTATGTACATGTCCATACATATACACTACACGCACAATATAACTAACTAACTAACTAACTAACTAACTAACTAACTAACTAACTAACTAACTAGCAACTAAGTCCTTGTGATGATTAAAGGGGGTAATATAACAAGGGTCTACTCAAAAATGCTATTTTTATATTAAAAATGCACACAATATCAACTCAGAGCAGCTTTAATAATTTAAATGCCAGTTAAAAAATAGTACTCACAACTTGAAACACAAACACATATACACACACCACCGTACTTCCTGACAGAGAGGGGTGGGGAGGGATAGAGGTAACTGCTTTGGGGGAAAAAGATTTTCCTTTTTTCTTATGTTTGTATAAATTTCTACAGAGAACCTGAATTATCTTTTAAAATAAGACACAGTACTCTTTATGAGGCTGAATTAGTCTTAACAAGGTCCATTATGAGCCCTGCTTTTCATACCTTCGCATGTGTGAATTCAATAAGGTCTAACAGTAGTCCTTTCCCCACCTGTCCCCAAATGTAAATTCATGCCAGGTGGAAGCATTGGTGGCCACCCACTGGTGTCTTTCTTCTTAGAGAGAGAAGCACACTTACATTCTTGGCAAGTTACTCTATCCTAAGTTTCTCACCTGTGCTTTAAGAAAGGGACCTGATGTTTGTAACAAAAGGCTTTCTCACAACTGTGCTGAATAAAAACATAAGAATTGCAGGTAGCCTGGGCTCCATCATGACTTCCTGAGATCTGCAGTTGGAAGCCCTGCTATTTGGTAGGCTGTCTCTTTGTGCATGCTTTTAAGCCTGTGGGAATGACCAAAAAATGTTGGCTTTTAGCAGAGATACTCTTCCTAGGGGTGCTCAGTGGAGCAGCTGCTTTCAATTGGAAAGTGTCACTCTCCAACTGAGTGTGCATATGAAGCACCTGGGGGTAGCTGGGAGTACCCCAATGCAAGAATTTGTCAGGGGAGTGGTGCTTTCTCTGTGTTTGGCTTGGAATGGGAGGTATAGTGCAGTGCTTGCAACACCACTCTGCCAGTATCCATACTCATCTGCACTTTGAAGTAGTGGGACCAGGATGGGTTTGGGGTGGGGATAATACTTTTGGTGATCAGAGATGTGGGTGGGGTTAAGGAAGAAAACGGTAGTATCCAGTTAGGTTTTCTGCACAGGTGGAAATTACTGATAGAAGTATCAAGTTAGACATTGTGTAGTAACCACCTCTGCATCAACTAAAGCACTGCTTCATATTTTGATCTGCTTTGGCATCTCTTGGTTTTGGGCAAAGGTTCAGCCTTGTCCATGTTGCCAGAGGTTGTGTGTGTAATAGAGGCATCACATGCAGTGACAAGTCTGTAGAAAAAGCAGTCTTTGCTGATACAGATCAAACAAGAGCATTTCCATTGAAAAGTGTAACACTGGGTGTCTTTCTGCATCCCAGTAGTGACTTGGCAGCCCAGACTCACACTCTGCAGCAGTCCAGGTATGTTGACACCCAGTGATGCTGACGGATGTGGAACCTCATGCACCATAACAGGCTCATTCTTAGGTGGAGATGCATGCTGAGGGCCTAGGATTGGAGCTACAGAGCCTGAGTACTGGCTCCCTGGGTTGTTCAAGCCTCGGGCATGACTCTGATCCTGTGTCAGAAACTGACATCTGAAAGCTGAAGCAGGGATTAGTCATGCCCTTTCTTCATTATTCTTCTGGCTATTGTTAGCTCCTCTTGAGGAGCCTAGAAGGCAGAAGGCAGGAGAGGGAGAGGAAAGTCAGGCAGCTGCTTCTTCTGTTAGTAACTCTATTAAAATGTATCATGGGGGTGGGAAACAAATGGTAGGAATAAAAATTGTGTCATCGCCTTTTATTTTTTCCTGTATCTTGTTGTTGAGTCCCAGTGACTTTCCTTCCATACACAATAGACAGGGTCTATGACCCTGGGTTAAATACTTAGTGAAGAGATTTTGTGTTTATCTTTGTGTGTGTGTGTGTGTGTGTGTGTGTGTGTGTGTGTGCGTGTGTGTTCCCTGGAGCTTGCATGCTCATCTTTTTTTTTTTTTTTTTTTTTGTCTAACTGTACTTGCAAGCAGTTTGGTACTCAGTGTTATTCTATTTTACCTTTTGCTGAAGCTCTTCAAATGCGCTTGGGGGTGGGGTGGGGTGGGGTGAGGTTGGGGGCTGGCTGAAAGATAAGTGTGTACGTGTGTATAGAATATTCATGGTATGTCTCCTGTGCACCAAACCTGGAGTAGCCACTCATCTGACCTGGCCCAAGTGCATCTCTGCCTTCATGGAATTTAACTTAATCAGGGCCACAGAAAATTAAGCAGACACTAGTGTGTAATGTAGTAAAGGCTCTGACAACTGAAATCTCTGGTACCTTGTAGCATGTTGCGTGGTCCTTGGGTGGATGTTATGGTTAATTTCGATTGTCAACTTGGATTTAGAATCACCATGGAAACAAATCCTCTAGGTCTTTCTAGGATGAAATTTCTACATTAGGTTGATTGAGATGGGAAGACTCACCCTTAGTGTGGGCAGGACCATTTTATGGGCTGAGGTCCCAAACTAAAAAAAAGAGGAGGGACCCAAGCAGTGACATCCATAGCTATTCATCCTGACTGTGGACCCAATGTGACCCAGCAGCCCTCTTCATCGACTAACATGCTTTCTTCATTATCATGAACTATCACCTCAAACTGTGAGCCAAAATAAGCCCTTCTTCCCCTAAGCTGCTTCCTGTCAGGTGATTTGTCAGAGCACGAGGAAAGCAACTAACACACTTTCCATCCAGAGTGTGAAAAGGGCAATGAGTGTTCCTAGCAGAGGACCACTTAGCAACACTTGGACATTCCACTGGGAGTGGAGTTAAAAAAAGTCATAGACAAGATTTTGCCTGATAAGTATGATTTGAAAGATGGTTATTAATAGCTTTTGCATATTCTTCTTCTTCATATGAAATTGAATAGAAAATCTCTCTTTTGGTTCTTCCCTTTTCATACCTTTTAAATTTTTCTTTTTGATCACCACACTGAAAAAATAATAATGGTATGATTATTTTTCATCTGACAAATATTTTAGTTCCATTTAATTCAACATATTTAAAATCTTTATATGCTCAGGTGTGGAAAGTTTGTATTAACCTATTACATATTAAGAGAGAATACTTGTCTGCATACCTACCTTAATGTGGGTGCTGGTGTTATAAAGATGGATAAGTGGAACCTCTGCCTTTAGAAATGGAGGTGGTGGTGGTGGTGGTGGTGGTGTGTGTGTAGGTTCCTGCAAGAAGATTTTGGGCAGCTGTTGTCCATAACACTGAAAGAGAATATGATCTTGATTCAGAATTTGTGGGTTTGGAGGAGGCACACTTGGCTATTTTTTATTTTTATATTATCTGTGAAAGAAAAGGGACTTGTACATAAGACAACAGTAAAATTTACAAACAATTAATAGCACCAACTATCTTTAACAAGTGGCACATAAAATCGATATGTTACTTAGAAAGAATACTTACCTTCTCATGAGTCCCTGCCTACCAAATAGAAGTGATCTTGTTCTACCCATTGTTAAGACATCACTGTGCCAGCTCTTTTCTATGGATTCTTAGGATAACTCATACTGGTTTTTAGGCCACAAACCACCCATCCACATTGTACAAAAAGACAAATTAACAGTGACATAAATCTAATGGGTTGTTTATTTCAGAAGTAGTGAAAGCTAAAAAACCATGGCAACTAATGTAGTCAGAGATATGCGAAAGTGACTTATACTCTTGGTAAAAATGTGTTTTCAAAAAAGTGTGAAAAATACTGAGACATTCACTAACAGTTCCAGGCAATTTAACTTTTTCTTTTTCATGCTTGTGGAGGAGTATTTGTGATTTTCAATAACACCTCTATTTAGTTCAGCAGTAGATGTCTGGTCACAAAGCCAAGGATGGGGCTAAGGAATTGACTTACTGGGTAAAGGGCTTGCTATACAAGCACCAGTACCCAAATTCAGGTCCTACCACCTATGCAAAGATGCAGGTATGATAATGCATGCCTGTAACCCAGAACTAGGGAGATGGACACAAGAGGATCCTGGGGCTTGCTGGTCAGCTAGTCTAGCCACAAATGTGTAGCTCCAGGTTCAGTGTCAGAAAATAAGATTGAGGGTGATTTAGAAAAAAAGAACCTGATCTCAACCTTTGGCCTCCATATGCATGTGCACACCCCCAACATAAAATTATACATATACCACACATCCGTATGTGTAGTGCATATGCACTGTTAGGCTTTGAATGAGAATGCCCTATAGGCTCATATGTTTGAATATTTGGTCCCCCGTTGGTGTAACTGTTTGGGAAGGATTCAAAGGTGTGGCCTTGTTGAAGAGGTATGTCACTGAGGGTGGCCTTTGAGGTTTCAAAACTCTCATGCCATCCCCAGTGCTCTCTCTCTCTCTCTGATTCCTGCCTATGGATCACGACATGAGTTCTAGCTGTTCCTGCTGCCATGCCTTTGATCCATTATCATGGATTGTAATCCTCTGAAACTATAAGCCCAAAGAACACTTTTCATTTATAAGTCACCTTGGTCACAGAGTTTTGTCACTGCAATAGAAATGTAAGAAATACACTATATACCCAACATGTACATACATATATACCTCATGGGCCCACACATACACACATGAACTTGTATGTACATATATATGCCCACATCCAGGTATACATGACCAAGAGCATGTTTTATTGTGGAGGGAGTGGTAATGATAATATTGCAAGAATCTACAAAGAACTCAGCGTGCACTGTGTATCATTAGCTCTGATTCCCTCCTTGAGAAAGCTATCTCTTGAGACCTGTATGGATGCTATTTGACAACAGGTAAAATTACTATATCAGTTCCCTTGTTTGCAAAATTCTCACAGTTAAAGCTATTTGTGGAGGCAGAACTTCTGCTGTGTTATTGATAGACTGTTTTTAGTTGTATTATAACTTAGTGGATGCTTAATCAAGCAGAGCTACCTGTTTCCGTCCGTCCGTCCGTCCATCCATCCATCCATCCATCCATCCATCCATCCATCCATCCATCCAGTAAGGGTACAGAATTTCTGCTTCAAAACAACTGGAGAAATAAAACATACTATATAGAATTATCTTGCTGTTTGATTATTGCTATAGGACTATATCAAAGGTAATCCAATCAAAGGCTGACCTGCCTCCTTCTAATTTCCCAGCTTTAATTCACTTCTGGGACAAGGTGTCTTAAGAAGGTCCTATTTAAAATATGACCAAATTCTTCAGTGGGAGCAAACTAATTCTTTAGATAACAAACTTCCACTCTGAAGCAGGGTGAGCACCTGTTTAGTTCCCAAGGGTAATTTGCAGGATATAGTACATTGTGATAGAAGAGCTGGGAAGGCATGGGGATTTGAGGATTGTTCTCAGCAGCACTGGAGCTGTGTGATGGAGTGGGAGGATGAAGGCATTAGTCTTCACAGTGGAAGACTAACCCTACCATAGCACTTGATTTCTAGGCTCCACTGAGGGGCAGAATGGCTCCAGTTTATACAGTTGAGCAAAAAAAAAAAAAAAAAAAAAAAAAAAAAATTCATTGGCTTAAAATAGTGAAAGATTTATTTCCAGTGTGGATCAGCAGATTAAGTAAGGCATGAGGAACCCTTGCAGCTCACGTGACTACTGACTTACTGCCATTATAGATTAGCTTACACTTTCTAGGATTCAATATAAAGGGAATCCTATAGTCATTACTGCTAATGCCTGGTTCCTTTCATGTAATATAATTATCTCCATATTGCTGTGTGTATTGAATACCCATCCTTTTAATTTCTGAATAGCTTACCATTGCATGGATATATTCCACTTGTTTATCTCTTTACCTTTTGATAAGCCTTTAAGTTATTACAAATAAAACTGCAATGAAAAAATGTTATAAAATATCTGTGTAAGTTTTTATTTTGGGGGATGGATAGCAGGCTGTGCGGTAACCATATTCTTACCTTTTAAATAAGTCCTTAAACTGTCTTCTAGATTAGTTTGCATCTTCTAGAGTTATATATGAGTGGTATCATCAAGTATATGTTATCTTTTTTTTTTTTCTTGCCCTATCTGGTAGAGAACATGGGATGCTGGTATTATGGTGCAGTTCAAGTCCAAGGGTCTCAGAATTAGGTGTGTGTGTGTGTGTGTGTGTGTGTGTGTGTGTGTGTGTGTGTGTGTGTGTGTGTTAATTCTAAGTCTGAGGCAAAGGCTTAAGGACCCAGAGAACTTCTGGCAGAAGTTTTCAGGTCAAAAGGCTGTAGAGCCTGGGGTCTCAATGTTAAAGAGTGGGCTAATAAAAGTATCTTGTCCGGTAAGCCAAGAGAGGAAGAGAGAAAGGTGGTCAGCAGCTGTGGGAATGGGGGTGGGGAGATAGTGGTCTGTACCATCCTGACAACGATCTACAGCAGCTGTGCTTCAGTTAGTGAGTTTATTAAGCACATTATAGGCAAAAGTAAAAGAACAAACTGCAACAAAAGAAGCAGCAGATAGACAGCAAAATGTCATTAACTAGGGTGCTCACTCCATCCAGCAGAGACTACCGTAGTAGCCCAACAGAGAGTGCTAACAAAAGGTAGTGTCAGCCAATCAGTCATCTGCTTACTAACTTTAGGCAGAGATTGGAGAAGCCCCAGTTGAAGCATCCAGCCAGCGGGAGTTCTGATTGAGAGTCTCAGGTGCAGCTGTGATTCCTCTGATGAGACTCCCAAGTAAGGGAACAGCGGAGCAGCAAAAAGGTAAAGTCATCAAACCGGGTATTTACAGTCATCCAGCAGAAATGCCTGGGGAAGCCTTGAAATCCTCCTGCTGAAGTTTCTGCTGTAGTTCCTGGCGGAACAGAGCATTCTCTTTGTGGATAAGCTTCTGCCTTCGTTTTCCCATGATTGGAAATAGCTCATCTGTTAGCTATTCTCCAGGATACAATGTTTTTACTCTTGGGCTGCATCTTGGTTTGCTTCCTATTGTGAAAACCACCCACAACCAAAACCTTAGGAAGGAACAGGTTTTGTTAACATTGGGGCAAGTAGGGAGGGTGCTGTTATTTGGCTTGTTTCTCATGGCTTGCCCAGCTTGCTTCTTTGTATAACCAGGACCACTAGTGCAGGGGTGGCATTACCCATGGTGGGCTGGACCCTCTCACATCATTCATCAACAAAAAAATGTTTCCACAAACATGCCCCTGGGCCACTCTGATGAAACTTGAGGGTTCCTTTTCCCAAGTGACTCTAGTTTGTGTCAACTCAAGCAGTACCAGCTCTGGGGGAGAAACTAAGCAATGTCTACCCCTCCTTCTGAGGTTCTAATGACAAACAGAGATGCTGATTTCATCAAAGTTCACTCTGGACTACCAATGAGTTTATTGGGCTTTCTTACAGAGCCTAAGTTAGAGGTTACATACAGGGGTGTGAATATTTCTCCCCTGACTGTCCACACCTGAAAGCCTTACCCAGCAAGGCTGAGGGCTTCTATGTAGCCACATGGATAGAGCCCTCACTGTACACTAGCTCCTTCTCCAGGCCACATTCGAGATTGCCAGTTGGATAGACTCTTGTGCCATACTGTGTCTCTATGTGAGGGGTTGTAAACCACCAACAATCCTAGCTTGTTGTAAGAAGGGAGCACAGCTGAACTTCCCAAGGTTATGGGTGCTTGGCTTGGAGGACAGTTACTCATGACACAGAGGGAGAGCTCAATTCAAGGCAAGTGGTCTTAGAGGATACTTGAAATAAGCATGATGGAATCTGGGACAATCTCTCAGTGTCTGCACCCAATGAATTTAAAGAACACATGAACATTTACCAATGTAATGTTTATGATGCAGGGGAAGGGCACAGGAGGAGGTGGGGGGGGAGAATGAATGAGAGTTTCTATCTGTAGATAAAAGACATAATTTTGTTCATTTTGCTGACCCATATAATGGGAGATGTCATTCTGTATATGTTTCTCATACTGGTTAATAATAAAGCACTGTTGGCCAATAGGAAAGGAAGATAGGAGAGACAAGGAGGAAATAGGAAGAGGAAGGAGGGGTCAAGATGGAGAGTCTGGAGAGAATAGAACCGCCAGCCACCTCTCGCTGGTAAGACCACGTGGAAATACATAGAAATGGGTTAATACTTAAGACAGAGCTAGCAGATAAGAAACAAGTAACCGGGCCAACAGCATTGTATCAAATACAGAGTCTCAGTGCGTTATTTGGGGCTGGCGCAGTGGCTGGACAAGACAACCCATACTTCTTACAAATGGCGCCCACGTGGCTAATAAGAACTTCCACTTAAAATTTAACAATAGCTTTAAAAAGGATTTTGAAAACAAAAGAACAGAGACAAGCAAGGTTTCTTGGTAGCAGCATTTTTCTTGGTTGAACTCTGCTTTGCGAGAGACAAGCAGATATTTGCGAGGCTCCTTTAAGAGAGGTTTCCTGACTCAGCATAAGCGGCAAAAAAACCGCATGGCTTTTAAGAAGTACTGCTAACAATTTATTGGTGTGTATCAGAGCTGGCAATGGCAGTGACCACATCTCCAAGCCGGCAGCATGCAGACCAAGGCAGTGAGCACAGCTTTCACTGCTGGTGGTAAAATAGCCGCCGCTATTTTTATAAACCGTGGCAGAAACAATAAAGACTTTCATTTTAGCAATGTTGTTGTTTACCTGATAAAAGACTCGTGGCTATAAAAAGTTTTACAGTAAAGACAGATTCACATTAAGAAAAAGCGCTAAAAGTTTACAGTGTGTTTTAAAATATACGTAGACATGAAAAAAATGGTTTTAAAGAGACAAAGAGGAACTGGGTGTGGTGGCACACACCTTTAATCTCAGAATTTGAGAGACAGGCAAATAGATCTCTTGTGATTTCAAAGTAAACCTTGTATGCAGAGTGAATTCCAGGACAGATAAGAGTTACACAGAGAAACCCTGTCTCAAAAAATAAAAATTAAAAAGTATAAGAAACGGAGTAATAATAAAGCCACATAAAGATGAAAAGCTCAGAGAGAATCTGGTTACTGTATGGTATTATATTGTCTTTGTATTGTTTGACTGCTGAGGAAACAACTGTTAAAACAAATGCTGCTGAATTAATTCAATTTATATATTTTAAAAATGCTTTGACTCAAAAATTTAAGTCTAAGGACAAGTTACTGGGGAAAAGGATTTCTATTTTTGTTTCCACAGAAAATAAAAAGCTGTGGATTCCTTGCAGACTAATGTGGTTTGATCAAGCCAGACCCCCTGAAACAGAGTTCCTGGTGAGCCAACATTCAAAGCAGCTTGAACAAAGCAGCCTTACAGACTTACAGCCAGGATTTCTTCATCTTCTTAGGACCCCCGTGACAGCACCCCCTATCAGCAGGAAGTAGCTTGGAAAGAACGACACCCAAATTCCCTAATATTGTTTATAAATGTTTGTTTTCATTTAAATGGTGTTGGTTATAAATGGTTAATGATCACAACCAATATTGTTTTTAAAGCTAAAAGGGGGATTATGGTATAGATATGAATACTTTGTTTTGGAATGGATTTTCATTTATTGATACAATTTAAGGTCAATAAGGTGATATGTATATTTCTCCTCTTGTTTAGGTATTGTGTTTATTGATCTGAGTTAGAAATATAATGTATAATGTAGTACAGATTATAGATAATTACCTATGATAGTCAAATCTTAGAGTTTAGTTAGGTTTTTCAAGATACACGGAGATGTATTTAAGATAGATAGGAATTCTTCAAACCTTTCAAAGACCTACAGAATATGGCATTTAAAATGGTTTAGGGTTTTCATGACAGTGAGAATTAAATGCTCCTGGCAACACCACCTGCGTCAGAAAGGAAGATGGACATTAAAGAAACTCGTTATGAAGTTTACTTCCTATGGCAAGACTAGCCATTTGGACAAGATACTGCTCTTGTCTGGACTGTTTGACTTTATGCTGTATAAACTAGGCATGCAGGATCCACAGGAAAGTGACTGCTGATTCAAGATGGACATTGCTACAGAGTTCCTGCTTCATGGAAGAGTGTGCCAGACAGTCTGCAGGACACAGAGGAAAGTGACTGACAAACTGTCAACATAAGAAGGCAGTTTAAAGTTTCCTGCTTTGCTGAAGAGCCTATGGGCTGAAGATGGAAGATTATAGAAGAACTTCAGATGACTGACAAGGCGAGATGTCTCTGTCATTTCTAGAGTTTATATATTATCCTTCTGTGGTCTTTGAAGGAGTTGAAGACAAACAGTTATGGTTATAGTTTTCCTTAGTTAAGCTTAAAGATAAGTTGCATATAGGACTTTAGACTCACAAAGATAAAATAGATGATGTAATATTTTCTTCAAATCTTGCTAAATGTTAATGGACTAAATAGTGTTAACTGTGATTCTTATTTGATAACTGTTATTGATATATTTTGCTATGTTAAGGTTAAAACCCTTCTTTTTATTTTAGACAGAAAAGAGGAGATGATGGGAGATGTCATTCTCTATATGTTTCTCATACTGGTTAATGAATAAAGCACTGTTGGCCAATAGGAAAGAGAGATAGGTGGGACTAGGAGACGAGGAGGAAAGAGGAAGTAGGAGAGTTAACATGGAGAGTCTGGAGAGACTAGAACCGCCAGCCGCCTCTTGCTGGTAAGACCAGGTGGAAATACATAGAAATGGGTTAATAATTATGACAGAGCTAGCTGATAAGAAACTAGCACTTGGCCACCAGCATAATATTAAATACAGAGTCTCTGTGTGTTATTTGGGGCTGACGCGGCGGCAGGACAAGACTCGGTAGCAGGCAGAAAAACCCATACTCTTTACACCCATATACCCTGGAGATAAACTTACAGTCATACCCAGAAATTATACCAGATATCTAGGGTGTCTCTTACTTAGTCCAGCAAGGTGACACCCGAAATTAAGCACCAGAATGTTCTAAGAATTTTTTACTTTGAGTTGTTACATTTAGATCTGTGACCCATTGTGAGTACAGTTTTATATATGATATAAGATGGGGCTTAATTTCATTCTTTTTTTTTCCATGTAGCCCTTAAGTTGACATTGTTGAAATGTTGAAACTATTGCTTTTTGAAGAATAACTTCCAGAATTAACCATGCGTACTTGATATATTTTTTTTCTATGTGACAATGAAATCACCGTTGAGCTAGCTTAATGTCCAACTTTTTTACTGAAATTTTAGGAGAAAACCTGGGTCTCTGGTACCTCCCTCCCAACAGGCTAGGTTTTGCCCTCTGTACTATTATATTAATTGAAGAGATGAGTAATGGTGACAAGCAGAGGGAAGAGATTAATTCAATGCAGCCATGTTGGAAAGAGAAGCAGATACAGGGGCCCTATGACCCAAAGTCCATCTTTGGGGTATTGGTATGAGCTATTGTTTTAAACAGGGGATGAGTAGGAACCAGGAGGAAGAGTTATTTATAATCAAGTTGTATTAATGTAGCTGTGATCACCTGCAAGGTGATCTGAAGAAGTCCTAACCACTCATGGGGGGGGGAGATATTTCTTAGGAGATAATTACTGCTTTTCCAGGTTACAGCATCACCATCAGGGACACTTGCTCTACTGTTGGTGTGGTCTGTCCTACAAGGTTCTGCTGTTCTGGGAATCCAAGGTGACTCAAGAGGGACAGTCAAGGACAATTACTTTTCTTTTCATCATTAGCCAAAGCAAAGGGGACAGAGTCAACATGAAGAAAGGGATGCTCACTCTCCATCTGCTACCTCGTGGACCCACATGAGGAGTGCATGCTTTTTAGGAAAAGCAGTTTCTAAGTTTCCTTGAATTCTTTGGGTAGTAGGTCTTCAATCCTTTGTGAAGGTGTTGTGTGTATGTATCAGGGCACACACTCAGTGCTTGGGGGCTTTATAGCTCTGTCATAGCTTTCCTTGTCTGCTGGCTCAGAGTCTCACAAACTACCAGAAGTGGGGGATTAAGATCTTCTTAGACATCTCCAAGAGATGCCCACAGCCCTGCATCTGGTTGTAGCCCTCTCAAATTCCAGGAACACCTTGTAGACTTTGAAAGCTCCATCTGGCAACGTATTCCCAGATGTTTATGTTAAGGCTGTTAGCCATCTTCCTCTTTGACTCAGTTTAAGCAATTTCTGCTGACTGTTTTTGATAAAAGCCCCGTGAGTTCCTGATACCAAATGGTGGAAACTCTGGAGTTTTTGAGCATTTCAAGCCTGTTCTGTGGTCTTCAGTGGCTGCTATGGTATTGCTGTCCACAGAAGTTTCTCAGCAAGTCACAGCAATGGGGAGAATGGACAGGGCACATTTGAAACCACAGAGATCACTGATTTTCACATAAATCTAGACACTCTTCATGAATACTCCTTGCATCTTAACAAGTCTTTAGCATGGTTCTGAAAGATTTAAATTTTTATTTGTTCTTTGAGAATTCTATAAATGTATGTAATATATTTTGATCAGGTCCATCCCTAGTCACACCTTCCAACTCCCCCAGACCTCCCCATACATTCTTCTTACAAATTCATGTCATCTTCCTCCAACTCTTTCTCTTTCCTCCTGCTTTTCTTCTTCCCTATAACCGCTATTGCTGCCTATATGCGCATAATGTAGGGCAACCCACGGAAGTATGGTTAAGCTACCAGTAGTTATTCCTCCAAAGAAAAGTGAATCCCCTTCAACAATAGCTCCTTAGCTAGAGACAAGGTCTCAAGAGCCCCTCTCCTATCTGTGCTGGATTCTTGACTAGCTTCATCTTATGAGGATTTCTGCAGGTAACTACCACAGCTACAGTTCATGAATGCAATGGCCTTCTCATGTCCAGAAGACAGGATTTCACAGTGCTCAGAGCCATCCTCTGGCTCTTACATTCCTTTTGCCTCCTTATCTATGAAGTTCCCTGAACCTTGGGCAGGAACAGTTATTATAGATGTTCCATCTAGGGATAAATACCCAACAGTCACTAATTCTCAGTATTTTGGCCAGTTGTGAGTCTCTGTATTAATTGATGCCTGCTGCAAGGTTGTGAGAGCAACAGAGGTCTATGACCAAGTCAGAGAGCAGCATGGCTGTATAGATATAAACTTAAATGTTTAGAAGGCAATTTTTCAATATGATCATTTACCAAAACAACAATAGCAGGTTGCCCTGCTAGAGCCTGTGATCTCACTAGCCGTGGGCTTTTGACCAGGTTTGTAGTGTCAACCTTGAAATCCCTTCCATGGAGGTCTCAAATCCCTCCTAAAACTGTTTGGTTATCACAGTAACTTTCATACTACTATGGGCACATCTTGCTTGGCAGGTTGGTATTGTAGCATGCAGAGTCCAGCATTGTGGAATACCACTAATTGCCTTCCTCTCTCAGCATCCTGCACAGCACCTTCTGGCACTGTGAAAGCTATCCAGTAACATGGACACTTTCAGGTCAGCTCCAGACTAATTTCTCTATGTCCTGCAATCAAAATGTGTGTTATCTTCAGCAATAGGGTCTTACCATCTAATTATGGTGGAAGCCCAAGAGAAATGGCAATAATCCATGCTGTTTTGGGAGCCTCTAGGACCTTCCTGACCAGTAGCTGGTAGTGAGGTATCCCATGTCTAGTCATAATCCATTTGTTTTGAGAATAGCATGTCTACCCATGTAGGATACCTTTGTTCAAACTCCTTTAAAATATATTTTAAAATTAGTTTACAAAGTAGTGGGTTTTTATAAAGCTTTTTAATATATCTTTAGCTTTGTTAAGCCATCACTACATGAACCCTAATATCCTCCTTCTGCTTTCATATCACAAGGCTTCTACTACCCTGATCTCTTTTGAAGGTCTCTTCCCTTTCTCTTTCTCAAGCATGCTTACTGGCTTCCTGACCATTTTTTTTTAATTTTTATGTTTTTTCAATTTTGCCCATTACTCTAATCGAGACTTCTTATGGACAATTTTGGAGATTCTTATTGCACTGTTCTGCAAGTAGCTCTCTCTATTTAGTTTTTGCTGCATACATATATCAGTGAGTGTTGGCAAGATGTTTCAGCAGTTAAAAACATTTTTCTGCCAAGTCTGATGACCTGTATTTGATTCTAGGGACCCACGTAATGTTCTCTGACCCACACGAACACGTGGCATGCACCCTCCCCCCATTAAATAAAGCAATGTAGTAAAATGTTTTCTTTTATAAAAGTCAGTAAGAAGGCTGATGGTTTCAAGTGTTAACTTGCAGCAAGGTCTAAAGATGTGGCTCAGAGGTTAGGAGTGCTTACTCCTTTTTTGAAGGACCAAATTCTGTTCCCAGAACCCATGCCAGGCAGCTCAAAACCCCCTGGAAATTCAGCTCCAGGAGTTCTGATACCCTCTTTTAGTTGCCTTGGGCATCTACACATATAACATTCATCCATATGGACACACATATACACACATAAATAAAAAATAATAAAAGTAATTGCAAAGTAATGTGATGTTTAAGAAGAAAAAAATTCATCTTGCAACCACCTAGGACTACGTGGGAAGAGTTTCATTGAAGAATTGTCTTTATTAGGTTGGCCTGTGTTCAAGTCTGTGGAAGAATTGTTTTAGTTGTTGATTGTGTGGGAGACCTACCATTTTGTGGTTTGGGTCTTGAACTATTTAAGAGGGAAGGAAGCTAGCTGAGCACATGCAGAGTAAGCAGAGGGAACCCACATGTGTCTCTCTCCACTCTGGACTGTGGATGTGACACTTTATGTTCTCACTGTGATTTCCTTGGAATTGTAATCCAAGTACGACCTTCCCTCCCCCATGTTGCTTTTGTCAGGGTATTTTATCACAGCAAGAGATGAAATTAGTATAGCTGAGATATAGCTCTGTAGAAGAGTGCATCCTAACATGTACAAGGCCCTGCATGGCACCCTGTGTATCTGCAGCACCACCAAAAGGACAAAATCAGAGAGGAATAGAGAAGGAGAGAGAGAGCGCAGAAAGATGGTTGTGTACCCAGTGGTCCTGAAGACAGAAGACAATGGCATAGTGTGGCTGGTCAACATGAGTAGCCTGAACAGTGAGTTTCTAGGCACCTGTTGTCTCAGCTGAAGCTTTTCCTTACTGGGAAATGGGCAACCAGTGAGAGCCTGAAGGAAACTGTGAACCTCACCAGTCTATAGCAGTGCTTCAGTATACAGGAGTTCTGGGCAAGTAGAGAGTGTGTTATATTATGGCCACAAAGTTTTAGAAAAAATAGCCAGATCCTGCCATTCACTTTGATTCATTTCATAGTGGAAGGTACATCAGGCTTCGAAAGTTCTTGTGCAGACTTGTGTGTTATACAAAACTTGCTCAGAGGCAGAGAAGACCCGAGTTTCAGGTTTTCTCTCAGTGCCAGCTCTCTTCTCAGACATCTTCATTGACAGAGGCTGAAGCCCCTTCTCGGTGCATCTCCTGTGCAAGAGCAGTGTTCACAGCAGTGAATGCAGACAGTGCCCGGGGAGCTAGGCAATCTTTTACAGGAGACTGGATTTTGCATTTGTTAGCTTCAAACAATCAATTGAGAAACTTCAGACTGGGAGTTACTGAGTGAGAAGGCTAGGGAGAGTTACAAACAAGGAGTTATTTCTGACCACAGAGGTTCTCAGTTTAAATCTCAGTCAATTGTTACACTCTCTGACATTTCCCCATCAAAGTGAGATTTCTGTGCTGTACTTGGCAGCGTTCTGCCTCCCACCTCTCCCCTTCGTTCTGCATTCTAGGAATCCATTACATGTCTGCCTAGTGCCGTCAGTGGTTCTGAACAAGGGGCAAGTTTACCATCTATAGATCAGTGATGACACCTGTAGCATAAAGGTGGTAGACGTCACTAACATCTGTTTATGTATAGGGAAGCTGCCTACACCAAATCATTACCCCTTTACAAATGTCCATTGTGCTGAGATTGAGAAGTGGCTGCAGTTTATAAGATGTGAGTGTGGGGAGCTTGTAGCTACATATGTAAGATATGATAAATAGTAAACATATCATTCAAGGAACTGTGTGAGAAGTGTGTTTTTAAAGACCTTTTGTAAAAAGTGATCTGTGGGCTTAATATTTCCACTTAAATTTTTTCTTTTCTATGTTGGTCACTGAGAAGAAATTCCAGGAATGATCAAACTATCCATTTATTCATAAGAATAACTGTCAAAAATACACAAAGATAGTCAAGCAGAGAGGCAGCAGAGGCCAGCCAGAAAATGAAATCCATAAAACATGTCTTCTGAAAGGCAAGCTCAGCTCTCTTTAAGGAGCTGGCGTTGGCGTCACTCTTCCACAGAACAGGTACAGCCTTCCATCAGGACTGCATCAGCCCTCAGAGTAGATTTGGGATGTGGATCCAATTTGCCCTTCTCTGTTGTAGGCAGAGTCTCAAGGCAGCACCATATGGCCTGAGAGGCAAAGAAGGCAGAGGGGTCACATTCAAAGTGTAAGTTGGATTTCCTAGCTTTAATAAGAAGAGCAATTATAACCAGTAAGTACTTACTGCCTAATGATACCAGGACCCAATGCTAAGAACCAGGTTTGACAATAAGAATTTTACTGTAGATTATCTAGGAGAAAGTGGCGGGGATGATGGGGACCTATGATCTGACAAGTAGTAATAAGGTCTTTCCTAGTTTGTTTCCAGTGGCTGTTGACAATGTCCTTTACTTTTAAAATAATCTTTTAGTTATATGTCAATTTTACAGATATACATATTAATAATATATATCCTCAACTTTCCCATCCTACTTCTTGTGGACAGTTCTCAGCATGCCCTCTCAATCTTCACATCTTCTCCCTTTGCTTCTCTTGTAACCCCTTTGAGACCAGTTAGATCTGTCTGCTGGAATGTTGGTTGACCTAGTTGGCTTGATCTTGTGCAGGTAGCCATAGTTGCTGTGAGTTCTGAAGTGCAATGGCCATGCCAGGCCCAGAACACAGCATTTTACAGCACTCCTCCGCATCCTCTGGTGCATACATCCTTTTCCTACCTTCTTCTGTGTTTTTATACAAATCCGTGTGTGTGTGTGTGTGTGTGTGTGTGTGTGTGTGTGTGTGTGTGTGATATAGATGTCTCATTTAGCGTTGAACACTCAACCTCAACAGTAACTTATTAGCGCTTTGACCAGTATGAGCCATTGTAGTAACTGCTTCCAACTGCAGAAACAGCTTCTCTGGCCAAGGCTGAGAGCATGCTAATATAAGCATAAATACTTAGAAAACAATTTGACAGCATGGGTACTTAGTAAAGCAACAATGTGAGAACATCTCTCTTCTAACATAGACCCTGAGGTCCTGTTCTCTTACTTCAGGTAACAGGCATCTGTGTCTACGTCCTGAAAAGCAGCATGCATGACAGATTTAGAGATAGGGAGTTACAATGAACAGAATCACATGGTGGTGCTGGAACACCCGCTGTGAGGGTGGGCTCCCATGGAAGGCAGGAGGTTGTGGAAGACAGGAGATACCTGATAGTGGCCAGAAGGAAGGGAGAGATGGTGACTTTTAGAACAATTGGTTGGAATTCAACTCTTGTTCACATTCTCTAGGCATTTTGAAGGGTTTTTATTAATCCAAAATTGTACACTGAAAAATTTTATTGAACCGCTCATAATGTTATATTTGCCATGTCTAAACATGTAATTAGTGTTAAAAACCTATGAGTTTCTACTAAAATTACACACACATATACACACATGTACACAATACACATTTGAGAGGAGAAGAAAATACTTTACCTGCTGATGATAATAAGAATGTTTGCTTCTCAGAAATTTCAAGATGTTTGTGGTGGCTAGTGCATTCTTGTAATCCCAGCACTCAGGAGGCTAAGGCATGATGATGTTAAATTCCAGGCTACACAGTAAAACTATCTTAAATAAACAAAAAGGGCAAGTTGAAAATTACATTCATAGAATTTACTCCAGAGTTTCTGATTCAGGTCTGGTAAGGAAGAGATAATTTTTAACAAGCAATTCAGGGACCTTGGGAGGAAGTGAACTAAAAAATAAACAGAAAACTAAGTTCATGGAACTAATTATCAAGGAGCAGCTATCAAGAGGCCCATGATTGATGTCCTCAGAGGGTTTTAAGGACTCTGAGGAGATGCTTCATTGTACACACAAGGCTGTATCAATCCCTACAATCCCTAAATCTTGAGCTACAGAGTGATTCCAGCACGTGGTGGTTTCTGCTCAGCACTGCTGTTGGTGAGAAGCACATGGGATGGAATGAAACCTGAATTCACTCACATGGAGAAAAGCTTAAGCTCTACAGAGTCTTAGCAGTCATATTTAATTACACTTGCAAGTATCTCTACCTGAAACAGAAGGTTCTTTCTATAACCAGCAGACATTCTTATTTGCAATTAAGAGAATTTACCCCATCCAGTTCGAACATAAAAGGGATTTATTAAAGAGGAGAAAGAGACTGTTAAAGATGGTATAAGTGTTTATGGGAGCACTAGGTTGGCCAGAGTGCTCTGAGGTCAAATCCAATGCTATGATGGACAGGGGCTTGCTTAGGTTGATCCCACTACATTGCTAAAAGGAATGGACCTACAACTCATACAGCTACTGGATGGGCTTTGCTAGAACAAGGAACATGATGACTTCTGTATAACTCTTTCTCTGCCATTTGGCAGAAAGGTAGAGTCCACATGGAGCCTGCTGCCACACAGAGCTCTCCTCTGGAAAGCTAAAATTTCACCAGGATCATCTGCTCAGGAAATCTGTCACAAGCTGTTCAGTGACATGTCGAAACTGGTGTAAATGGTGCTGAAAGGATGGTTATTAGGTTTCAGAGATTTTAAAAGCCAATTTTTAAAATGGTAACTTGAAACAGGTTACAGGTAGAGAATTTACACCATGGAAATTGGCAATTTCCAAATCAGGGATTCTTGCTAACAGTACAGATAATTACTTGTGAGATATTTACAGCTTTCACTGCAAAGGTTGGTTGCTTCGTTCTCACGACCCTCCTGAGGAAGTGGGATTTAAAGGAGAGAAAGTCTCCAAATATAGAACCATTGCTTAAAACCCCTTTTAGATCCACAGTATAAAAACAACCATTCACAGCAACATTTACTTCCTTTGTCCAAGCATCATTTGGTACCTAATAATACAGAGTGAGGTAAAAGCTAAAGTTTGTAAGACAGTAAGCCCAGATTTACAGCCTTGTCTCCTTTGATTGGACATCCTTTCAAGCAGCTCTATTTTTCCTAAAATGAGTGTTTATTAAAAGATGAAAGAGAATCATGTTGCCTTTGAAATGCCACTGAAGCAAGGGGCCATGAGTATTCTAGCTAAGAATACTAGTCTTTTAGTATAAGGTCCTTAGGAATTATTCCCAGAAGGGAAATTGAGAGGATAGACTGCAAGGATAGAATAAGCATGGCAGAAATGGTCACCCAGGAGCTGAGAGATTACAGAGGCAAAGGGAGAGAAGAAAGAAGGAAGAGAGAGGAGGGGGAGATAGAGGAGAGGGGATAGGAGGTAGACAGATGACAGATAGGCAGACAGACAGACAGAGAATTAAAATGAGGAACTTAGCTAGCAGATTCTGGAGAAATGATTTTAGCCTCTTTGGGAAGGAGAGAAAGTGGGGATGCTTGGGTGGAAAGGTAGAACTGCCTTGAGGGCTATTGGAGATCCTGAGTGTGCGTGTATGGTAATTTACTTTCCCACTCAGCCTAGTATTTTTTATTTTTCCTTTAGTCTTTTTCTGTGATGTCTAATATGTTGTTAAAAATCCCATTGTGTATTCTACAGGCTATATTTTTCTTAAGCTTATATAAATTATTTCTAATCACCATTTATTGTGGAAGAATTTTTTTGCACTGTGCCAATAAAGCTACATTGGATCAAGGATGGAATCAGTGATTAGCTGATCAGGGTTATCCGTAGAGATGTTGTAGAACTGAGGCAGCAGAGAGGGGCAGGAAGAGAGGAGGAACTGAAGAGGATTTCCAGGGCTTTTAGATTGGGAAAATGTGAAGAGCACGGCCAGCTGATCACCTCCACTATTCCTTAGATTTGTCAGGTTTTTAATCTCAATTTCAGACTCCAGAGTCCTTATTAATACCAGTGTAATTAGGTAAATGTTGCATCTACTGTCCAATGTGTGGCATTACTAAACCACACCAAGGTGGTGAAACCCATTACTTTTCTACTACCATGGCTGCTGCTAGCTTTGTCTCCCTCCCCACAGGCCCTCTGAGCGAGTCAGGGTTTTTCCATTGAAGTCTTTACAGCAACCTCCAGCTGCTACTTGCCCCCAGCCCCAAATGCCTCTGGGGTTAGCTGCCCACCACCTTTGCTTCCCACCATGAACACTGTCTCTGGATCCCCTCCCTGGGACATTAACCTTGGCACCCTTGACACGCTCTCGCACCTGCTTGGGTTTATACTGTTGCTGCCACTGCAGCACATCCTCAGCCCCAGGCTACACACCAGCAGCAGCTACAGGTGCCCCTGGTCAAGCCTGAGTAGCACAGCTATAGCCCGCTGCGACCCCAGCATCTACCATGCTAGTCTGGCTGCCTGGACACGCTGACACTTCCCACAAAGCAGTATCACTACAGCTGGCTACCCACCCCGGAACAGCTCTGCTGTCACTGTAGTTGCTGCTGTGGACAAACTCAAAAGTCATCAGATCTGGTGAGACACCTGGGAATTCTTAAAAGGGAAATTTGTTTTTTTCTTTTTTTCTTTTTTTTTTTTTTCTGTTTTAGGACCCTGTTTAGTACTACTATGGATGGCTTTCAAATAGGAAAAACAATGAAGAGGTAAACCACTTAGCTGGGATTGACATACTACCAATTTAAATTACTATCAACTTGGTAATCCATATTTTATCCTTAAAAATGGTTTGATAACTTTGGCAGATATGAAAATTTGACTCATAAGATACAAACCTTATAAAGACTTACTATTGATAATATGTAAGCTTTAAAAAGATATGCTAGGGCTGGAGAGATGGCTCAGCAGTTAAGAGCACTGCATGCTCTTCCAAAGGTCTTGAGTTCGATTACCAGCAACCACATGGTAGCTCACAACCATCTATAATGAAATCTGGTGCCTTCTGCTGGCCTGCAGGCGTACATGCAGGCAGGACATTGTATATATAAATAAATAAATTAATCTTTTTTTTTTTTTTTTATAAAACATTTACTAATGAAAGTTTGCCTAATAAGATATAAGCCTTAATACTATCTCAGCCTAAATACCTTGGGGAGGGCTCATGTCCTGCCTCACTCAAATAATGTATCAGACTTTGATGATCTCTCATGGGAGGCCTCACCCTTCCTGGGGAGTAGATTCGGGGGGGGGGGCGAGATGGGGGATTGGTGGGGATCATGGGAGGACAGGAGGGAGAGGGAACTGGGATTGGTATATAAAATGAGATTTTTTAAAAAATTAAATGAAAATTTATTTAAAAATACAAGTCTTAGAAAGACCTATTAATTTAAAAAATATTCAGACACAGATAGAGAAATTTAGAGCAGAACCTACCACACTATTGGATTATGAAACTGAAGAGGAGTGGCCAAAGTTATTTAAAAACCAACATCAGTTTATCTAGTTACCATAAAAGAATGACCAGCAAATGTAGGCATCCCCAAGGCTATGCAGAAGTGACTGGAATTATTTAGAAGTTTTATATTTGAAGAGATTTAAGGAAGCAGTCATATCATATGCTATGCATTCATCCTATGTGAAGCAGATGTTAAATTCATGGGTAACTCAGAACAGAATTATCCTTCTTATTGAAGGCCAGTTTGCTGATTTGCAAAGACAGTTTAGATTTGATGATCACACTGTGGCGGCACTCCTTTGTATAAAAGCTCTGAATGCTTTGAACAGGGACGAAGAATCAAGAAAGAGGACTGAGTCATTTACTAAAATTATGCAATGCCTCAAAGAAGCCTTCACCAACCACCAACTTTTTTTTTTTTTTAAACAAAGATCAACTTCAACTGTAAATAGAATGATATGAGATCCAGAAGTTAAATGTAAAAGGGTGATTAGGCCTTTAAAGGCAAGATCTGAACCTATGGATGAATGGATTAGAAATATGGCTGATATTGGAATTCATGTTGTTGCTTTGCTAAGAGAAGTAATTTCTAGAAATTTAAGATGAATCAAAATGTCAATGTTTTAATTGTGGTAACAAAGGTTATTTGAAAGGGGACTATAGGCAATATGCTCCTAGAAATAAATTTTTTACCTTGGGATGATCTAAATAGAAGGCTCCAGCCTTCTGAAATATGCAGAAGGTATGGCAAAGGCTGGTGTTGGACTATTGAGTGCAGGTCAACCAAGCACAGGCAAAGTAACCATTTGCCATAAGACCCCCCTCCACTGGCCCCAATGTAAAATTTGGTTCAATCATTCCCCATCAGCATTGGACAAACTTATATACAGAGCAATTAAAAGATTTAATGCCTATTGCTAAAAACCACACTGCTCTGGATGTGAACAAAGACAGAAAAACTTTTATAAATACAATAAAAAGTTTAGGAGATATCAGAAAATAGGTATTTTTGGCAAACTGCTATAAATGATCAGAGACCAAAGCTAAAAGTGCATATAAATGGCATTAAAATTAAGGGTTTGATAGACACAGGTACAGATGTAATAGTAATTTCACCAAAATCTTGGCATACAGATTTTCCTCTTGAGGAAGTAATTTTTCAGCTTCTTGGAATTAGAACTTTATCTCAGGTAAAACAAAGTGCAAGATGCATCAAGTGTATAGGGCCAGAAGGACAGATAGGAAAATTAAAACTATATGTGTCTAACATAGTTATGAATTTATGGGGGTGTGATTCGTTGCAGCAATGGAAAACACAGATTAGCATTCCTCCAATCTTAAAAACAAGCCATAAAATAAAGAATGCTTCTTAGAGAAATATTGAAAGGTATTATCAAGAACTGTGTACAGACTATTCAGGTTGTGCATAAACAGGGACATCAGCTGATGGTCTTTCAAGGGTATCAGCATCCCAAACTTTAAAATGATTAACTGACAAATCTGTATGGGTGGAACAATGGCCTTTGACATCAGAAAAATTACAGGCATTAAAACAGCTAGTACAGGAACAGCTAAATGTTCAACATATTGAAGAATCTACCAATCCCTGGAGTTCTCCTATATTTGTCATTAAAAAGAAATATGGAAAATTGAGTATGTTAACAGATTTAAGAGCCATAAAATAAGGTGAGTTAGTTAATGGACTCTTTATAGCTTGGAATTCCCTTGCGTTCTTTTCTGCCTAAAAAATGGTCTATTATAGTGATTGATTTAAAAGACTGCTTAAAAAAGCAAAAACAAACAAACAAACAAACAACAACAACAACAACAAAAACCAATACCTTAAGAAGAACAGGATATAGAACAATTTGCCTCCACAGTGCCTACTTACAATAATCCTCAGTTTGTTAAAAGGTAACAGTGAAAAGTTCTTCCACAAGGGATGATTACACCTTGTGTAAATACTGTGTACAACAGCATTGGAAATAATAAAGCTCAACTGCCACCTGCTACTGCTCTGACATGGCCCCTGACAGGCATGGCCATTCCATCTAAATTAGGGCTGGGGAAGGGCTTTGTTTTTTTTTTGTTTGTTTGTTTGTTTTTTGTTTGTTTTTTGTTTTTTCCAGAAGAACAAAAGCATCTAACCAAGGAATCTGAAGAGCTGAAGACCACTGGACAAATGAGACATCTGCAGAAGAAGCATCCAGAGAAAATGTCCCAAGAAAAAGAGTAAATTGGTATAATGGTATAAGACATTTCCAACAGGAAAAGAATTCATAATCTTCCAAGTGTTTGTTTCTGCTGTTCTCAACCGATTTTTAATGGTCTTTTTGTAGTCCCAACTCAATTAAAATTTAAAGCTGACTTTGGTGTTGGAGTGTGGCTCTCTCCTTCTCTAAACCCAACCATGTTTTATGTTAGAGGAAAATCCTATGTCTCTGTCTCATGTCAGAAGAGCCACCTGATATAGCACAGAAGTAAACCAAAATTAAGATATTATTTTATTTCCATAAATCTCATAATACTTTGATTTTATTTTGACACTCTAAAACTTTTCTTAAGTTATAAATATTATCTAAAAATTTATAAGATTAATATATAATACATATTTAAACTTTCTGTCATATAGACTACTAACTAATGCTTTGTTTTGTTTTTATTTTTTGAGACAGGGTCTCTCTGTGTAGCTCTGGCTGTCCTGGAACTCACTCTGTAGACCAGGCTAGTTTTGAACTTACAGAGATCCACCTACCTCTGCCTCTGTGAGTGCTGGGATTAAAGATGTGTGCTACCAACACCTGTTGAGTACTAAGTCTAGAAATAAGCTTCATCTAGTTTCCTGTATGTGATTTCAGGCTGTATGTGAGTCAGAAGCAGGTAATTAGGAATTAAGATTGTGTACCCCAGTTGTACTTAACAGTTTATGGTTGTATAATCTCTCTGTGGTCTGCTTTATATGACATTTAAAATGTTTTAAGTTTTCTGCAGTGAACCATTACCATTCCTAACAGCAAACTTTGAAGTCTCCAAAAGGATATTGGGGCCCCACGATTGTGAATCAACCTAGATTGTGATAACACCACTAATCTGAAAAACATCACCCAAAGATCATCTTTAGACTACAGACTGCTCAGGACAATTTCAAGGCAGTTATTTAAGATGATTCAACCTCATAGAGTACTCCAGCCAGAACTCCAGTTAAACCCTATACTTTCCCGTCATGAAGACTGGACAATAGCTAGCTCTTCAAGAACTTGATCTTTATCTAATTTTTTAGCGTCTCCTAAAAATGTAGTAACTCCCATACAACAGGAAGCAATTTTAAGAACATAATACCCACATTCCTAAGAGTTGGAATAGGTAGTTTTTGGTCATTCGATGGATATTTGTCATTGATTAGGGAGGTTGGTTACAAGTTATTATTGGTCATGACCAGGGAGGAAACTAAGCAAAGGAAATTTAGACTTAGGGATCTTGTTCTGAAAAGAAAAAAGGGGAGATATGGAAATGGTAGGATAAAAGGGTAGATTATTTAATCTACTTTCAAACTAAAAAGCAACTATAAGTCTCAACTGTTTTACAGTGTTAGGGATTTTTGTATATTGATACAGATATAAAGTTTTTTTTGTTATACTGTACATGTGTTTCTAAACCAAGATATTTTTGTATATTGATACAAATTTAAGGTTATTTTTGTTGTACTATATGTATGTATTTCTACTCTTGTTCAAAATATTTTTGTATATTGATACAAATTTAAGGTTTTTTTGTTATACTGCATGTTTCTTCTCTTGTTATAATATTTTTGTATATTGTTACAAATTTAAGGTTATTTTGTTGTATTATACCTATGTAATTCATTTAAAAATATAATGTAAAGTTCTATTCCTTGAAAGTTACTTAGTATAATAAGAATACAGGTTAGTGGAGTAATCTATAAAAATCAAACTTATAGTCATTTTAGGTATATTTTCAAGGTCAAACAGACATATTTTAAATAGAAAGATTGTCTTCAAACACTTTAGAAACCTACAGAATTTAAATTTATTAAAATGTTTTAATAACATAAGGCTTTTCATGACAGTGAGAATGTCTGCTTCTGGCAGCACCAATTTACTTCAAAAAGAGATGATAGGAACCAAGGAACATCTGTATGAAGTTTGTCTTCATTTGTGGCAGAGTTAGCCTCTGGGCAAAGAAATTGCTCTTGCTTCTACTGCTGGTAGAATGCTGTCCAAATTGAATAATCAGGACACAAAGGAAGACAACTTCTAAACTTTGCCAAGACAAGGTAGGGAAGTCCTTCAAGTTTTCTGCTTTACAGGAAAGTCTTTCAGATATTCTAGGTGTGTAGACTGAAGATGGATGCTTTAACATTACAGAGGAACCTTGGGTGATTGTCCAGTCAGCCAGATGTCTCTGATGTTTCTTAATTTTGGAAGTTGCTTTCTCTGTACTTCCTGTTTAGTCAGGTAATATTATATCCTTCCCATGTCTCTGATGGGGTTGAAGATTAGATAGTTATAGTTTCCTTTACTTTTGATAGGAAGTAAATCAGGTACAAAACTTTGGACTCACCAAGACAGGCTAGATAATGGAGTATATTCTTTCAGTTTTCTAATAGTAATGGATTGGATATTGTTAGTGTACTTCTTACTTGATAATTTTTCTTGTTCTATATAATTTTACTATGTTAGAGTTTAAAACTTTCCTTTTCATTTAGACAAGAAGTGGGAAATGTTGCAGGAGAATTGTTTACCCTTCCACTGTTCATTGAATTTATCAGGTTTTTAATCTCAATTTCTGACTTCTGAGTTTTTATTAATACTAACACAATTTCGGTATACATTACAGCCATTTAATATAATCCCATGATATTCTATTATATATGTTGGTGTACTTATGTGATGGCTAATCTAGAATGCCAACTTGATAGGACTTAGCGTTATCATTGAAAACAAACCTCTGGGAATTCATGTGAGGATGTTTTTCTAGATTAGGTTCGTTGAGGTAGGATAATCCACAGTCAATTTGGGTGGCAACATTCTATGGGATGGGGTCTTGGATTGAATAACAAGCAGATAGGAAGCCATTAGTATTAATTTCTCTACTCATTGAGTGTGGTTAAAATGTCACCAGTTGCTTTAAGCTCCTGCCACCAGCCATGACTTCTGTGCCATGAAGGACTTCTCTGTCAAGCTGTGAGCCACAATGGCCTCTCTTTCCTTAAACTGCTCCTGTCAGGTGTCCTGTCACAGTGAAGGACAATTGACTTATACAATATTCAGATATAACGTAGCTATCATCTCTGTTTAATAATGTCTGTGATAATCAATCTATGTGTACATTTTTACTATTTCTGTGAGATTTATAGAATATAAATAAAATTAATAAATATTTTAAAGACTATCAAGATGGCTTCCCACGCTGATTTCTTCAGCTGGTTTGCAACTCATTATTCTGTTGAGAATGAATTTGAACTTCTGATTCTCCTGTCTCCACCACCTGAGTGCTGGAATTATGGGCTTATTACTCCCAGTTTAAGTGATACTAGGGACTGAGCCAGAGACTTTGTGCATGCTAGGCAAGCACTTGGCCAGCTGCCTAGGAATAATCATTGAAGACAGAAGTGATTGAATTTGTATTGTCACCCTGCCATTTCCCACCTGTCTTATTTTGAACCTGTAACCGTGACTTACTCAATTGTAAGTTGGGCAGCTACAACTGCCTTGAAGTGCTGTTGTATGAAATGAGTAAAAGAATGCATGGGAAGCTTAGCCCATAACTTGGTCCATGGCAAGTTTACTGGATACCTCATGTCCTTTAGCGTATTCTCAATGAGGCCTCACCTCTAGTGAAAAATGGCAAGCAGACCCAATACCTAGGTACAGATATACCCTGAAAGTTGCTTTACATTCTCATTTCCTGCCCCAGCTTCTCAGACCACCTGCTAGGACCTCTCCTATGAGTACAGCTCATAAGTGTGGGAGATTTAATCCCTTGTTGTGTGACACTATTCCTGGGGAAACATGAACAAATGCCCAGATTGGGAATCCACAACAGACCAAAGTACAGATACCATCAAGTCCGACTTAGTGAACTAATGAGTTTTATTTGGGTTTCTTACAGGAGTATGGATAAGGGGTTACTCATAGGAGTAGAAATGACTCAAAGACAGCTGAATCATCAAAACCTACCCCACTATGGGTGACATCTCAGTTTGGGAACCTGCATCTCACTGTACAGCCTGCAGGCAGCTCAGCTGGCTGGAGAGTATTCTGACCAGGTGGCTCAATAGTTGGAGCCTCTTCCAGGCAGCTCAGCTGGTCTCTGCTTCTTCCAGGTGGTGGAACGTGGCTCAAAGTGGCTCTTAACAGTTCTTACTGTTTATACATGCTTGTAGGGGTTGGGGGTGAGGTTGGGAGTGGGATGGGGTGTGAATCTGGTGAGTTTCATGGACTTCCTGAAGCAATTTTGAGTTGTTCACTATCTTAAGGAGTGTCCCTGTATGATGGAATGTTTCACTGCCCTGTAAACACCCTATCTCAAAATACCTTGTTGTTTCTTTCAGCTACTGGATGATGGCATATAAGGTAGCCATCAATCTCATTATAGGGGAAGGACATTTAAGGTAGCCTCTCCCCTATTGCTTAGGTTCTTAGTTGGGATCATCCTTGTAGATCTCTGGTTCCCTAGTGCTAGCTTTCTCTTTAAACTTACAATGGCTCCCTCTATTATGGTATCTCTTTTCTTGCTCTCCTCTATTCTTCCCCTGACTCAATCTTCCTTGTTCCTCATATCTTCCTCCCCCTTCCTCCCCTTCTCTTTTTCCTAACTCCCTCTCCCCTGTCCCCATGATCCCAATATGCTCAGCAGATCTTGTCCCTTTTCTCTTCTCCAGAGGACCATGTATGTCACTCTTAGGGTCCTCCTTCTCTGGATGTATGAAATAGAAACAGGCACCCACAGCTAAGCACTGAGCCGAATTCCTGGAAATCTAGTTGTAGAGAGGGAGGAATGATGAGCAAATGGTTTGAGACCATGCTGGGGAAACCCACAGAAACAAGTGAGTGGAACAAGGGGGAGCTCATGGACCCCAGACTGAGAGCCTGGAAACCAGCATAGGACAGAAACAGGCTCCCTGCATGTGGGTGTCAGTTAGGAGGCCTGGGAAGTCTGGTAATGGAACATTTATACCAAGTGTATGAATGGACATTGGGAGCCCATTCCTCATAGAGGGATACTCTCTCAGCCTAGACACACAGGGGAGAGCCTATGCCCTGCCCCAAATGATTTGACAGACTTTGATGATCCCCCTTAGAAGGCCTTACCCTTTTATGGAGCAGAAGAGGGATGTGATAGGGGTCTGTGGGGGGCATGGGAAAATGAGAGGGAGAGGGAACTGGGATTGATAAATAAAATAAGATAGTTTCTAATTTAAATGAAAAAATTCCTTGTCTTGTTGTTTCATTCCTCTTCCACTTTTTAGCCTTTTTTCTTTTTCTTTTTTCTTTTTTTCTTTTTTTTTTTTTTTTTTTTTTTGAGATGTTAAGACATCCTCCAAGATGGAAGGCTTTCCCTTGAGGAAACACCATCCTTGTGGGGCAGCCCTTGACCAGTGCATAAGGCAGCATGAGCCCTGATCCCTTTCTTTGCAGGTGTGTTGCTCAGAGAAGCTTTTTAAAAGGGAAGGAATGGAGATGTTGTGCACAGTAGACCACAGTGGGGACCAGTGCTCTGTGGCTGCCAGTGTTGACTTTCTTGCTTCCCAGAGACAGCCCTTTGCCCCCCATTCTTCCCATACTGTTGCTTTCTTGGGTCTTCCTCCAAATCCATCACTAGCTGTGACACTTTGTTTAAGGCTCTGCTTCTGAGGTAACATGGGTGAAAGTAGGCATCATACTCTGACTTCACCAATACTTTTCTGAGAAAAGTATTGAGGGATTTATTGCTGTTAAGTAAATATCAGCAAGAGCTGCTGTCTTTTTCCAGGAGACAGATATCTTAATAAGGGAAGAGAATAAATGACAATTTCAAAGGCTCATTTCCCTCCTTTGAGAGCACGGCTTAAGAGCCTGGCTTTTATTTTCACTCTAGTAACCTCGGTTCCGTCCTCTCCTTTCATTTCTCGAGTGACTGGCTAGACTGGGCTATAATTTCCTTCTCTTTACCCTCCCATCAGCGATGCCCTCATAAAGGACAAATAACATCTGTACACCCCAGAGCTTGGCATCTGCCAATGTGTCTCTCTATGGATCCAGGGTCCCCATATTTCAGGCCATATCTATATCCCAGGGCATTTTGTCTACTTTTGCTCACCATGCTGCATGTAAACCTGCAGTTCTTAGCGCCAACATCCCCAGGAAACTTGTTAGAAATGCATATTTGTGGGTCCAGGCCAGGTCAGTCAGAAACAGGATGCCATCCTTGTTAGACTTGTGATCTAACAAGCTGTTAGGTGACTCTGGTACATGCTAAAGTTTGAGAGCTGTTCACCTAAGTCAGTCAGATGCACTGACTGCTGTCTGGAATGCTCTTAGCCCCTGATGCTTCAAGAATTTCCTTCTCACCAATCAGCAGGCAATTTGGTCATCACCTCTTCCACAGAGACTTTTCTACTTTCATTAGACAACATTTACTTCTCCTGGGTGAACCATTCCTACTGGTCTCTTCCATGGTGAAGTATAGTACACTGTTTTAGAATTACTGCAATTTACTTGTCTCTCTCTGTCTAGGATGTGAAATATTCTTGGGTGAATAGAGACTAAAAGGTTTTAACCCCATCTTTACACACACACACACACACACACACACACACACACACACACACTTTTTTTATATATATAAAGAAAACTACAGAACAGAATAAGAACCATCAACCAAAGTTTAGTGGTCATTTCCACTAAGGGGGTCTCTGGCTGTCCTTTTTTTGTCCTTCACATTCAGGGAAAAGATCTGTCCTTAAGTAGGTCCTCAAAAAAAGAGGCCTGACTGTTGTCAGAAAACAGTTCCTGGAATTACAATGATTAGATTCTCTCTCTCTCTCTCTCTCTCTCTCTCTCTCTCTCTCTCTCTCTCTCTCTCTCTCTCTCTCTCCCTGCTGAGAATTGAACTTAAAGTCTTGAACATGACCCCAGATGCTCCATCTTTTTTGTTTAATGTAGATATAATCCACAACAACCTCAAACTCATGATTCTCCTGCCTCTACCCTTTAGTGCTGAGAGTATTATTCACTGAAGTGAAGTTGGCATTTATTAATGAAAGGTTTTAATGTAGACATAAGCACACACACCAAGAGAGGTGAAAAAAGATGCAGGGCCCTTGAGTGGGTGTGGCTTCTCAAAGGAGATCCACCAACTCAACTCTGTCTCTCTTACTGAAATGGATTGATTGAAGTTATGATCAACTGTCTTTTCCTTTCAGTTTGAGAGATGTAGACTGCATGAAGCTTTAGCTCATTGTTAGCAATTTATGTATTGCTGGGATGAAAATGGTGACCAGCGATTTAAGGAAGGATCATTTATTTTGGTTTACAGTTCTAGGTGACACAGTCCATCGTGGCAGGGAAGGTATGGCAGCAGGAGCAGGAGATGGATGGTGCCTGGGAATCCACAGTCAGTGTACTGCTTCACCTTGGAAGAGGGAATCTCAATTGAGAAATTGTTTCCATCAGATTGGTATGTGGGCGTGTTTGTAGGATGGTTTTTAAATTGCTAATCAATGTAGGAGGCCCTGGCCCACTGTGAGTGGTGGCATCCCCAGGAGGGTATATCTTCAGGGTTGCATAAGAGAAGTAGCTGAGCAAGCCATGGGGAGCAAGGCAGTAAGCTGCGTTCCACCATGGTCTCTGGTTCAGTTCCTGCCTCCAGGTTCCTGCCTTGAGTTCCTGCCCCGACTTCTCTCAGTGATGGAGTGTTACCTGGAAGTGTACGATGAAATAAATCCTTTTGGTTGGCATTTAATCAAAGCAGTACAAAGCAAACAAAAATAGAGAGCAATGGATGCTGTGCTCACTTTACCTTATTTTTATTATTACTTTTTTTTGGAGTGTGTACATGTGCTGGTGTGGGTATGAAAAAATGTCTTTGTGGTGTATGTATTTGTTAGGTGTGTTTACTTGTTAATGTGTATGTGTACATTTGAGAGTGTGAATGGGAGTATGTATATATGTGTATGTGCTATATATACTTACTAATGTGAGTATGTACAGTGTTAGTGTTTGTGTTTGAGGGCCAAAGGTCAACTTCAGGTAGCTTTCCACCTTTATTTTTGAGACAAATTCTCTCATTGAACATGAAGATATAAATTCAGCAAAGATGAACTGCAGCGGTCTGTCTATTTCTACCCTCTCAAGTGCTGGGCTTAGGCACACACTATGCCTGGCTTTTTATGTGTCAGAGATCTGAGCTCAAGTCCTCACATTTGTGCAGCAGACACTTTATCAACTGAGCTGTCTCCCAGCCTGCTATTTTCTTTTTATTCATACCAGGTCCCCATAGAATGGTATTCTTACTTTTTGGTAGGCCCAACTTACTTCAATTAACCTAATCTATATGATACCTCACAGTAGCAGCTAGAGATTTGTCCATGGTAAATCTAAATCCCTTCACTTTGACAATCAATAGTAACCATTGTGGCCACTTAAAGGAAACAACATTATCTGTTGAGGATCAGTAGAATCTATGACAGGTCCATCTGATTTTACTCCGAGTGAAGCTTAGACTAGAGAAGTCTCTTCTATGAACTCAGAAAGAAGACTTCAAGAGAGCCAGGGATGCTTTTGTCTCTCTCTAATAATGTCTCTATTATGTTTGGGGATGAAATTTCCCTACAGGCTCATATGTTGCGGTCATGGTTCCAGCAATACGGTATTTAGAGATAAATGCTTCTGGGAAATGTTTGGGTTACACTGTCTCCAACTGCATCGGTGGATTATCCCATCAACATTATAATTTATTGTGATTATGGGTAATGGTGGAGACTTTAAGAAATATATCTAAAGATCTCTGAGTAAATTGGGAGCATGGGGGACATGGGGGAGGCTGGAAGGGAAGAGGGGAGGAGGGAAAGGGAGCGGGGTAAAATATATAGCTCAATAAAAAATGGCAAAAATGAAGTGGGTCTAGTAGAGAAAGTAGGTCTTTGGAGCTATGCTCTAGAGGATGGTTTTGTTTTTGCCCTCCCCTCTCTCTGTCTCTTTGTCTCTCTGTCTCTCTCTCTCTCCACTCTCTGTTTCCTGGCCATCACCACGTAAGCAGCTTTGCTGCACACTTTCTGCCATGATGTTCTACCTCACTACAGTCATTAAGGACAGAAGCTCCTGAAACTGTGAGCCCAAACAAATGCTTTCCTCCCTTGAGCTGATTTCACTCAGGTATTTTGGTCATAGTAAGCATGGGCTAAGTAATCCAGCCTCCATTACCCGGAAGAGGTTGCATCGTGGCTTTCAGTATTTATAACCTGGAAGGGGGCTGCTTGCATCTATTGGAAAGGGAGGAAAAGCTGTAAACATGCCATTTTTGATTCATTATCCAGACATCATTATATTTCCCTTATGTAGCTACTATAGGTGGCCAGGACAATGTCTGCTATGTAATAGATCCTGTAGTAGAATCTCACCTTGCCAGTGAATTTGTGTTAGTGGCCTCACCCCTTTGGGCATGGCTTCTGGTGTGATCTGTGCCCCAAAACAGAGTGCCTGCCCTGTGCTTCTCTATCTTCCTGTCATGTCTGCACCTGAAGCCATGCCCAAAGGGGTGTGACCATTAACACAAACTCCCTGGTAAGGACAAGATCCTAAATAAACTGTGGCTCCATTATATTTCCCTTATATAGCTACTACAGGTGGCCAGGACAATTTCTAGTATATAATAGATGCTAAATAAACTGTGGCTGAACTTTTACAATTGTATATTTTGGCATTTGTGTGCAGTATACTATAGTAATATTTACCTTTCCCTCTACAGTTTGGATTGATCCTTAGACTTTCTTGAAAATCTTAAATTGAAAATAGGCAAGAAGTCTGCAGCTGCATTATAGTTTTCTCTGGACAACAGCTTTTTCTATGTTGGCAGAGTTTCTGTCATCCCTGGTCCCACAACCATTTAACCCCAAATAAACATACAGAGACTTATACTAATTAGAAACTGTTTGGCCAATTTCTTAGGCTTCTTATTGGCTAGCTCTGTCTTAATTATTCACCCATTTCTATTAAACTATGTGTTGCCATGAGGCGGTGACTTACCTGTAATGCTCCAGCATGTTACTCCTTTTGGCCACTACATGGAGTCTCTCTTGAGACCTCTCTTTGTGTCCTCTCCCCCAACCCTCCTTATCTGGTAGCCCCGCCTATACTTCCTGCCTGGCTACTGGCCAATCAGTGTTTTTTTCATCAACCAATAAGAGGAATATATATATATATATATATAGAAGGACATCCCCCATCATTCCTATAAGGCATGTAAGGAAGCAGCAGATGGCAAAGTTACAACTTTGTAGCTCTGAGACTTAAGGAACAGTGATCAACTATAGTAGTGGGCTGTCTTGCAACCCTAATTGATGCTTTTATTGTGGGCAGATGAACTTGTCACTTGTCCTGCCTCTTTGTTAATTAAGACAAAAATCTCTATAATTACACATATTGAACAATAAATCTTTGGCTAATATCCTCTGGATATAATTTGAGTAACTGGACATCCTCCTTTGAGTATCACTTTAAGGACTGAAATGGAAGGAAATAGATGGCTCTGACAAATCCATCACATCTCTGAATGATAGTGAATTGGATTATAATGGGCTGTGATGAGAGGCCAGAACATGGTGAAATGCTTTGTATTCAGTGGAGCTCATCTGGCTCCTGCCATTTAGGAATTCTGGGACATTGATTTTCTTCAGTAAAACTCTTAATTTATTCCCATAAAAGTCTGATTAAGGGTGTCTGTAGAGTGATGCCATTATCAGCTCAGCTTGATGTTAGAGATCCCACGAGCCACATATCCCATTTCTGTGCCACACTGTCTGGGACCTGCTAGGTGCACTGGGAGTGGGAATGGATGTCCTTCTGGTGCGAAGTACCTTAGACTAACAGAGAAGTTTGCTTTTTGTCAGGCATAATCAGGAAGATGAAAGTCTCCTCTGTGTTACAGTTTGTGCTTCTACTTCCAGTACTCTGCAATTAGAGGCCTGGACAGAGGATGGGGACATGAGTAATGGTGCAGTCCAGAAGTAGCACAACACTACGTTCATCACTGTTGAAGGGCAAATGCTAACGCTCAAAAACAATTCCAGAAGAGGGGAGGGAAGGATGGGAAGGGAAGAGAAGAGTAGGGAAGGGAAAAGGTGATTTAACATTCAGCTGGGATGGGGGTCTCCATGGTAGATGAGTCCACATTTTCTGGACTTTAACAAATATGCTGACATTTTAAATTGGACAATTATGAAAATTGATTAATCACAGTATTGATGTGGCTATTTTCTAGGCATGCAGTTGATTTCACTTGCATGTGCTCCCTCTACACTGAGGGACTTCTATAGAACCAACATTGAACAGAAACCAAGCTCAGATGTGCCACTATAGCAATTTGCTTTCCTTTAATTTCATAGACTTTTTATTGTCCCTTACTAGCAACATGATTATGTCAGCACATTGGTTTTTAGTTTGAAGTGTGGAAGCTGTGGATATGATATTTTGTGTTTCCTAATTAGTACAGAATATTCTGAAGCATACTGGGAACCTCTAGATCAACTCAGGATAAATACATAGACTCCACAGCAGAAAGAATAAAGACAGTAAGCAAAGAGTCCAGTCAGGGGAAGGGAAAGGAAAGAGGATTCAGTTCAAAGGGGGAATGGAACTGTAAGATAGGGAAACCAAAGCAGAAGTCATGTCAGAGAGTCTGGATCTTCCGGGCAGGTGAGGTGGAAGAGGTAGGAAGGATGTCTGTGACTAGGGGGTCTACCAGAGGGCCACAAGTAGATCCCAAGCCCATGGGTGTTGTAGCTACTTTTGGGTAGCTGAGATCTCATAGCTGTCAGAGAGTGTAAAGGAGGAAGATATATTTCAGTTTATGTGTTCAGAGAATATAGTTCATCATGGTGGAAGAGTGTGGTGGAGAATAAAAGTCACATTATGACAGTCCAGAACAAGAGAAAACAGGAGATACAGGATAAGATATGATCTCCCAGAACATATTTTCAGTGTCCAAGTTAAGCCTCACCTCTGACCTTTCACAACTTCCCATCATATTAGGAGTATATTGAGGGGTTAATTTAATTATTCATTAAGTCAGAACTGCTATGACTTAACTATCTCTGGAACTGTCATTGTCACTCATGCAGGAGTGTGTTTCACCACTTCTCTAATCATCTTTCACTCTGGTCAAGTTGGCGGTCAAGAGCCACCATCACAGTGAGCAACAGGATCCAGTCCAGGCACAACCTTTTTAAAATCTGAGGCTGCTGCTGTTCTTCCTGCCCTGCCACACTGGCCCTGGGCTGGATCTTGAAGTAAGGCCCCACTGATCTAGCCCACACATGCTGTTTCTCAGGCGTCCCCTGATAGAACCTCATTGGTAGAGAATTATAGCTGAAAGGAACAAATTCCCCCTGGCAAGAAACTTGGCTTAGAAATGCTCATTTGAGGAAGCCTCTTTTTCTTCTTTTCTTTTCATTTTTTTTCTGAATAAACCTACTGCTATAAAATCAATGATTGTATTAGAAAAGACCAAGTAATAAATACAGCTCTATGTATTTAGTGCAAACAGCCATGCCCTAGAGGGTCTTCAGGGGAAGAAGAGAGGGAGAGAAGGATCATCATTTCTTGCATAAAGGGAGTTAACTGTTCCACTATTTCAGATAGAAGCATATCTTTTTTAAAACATCATTGTTACTGAGCTCTTGTTAAATTCACCCCTTGTATTGTGCCCATGAAGCATCATCAACACTAAGGGCATATAGTAGCACTGAGTCCATTATCTGAATGTAACCAATGAAAAGGAAACATAGCTCTTGACATGAGGGAACTGTCCTCTGTATTGTGGTTAGTCCATCGTGTTCTTATGCTGGACCTGGAGAATTTATAAAACACTGGCTTTGTGGGATCCTGAATAGTGGTGAAGAGAAAATAAAAAGAAATAAGACAACTGCCAAATGTAGTCCAAGAGCAGAGAAAAAAGAAAAAGAAAAGAAAAAAAAAAAAAAAAAAAAAAAAAAAAAAAAAAAAAAAAAAAAAAGAAAAAGCTAATTTAATGGTATCATAGATTTGGCCTGATCACTTTTCTTGACTTATAGACAAGATTTATTCAGATACCCAGGACCCAGGCTAGAACTGCTCCTGATCCCAGATAACCTCTAAATAATGGCAAGCCGTGCTTCCTTTAATCTTCCCCAAGTCACCCAGTCCAAATTATATAACTAATCATTTCTTGTCACTTCTTGCTGAAATGTTCTGTGGTTTCCTGTGATGCTCAATTTTGGCTATGGTCATGAACACTAACCACAGCTGGTGTGCTGGCACGGGTGTTGCTGAAGGAGAGGACGTTAGTGTTATCTACACACTGGTTTCTCAGTAGCTAGTCTTTCCAGCCCATCTTTCTCGCAAAGAAAGCCATAGTGTTGTGGCCAGATCTTGGTCTTCAGGAAGCTTGGACTCTCTCCTAACCCTGAAGAACTTGTGATTTTTTAAAAAGTAAATGTTAGATCTAGGTAGGTGGGCATGAAAACCAAGTCTGTTCAATGTGATTTGAACATAAATTGACTGTACTTTGTTTAGCCAGAAGTACGTATTTGAGTGGCTATGTTCATATTTAGTTGCGTGAAAGTCCCCACTTTTTGAAAATTTAATAATGGCAGATAATAAACCTGAGAAGCCCAATGCACACTCCCCCCATTCTCACTCATTAGGCCCACATTAGGATATTAAAACATCCAGATTCACATTACTTAATATTTTATATTGTCTTTCAATTATTATTTTTAAAATTTTAAATTCATTTTATATACCAACCACAATTCCTCCCACCTCTCCTTCTATCCCCTCCTGACTTCCTCCTAACACATCCCCCATCTACTCTCCTAAAGGGGTAAGGCCTCTAATGGGAGTCAACAAAGACTGACACATTCAGTTGAGGCAGGACCAAGCCCCTCTGTATCAAGATTGAGCATGTCATCCCACTATGGGCAATGGGCTCCAAAAAGCCAGCTCATGTGCCCAGGATAGGTCCTGGTCCCACTGCCAGGGGCCCCTCATACAGACCAAGCTATACAACTCTCACCCAAATGCAGTTAAGTCCCATGCAGGCTCCACAACTGTCAGTCTAGAGTTCATAAGTTCCCACGAGCTTGCTTCAGCTGTCTCTGTAGATTCCCCCTGTTATGGTCTTGACTCCCCCTTGCTCATATACCCCTTCCTCCCTCTCTTTGACTAGACTCCAGGAGATGGGCCTGGTGCTTGACTGTGGATCTCTGTCTCTGCTTTCATCAATTACTGGATAAGTGCTTTATGATGATAATTGGGGTATTTACCAATCTGATTACAGGGGAAGGCCAGTTCAGGCACCCTCTCTACTATTGCTAGGAGTCTTGGCTGGGGTCATTCAAGGATTATTTTTAACATGTTGTTTTCATACCTTTCTTATTCATCCTTTCCTTCTTCTTCTTTTCCCTCCTACCCCCCTCCGTTCAGTAATTTACCATAATTTCTTTTTAAGTTTTATTTTTCTTTCATATGAATTGTAATTTGGGGTCACAAAGTTCTTTTCTTAAAAATTCTGTGGATGTTGCTTTGTTGCTTTTTTTCCTCTAGAAACTGTAGGGTTCTTAGTTCAGTGAGGAGATGGGCAGATGAACAGGAGGACTCTCCCATGCAGCTTACCATAAGTTCATATTCCTTTCCATTGTTCATTCTACATTGCCCATACATGACCAAAATGGCTAAAAGGCTTTTTATTCCTACTGCTTCTGCTTTTTTTTTTTCTTTTTCTTTTCTGAGACAGGGTTTCTCTGAGTAACAGCATTCGCTGTCTTGGAACTCACTCTGTAGACCAGGCTGGCCTTGAACTCACAGAGATCTGCTTGCTTCCCGAGTGTTGAGACTGAAACTGTGAACTATCACCACCCAGCTCTTCCTACCTCTTGACATTAATAGCCAATAAGGTGCTCTAAAAGAAGTTACTACTAGCTCACATTTGCACGGTAGTCAAAGAACTTCCTCTCTCTAAGGAGTTTTACTTATGTCAGTAGAATCTGCAACAACTGTCAGGAGGGCAGAAAGCCAATGGCTGTAAAAGGCTACAGGGGAAGCATTCATTACATTGTGTTGTTAAACCCCTGGCCATGTTAGGACAGAACCACTGAAACCAACAGAGCAGATTGTACTGTGTCAAATGGTTCTGCATGGCTGTTTAAACACAGGCCACACATTATCTTCAGGGGCAACTTTAAGAGACAACTGAAGTCTGACACAAAAGTACAGGAATATGTATAGCAATTTTCAGCCCATGAGGAAAGGAGACCTCAGAAGGAACCTGCGGAAATTTGGCTGTTTTGCATAGCTCATTTTGAGAAAGTCATATTTAGCACAAAAGTAATTATAGCATAAGTAACAGTTCCTTCCCACGGCTCCCAAACTTTAAAAATACTCTTGTCAGTCTTCAGTAACACAATAATCATTTCTTTAGAGAGCAAGGATGTGTAATGTGGTCCCAGACACTGACATGAATTTTAATCTCAAATAGCTTCCTATTCTGAGGGTGACATATTTGAAGACAGCTATGACAGCAGCTCTGATAATGCTAGACATGGGGGCTGTGACAAACTGGGCCATAAGAATGTTGGGAAAGACTCACCAGTCAACAGCCTGTATGGGTTTAACTAGTCAACAGGCATCACAGAACCTAGCTTACAAAAAGGTCCAGATGGGAAGGCCAATCAGTGTTTGATGTAACACCCCAGTGAGGGCAGTTGACAGTACAGTCCTGAAGCCACTAGAACGTGGTTCGTGTTAGAGCCTTCCTCATAGCTTAGGTAACTTGTCTTCCACAAGCCCACAGACAATTCAGATTCTAACACCATCAGATTATAAACTGTGGCTATAACTACCTTTGAAGAAACAGCTGTGTCACAAACAAAGCAACCAGGGGGCCAGTGACATTTGTTCACAATGACCTGGAACAGGCTGTCAGGATCTAGGGGGCTTGGAAGAAGTGGCTTCAGGCTTATCCCAGAGAGTCACTGCCACCTGCCCTTCACCTGGATCTACATTTCCATGAGTATTTGTGTTCATCTCTGATGCCCATCGAAGGTAAGACATACCCCCAAGCCACAACTACAGTTATCCACTTAAATATGCTTCTTGGTGATGTGTGAGGTCACACAGGCTCCTTCATGCTGTTACCCTTCTGTAAACATTCTCCCACACAGAAAGAATTTAAGGCCATGGCATAGGGGTAAGAAATGTAGTTTTGGCATTACACCTCAAAGTTTGTTGTCCCCTTTAGGTTATGGGAGAGTTTGTTGTACAAGCCACAGCATGATGGTCCCAGTGACCAGTGATATTTACCTGAGTTCTGGCAGCTTGACTGTCCTTTGCCATCTCTGGCAGTTTCTCTCAGAAACCTCTCTCTGGAGGTCACGTTACTCCTCAAGGTTGATTACGAGTGTTCTTTTCTTCAACCATAGTCTAGAAAGAGCCAGCAGCAGAGTGACCAGAAACAGGATTCCTCTTTTCAGTGTTACCCAGAGACAATTTTGGTCCTTCTATTAAAAGTTTTTTTTTTTTTTTTCAAGATCTAAACTCCATTCCTTCAATTTTCCTTTTTATCTTGAGGCAAAGAGGCAGGCGATAAGGGGACAGAAATCTGCACATTTCACTGAGCTGAGCACAGCACCCCACAGAGGAAGCTTGTGAAGGCATGGCAATACTGCTGTAGTACCATGATAGAAAAGAAGGTTGTTCTAAATGCCCAGGAAAGGAAATTGGTCGAGGCCACAAGCTATTAGGAACCTGATCTGCTTTATGAAAGATGAGTGTACAAACAGGGAAGAATAAATTCCAAAATAATGCAAAAATGCCATTTCAAAACAAACAAAAAATCATAATTTTATCATCTCAGACCATTTGGCATCCTCTGACCCTGTGCCACGATGGAAGACAAACCTATGGTTGCACTTGCAATCCAATGGATTCTAGAAATAAGAGCTTATAATTGAAGCTACTATTGGTCATGCAGAACTTGACATAGCCCTGACCAGGCCATGGAGAACTGTTATTAGTAGCTCTTGGGTGGAGTTGTACAACTTCACATCAAGAAAATACTTCTGGCTGTTTTTGTTCATTGTCTCTCCTCCCTCACCCCTGCCTATCATGTTAGACTGAGACTACAATTTTAAAGATGCTAGCTGAGATACAGGCTTGCCTCAGGATAATTTACTATACCAGAGCCCACATCTGTTACATCATTGGATTTAGGGAGAATGCCAAGACAGATTCAACAATGAAGCCAGTGATGGGTATCTGCAGGTAGTCCACCAAAGGACCAATAATAGCTACAGCAGCAAGAGTACTTAGCTGCTGTGAGGAGAAAGCAGTTTCTTAAAGCAGTGTTTTTTAAATTAATAAGAGAATTGTTGGGCAGTTTTCAAGATGTAAACAGGACAAGGATTCAAAACTTCTGTGATAAACAATACACATGGCAATATAAAATAACACAGCAAAGCCGAGCCAGGGAGTTACTGCTGCACGGGGTGTTTGGGTTTCCATTCTGGAAAGTGCAGTGGAGAAGTGTATGTAGAGGACAATGGTCATGACATCATCCTAGAGAATTAACCAGGAAAATGTAAAGCATTAGGTCCCCCAGGGCTAGTCCAGCATTCCACTCTGCCTACTGTCTGCTGCTCCTGTCTCCACAGGCCATGTGAGATAGCAGGGCATGTGGCACTCAGTGTCCTCCTTGTCTTACTGGGTTTTTTTTTTTTTTTGACATCTCAGTTGGGAAAGAAGTTTTATGTTAATCTGATATTTTTCTTAGAATGTACATTTTAAAAATAATCTTAATCTCAAAAAATATTTTAAAAGTTATCTTAAAAATTCTGTCAGTTTGCTTCCTGAATAGATTATAGTCAGTTAAACTGTTGATAAAACTTCAAAGAAAGGATTTTTTTCAGTTCCCATGCTGCATGAGTAAAGTCTAATCCTCACTAATGCTTATAATTGTGAGCATTATAAATGTCAACCATTCTAATGTGAATATAGCGATTATCTCATTGTTTCTGATGTATTTTCATGAGACTGGCCTTGCTCAGCATCTCCTCACAATCTCCTTGCCCATGGATATAAATGGTCCATGATTTAGGATGGTTCAGCCAAAGGATTTTTCAGCTGTACCATGGTAGGAAAGTGATATAGATCCAATAGACACTGTACTTTGATATTTGTATTTTGATTTCCAAGAGTGCCATAAGTAGTACAACACTTTCTTGACTTGTCAGGCAATGGCAATAAGAACCAGATCCATTCTTGTTTAGCTAGGTAGCTGGTTCTGGGGATCCTTGTCTTTGCCTCTTGAGTGGGGGTCTTAAAGGCAGCTTCAGTACCTACACAGTTTTCTTGGGTTCTGGGGGAGTATCTCACCCTCACCTCCAATACTCTCCCTTGATGGTGAGTACTTTGTCCCCCAAACCATCTCTCTAGCCCTCATTCTTGTTTTAAGGGTTATTTTTATATTTAGATACAGTCTTTTAGTAGATGCTTTACTTCAAAGATGTGAAATTGAAAATCATAAGCAAAAAGAAGTCTAATGAAAAAGACTTCCATCTGTGATATATATCCAAATAAAGGAGTGGATGGGGGTTGGGAAGGGGGTTTTTGGCTCCCAACCATCTATAATGGGATCTAATGCCCTCTTCTGGCATAAAGGTGAACATGCAGATGGAACACTTATAGACATAAATAAATAAATAAATAAAGGCTTCTACAGTGACTGAAGGGAGTTGACAATGGAACAGAGATGAGCTAAACTAATTACCCTGTTATGTATGTAGGACATTCACTGTTTAGAGACATTATTGCCCAATATCACTCACTTGAAAAATGTCAGGGCCTAGATATGAACTCAGGTCCTTTGACTTCATGGCTACACTTTCAACCAAGTCCTACTAGTCAAGGGATTAGAGAACTAAAATATGGGAGGCTGGTAGGACATATATACATACATATATATATGTATATATGTACATGCATATATATTATATATACATCACAGCATGTCAGTCATATTTAAACATTTATGTATATATATATATATCATAGTATATAGAAAGACAGTCATTTTTAGAAAGTTTATTGTTGGTGCTATTAAAATGAGCCATGCAGTATACAATATATACTGGTAGAGACAGGATGGAGAATGCTGGTAAATTCCTCAATTGCGATGCAAAGACATTTAGGCTGCAAGCATCACACTTCTTGAGGCAGCTGAATAGAGAAGTTGGTGGTGAGGTAGGGATGACAGAGGAACACTGTTCAGGATTATAGGGGAGACAACCATTGTACAAACTCCTGACATAACAAAGTGTGAATGGCACTGGCCAACAAGGGATCCAACCAGTGGATGCTGAACTTGAGTGTTCATGACAAGACTTCACTGATTATCTGGATTGATGTGGTCTGGGAATGGAGGTTTACAACACAGTTTGGGGGACAGTCATAAGTAATATACCTGTGATGCAAATAACAATATGCAATGAGAACCGTACACCCATGACTATATACTTATGATTACTTACTAATGCATCCATATTACAGGTTTTATCAAGAGATGTAAGTGCAACATACAAGCATTGGATACAAGTTTCAGTGGCAAACAAAATGTGTTTACTAACAACCTGTTGTCTACCTCCTCTTTGAATTTTATATTCAGAGTGTTTTGATTTGTAATTCCAAATTTACATCTTATAGAGCTGCAGAATAAGCCCCTGGAGTTCTTGGTTCTTGTGTTACCATTAGTGGTTAAACTAATGGTTAATGGTTCTATGGGCTACAGCAAAATATCCTGAGCCTTTGAGGGCCAAGAAGCCAAAGGAAGCCTTGCCTTTCTCCCTTCTGACTTGTTTAACTATGATAAGAGATTCCTGGGCAAGAGAGGGCCCCAGGTCAATGTCCCATTCAAAGACAAGACTGCCCTCTGAGGAACAGTGATTCATACTAGAAGTGACATAAATAGTTATGAAGAGACTGCGTATATAAAGAGAAAACCATGCAATTAGTATTTAAAAAATTAAAGTTAAGCAGAACAAATAAATCCCCATGAAGCCTCACTAAAAATAGACATTTAGAATTTAATTTCTTTACTATTTTCTCTCACCCTCCACTTTCTTTTACCATTCTTCTTACAAGTTAAAATGTAACATGCATCTTATGACATTTTTCTAATCTGTTTCGTGGTTGGCTTTAATTATGATATGCTGCAGATTGCAGAGCATCTCTTCCAGATGTGGAGAAGCGATTCTAGTGCTTGTTTAGCAAGGCTTAGAGCTCTGGCCACTGCTCAACACACTGATGTCTATTGTCTAGGCTTACTGAACAAAAGCAAAAAGACCAACTTGTACTTAGCACATGGTTGACATGTTAGCCCAACAACAGTTAAGTTGTTGACTACAGCTTCTGATTACTAGGAGACTGTATGTGTCTGGGTTTCCTTCTGTCACCAGGATCAAAAGCTAAACCCTTTTTGCTGTGGAATTTCCCAGAGCTCCCATGCAGTTTGTGTTTGTGCTCCTAAGTGCAGTGGCCAAGGGCAGGGCAGGTACTGTCTTCTCCCATTGATTTCTCAGGTGGTTTTTAGATGCCTCAAAAAAATTACTCCTCCCATCAGTCAAAACCCAAAAAGCTCATTTGCAAATTGACTCATGCAAATTACTTACTTCCTTTTGGTCTCTCACTCTTACCACCAGACATTTGCAGAGAGATGAGTTAGGATCTCCACATGGGCCCATTTGTGATTAATAAACATTTGTTATGCTCACATGATTTCTGATGATTTTGGTTTTTGTTGGCAAAAACTGATTGCCCTAGAAGTAGAGGTTTATGAAGTATTAAAGCTAGTTTAATGGCTTTTCACTTACTGTGTGCCAGGTTTGGCAAATGTCAAGAGTAGTATTGATAGCATATTTGAATGACCCTCAGCTCTCTGAATCTGAGCAGGTCCATCTGGACATTTGATGGTTTCAGCATTTGGGCCATTGTGTAACCAGTAAGCACTTGACAGATTCAGACTGTAAGCTAGCATTCACATCACTCATAGGTGGGAATTTTCATTGGTTCATTGCAGTTGGCAGGAGGTCTCAGAGCAGATGTTTTTCTTTGGCCTTGATGTATGTTAGGTAGGAGGAGCAGAATAAATCTGGCTTTCTATGTCAATCCTCATAGCCCTCAGTCCAGAGGAACAAGATGAAGTGCTTTTGGGAAAACAGTTGAATCACCACCATCTAACGCTCCTTTAAGAAACTGGAAATTAACTATGTAATTCTAGCAGGTAATAAAGAAAAGGATGGTGGACTGACTGTCAGCCAGAAGGAGCTGACGGGAGACTTTTGTCTTTGTTTCATTTTAGGAGTTACCAGAAGGCTTATTTACATGCATGTCACTCACATGCCATTATTCTCTGTGTCTAGTATTTCTTCATGCCTGAACCATATAGACTACTTGTAAGATAAGGCCTAAGAAATTTAAACTTTCACTAACTTGTAATTAACAATAATGTATAATATTTGGTAGATTTCATTGCTGTGACAAAGTTCTTCTTACACTCCACAGCCACTGCTAAACTCCTGACCCATTTTATTGACAAATTGATAATGAGTCTGCAGGAATACTAGCTTATTCAGTGACGAATGATTCTGTGAAAAAGACAGGGCAGGCTTTGTTCTTTCAGAGGAAATGAGGGATCAAGTCTGTCACAGACTGTGAAGGCTCTGATTTTACTGTACTTGCAGGTTAAATAGAGACATCACACTTCTTTCTGTTTTCTGGATGCTGGCAGAGGGCACAAAACTCCTAGACCAGGAACAGAGGTGGAATAGTGAGCAGTGTGAGCACTCCTGCTGATTTCATTCTCCCATGCCCTCCAAATCCTTCAGGGTGACATAAAAAGGCCTAGATAGATGCTCTACCCATAGGAGAGGGTGCTGTACTCACAATCATTATGGGAGACAAACTTACTACTTTTATTGCAACTGGGTAAGTAGGCCCACTCTCTGTCTAGGTGGAGACTCTACCTTCAAGGGTGCCTGCTGCTGACATGACTCAGCCAGTAGTTGAAAGTGGGGTACTGAAATCTCCCAGTATTGTATTAAAATCTCGTATCTCACTCAGAGAACTTAATACTTTTTTTTATACATTTAGGTTTTCCATGTTAAATGGATATGTATTTTCACTTGCATATCATGTTACTGCTGACTCCTTTATTATTATGTAGTGGTAGAGTCTCTTTTAGTTATTGCACTAAAGTTTGCCTTCCTTTGTATATACTATCTTTTTCTATGCTCATTTTTCTGTATACATGTTCTTAGAAGAGAGATGGTCTTTTGTAGACAGCACATAGTTGGGTCTTTGTTTTCTGTTTATTCTACTCATTCACTCTACATGTTTTTAAACTAGATAACTCAGTGTACTGACATTCAAAGTAGTTGTTTCCAAGGAATGGGTTACCACTACCATTTTGTTAATTGGCTTTTAGTTTTTTTTTCTTCAGATTCTTTGTTCTTTTCTTCAGTTATTGTTGGAGTCTATTGCAGCCTGACTTAGCACAGAGTTATCATTGGAATCCTCTCATCTTCATTTTGTGCTTCTGGCACAGAACTTTGCTTAGTGATTATTAAGAAGATTGCAAAGGCATTTGGAAGAAAGATGTAACAGTAGTGGCACCCGCCAATCACCAGCATCTCCAGGGTCTAGGGCTGGACCAGCTGGAGAACATCTACCTTTTGACATGCATGATGGAAGAACGGCATTGAAATTTGAGTAGCAAACATAATTTAAAAAAAAAAAATCAGATAAGTTAGTGAGCAGAACAGAGGGAGAGGTGGCTTCAGCACATGCAGTGTGGGCCAGCTTTGTGGCAGAAGGTAGAGACTGAGGTATTTGAAAGAATAAAACTCTATTCACATGCACTTACATCATGAAAGCAAGACTGAAGCTAGAGAGCAGAATGGAGTTCTAATGTGTAAAAGCCCCTCGAATGGCATGGACAGGAGCAGAATTGAGAAAGAAAGAATGAGAGAATGGAAATCTTCAATGGTGTAGTCTCAATTTCTCCTCCCACCCTTTGTGTGTGTGATCATCACACATCTTATGTTTTCACATTCTTTAATTATTTTTGTTTTGAAGCAATGAAAAGCAGGAAAAGATAAATTTTATATTCATCTGTTGATTTCATATGTACACACACACACACACACACACGTATATTCTTTAATTAGGTCTATGTGTCTATTTCTATTACACGTGAGGGTGGGTACCTGCAGAGGCCAGAGAGGGCATTGGATCATCTGGAAATGGAGTAACAGGAGGCTGTGAACTGCCGGAACAGATGCTAGCACTGAACTTGGATTCTCTACAAGAGCAATAGGCACCGTTCACTGCTGAACCGTCTATCTCCCCAGTTCCTGTGTTTCCTGCATCGATACAGATCCACTGTCCACTTTGATATACTATTTCTGCTTCAAGAGCTTTACATTTTCTTACATACTATGTAAAGCTGACAGTGGATTTACTCAGGTTTTTTCCCCTCTCTATTTTGCGTCTGTCTGTGTGTTGCACATGTGTTTATATGTTTCTGCATGTATGTACACACACATGTGAAGGCCAAAGATCAATGCCTGAGAATCATTGTCAATCACTCTCCTACCTTATTCACTAAGGTGGGGTCTCTCAGTCAAATCTGGAGCTCAATAATTTGTCTTGTCATGCTAGCCTGCTTGCTCTGGGGACCCCTCATCTCTGCCTTCCTCATAGACAGCATGGCAAGCCCACCCCCATATTAAACTGCCTCAGTTTTTATATGAATTTCCTGAAAAGTCTACACTTTTCATTTTTAAAAGATGTTCTTGCTAGATGTAGAAACTGGTGTTGTTTTCTGCCTTCCACATTCCTGATAAATCTTTGGTAATTTTTATTTTTCTTCCTCATACCTGGCTGTGCTTCAGGAATTTGTGATTGTGTTTCTTCTTAGGAGCTTAGACATAGTATTTCTAGTTCTTGATTTAATTTATCATGCTTGCTATTCCCCGAGCTGCTGGGATATTCTGTTTCATGGCTGTCATTAATTTTAGAAAAACTCTTGGATATTATTTTTTCCAAATATATTTTTCTCCCCTTTCTTCATTTCTCCTACCCTGTCTCCTTCTGATTTGCCTTCCCTCTGAGGAAGAAGGTAGGATTTGCTTCAGTGTATAAGAGGTGCTCTGAGCTGCTTATCAGGATGCAAGCCCATGAGCAACACAGGGAAGCTCCACTCCATCACCTTTCTGGGAGTAGACAGGAGTAGTTCAGCAAAAGACTCGTGGATGCTCTCCCTGCTGGAAGACGATTTTCACAGAATATTGAATGTGGTAAGCACAATTCCTACAACACTAGCTTCAGAACCTTATCTCTTCTAACACACACCAGGGCACGTGTGAGTGCATGTACACACACACACACACACACACACACACACATGCATGCACAAACACAGCATTAATGTAGGTATATTAAAAGTTATTGTGTGTGTGTGTGTGTGTGCCCGCGCGCTTGTGCACACATTTCTTGAAGACTCTCTTATCTGTTTGGCCATTTTTCTGCTTGTTTATTCAATTGATAGCCTCTGATAGCTTATTGTCCAGTATTTTATGGATAATACAGAGGTGGTGCTTGTAAGAAGCATTTTATTTATTAGAGGAGATAAAAATACTAATAGTTACAATAACACATAATTTGTTGTTTTTATTGCTCCTAAGAAACAGAAACCACATGGCACACCTGTTTGCCCTTTCAATTTCTAACTAATTTTCTGCATGCATTCTCTCCTGAGTTCAGAAGAGACTGCTGGGGTTCCTTTCAAGTGCTCTGGGGTTAAAAAAATAATCCCTCCCTGATGTACACGCACAATTCCAATAATATTTATGAGAGTTACAGGTGCCAGCAGGAGGGTCTGGCCCTGAAGCTGTTGGAAGGCATTTAAACAGCTTTTCAGCGAAGATTAATGATTCCAGAAAAGAAAGAAAAAAGATAAACCCTAGTGCGGTCTGTCAGCCAGAAGTTAACTCGAAGGGATACAAAGGAATAAAGGCGGTGAGGATACTTCCCCAGCGAGATGTGTTTGTGGATTTGAGGTCGCCACTGATGCTTTGATGAATTACACAGATAATGCGTCTGACAAGAAGATGCCAAAGCTTGTGGATAACAACAGAGAAAATAATGAGGGTTATTTTCCCAAAATGCCAAAGCACACCAACGATCTGTTTGCTTAAGAAAATAAGGGGAAGATGAGTTTCCCTGGATTAATCTTTGCTAAGACAGAGATACTGTGTTGTAAACGGGATGCAGGTATATGTCCAGGAAAGACCCAGGCCTCAAACTTCCGGTGAGCATAACATCCCTCGGGCTTGGCATTTCTGCTTTGGGGAAACAGACCGAAAGATGAGGTAAGCAGCATCTTTTGTTAAGAATCTCAATTGTTCCCCCCAGATAAACTGCATTTTATTCCTTCACCACTGAGATCACTTCACCAAATACTTGACTTTGTTGGTGTACTGATACTTCTCATTGTGGTCTTGCACAGAGAGCGCTGGTGAGGGCCTGTGCTCACTTTGGCTCAGCAAACAATTTGGTGCTACCTGTAATGGAGGGCCTAGGCCCTTACCCAGCCCCCTGCTTTAGTAGTCATGACAGGACACAGAAAAGACCCAGCAAGACATAGACCTCTGACTCAGCAACATGTGCTGAAAACTACTCGGCCCTACCCCACCCCCTTGCCCTAGTCACTAGGAAGCAAGATACCATAGGCACAGCAACCTTTCTGCAGCTGTAGCTGACCAATCAACTCAGGACAGGTTGCCCAAGCCCACCGGTGCACCAATCCTGAGACTGTTGCTATGTAACTTGTGAACCTCCAGACACTCCCCTTGTTCTACCCCAGTACATTCCCTGACCCACTGCTGCTCCAGGTCCTGCTTCACCTGAGGGATGGATGGCAGAACCCTAGTTAACTCGTAAAATTAATGACTCTTTGCTTTTGCATCGTGGATCAGGTCGGTGATTTTGGGGGTTCAGAGTTTGAGCACAACCGTAAGAGTCCCTTATTTTTCACTTACTTTAATGAATGGGAGCCTCAACTATTGTGCCACTTTCACAGGGTCATTATTCTCACAATGAAAACGGATGACTCCCCACCTGGTCTGGGGTCTGTAGAAAAGGTCCCTCCAGCATCCCTGCTGAACAAGCTGTTGCACCGCACAGAAAGGGCTTTTGGTGTGGATCTGAACAGATGTTCCCCCTGCCTCTCAGAGATGCTCCACTCTCCGTGGCTTTGCTCTTGGCTTGTTTTGAAATAAACTCAGGACCTCTTATATTGGAAGCAAGCACTCTAGCACTGAGCTACACCTCCGGTTTCTATTCTTCAGATTTCTTTTTAAACAATTCGTTAGAGCAAGCAATTTCCCCTGGGTGACAAATATGACACACTATCAATCTGTATGTTCTCACTTGCATTTCATGAAGCTCATTGAACTTAATGCCCTTAAAATAAGAATAAGAAAGATTAGGTAAGCCTAGAGTGCCATGTGTTGCCAGAAAAAACTAACTGTGCGTGGGGAGATGATGATATTTCCAGGTTTGGGATTTGAGCAAAGAAAGCTCTGAATGATGGGACTCCCTGTTTCAGGAGAAAAATTTTGTTTCTATGACACCCATTACAGCAGACCATTTCTCCTAGCCATGTTATAATTCATGCTAAGGCTTTTTTAAAATCTAAAATATTTCATTTCATTTTCACAATATTCCTAGATACCAGGCATTACAGAGCACTCATTTTATAGACATACAGAAAGTTAAGTGGTTTGTCAAAGTTTTTATTTTTTTAATTTTTTTTTTATTTTTTGGTCACATAGACTTTAATCCTTCAGTCAGAATGAAAATTGAGACCTTTATGCTCTTAACTGCCTAAGATTGTCTTCCCCAGTACAGCCAATTCAGTGCTGAATCTTAAGCAAAGTCCTTGTACCTTAGAATTTCACTGAACAGCCTCTAGCACTAGAGTTTAGTTGCTTGAGCATTAGTCAAGGTATGATTATTCATACACAGATATTCTGGGATGACTAAAATGCTCACAGCAAATCCAACAGGAAATCCCTACCAAAGGGTTGTACCAGGGCCAGCTGGGGAATGAAAGGACCTGGTTTTGGGTTTTGCCCTAGATCCCTTTAGTCACTGCAGCTTTGCTCTGTACTTCATTGGAATGCTGATGTTCATTTTACTATTTTATACTTGAGAAGCTTGCTGGTTTCAGCTTTGTGCCTTCTTTTGGCTTGTACCAAAAATGTGTAACACATTCTATGAGGCATTGAAAATTGAAGAGTGAATACATTTGTCTGCATTGTTTCCAAATAAAATAAATTTCCTGATTTTAGAAAGCTTAGATAATCGTAAGGTCCGAGATCACAGAGTGCTCATCAAGTTCTCTGAAGCCTGTTTAAAGCCTGCTTCTGAACATCAGAGAGCACCCCACTGGGTGAATTTGAATTTGCCATCAACAATTCATCACAAGGCTGGATCTAGCCCAGGGTTGTTAGGACTCTTTTTCTTGGCTGTCACAAAATGTTGATTAAAGTTCTTGGGCTTCCTCTCAATGGTTGGCCAACTTTTGAAAGTGGTATGTCTGTTTCTCAGCTGTGGATGATAGCTAAAATATTATGTAGTAGCAATATGTTTTACTATGTAGAGGGTATTTTTTAAGGGAGAAGGTTTTCCTGCTGGCCTGGGCAGTTGTTTGCTCTAATTTAGATGGCTATTGCCCACTCAGCAATTATTTATTTTTAATATGGGTGCTGGAGATTTGAACTCATACCCACTGAGTCATCTCCTAATCTCCACTGCTAAAATATGATTCAATGAGTTTTTAGATACAAAATATAGCAACAGCAGACATTTAATCTTGACAGTACTATTTCCTCATTTTGCAAGTGAGCAAGAGACCTTGGCAATGCTGACTTACTGAAGTTCACACAGCTCCCACTAAAAGAGCTGAGGTTCAATCTCAGCTTGTTCTGTGAGCCTCAGGATTAAGCTGTCCATCCTGCACTTTGTCCTCTTGAGAGATCTTGATCCTAGGGCCTAGAACTACTTTGGTCTTCTCAGGGAGGTTTGCATCTCCACAGATCAGCTCTAGTGTCAGGTTACACAAGTGACAATAAGAGAAAGGCTCTTAGAGATGAAAGGATTTTGGAAACCTTGATTCTGCCACCTGTGGCTGTGAGGAATTTTCTGAAGAAAAGTCAGATTAGATTTTCTGGTTAGAGGCACTAGAGACAGCCATGGGTTGTCGGAGATAGTAGTCTTCTTTATTACTGTTTGGAGAACCGTCTTCCAGATAGAGCTTTCCCCACTAAGATGGAAGAGGCAGCCAATTCATTAAGGCTTCAGCTGGAAAGGCAATTATCCAATGTTTTGGAATTAACTGCGTGTTCTTTGGGTTAGTGGTTTAGAACTAATTGGACCCAGAATTCGTGTAGTGGGGACACAGGGTTCTCCTGGCGACAATTGAAAACAGATTGAGACTGCCTCTTTTCTGTCCCCATGTTCACCTGCTAGTGTGGCAGATACGCTGAATCTCATGGCCTGTGAAGGGCAACCATGTACATGCTATTTGTCCTAGTCATTATCCTCTTGCTCACATTCTGATATTTGCTGCCAGCCTGACTTGCTGGGGATTAGCCTCTGGCTTTCTGCCTTTCAACCCGTAAGTGCCAGGTGTTGTGCATATATGTGGGGCTGAGCTTCTGCCAGTGTGCCAGAAAAATTTCCACCAGAGTGAAGATCAAGAAGAAAGCCATCCAGGAACCTCTGTGCAGCAGGGCTGGGCACTCTGGCCACATCCAGGCCAGTGTTGATGCCACTTAAGGGTTCAAAAATAGGGAAAAGAGGTCCTATTACTCTTCCTTCCATCTTACAGACATGTTGACTGACAGTCACCAGTTTGGATAACACCAGGAGTGGTTTCTCTTAATTTGGGAAACTTGTGTCTCTTGATAATGCATATTATGTATTCAGCAATGCTTTAAACACCGCACAGTTCAGAACCTGTGCCATTTCTTTATTAAAAGGCATACTTTGGTAATTAGCAAGTTCTGTGTCCACAGTGGTGCAAAATTGACTTGCTTTCACCTTGAAGGAGGAGTTCCAACATATAGGGTGGACCACATTCTACAGATGTCATTAACAAGAGCATCTCCAAACATCATGGCTTCTTTGCATATTGTTGCTGGTAGGTGGAGCAATATCTTGGAGGTGTTTTTTTGTTGTTGTTGTTTTTTTAATAGCATATGCATGGGAAAAATTAGACTGTTGCATCTGATCTAATAATAAGAAAAGGATGGTAGATGAAATAAGAGTTATTCTTCCTGGATAACTATTACATGTTTATGCATGATACAGCAAATAATCAAAATGAAGATGCATCTTGATAACTTAGCAGCACAATTTATCTTTAAAACACAAAAATAAACTTTTCTCCAGAGAGATGACTCAGTGGTTAAGAGCATTGGCTGCTCTTGCAGAGGACCCACAATCTATTATCAGCACTTTCATAGCATGGCAGCTCATAGCCATCTGTAACTTTTGTTCCAGAGATTACAATACCCTCTTCTGGCCTCATAGTGCAATATACACACATGGTACACAGATATAAATGCAGGCAAACACCCATACACATCAAATTAAGTAACTAAATTTCCAAAAGTATAAAAGCCCAAATCTATTAATTTCCCCACCTTTTTCACAATTAAGCAAATATTGTCTCTCCCCTCTCAACTGTCAGCTTGTCTTATAAACAATCTGTAGTTTGAATGTAATTTTGATTCTGCTTGATGTCTTCTTTAGTGATCAGTTCATTGCTGACTCCTCTTCCCAATTCTCTGATAAAGTGGCTCTCCCAAAAGACATACGACATCTAGAGTGACTGGCTATTCATAACTCCAAGCTCATTTGTAGTGTTCTGAAATTGTGGTTTCACTGGGGACACAAAGATGTCTGTGGCTGTAGACAAGTAAACAATCCCTATCACACATGTCATTGGAACAGATACATGCTGCTAATAAGTTTGCCTCATACTTGTGTGAGCTGACTTTGTGGTCACTTTATTTAGTCTTAAAGCTCAGGCATCCCTTCTTCCTTCAAGCCCACTGCACACCTCACCTGACTTCTCATTTTGTGCAGATGCAATAGATGAATGAATCAGAAGTCATTAGTTCTCCTTAACTGCAAAGTGAGTGAGCAGCTGGTGGTATTCTCTGAGATGTTCCTCAGTTGTGGCAGGGCTGAAGTATGGGAACTGCAAGCCTCCTGGACTATTCCTTCACCGGCAGTCCTGACCATGCAAGACTTCCTCCCCATATTGAAATGGTTTCCTAGTATTTTCAAAACCCAGATGAAGCCCTTAACATAGGAACAGAGGCCCACCCTAAAGCCCTTGGCATTATTTATTATTAATACAAACAAATCCTGAAATACCCTGACATGAAGAAACCTTTAAAAAGCATCCTGCTTCTGAAAGACATTTTCTTATGGTCCTTCTATCCCACTCTGCTGCAACCATGATGAAAATCTTGAGTTCCTAAAATTGCCCTGGCCATTTAGCATGGCCTCAACTGTGTAACTCCTGATTTATTGTCTAGAATATCAGTTTCCAGTAGTGCTCATTTCTCAGTGCTAAACATGCTTGGATGAGGTTTTCTCAGAGGAATTCAAATGCCTACTCCTTTCTTGGCACCCTGTTTTTGCTGTCTCTGTCCATTTATTATTGTACCTGGGACACATCTTTGGACTTATTTACTACATTGTAATCTCTGGGAGGATAGGAACTATGCTGTTTATTAACCCTCTGGCATTTAATCTTGAGCTTGACCCATGGTTCTCAGCAAATGTTGGTGGAAATTTTTTTATACTAAAGAACTTAAACCATAGATTCTCCTCCCAATCCCGCACCTCTACCAGCCTTGGGATGGAAAAAGGAGGCTTGTAAGGCCCTCTTTGGCTTGGAAGGGCCAGCAGCAATATGATACAGCATCCCAAACAAGCCTGTGCATTGGGTGATAGCAAATCAGAATGCCTACAGAAAGGGAAAGTGGAAACTTGACATAGATTTTCCATGACATCTCCCCTTCCTAGGTCAAGAAGATCCTATAATAATATATGTGCCTTGGTGCTGTTCCTGCCTTGATGTTGTGACAGAGGGAAGAAGTAGCACTGCCAGCAAGCAGGGCCACACTGGGAGAACCGGCCTGAGTGATCGGGGAAAGAGGACCAATGGCAGTAGATACCAGACTACGTCTCAAAGACTCTAAGTGTAACTGGTCCCTAGACCTTTGCATAACTGGCAGCCATGATGGAAGTATCAATCAGGCCTTCAAACCTAGCACACAGACAGAAGAAACACTTGCCAAAACAAGGACAAAGACCTAATCCATCAATGTTTACAGTTCTGGGAAAGTCTCTAATGTCCTAACCTTGCTCTTTAGCTTCTGTCGTTCCACTTCTGGCTAACTGCTCTTGCTAACTGAAGTGTTAATCAAGGACATGTTTTTCTGTGCTTAAAAGCTCATCCTGAGAAACTCAGGGCTGGAGTGGGATCTGAAATACTCAGTGCAGTTACTGGTTGGCTACTAAAGACTTTCTATTGGTTTAGATCCACGCCAGAGTTGCCTTCTCTGATGGATACCTCACAACATAAGGAATTGGGAATCAGCTGTTTCCAATGATTCAATTAGCTCAAAGAAGATTCTTATTGGTCAGAATGTTACTTGACAGCTCATTGAATTCAAATGAGACCCTGTGAAAATTAGAGCCAGTTGCCTGCTTCCTCAATGCCCTTTGCTGTCATTGAATATGGTTTAATCTGTGATGGCTAAAAATGAATAGTCCTGCCTGGGATTGTGTGAAAGAAAATCTGGATGATTGTGTGTGTGTGTGTGTGCGTCTCTCTCTCTCTCTCTCTCTCTCTCTGTGTGTGTGTGTGTTGGATGGATTCTGAGGTAGAACTACACAGCAAGCTTGAATTCTTTCATGTATTTCTGTACAGTTTGGTTCCTTCACACAGTCTCTTCTGTCCTCAATTGTATTGCAGTTTCTATGGGGCCAAATGTTTATAAACCTCTCATTGGGTTTCTCTTCATGCAACAATAGAAAGATTGGTTTTCTCAAAACTCTTGAGCTATGTGGGTTTAGCTGGAAGGGTCAACCGCCGCTTGTGCTTGGCATCTTCATGGGGTTGCATTGATTTGTGATTGAGATTTGGCTGTTCAAGGTGGCTTGACTTATATTTGTACTTTGTGGGAAATGGTTGGAAGGCTGGGCATATGGACTGTTCTCTCCACAGGACAGCAGGTGTTTCTCACTCAAGTAGGACAGCTGGACTTCTTATAGCGTACCTGGGGGTTCCAGAAAGCACCAGTGTGAAAACTCCTGGGCTCTCCTAAAGCACAGTGCTAGTTCGTTGAGTAGCACTGGTTCAATGTTTCTTTTTTTTTTTTCTTTTTTATATATTTTATATAACCAAGTCGATTGAAATGACAACAAACATTTATATACAACATTTGGGAATTTGGGCGTCGTTCTTTCCAAACTACTTCCTGCTAGTAAGGGGCGCTGTCATGGGGGATTCGAAGAAGATTCAGAAATCCTGGCTGTAATCTGTAAGGCTGCTTTGTCCAGCTGTTTTGAATGTAGGATCACCTGGTACTCTGTTTCAGGCGGTCTGGCTTGATCAAACAACATTAGTCTAGAAGGAATCCACATCTTTTCATTTTCTGTGGAAACAAAAATACAAATCCTTTTCCTCAGTAACTTGTCCTTTAACTTAAATTTTGGAGTCAAAGCATTTTTTTTAATTTAATTTATTATTTTACATGTCGATCCCAGTTCCCTCTACCCCCCTCCCTCCCCCAATCCCTCCCTCCCTCCTTCCCTCTCTTTTACCCTCTCTGCCCTCTCACATGCACTCTAACCACCCTCCCCTCCCATCTCCCCTCCCCAATTCCATATGTAGGGGAATGATATCCAGTTGGGGTCATGTAGGTCTGACAGGTCATATGAAGTAGGGACTAGGACTTCTCTCCTGTCTCTAGATTAAGGCAGTTATTCCTCCATGGGGGATGTGTTCGCAAAGTTCTTTTGTGCTCCAGGGATACATCCTGGCTCCACTGTCTGAGGTCCCTTAGACTGCTCAGTCCTTCTGGCTGAGACCTATATTCAGGGGGGCCTGAGTCAGTCCCATGCTGGCTTCCCAGCTATCAGTCTGAGGGCCCGTTAGCTCCTCCTTGTTCAGGTAAGCTGTCACTATGTGTTTTGCTGCCTGGTATTGTCTTCTCCATCTGCATCTGAGTTCTACTTCGACTCAGTGTTTATGTATGGGTGTTTGCTCCTGTTTCCAACAGGCATTAGTTGAAGGCTCCATGGATAAGTTAGTTGTTGATCTCACTCTCTGGGAAGGGCATTTATGGTAGCCTTTCCACGGAAGCTCAAATTGTTAGTTGGGAGCAGTCGTGTAGTTCTCTAGACCTTTCTTTGTGTTCAATTTTATCTTCAAACCATTATTGGCTCCCTCTTTTATGTTCTCTCTCTGTCTCTCTCTCTCTTTCCTGTCTTCTATTCCTAACGAGGCTCAATCTTCCTGGTCGCACGTGTTTTCCTTTCCTCCACCTCGTTTTCTCCTACTTCTCTTTCCATCTGCTGCCCCCCTACTTCCCCTGAGCACTTGGGGACTTGTCCCTTACCAGTTCTGTGAGGGACTTTATATGAATCTCTTAGAATACACCTTGTATCCTAGTTCCTCTGGTGGTGTGAATTATAGGCTGGTGATCCTTTGCTCTAGGTCTAAAGTCCATATATGAGTGAGTACATACTGTGTTCCTCTTTTTGTGACTGGGTTACTTCATTTAGGATGGTTTCTTCAAGTGCCATCCACTTGCCTGCGAATTTCAAGATACCATTATTTTTTTCCTGCAGAGTAGTATTCCATTGTGTAGATGTGCCACATCTTCATTAACCATTCTTCAATTGAGGGACATCTAGGTTGCTTCCAGGTTCTTGCTATTACAAATAGTGCTGCTATGAACATAGTTGAACAGATGTCTTTGTTGCATGGATGTGGATCATTTGGGTATATGCCTAAGGGGGGATTTCCGGGTCCTGTGGTAAATTAATTACCATTTTCCTGAGGAACCGCCATACTGATCTCCAAAATGGCTGTATGAGTTTGCACTCCCACCAGAAGTGGAGGAGTGTTCCACTTTCTCCACATCCTCTCCAGCATGAGTCATCATTGGTGTTTCTAATTTTAGCCATTCTGGCAGGAGTAAGATGGTATCTCAAAGTTGTTTTGATTTGCATTTCCCTGATAGCTAAGGATGTGGAGCACTTTGTTAAGTGTCTTTCAGCCTTTTTGATTTCCTCTATTGAGAATTCTTTCTTCAGTTCTGTACCCCATTTTTAAATAGGGTTATTTGGTGTTTTGTTGACTAGTTTCTTGAGTTCTTTGTATATTTTGGAGATCAGCCCTTTGTCGGATATAGGATTGGTGAAAATCTTTTCCCAGTCTGTGGGCTGCCGTTTGGTCTTGTCCACTGTGTTCTTTGCGTTACAGAAGCTTCTAAGTTTGAAGAGCTCCCATTTATTAATTGTTGCATTCAATGTCTGTGCCCCTGGAGTTATGTTCAGGAAGCAGTCTCCTATACCAATTTGTTCAAGGGTACCTCCTACTTTCTCTTCTAAGAGGATCAATGTGGCTGGATTGATGTTGAGGTCTTTGATCCATTTGGACTTGAGTTTTGTGCATGGCGACAGACATGGGCCTATCTGCAGTCTTCTACACACCCTCATCCAATTGCATCCTCATCCAATTGTGCCAGCACCATTTGTTGAAGATGCTGTCTTTGCCCCATTGTATAATTTTAGCTGTTTTGTCGAAAATCAGGTGTTCATATGTGTGTGGATTAATATCAGGACTTTCAATTCGATTCCATTGGTCTACCTGTCTATTTTTATGCCAATACCAGGCTGTTTTCAAACTATAGCTCTGTAGTAGAGCTTAAAGTCAGTAATTGTGATGCCTCCTGAATTTCTTTTATTGTATAGGGTTTTTTTTTGGCTATTCTGGGTCTTTTGTTTTTCCATATAAAGTTGATTATTATCCTTTCAAGGTCGGTGAAGAACTGTGGTGGGATTTTAATGGGGATTGCATTGAATCTGTAGATTGCTTTTGGTAAGATTGCCATTTTTACTATGTTTATCCTACCTAACCAATAGCATGGGAGATCTTTCCATTTTCTGGTATCTTCTTTAATTTCTTTCTTTAGAGTCACAAAGTTCGTATTATATAGGTCTTTTACTTGTTTGGTAAGCGTTACACCAAGATACTTTATGTTGTTTGTGGCTATTGTAAAGGGTGATGTTTCTCTGATTTCTTTCTCTGCCTCTTTGTCGTCTGAAAAAAATAGGGCTACTGATTTTTTTGAGTTTATCTTGTATCCTGCTCGTTTGCTGAAGGTGTTTATCAGCTGTAGGAGTTCCCTGGTAGAGTTTATTGGGTCGCTTATGTAAACTATCATATCATCTGCAAATAGAGACAGTTTGACTTCTTTCTTTCCAATTTGGATGCCCTTGATCTCCTTTTGTTGTCTTATAGCATTAGCTAGAACTTCTAGTACGATATTGAAGAGATATGGAGAGAGAGGACAGCCTTGTCTTGTTCCTGATTTTAGAGGAATTGGATTAAGTTTCTCTCCATTCAGTTTGATGTTGGCAGTTGGTTTGCTGCATATTGCTCTTATTATGTTTAGGTATGTTCCTGTTATCCCTGACCTCTCTAATACCTTTATCATGAAAGGGTGTTAAATTTTGTCGAAGGCTTTTTCCGCATCTAGGGAGATAATCATATGGTTTTTCTTTTTCAGTTTGTTTATATGGTGGATCACGTTGATAGATTTTCCTATGTTAAACCATCCCTGCAATCCAGGGATGAAGCCTACTTGATCATGGTGGATGATTTCTCTGATGTATTCTTGAATTCGGTTTGCCAGTATTTTATTGAGTATTTTTGCATAAATGTTCATCAGGGATATTGGTCTGTAGTTTCCTTTCTTAGTTGTGAGGTTTGGGTACCAAAGTTATTGTGGCCTCATAAAAAGAGTTTGGCAATGAACCTTCTGTTTCTATCTTGTGGAACAGTTTGAGGAGTAGTGGTATTAGTTCTTCCTTGAATGTCTGGTAGAATTCTGCACTGAATCCATCTGGCCCTGGACTTTTTTTCGTTGGAAGGCTTTTTGATGACTGCTTCTATTTCATTGTGGGTTATAGGTCTATTTAAGTTGTTTGTCTGTTCTTGATTTAATTTTGGTAAGTGATAGTTATCCAGAAACTTGTCCATTTCCTTTGAATTTTCAATTTTTGTGGAAGACAGATTTTCGAAGTATGACCTGAAAATTGTCTGGATTTTCTCTGTGTCTGTTGCTATGTTCCCCATTTCGTTTCTGATTTTGTTAATTTGCATGTTCTGTCTCTGCTTTTTCGTTAATTTGGATAAAGGTTTGTCTATCTTGTTGATTTTCTCAAAAAACCAACTCTTTGTTGCATTGATTTTTTGTATTGTTTTCCTGGTTTCTATTTTGTTGATTTCAGCCCTCAAGTTGATTATTTCCTGGCGTCTACTCCTGCGGGGTGAATTTGCTTCTCTCTGTTCTAAGGTTTTCAGTTGGGCTGTTAATTCTTTTATGTGACTATCCTCTGTTTTCTCATATGGGCACTTAGTGCAATGAACTTCCCTCGTAGCACTGCTTTCAAGGTGTCCCATAAGTTAGGGTATGTTGTATCCTCATTCTCGTTGAATATTAGAAAGTCTTTAATTTCTTTCTTTATTTCTTCTTTGACCCAGGAGTGGTGCGATTGCACATTGTTAAGTTTCCATGAGTTTGCAGGTTTCCTGCTATTTGTGTTGTTGTTGAATTCCAATTTTAAAGCATGGTGGTCCGATAAGATACAGGAGACTATTCCTATTCTCTTGTAACTGTTGAGGTTTGTTATGTCTCCTAGTATGTGGTTGATTTTAGAGAAGGTTCCATGTGGAGCAGAGAAGAAGGTATATTCTTTTGTCTTTGGATGGAATGTTCTATAGATGTCTGGTAACCCCAGTTGAGACATAACTTCTGTTAATTCTTTTGTTTCTTTGTTGAGTTTCTGATTTGTGGTCCTGTCTAGTGTTGAGAGTGGTGTATTGAAGTCTCCCACTATAAGTGTGTGAGGTTTTATATGAGCTTTGAGTTTTAGTAGTGTTTCTTTTACGAATGTGGGTGACTTTGTATTAGGGGCATAGATGTTCAGAATTGAGACTTTGTGTTGATGGATTTCTCCTGAGATGAATATGAAATGACCGTCTTCATCTCTTTTGACTAATTTTGGTTTGAAGTCTTAACTTGTTAGATATTAGGATAGCTATGCCTGCTTGCTTCTTATTTCCATTTGATTGGAAAATCTTTTCCCAACCCTTTACCCTGAGGTAATGTCTATCTTTGGAGCTAAGATGTGTTTCTTGTATGCAGCAGAAGGATGGATTCTGTCTTTGTATCCATTCTGTTAGCCTGTGTCTTTTTATAGGTGAGTTAAGACCATTAATGTTGAGGGTGAGTATGGTCCATTGATTGTTGATGCTTGTTTGATTTAGGTTTGTTGTTGGCAGTGGTATTGTGAATATATTTGTTCTGCTTCACCCTAGGTTTCTGGTGTAGTTGGATTATCTGTTGCCTACATTTTTGTGGGCGTAGTTACCTTCCTTGGGTTGGAGTTTTCCTTCCAATACTTTCTGTAGGGGCCGATTTGTAGATACGTATTGGGAAAATCTGGTTTTGTCATTAAATATCTTGTTCTCTCCATCTATATTGATTGAGAGTTTTGCTAGATATAGTAGCCTAGGCTGGCATCCGTGTTCTCTTAATACTTTTAGAACATCTATCCAGGACCTTCTGGCCTTGAGGGTTTCCATGGAGAAGTCAGGTGTAATTTTGATAGGTCTGCCTTTATATGTTACCTGTCCTTTTTCCTTCGCTGCTCTTAATATTCTTTCTTTATTCTGTATGCTAGGTGTTTTGATTATTATATGTCGAGGGGTCTTTTTTCTTTGGTCCAGCCTATTTGGGGTTCGGTATGCTTCTTGTACTTTCATGGGCATGTCCTTCTTCAGATTTGGAAAGTTTTCCTCGATGATTTTGTTGAATATGTTTTCGGCACCTTTGAGCTGGGCTTCCTCACCTTCGTCTATGCCTATTATTCCTAGGTTTGGCCTTTTCATGGTGTCCCACATTTCCTGGATGTTTTGTGTTAAGGATTTGTTGGATTTATGATTTTCTTTGGTCGATGAATCTATTTCTTCTAGTTTATCTTCTGAGCCTGAGATTCTCTCTTCCATCTCTTGAATTCTGTTGGTTATGCTTGTGTCTATAGTTCCTGATTTTTTGCCCAGTTTTTCTATTTCCAGCATTCCTTCAGTTTGTGTTACCTTTTTTTTCACTATTTCAGTTTTCAAGTCTTGAACCGTTTCCTTCACCCGGTTAATTGTTTTTTCTTGGCTTTCTCTACTTTCCTTAAAGAATTTGTTCATTTCTTCCACTTTTTTGTTTGTTTTTTCCTCCATTTCTTTAAGGGATTTTCTCATATCTTCTTTGAGGGCCTCTATCATTTTTATGATGGTAATTTTTAAGTCGTACCCTTCTGCTTCCTCTGCTTTGTTGTTGTGTTCCGTTCTAGTTGGTGTAGATTTCCTAGATTCTGGTGGTGTCATGTTTGTCTTTCTGTTATTAGGTGTTTTCTTGTTGCCTTCTTCCCATAGTTTCTTCCAGTAGGTGTTGGTGGTGTCTCTTCCCTCTCTCTATGGTACTTCCCCGATGGGCTTATGTGGATCTGATATTCAATATCTGTAGCTCTGTGTGGTCCAAGCTCTCTAGGAGGTTTCTCTGCAGACAGGGATCCAGGGATGGGATCAAGGATGAGGATCCAGAAGAAGATGCCAGCAGGTACTCACAGTGGTCCTCTGGCCAATAGCTCTGGCCAATAGCCGGCAGAAGAGGACGAGGGCTGGGTTTGGAACTTGAGAAGGTTTTGCAGGGTAGTGGGATCTCACTGGAAACTGGCGCTCTCCCGCTGAGACCTCTTTCTTTGGCAGGGACCCGGATTTGTGGGTCAAGGGTCTTGCCCACAGGAACTCTGAGTGGACCTGCAGAGATAGGCGGATCTCTGGGAGGGGCCCGGGACTCCAGAGGACTGGAGGCGGGGTCAGAGACCAAGCAGGTGGAAATTACAGGTGGTCCCGTGTGGATAGTCAGGTCTCCTTTGTTCGGAGTTGCTCCAAGAAGTCTCTGAGGTAGGGTGGACTGTTGGCTCCACCCTCTCTGTCCCAGTGCTCAACCAGAGCGGCAGGACCTTAGGTGGGGTAGGGCACAGGGTAGGGGGGGTAGGCTGGAGGTGGGGATGGGTGGGGGTGTATCAGAGCTCCAAGGGTGCTCTCGATGGGGACTGGAGACAGGAGCAGCAGGATCAGGGACCAATCCAGGGAGTTCAGGCGGGGGAGGGGGGAAAAGAGGTTGTAGGGGATAGGCAGCCCCAATTGGGCCCAGACTCACCTCTGGCCAATAGCCGGTGGAAGGGGACAAGGGCTGGGCTGGAACTTGAGAAGATTTTGCAGAGTAGTGGGATCTCACTGGAAACTGGCGCTCTCCCGCTGAGACCTCTTTCTTTGGCAGGGGCCCGGATTTGGGGGTCAAGGATCTTGCCCGCTGGAACTCCGAGTGGGCCTGCAGAAATAGTCGGATCTCTGGGAGGGGACTGGGACTCCAGCAGAGGACTACACCTTTCTATGCACTGTTTTCTTCACTGAAAAAAGCTTAAAATGGAATCTGATTTTCTTGGGAGGTATACCTATATCTACTTATATATCTACTCATTAAGAGGCAATGAAACTCCTTTAAAAAAATGGAAAGTTGGGATGGTAAATGGCTTAGTGGATAAAAGCACTTAACACACAGTGTGGTGACTTGAGTTTGATCTCTGGAACCCAAGGTAGATGTAGAAGAGGAGAACTACCTTCTGAGAGCTGTCCCCTGTCTTCTACAAGTGTGTCATGACACACACACACACAGAGTAAAATAAATAAATAAACAAAATGGAAACTTGTGTAACAATAATTCTGTTCAACATTTAAAAGAGTGACATACCTGTAGAACAATATCATTTGTTTGTTTTAGTGTCAGACTTTAGTAATAAGACTTAGTAGCACCAACTACCTGAAGAATAATAACATATACCTTGCATCTGAGGTAAATCCCTCACAGTTGGGTTCATGGGGTTGTGAGTGTGGCTCACTGGTAGAATGCTTGCCTAGCATTCATAAGATCCCCAGCATGGAAAATTAAAATAAAGTTAGGATCAACCTTAACACATAGAGGTATTCAATGAGTAAATGATAATAAATAACTTAAAAAGTAACATTCTAAATTTGTTTATATTTTCTCAGCACATTTTTAGAGAGAGAGAGAGAGAGAGAGAGAGAGAGAGAGAGAGAGAGAGAGAGAGTTTGTAGGTCACAGGACAAGTTTTAGGTGTCACACCTTTCCTTCCATCATGTTGCATTGCAGGAATCTAACTCAGGTCATGAGGCTTGGAGGCAAGCACCTCTGCTTCCTAAGCCAGCTTGCTGGTTCCCTCAACACGCATTTTTAATTTTTTTTCAACAAGAAGTGGATGATAGCAACCTTTATTCTAGTATTTTAATTTAAGACGCAAGTGTTTAACCTTTCAGACTTGCTTCGTAATATAAACCAGGCACTAATAAGTTATCTTTCCATTAGTTAATTAAAGCATTGGGTTTTTATTAGCGTCTGCTTAATAATGCAAAAAGCCATCTCATCCACATCTGTGGCAAGCCTCCAGTCGATTCCTATCAGTTTGGTCTGGGAAGTAGGGACAGAAAACATCTTTCAGCAGGATGAACGGAATGGTGTTGAAAGTCTAAAAATGGCAAATAAAGAATTTGAATACTTTATTTGGCAAGAAAAATTGGCTGAGACTCCACATACTTGCTGCTTTTTTTTACAGAGCAGTTTACAATCTGTAATTGTAGTTGGAAGATATATTATATATATATACATATATATATATATATATATATATATATATATATATATATGTAAAGTATCTGTTTGGCATTCTACTCTCCTTCTGAGTAGAGTTCATGATTAATATAATTTATATTACCATTACAGATCACCAGATGAATACTTCAATTAAACGCATTTGTACAGATTACAGGAGAGTATATATTATTTGAGGTGGAGTATACCCATGCTAGTATTGTGTGTCAATAGGCCTCCAGGGTACCCAGACATTTGGAGAAACTAGTCTGTAAAGTGATTCCTGGACGGATCACTATTTGAGTCAGTATACTGAAGAAAGCCAATTAATTGTCTGATTCAATATGAGTGAGCCTCATCTAATCAGTTGCAAACCCACACAGAATAACACAGGGGAGAACTTTATCTACTAGGCTGTTTGAGTGAACATCGGTCTTCTCCTGAAAGTGATCCTGTGGCTGCTCCTGGTCCTCCAACTTGCTGACAAGACTTTAGGACTTTCCAGTTTTCCTAGATGCATTTTATACCTCTGTCTCCATCTCTATTATCTCTGCCTCTAGTTCTGTCTCCGTGGTGCCTATTGTTTTGCTTATGTGGAGACAGCGCGACTAATGCAATATTCCTTAGGGCCTTTGTCTGGTCTGTAGTCACTACTTTTTATGTGGTCACTGTCTTATAATCTGAATTGATGTATCCCACCAACATGCTGTTTTCTGTGTTCCACGTCGCAGTGGCAGTTTTGTGCAGATTATTTCTCATATTATTTCATCAGAATATTAGAAATTGAGGCCAAGAGCAGAGAGTGAATGGAGTTACCTTCTTAGCTGACACGAACCACGTAATATAAATTATATTGATAAATTGTCATGTGATGTTTAACCTGTTAAAAGCCAACTCCTTCCCCCACCCCCGAGAAGGATCCTTGTTGATCTCCTCCAACCTCACATCCCTGTCTTGGCCCAAGATGGCTCCATTGTTTTGTAACCAGGAGAAGGAAAAACAGCAAAAAGTTAAGGGTATTAAAAGCATCATACCTTTGGAACCGCTAGAAGGTAAAATATTTCCAGCAGTGGTGAACTGCTGTTTACCCCATGACATAAAAATACCTACAGTGGAAGGGGAAGGAAGCTGGAATCTTATCCATGGAGAAGAAGCTCAATTGAGGATTCTACCCAACTGCTTCAGCTTCCCCAGCTAAATCCAGGCCCCTGGTCTGAGGAACCTTTGTTTTCCCTCTTAATCAGGCTACTCCATCTGCCTCCGTAGAATGTGAACTACTGTTGATGGTTTTGCTACCTCTCTGTGGTTTTTCTCTATTTGCTACTAGTTGTTCTTTTGTTGGTGTTTGCTATTTGTTTAATAAGCTCACCCATCCGAAACCAAATGAGAATAGGATATTGGCATTCCAACCCCAACAACAACCCAAAACAGTGGAGTCCTTGTTAATGTGCTCTCAGCCATTTCTCCTTTGATCTCTGTAAAGATGGGGAAAGAGAAAGGCAGGCGGCTCATGAAGGTAACTCTACATCATAATTTGGTTATGTAGAGCAACACATTTATCTGGAGGTTTTTGGAAAAGCGAATGTTGCCATATAATGGATACTAAATAAAAGTGATAGGATCATGGTTAATTTTTAAATAGACAGAAGTTGTGTGGTACATGTAATAATATTGAAATTAATACATAATTAAAGTGGATTTGTATAGAATAGTTCACTTGAGAGTTGAGTGGTAGAGAACAAAATTGGACATCTCTAAATGAGATTCACAGCTCTGCATCCAGAGTTTGGAGACACAAGTGAGATTGATTTCCTTGAGGCAGTGCCATAGCTATTAGAGGCCATTAGGGAATCTCTGGAAGCTTTGGCCAGAGTCAAAGCCTTCAGTGTTAGTTCATAGGAGGTGGTTTGGGACACTAACTAGGACAAAGTCAGCCCATGTCACAGACTTCACTGTGCCATTTCTCCTGCATTCTTACTGGCTAATGAGTTTTTGTTAGGCCAAGCCCCAAAAGGTAGGAGAACAGAGCTATGAATCTACACGCTTAAATGTAATTTAAATTTGTCGTTTTAAGGCTAGTAAAATGGAACAACAGAATTCTCCAGATGCTAACCAAAACATGGTGTTGGGAATCACAGTTCCTTGACCCACAGCTCTGCTTCAGTGAGTGGCTTAAGGGTATCCCTGCTGCTTCTGAGTTTGTAGAGGACATCTGTGAACTTTAGTAGAAAAGTGTTACAGGGAATAACTGATCTTCCTCCCTTTGCCATAGGCTCCCATTGTTTCCTCCCACAGTTTTTAGTTCATGAACCCCAGATTGGGTTAATATCCCTCTGGCTTCAATAATAGGCTTGTTCAGATCTGGCTGATCTGAAAGTTGTATTCACTTGCCAACTATGATTAGTTTAGGGATGAGAATGTTACCCAAAATGGTCCAAATGGTCTATAAAGATCAATTTTAGAGTTTCATAAACACTCTGGGAGAAAAACCTTTCTTTCAATGGCTTTAGAGCTGAAAATAGATAGATCTGGAAGTGAAAGATGTGCTAAGGCACAAACCATCTAGAGAATAAACACACTCAGAGCAGACATATTATTATAAACCAGACCAGTACAGAGAAAACATTTTCCAAAGGGTGGGTACTGGCTGGTTTTATGCCAACTTGACAGGATCTAGAGTCATCAGAAAGAAGGGATCCTCAGTTGAGAAAATACCTTCCAAAGACTGGGCTGTAGGCAAGTCTGAGGGAATTTTCTTAATTAGTGACTAACCCTGACTTCCTTACATGATGAACTGATGTGGAAGAGTAATGAATGAATCTCCCCCCCCCCTGCCACAGTAACAATAACTCTAACTGAGACACTATCTGTAGCATGGTTTGAATAACACAGACTGGTGCTCTGCTAAGAGGCTGTCTACACCTTGACCTTTTAGTTACATAGCTAATAAGTCTCCCCACTCCTTTGTCCAATCTAGTTTGAGTTGGATTTTCTGCTACTGCAACTGGAAGACCATGACAACTCCAGCATTCTCAGATGCCTGAGCCTCCTCTGTAATATTAGCTATTGAGAATTCTATGACTGATTCATGTTCTGCTGTATGAAGAACTTGCAATGGGGGCTCCTAGATAGCCCAGTAGTTAAGACTATGTAGTGCTCTTGCAGAGAACCAGACTTCAGTTCCATGTCCTCTGCATGTTCACTGTTCACAACCCATAGCCAGTGGTTCACAACCAACCACTTGTAACTGTAGCTCCAGAGAATTTGATGTCCTGGAGTCTGATGTCCCATTCTGATGGCTTGTAGCATCCAAATTTATGTGTATACGGCTTCCCTCTGCAATGCACACATGTAATGAAAATAAAAATCAATCTTAAAAGAATTCAAGATACTCGAGCCTGCCAAGTTTGCACATTGTTTCCTTCGTGGGACCTTGGCACTTGATTTGGTTGTTGGACTCACCCCCCAGGTCCCTTCCTTTGTGTAATCCTGGAAAGTGGGGAGGCAGAGGAACTGGATAGAAAGTTGCTGGGCATTGGTGGCACATGCCTTTAGTCCCAGCACTCGGGAGGCAGAGGCAGGCGGATCTCTGAGTTTGAGGCCAGTCTGGTCTACAGTGCAAGTTCCAGGACAGGCTCCAAAACAATACAGAGAAACTCTGTCTCGAGAAAGAAAAAAAAAATTAAGGGGGTGTTAGAAAACTGATGACTTAGCAGTTCCACTTTTCTGTTTACCCATTCAGGAAAGCTCTCTCCAGGCTAAGGCTTATTGAGCTTTAAGAAATGTACACATCAGCCATCAGCCAAGGATCTTGTAAAAGGCAGATAATGGTTCATAACAGCTAGGAAAGGGTTTGTGATTCTATGTTTCTAATAAGTTTCTAAGTTGTCTGTACTTGACTGGTCTAAGGACCAAATTCTTGATTAGCAAGCAACTACACATTACTTAGGCAACTTAATAAAATGAGGGGAGCGAGGAGAGGAGGGAAAGAGAGGAGGAGGAGAGAGAGAGGGAGAGGGGGAAATATTCTTTAAGAACAATGGTTCAGGAAAATCAGAGACTGGTAATGGCAATACTGCAGTAAACTATGAGTAAATTCACTGTGTACCTGTATGTGAATGTGCACACACACATTCATTTGTGTGTGTGTGTCTGTATGTATGTATTCATGTACTACAACACATGTGCTTAGAGGATAGCTTTCCAGGGTCTCTCTTTCTAATATGTGGCTTCTGGGGATTGAACTCAGGTCATCAGGCTTGGTAATAAGCCCCTTTGCCCACTGAACCATCTCCCAGTCTGAGGCAGTTGAGGCATGGTGAAGTTTCCAAAGGCAATAGGATAATATTGTGTTTTGAAATAATGATCCTTGGTGCCAGGTAGAGGTTGAAAAGTCACTAGACTGCTCCTCTTGTGGAAGTGGTTTTTGTACAAGGTCAAAGCTTTGGCAGTCTCTCATGACAGCCATTGTCCTTTATAACCCCAGGCTTTATCATGTTGGGGCTGACATGGTGGCTCCACTTTTATTCTGCTCATGCTTACACATTTCCATCTTTGCACACTGCCCCTCAGTTTCTATCTAGGGTCTAGACGAAGACCCCAAATTCTTCAAGAGAATTTAATAATAATAATTTTCAATGAGAGATCATTCTTTAATCTTGCCCACCTTGTTTTATGACAAACACTTATTTATTTTAGGATGTGAAACAACTCACATGACTTATTTTTAGAAACTAAACCAGAAACTACTTCTTACATTCTTATCTTTAATCCTAAAATTCTCCCAGATGACAAAGCACTGATAACAGATGATCAAAAGCCAGTTCTGTCCTAAGAAAATTGAGACGTACAAGGTCTTCCTTTCCCCGAGGCAACTGTGAACATCGATATAGACTTTCCAGACCAACCCCTATGGTCTCTTGGAGGAGCCAAAGCTATTAGAGTTTCAGAGAAACAGACATGAGTCAGTCCTTTATTTAATAAAAAAATTTATCAGTTGTGAACCTCCAGGATTTTCTTTTTAACTTTTCTTTCTAAAATGGCAGATAATGATAAGGAGTCTGTGTCATCCCTGAAAGAGAGGGGACAGAGGGAGGCTGCTCAGGGACTGAAGTGAAGCAGAGCAGAGATGGGGGTCCACACCACAGTACAAAGAAGAGGACCGTACAGATGTGCCATGCTCGGAGAGTTGGGCTAGGACCTTGTTTATTTATTACTTTTTGGGATTATAATATCATCACAACATTTCTCCCTTTCTTTTTCACCATGTAAACCCTCCTATAACACCCCTCCCCACTCTCCATGGCCTCTTTTTCTAACTTATTGTTACTGCATGCATATACATTCACACACACGTGTTTGTGTGTGTGTGTGTGTGTGTATTCCTAAATATAACCCATTCAATTAATATGTCACTTGTATATAAGTTTCATGGCCAGCTGTTGTGCTTTTTCACTGGAGAAGATCACCTCTCCTGTTTCCTGCTTTTCTTAGTTGCCTATAGTTCTTTGTGTAGGGTTAAGGTTTTCCCCATCCACTTTGGCATGTTTATTGGTGTTGTTCTTGTTCAACTCACATTTGGGCAGTCATGTTGATGAGACTTTATGGGTGTAGCATCTGATATTATTGGGAGACATAATCTCACAGCAAAGTCCCTGATTGTTGTTTTTTTTTTTTTTTTTAAATAATCTTTCCACACCTTCTTCTGCAAAGTTCCCTGAGCCTTAGGTATAGCAGCATTTTGTAGATGTATCCATTGGGATTGAACTGTGCTTCATAATTCTGCATCTTGATTATTGTGGGTTTTTTTTGTAGTGGTCTCTGTTGCAAAGAGACATTTTTGGACGAGAGGTGAGGACTACAATTTTCTGTGGGTATAAGGACAGGCATTCATAGATTACTGTTAGGGACTTGGTTGGTTAAGTGAATTAGAGGTTCTAGATTTTCCTACAGGAACCATGACTTTGCTATCATTGAGTAACTGGCTAGGTTTCCAATTCCAGTCACCGTGTTCCTCTTGTTGATCAGGTCTTATCTTCAACTAGAGAGGTGTTGGTTACTGCCAATCAATGCCTGCCATATTGGTGGACCTGTAAGGCTGTCTTTCAGTGATGGCCAGGACCTTGTTTTGTGAGCCTGTGGCAGGCTGGTGACCAGTTGGCACTTTAAAGAAAAACCTAGCAAAAGTGCTGTGTGTGTGTGTGTGTGTGTGTGTGTGTTTGTGTGTTTGTGTGTTTGTGTGTGCACGTGCGTGTGTGCATGGATACTCTCCTGTGTCTCACTCGTATGTGAGAATAACATTTTGAACCACACCAATAATTTTTTCAGAAGAAAGTTAAAAAGAGACAATGATGCAACATTTAGGCTTCAGGAATCTGCCTCTTAGAATTATTAGAATAAGCTACAAGCTTGATTAGTATTCCTCCTGGGCCTTTTGTTTAACTTTCGGCAAAGGGTTTTATTTCCCTGAAATATGATTCCAATATGATGATCATAAGCCTCAGTTAATTCTGAGACATTTCCCTTCACTTATGAAAAAGGGCTCATCAGCAGTCCCTGCCGAAAACTCATTAAAATACCTTTTAAGCTCTACTTTAAGGCCATTTTAGTATTCGCTGAAGTGTTAATTAGGAAACTGCAGTTCCTTCTTTTCCTGCTAGAAACCTTCTCAGGTAGCATCTCTAAGTCTGCTTGGCAAATCTGCTGACGGTTCTGTTCTTAGAGTTGAACTTTTAGTAGAATAAATGGCTCTGTTTTTGCTTTGCTATAATTTTGTTAACTGTTTTTCAGTCTCAGTTTCGATTAACCTAAAGCTGTCACTTATCAATTTATTGAGATGCTACTCACACATTCTCCACAGTTAGAGAAGACACCAATTAAAGTGACTGCTGCCATTGTGAGTGCCACAGAAAAATAAATATGAGCTCATCACACTGGCCTTCTATCTGGTTGAGTTCCATTTTCTTAAAAGTACAAAGGTCTCCTGTGTGGATTCAATATACTTTTATTGTTATTTCTTGGCAGACATTCAGCGAAATCACTCAGCTATTGTTTTCAAGAAAGTACACAGAGGAAAAGTGAGTTTATTTTACATTTGAGCGAATTAAATGACAGAGGACCAAGAATCCTAACTTCTGGCTCAGGTTATGGACATTTCCATTGCAAGTCAGATGCCAATACAAAGCCAGAGTTTTCAAACATAGTCCAGATGCAGAGAGAGAAGAGTGATAAGAAAATGGGGACAAGATCATGCTACAGAAACCCACAGAGACAGCTGACCTGAACAAGCAGGAGCTAATGAACCCCCAGACTGATAGCTGGGAATCCAGCATTAGACCAACTCAGACCCCCTGGACATGGGTATCAGCTAGAAAGCCTGGGCAGTCTAAGGGACCTCTGACAGTGGAACCAGGATGTATGCCTGGTGCACAAAAGGACTTTTGGGAGCACATCCCCCATGGAGGGATATTCCCCTAACCTAGAGGCAGGAGGAAGGGCCTAGTCCCTACCCCAAATGACTTGACAGATTTAGATGATCCCTCCAGGAAGGCATCACCCTCCCTGTGGAGTGGGATGGGGAATGGGATGGCATGGTGGTTGGGGGCATGGGAGGGAGGGAGAAAGGAAGGGAGGGAAGGATGGAGAGGGAACTGGGATCGAGATGTAAAATAAGAAAAAAAAAAGTACAGAGTCCCAGATAGGTTTTCCAATCCCAAGTGGAGAGCCCTAAACACAGTATGTACACACATATGAACAACACTAAATGGGAGAAAGAGAGCGAGGGAGAGAGGAAGAGAGGGAGGGAAGGAGAGAGAGAGAGAGAGAGAGAGAGAGAGAGAGAGAGAGAGAGAGAGAGAGAGAGTAATAATTAGAGAAGTGCTCATTAATTTGAGAGGAAGTGGAAATGACAGGGCCAGTTGGAAGATGTTGGAGAGGTAGAGAGGGTGGAAGTGATATGAATACAATACTCACATATGACACTCTTAAGCATTTTTAAAATAAAAAAGTATAAATCAGGTTGTCCCACACCTCTGAAGCAAGCATTTAATACTCTTATGTGGTTTTAGAATGCAATCAAAATTCCTCACTGTGATTCAGGGTCTTTTTGCTCTGTCTCACCCCTGGTGTGCTTTCTATTTATCCCACCCCGGGCCTTCATGCTTATCTTCCCACTCTTGAATTTCTGCCTCCAAGTCTTTACAGGCCTGTTTCCTTCTTGATCTCTAGGCCTTAGCTTAGCTATCACTCCCCACAGACACTTTCCTGATCACTAGGTATTATAACTTTTCATGTAAGTATTTTCCTTTACAGTACTAAACTTAACTTTAATCTCCATACCTTTTAAGTTATTATTTTCTTTACCCACTTGTATGGCAGGCTATTTGAGGAGAGGGCCCTATCTATTTAGTTTGCTAGCTGTTGTTCTCTTAGGGTTTAACCCAACCTCAGCATCCCAGCACACTCTCTGAAGTTAGTTATAACGTGAATGAATATGTGGAAAAAATGGCATATTAAGTGCTAACACTATGCCTGGCACATAGAGGTTATCAAGTGTATGCTAGGCAGTCATGTACTGACTATACTAATGTCTGTTTGAAAGGCAACAGCTATAGATCTTGACATGTTAAATTGTCAACCACAATTTATCAGTGCCTAACACTTTGCACAATGGACATGGAAAGTGGCTGCTCTTTATGTTTGTATTTGTCAACATGTATGTATTTTGGGACTCCCTAGAAGTTGAACCGAATTTTCAAATCTTCATATTGATATTATTTAGATTTTAAATCTCAAGCTATCAAATGTACTCCCATGTACAAAAAACAAAACAAAACAAACAAACAAAAAAAAGACAACACATACACACACACACACACACACAAGACAGCGAGCCTATTGTATAGATTCAGTTTGTACCATAAAGCAAGTTGCTAAATAGGTTTTTGGTGTTGGAAACACCATCAACTCACACACTCTTGTCAGTTTGTCTGTCCAACAGGCACATGGCTGAAAAAAAATATGATGAGAAAAAATCAACATCAAAAGAGAAAAAAATCTTAAATATAAGGGATGCATTTGCTAGTTTTTATTCTGGGTGAAGCACTATCTTCTTTAGGGACATACCAATGCCATATTTCCTAGTGTCTCCTGTGGCAAAGAGGCTGGCACAAGGAAGTTGGTCAGCACATGTTTCTCAGAGGAAAGGAAACATGAATCAATGCCAACAACTTATGCACTACTTAAGAATAAACAGTTCAGAGTATATGTTTTTAAAAGCATAATTTAAGCCATTATCACGTTGCTTGCAATGGTGTAACTTTGGACAACTTACTTAACTTCTCTGACCCTTATATTCTAACATTGTAACTTGGAAGGATGTTGCTAACTTAGTGGCACAGAACTGATGTGCTAAAAACAATCAGAGACAAGATAGCTAATTGAATGAAGTTGATTATTTTTGTTTTCTTTCCTTTCAGTTGGCCTCATAAAATGTTTTGCTTTTAATATTTTCAACTTCTACAGGTGGATGGCAGATGTCAATTCCTCAAAGACTGTTGGACTGAAGGCTCCAGCTAGTTGCTGTTGCCTATCGAGTTCCTGTTGTCTCAGGCTACATGGACCTCTGTGGAGACATAATGTCAGCTTGCTTCACCATAGCGAGCAAGCAGTAAGGCAAGGAAAGAACACGAGCAAGCTTGAAGCCATCGTCTTTGTTATACAATTTCCAAAGTGGTGTTCCATTGCTTTTGGCAGAGTCTGTTCCTTAAAAGGAAGCCACTAGGTTAAGCCTATATGTGAGAAGATAATGCAAGGGCATGGACATTGGGAGTTGGGGATTATTGCGATTCATAGTGAAACTTTCTACTGTAGACTTGGGAGGGCGAAAAAGAAGAGGCATATCCAAGGAAGAAAGCCTCAAATAAGCTAAGCTTCAGAAAACATCATGAGTAAGGTCTGGTTAGAAATTTGTAAATATTTTATGCAGTGTATGTTTTACGGCAATAAGGCTACATTTATAGCCTTACGAGTTCAGGCTTTGCCTTGAATATGTTATGTACCTGAGGATAACCTTGAATTCCTTAGCCTGTGACTTTTAAATACCAGGTGCTGGTATTATAAGAGTAATCTCTGGCTAAGGCCAAGAAGAATAATCTTAGAGGTCTATTGTACAACACAGTGCATATAGCTAGTCATACGCTATTGTAGACTTAAAACAGTTTTAGTATGGTCTATTAGTTACTTTTCTTTTGCTGTGATAAAATATAAAGGTCAAAGTAACTTACAGAAGGAAGGGTTTATTTGTGCTTAGGGTTTCAGGGGATCTATCACCATCATGGCAGGAACCGTGGCAGCATAGGTAGGCATGCTAGCTGGAGAAATGAGCTGAGGGCTCACATCTTAAACTGCAAGCAGGAAGAAGAGAGAAAAACATGGCCTTTTCACCTCAAAGCTCATCCCTAGCAACATATTTCTTCTCACAGGACCACACCTCATAAGCTTAGCCAAACACTGATGCCAACTAGAGACCAACTACTCAAACATCTGAGTCTATGGGTGACATTCTGATACAAAGCACCTGAGTCACTTGTGAAGTGTTCTTGTCTTCTTAGAGTTCTGAGGATTGAACCCAGGACCTTGAACATGCTAGATAAACAGTCAGAAACTCCCAAGGCCTTCATGTTAGTGTTTTCACTGCAAAACAAAATAAGGCATGCAGGAAACATTTGGAAGTAATGGATGTATCACTAACTCAATTGGGACAATGACATCAGGGATACAGCTATTCCATTATTTGATGTATATGTTCAACTATATAAAGTTATATAGTTGAAACATGTCCCATCTCCTATTTGTTAGTTATATCTCAGTAGCGCAGTTTTAAAAAAGAGGCTATGAAGTGTTGGCTGTGTATAGGAAAATGTACATGAACAATAAAAGACCCAGAGACTGATATGGGGTTCAAGCTTTAAGATGAAGATCAGGGAAGCAAAGCAGTCAAGCCAGTAGATCTTACCTCTATCCAGCTGAGTAGACAATCCTGTCTCCATAAAACTTCAGAGGCAAAAGGCTCTCAGACCCTGTCTCTTCCTCCTTATATTTCTTCACCCAGCCATATTACTCTTGTCTCCACCCTCCTAGTGCTGGGATTAAAGGTAGGTAATCCCAGATACTGACATCACTTTTGTGTGAGCTGTTTATTTTAGGACTGGATCAATTTAATGTAGCCAGTGTGGCCTTGAACTAATAGAGATCCATCTACCTTAATCTTGAGTCCTGGGATTAAAGGTGTATACCACCACAACCTAGCTTCTATAGCTAACTAGTGTGGCTGTTTTGGTACTTTGATCTCCAGTTGCCTTAATAAATCATAAACAATATATTACCACAGGGAAATAAGAAAACTGAATTGTGTGCCTATGTACTGAAGGAACTGTGAGGAGAGAATTCACTACATACCATTGTTGGAAGATCATTCTTACAGCCAAGATGACAAAGGGTACATTCATTTCTCTTGTAGCCAACTCCACTAGAGCCTGGAGACCCACATGCATATCAGCTTCAGGTGTCTGCAGAAGCAAGGAGCTTCAAGCCTGTAAAACATACTATTAAGAATTTATCACTTGGGTTATGACGCCACATGAGATTTATTAGCAAAGGGCAGGAAATTGATCTTGTTACAGCAATAGTTAGAATTCCTTAAGAAAGACCCCCTTTGGTCAAGAGAATGGAATCCCTGGCTGGAGTGGAGACCCGACATTCCAGTTGGAGTGGTCGATCATTTGCCAAGGGATCACCCCTAGGAAAGAGGATCCACCTTAAGCCATGCTAAAGAGATAGGTGAAATAATTAATGTTTTTTTCTGTTTTGTTAGTTCTTTGAGACTTTCATACAATGTGTTCTGATCATATTTACTCTGGCCCCCTAACTCTTTCCAGATATACTCCCTCTTCCCTACCCACCCAAATTTGTGACTTTTTTTTTTAACACTTAGAGATCAATTTGTGTTGCTCAAATATTCTTGTATGTTTGGTCTTCTTATGGAGAGTAGATGACTTATCAGGAGCTACACTTTTAGAGAAACCACCTCTCCCCCTCCCAGAAGTTAACAGTTGCTAATAAATACATGGCTAGAGGTGGGGTTATGTGTCCAACTCTCCCTTTAATGCTAGGATTTTGTATGATTTGGTTTTGTACAGGTATTGTTCATGCTGTATCAACTGCCATGAGTTCATCTACCTGTGTCCAGAAGAAAATATCATCTTCTACCACCCCTATATCTTAAACTTTTTGTGTCCTTTTGTCGTATCAGTCAGCATTTCCTAGGAACAGAACCTATAGCATAAATCTCCATTTATCTATCTATCTATCTATCTATCTATCTATCTATCTATCTATCTATCTTCTATATATCCATATATCTGAAATATATGTACATATATATGATATATACATACACACACACACATATATATATATACACACACATATATATTATGATGTGTGTATATTAGGAACCTTCTGCAGTAGTAAGTTTTAACATACCTTTGTTGAAATGTCTTTAGTGTTGTTACCCATCCACATATTGCCTCCTCTATCTTACCCTCTGCTTCAGTATCTCTGTTTCACCCTTCCTGAGTGGAATAATTTTTCCATTACACACACACACACACACACACACACACACACACAATCTATCTATATAGATTTATATATAAAGAGTAGACCTTTACTTCAGTCAGAAAGTGGTTGGTTGTTCCTATGACATCCATGGTACTGATGCACCTGTGGGCATTTCTTGCAGGCTAGTCATTGTTGTAGCTCTCATGATTCATTACTAGGAATAACAACTATTTATATTTTCTGGTGGCTTGTGTAGAGGTTTGAAAGAAAATGGCCTCCAAAGGGAGTGGCACTATTAGAAAGTGTGATTTTGTTGGAGTAGGTGCAGTCTTGTTGGAGGAAGTGTGTCACTGTGGTGGCAGGTTTTGAGATCTCATATATGCTTAAGCCCTGTGAGATAGTTCACTTCCTGTTGCCTGCAAGATGTAGAACTTGAATCTCCTTCTCCAATACTGTGCCTTCCTGCACACCCTCAAGTCCTACCATGATGATAATGGACTAAACTCTGAATGTCAGCCACCCAATTAAATGTTTTCCTTTATAAGGGTTGCCATGGTCATGGTGTGTCTTCACAGCAATAGAAAACAACTAAGACAGCTTGCACAGCACCTTTTAATACTATGAAAGCCAGCCACTAGGGATGATTCTGATAGATCCAAACAAGCTTGACTTCTCCATATTATATGATTCAAATATGTGGTGTCTTCAGCAATAAAGTTTTAAGGTCAAGCTCTGGAAGGTAACCAACAGCAAGACTGTAATGTTTGCTTGCACGGAAGTATATGTGTCTACGGGACCTCACTGACACCGACTCCAGAAGAAATAACTCATTCCTGACACTGGTCTTTATATTAGTTAGTCTCTGGTGTTTAGTAGGGACATTATTGCTCTGTTATAGAGTGAGCCCATCTTAATTGTATGTCTGTATCTCTCTCTCTCTCTCTCTCCCTCTCTCTCTATCTCTCCCTTCCTCCCTCCCCTCTCTCTCTCTCACACACACACACACGTGTGTGTGTTTGTGTTAGGGAGCTTCTACAGTTAGCAGGCTTCTATATACTGTTTTTGAAAGTCCTTAGTGCTTATTCTCCCTCCTCTGCTCTACCTTCTGTTTCCCAACCCTAGTTTGACCATTCCTTTGTGGAATAGTATTTTCTGTAATGAGATGATGTACTTTTCCTTCACCAAGTTCCAGACCCTAGAGCAGCCACTTTTTGTGCTGTAGCCTTGCAATTTTATGAGTCTGCTTATTTTTCTATGTCATTCAAATAGCATAGCCTACCCCTTTCTTCTTTCTCTTCTCTAAGCATGCTTTCCTGAATACTTCAGGATTCCTTAACACTCCTGCCCTTCTCTAACATTTTGGGCATACTTATTGTTTTTCTGAAGCCTCCCTTCCAGTCATGTGGCTGACTGTCTACCATGTATCTGATCACCATACCCCTTTGAATGGCTCTTTTTCTTCTATCCCTCAATTATCCTTCCATAGGCATCTGTGAGACTTATAGCTTGCCTGCCTTGTAAGTTTTTCTTTTAAACTCTAATAAAATTGTCCTCAAGCTTCTGTTTGAGACCAAAAAACACAAGAGGGCCCATGGAAGGACTCCCAAATTCTAGAACTAATCTCTTTCTAGCATGAATTTCAGGAAAATTTAAAGGAGAAATAGTAGTTGCTTTGTCTTATGGTAGGATAACATTTAATTAGCTCTACCTACTGTTTGCTCTGATCTAGAGCGTCCTATTTTCTCTGTCTTGAAACCTTAATGTTCTGCAGTTGGAAAGTCATACAAAGCTATTAACAGAGACCTGAGTTTGAAGTAAACATGTGTATACCCTGGTGAATGTCCAGAGATTTAGAAAGGTTTTAAGCTAAAAACAATAAAGCGACCTGGTCTCAGTTCCTTGTTTGTTAAGCAAGAGTCTTGGAGACAGTGGTCTCCCAGGCCCCGAGCATTCTGTCTCTGTAAGTTTCTATGAGTAGCCTAACTGTTTAGCAATCTACGTGTTTCCTTTGCTTTGGGAGATTAATCTTAAGGCTGGGTGTGTTTTTCTTATTTCAGCCTGACATTAATTCTCAGATGTTTTGGGTCATATCACTGTGGAGACGGGATTTTCTTGTATTATTGCAAACTATTTAGTGGAGCAGTTGCTAAGATAGCATTGGTCCTTGTGAAAGGCATTTACCTCCTGCTCTGCTGCTGCCAGGCTGAACTCTTTTTGCTTTTCCAGGAGAATTATTGTCATTTCCAACAGGGAGTTTATAACCCATGAAGAAGAGGGACAGCTCAGGGTGATAAGGAAGAAGCAGAGAGTATAGCCCACCTTGTCAGTCACCTGGGAAGCTCAAAGCAGCTAGCTATATCTGCATCTCTCTGTGCCCAGAGTCAACTCTGCCACATATGAGGTCTATTGAGCATGGCCCTCCGTGGTTATGCAGTGTGGGGGGTGGTAAAAACCCATCACTTTTGAGCTGAGAGGAGGTCTGTGTGGTCTGATAAGGGACTCTCTACTTATGGCTATCTTGAAAGGCTCTTGAGCTTGACATCCTGTAAAGAAAGCAGAGTTTATGAGGAATGAGTAGACCCATATTCTCCTATGTGCACTGCATGCAATTTGTTGTACATATTTACTCAGCAAAGGAAGGCGTGCTGTTGGAAAGGCTACAAGTCCTCCTCTTTGCAGAGTTGGTAGATCATTTGATCCAAGCAAGAAATGCATCCAAAGATTATACTTTCAATAATCCATTATCCTGTAGGGCCCCTCCTCTGCATACCCCCTTCTTGTAAAATCTTTTCTCTATTTTTTAAAATCATATAAACAAAAGGTTGCATGTAAGAATGTAATGTTAGACTCTCACCTCTGCTCAGCCCACAGTCTCTGCAGCAGTCTCCTCTCCCCCTTCACAGGTATCCACAGGCATCCTACTGAGACCTTATCTGTGACTCCCCAGCAACCCCTTTCCTTGCCCCTTTAGGGGTCAGAGTTGCAGGTCCTTGCTGTGAAATAACTATCTCTCCCCACCTCCAAGAGTTATCAGTATAAGCTTCTTCTGTCATGTGGGTCTGGGACTTGGACTCTCCTCAGGGCTCCTATGATGCTATCATATATGTTTGTCTGTCTACAGACTTAAGAACTTTTATAATAAACACCTCATTCCTCAGTAATCCATCTTCTTGATCTCATCTTCCCATCATCAGAAAACCACCCCTCCCTCTCCTATTGCCCCTCCCTTGCCCCCCAGGCCATACAAGATGGCCTTCCTTTGTAGCCCTTCTCTCTGCATCTTCCATCTTCATAGCTACCCTCCCACCGAGTCCTTGTGGGAAATAGACATGCTTTTGGCTATCTTGTCCTAAAACCCCCTCCTCAGGAGGACTGAGTTCTCAACTGCTTTTTCTTTTACTCATGTTTTGCAAAGAGTAATCTTGCTGTCTCCATTGTTACTCTTCTGATTTCCTGTCTTGGTCTCTGTCCCCACTATGTTACTGGGACTGCTGTCCCCAAGGTTCAATGGCCCTTTCATTGTCATATCTAATGACACTCATGTTTTTCAAGACTGAACTTAGCACCTGTATCTATTTTATTTATTTTTTTTCATGGACATCCTAGCTCTCAGACTATTTGGTTGGGCTGTTTGGTTGCTCAGTGAATCTGCTCTGTTTTCAAAGGAATTAAAATGACTTATCTGAATGAATTATAAATATCACATATTCACTGGAACCATTTCCTGTTTTTTGAAAGCTTTAGTTTGGCTATCTAAACGAAAACCTTATTGTTAACTTCAAACAAATTTTAGTAGGTCATATATTATAATATTATCCAATTAATTTTGACATAATACAAGCTTAGCAGAGAAAGTATCTTCTTAGATCTGTTTGTCTGCTCTTCTTTGGCTGGGTGGCTGTTAAAACTGTGCTATGACAGCGTTCCATTCACAGGACAGAAATATACACGGTTGTGCTTTAGAAAGGAAAACCTCAGAAATCTGTAAACGAGAGTTGAATTTGGAGACTAGAGGTAAAGAATATCATTAAAAAGAATATGGGTGCCTCTAACAACATTCCCCCCCCCCGCAGGAGTTTAAAAAAAGAAAATGTTTATTTGCTTTTTCTTTACCATCTAAAAGAGCAGTGCAAAGGCTTAAAAATGCTAGGTTGTTCTTGACATTTAAATACATTTTTTGGCCTATGGTATAGTAACCCCTGTTTAGTCAGTAACATCGTATGGAGGCAGGGGCTAAGGATAAATTCTTCATACACACAATTTTACCGTTACATTTGGTAAAGCATGAAAAAAATTAATATGACATTTTCCCCTGCCAACTATGATCTTCTTACTAGATGGAAATTATTTCTTTTAAATCCCAAGGCAAACTACACTGGCCATTTAATAAATGTCAGTGGCCACTTCATTTGTGCAAAAAATTCAACTACATATATCTTTTTCCCAGAAGATAACTACTTAAATAGGTTGAAAGAAGGTCCATGAAGGCTTATGTAGACAAAGCAATCATGTGTGCATTTATTCTTTTTTTTTTTTTAGTCACAAGGAATTTTGTTTCCTTTCGCTGGCTCACAAGAAATATAGCTGGTTTATGGCCCGTAAACAGCCCCAGCGTTCTGTCACCGAAGAGAGCTGCTGCACGCCTGACTAATGGCCGTTAAAGCCTCTGATGCACAGGGATCAAATTAAGTAAGGCTTTGGGTTGTCAAGATTTAGAATCTACGGATGCACCGACATTTATTCATCTGCTTTTTTTCAGCTGGGAAGGCTCACAGGTCAGCTGCATCTGATTGCTCTGGCTGCCTTCCAAAGTGGTAACAGTGGGAAGGACAGGCTTCCTTATAATTCCACTAGGTGGCAGTATTTGATGAAAAAAGAAAAAAAAAAATCCACTCATAACTCACTAGAAACCACTGCTTTCTCTCTCCACCTGGTTTCCCCACTCCCTGTCTCCTCCTCGTTCCTCTTTCTCTCTCTCTATTTTTTGATTCTCATTCCTAAGATTCATCTTATTTGTAGTTCCACGAAAGAATTTATGATATATTAACACTCTTACAGTTACAGCCTTTTTTTCAGCTCTGACGGTATGCAGTGCCGTTAAGGTAGAATAAATACACACAAAATACACAGTTGTGACCAGACCTCAGCATCCACTACCGAGACCTCATCTTAGAAGAAAAGGGCATAAGATAACCTGCCCAAATGTGCATCAAATCCATCCCAGAATCCCTAGCGACTCTATGCTGCCTTTGCCCGGAAGAAATGATTGGCACCTGTCCAACCTTGGTGTTCTCACTGGTCACCAGGAGATGACTGACACCAGGTGGTGTCTGAAGCCGGCAGCTCAGGCTGAGATCTGAAAGCTCGTGCCTGTCCATTTTGCTTTCAACCTCTGAAGGAATCTCCTGTTTCTGACACTGCCTCAGGTCTCACCGCAGGCCACTGGGGCAGGGGTCCGGTGGCTCCTCTGGGGCTGACCACTGCACAGCTGGAAGGGCAGCTCTAGCACTGCTCAACAGGGTTTTACTAACTCATGAGTCCAGTTCCTGGTGGAACAGAGTTGACTGAACCCAATACTTCTAATCTCCCCCCTACACCCCTTGCACATGATACTTCAGATTCTGTGAGTTCATTTGAGCTTTGCTCAAGTTGAGTCTTGGTTCTTTGGTGTCCTCTGTCCCTTCTGCTTCTTACATTCTTCTGCTTCCTCTTCCCCTCTTCCTGATCCCTGAGGGAAGAAATTTGATGGAGACATCCCAGTTAGGGCCGAGTGTTCCAAGTTCTCTCACTTCTGAATAATGTCTGGCTGTGGCCCTCTGCATTTGTTCCCATCTGTTGCAGCACAAAGCTTCTCCGAAGATGACCGAGCAAGGCATTGATCTATGACTATAGTATTATATCATTAGGAGTCATTTTATCATTACTTTTATTTATTTATTTTTTTTTAGACCAGCAGTATTTGGTTTTATTCTCTGGTTCTTGGTCACTCAAGCAGTGGTTGGTTTGGGCTCCATCTCATGGAGTAGGCCTCAAGTCAAATCAGATATTGGTTGGTTACTCAAGATGTAAATGAGGGAGAGAATCCAGGGAGAGACAGCTAAAATTAAGGGCCATTTGGAGGGTTGTACGGAAAGCTAATACAGTAGAAAGTTGTTAAAATATGTAAGTATATGAAGGTGATCTAAACGAAATAGCCAAGTAATGGGGGAGACAGACTCCAACTTGACTATTTCATGTCACTAAATGAAGCTCCTAGTACAAGGATTGGATTATATTTAACTGAGTTGTTGACCAAAGAGGTCCTATAGGAATCCTCAAGAAACCCAGGCTGATGCCAAGACTATAAGTTGCTCTTTACAAACTGACAGCATTGCCCCATTACTGAAGACATCACCTATACAACTCATTGAATATGGAGAAGTTGAGTTGGTGCCTGTGGAACCCTATGTTCCAGTGCCTTTGGTACAGGAAAGTACTGTTAATGTTACAAAAAAAAAAAAAAAAAAAAAAAAAAAAAAAAACATAAACACAACCACAAACCAGCCACAAACCTTTGATCTATAATGGAGTCCTGTCTGTGAAATATGCTAGGGCAGTAGTGCATGCCACAACAAATCAATATCAGTTTTATTCAGTCTTAACAACTCTACTTTAAATCAAAGATGAAGAAACAAAGAACAGCCAGAAGCTTCTTGAGGTGACTTAGAGACAAGGCTCATACTCAGGTCCATTCACATCAAGACCTAGAAGGCCTTGGGACATCCTACTAGGTTAATCAAGCCAGACTTTGCTAGCTCCCCATGTTTCTCCTTTGTTTCCTCTTTTCCCAACTCTTTCCTAGACCCACACTTCCTCACTGGCAACCCCCTCAGATGCCATCCTCACTGCTGGTTTAATCCTTTTTGGTTAGTGACATGAGAATTTACAGAGGAATCATCTATTTTGTGAATTACCCTGTGCATATATACCCATTACTTAGTACTTCGTCTTTGGGCGGTCTTCATTAACTCCTGTACTAAGCACATTACCACTTTGTCAAATGTTAACTATATTTTTAAAAGTAGTTTTACATTTTCTTCAGTTTATTTGAATGCTTGGCTTTTTTATGAAACACACTTTAATAATTAAGAATGTGCATCTACTATTATTTCTGCTTTGTTGTCTTTCTTATACAAACTTATCCAAGATTGTAAAAAAAATAGTTTTCCTATATTTTATGGCTAGAGATGTCTTGCCTTGATTACTTCAAAAACTTCAAAGTATTATTTCTTATGTTACAAAGTAGAGCTCTAACTTTATTCCATTATGAGACTAATTAAGCATTTGAAATTATAAGAAACAAATGCTGTAAGTAATCAGGCACATAGAAAATTTAGTCTGTGCGGTAGCTATCTTTATTCTTATTTTCTAGAGGAAGAAAAAATGGCAGATAAACATTATTCTACTACCCAAATCCAAATAATAATATGTATTGGTTTGAGGAACCACAGAAGCTAGCATCTTTTAACAGTTAATATTCTCGAGAAACAGGACTAAGGGTCCATCCTCATAGATTTAAGTAGGATAGACTTTGTCTTATAATTATATTTTATGTTTTTCCTCTTTGAAATATTGAAAGGTTAACTTAATGTAATTTCAAACTCTATTATGGAAAACTAAGTTTGTTAAAGTGATTAACAAGGAGTCTAATACAAAGACGGTAATATTAATACAAACATAAACTTAAAAATGTAAGTCTAAATGGGTCTTCCAAACTCACTCAACATATTTGAGAATGCTCCACCCATTTCTATATAGTATCCAGCTATGAAGGCGTTGAATGTACCTGCCCATTTCTGGCTGTCATTCTCTGAGGATGGTGGTTGGATACCTATCCACTTGCCTACTCTTTTGTCCTTGTGACAGTCTGGGCTTCCTCCTGTTTGGGATGCAGTGTGTTGCTTTGGATCTTGCCCAAACTCACTCTCCTAAACTAATCTCACATGTTTCAGGCTCATTAACTCTATATTCTAACAAGTTAAGTTCATTTGAGTTACATTTGCTAATTTACTCTGCCAGGGAATTACTTACGCTCTGTGTGTGTGTGTGTGTGTGTGTGTGTGTGTGTGTGTGTGTGTGTGTGTGTGTGTGGTTATGCCTTAGTGGGCCTGTGAGATATTGTTTATTATCTGAAAGTTATTTCACCAATGAGAAGAATTTGGCTTCACCCATAATACTAGTATATCAGCATTCTATACTTGACTTTATGTATCTAGAAACAAATTTTAAATAAAACATAACCACTAAGGCTGTGGAGAAAATCAGCACATTTAGGGACCAGGTATTGTGATGTGGACATTACACCATTAAATCGTTAAATAATTGATTTGAGCAAAATAATAGCAAGCCAAAATCCATTGTGGTTCAAGCAGAATTATCTTTTAAAGTTCTCAGAATGCAAATTGTGCTTGTCTTCTGTACACAAGACACCGAACAAAATGAAGCCCACATAAAACACAAGAATATTTCAAGAATACTTTAAGAGAGCTCATCTCCCCTGAATTGAGCTTTGATGGTGGACTGCTTTTTGTTTGTAAGAACAATGACTGCATTTAATTTAAAAATCTGAGCAAATTCTGACCTAGTGAGCAATATTGAACATTGTTATGATTATGTAGAAACTGATAGCTTTCAAAGAAGAGGATTCTTTGTGTCTGTTTCTCTCTCTCTCTGACACACACACACACACACACACACACACACACACAGAGGGAGAGGGAGAGAGGGAGGGAGAGGGAGAGGGAGAGGGAGAGAGAGAGAGAGAAAGAGAGAGAGAGAGAGAGAGAGAGAAGGAGCTAAAGACTCAAATGAAAAGAACCATTTCTGAGGGAACTGTCTTGTGTGGTTTGCAGAATAAGCCCTACTAGAGAAAAATCAAATCTCTATTAGTTTTGGACAGTGCACGTGTGTGAATAAGAAAAAGACTTGTACAAACACACTTAGCTTAGATACTGAGCCTTGGGCAACTGAAGCCAAGTGTTGAACACTCTCCATGAGTACTTAAAAGTCCTGCACATAGCCAGAGCCGTGTCCCTGCCCACAAGTGTGGGAAAGGGAATGATCCCAACCAAGATTCACTGACTCAGGGAGGACTACAGTCTCATAAAGACAAGAAAGAGGGAGACAGGACAGAGCTATTTTCACAATCCATGTTCGATTAAGGGTTCCCATTCTCATAATGGGGTGAAAATAGAAGGTAACACCCCTGTCACTGATTCTATGTATTTCATTGTGTACAGAATTCTAGTCAAGTTAGCAGTGGCAAATGGCTGTTTGTCCACTGTTGGAGTCACCCAGCACTGGACTTTTTTTTTTCTTCTTTTTAACCATAAGGTTTCTTGGTAGGCTAGTTTCTCTATCTGTCCCTGCAGAGGAATGGCAGTGCTATATGAATTTCTGGTTTTATTCAGGGTTCTCGCCAGCAGAGAAGAATAGGATCCCTAGAAAACAGTGTGGAACTTTGTTCAGGACAAGTGCTTGGATTAATCCAGGAGAAATCTTATAGTGTAAACCTAGGAAGAGACTAGATGCTGTTTCTTGGCAAACTGAGATTTTGAAGAATTTAGGTCTTAGATGGTAATGATTTGTTCAAAGCTACAGAAGGAGCATAGCAATTCTAGGACAGAGCTCCATTCCCTGGCTAGCGACCCTCTGCATCTCAACTTCACCATTGTTATTGTTCTAGTAAGGGAGAAAGTCTCCTTTAATCTGTTTCTGGAATAAAATTTTCCCTGCCATTTGCAACACTCCAGAGAATAGAAATATAACTAAATCAGTGTTTTGTGTTAATACTTCCGTTTCTAGCCATCTTAGCCATCAATCAGAACTTTTATCTTGTTGCCTGAAGAGACAAGGACATTTAATTCACAACAATTTCCTCTTCCCTTTCTCTCAGCGACTCTATTAAATAAAACATGATGGATCACACTCTATATTTGCATGCCAGCTAAAACACGGCCAAGGCTCTGCTAGAGCAGAGAGAACATGGCTCTTCCCTATCCGTGACATAGTTGAAAGGGGGGTTAGCACCAGGGAAGCTTCAAATAACACAGCTGTGTTTCTTCATTAAGGGAAGAGGTCCAATTAATACCCAGAGCGATAACTGGGAGATATGCTAAAAATTAATAAATAAGTTCAAATCAGCAAAGAGAATACCCCTTCCTAATTAAGTCTACCTCCCCTACCCAGAAATAACATTTGGGTCTTAGAGGGCAGGGCTGGGCATCATATGGCCAAACATTCACGTTTCTGAACGTGTCTTTTGAGTTAATTCCTTTCTTCCCATTGGAACAAGAGTAAAAGTTTTTGAATCTGCATTTACAGAGAGTGTTCACCTTTCTCCTTCTTCAGAGTGAAAGTGCTCATCTTGCATGTGTTTTAGAGTAACCCAATGTACCTTGCAACCTTTGGTATATGGAGCTATTGAGTACAGCACTGGCAGGACCTTGAGGGCATTGCTCAGCTTAGCAACCTGGCTTTATGAAGACAGAGGATCACGTTGTACTTTGAGGTTCTCTTCTACAGAGTTTATGATTTGCTGAAGATTGAAGGTAGTTGGTGGAGTGTGGCCCTGAATTGTAGATCTTCTGACTGCTAGTGAGAACAGCATTTCCTTCTTTCATTTAGTCACCCAAGAGATCTTGTTTTGGCTGAAGATGTGAAAATGAGCTAACTGCAATATTTTGCTACAAGATGGTATGAGGTTGAAATAACAAGCAATTATAAACGTATGTTAAGAATCTTTAGAGGATGAACCAGTTCAAGATGCAAGTGAGGGTTTAGGAGAGCCTTCTGAGGAAGTGAAGTCCAGACTGCTACCTGGAGGGTGCGTGGAGCCTCTTCAGTAAAGCACTGGAGGCACCAGACAGAGGGCTCAGTCTGAGATGAGTCATTCAAGGGAACTGTTGTGCCACTGATGGGCAGGGTGGCTAGATAATTTACAGTGGTAAAGGATCTGAGAAGAGAAATGGGTTAGGGCCTCAGATATTAGTGACATTAGACACTCTTGGGCTTGCTGCTCATTGGAATGACAAACTACTGAATAATTGTTAGGATAAAAATGACAAAGGGAAGTTTGTATTATGGGATGTACATACTTAGTAATATAGAATTAGAAGAATTTGGAAAAGATACTACCACCCCAAAACTTCTCAAACTTGGCATTTCTAGCTGTCTCCTTTAGCCACAATTGATCAGGACTCTTAGCTTGTTTAGGACTTTGGAAAAATTGTTAGAAATTGCACCGACTTGCTCACTGAAGTTCACAGTGACTCCAATTTTCAAAAGTTTAATTCCCCAGCTGAAAGACACTTAAGAAAGTGCTCAACATCCTTAGCCATCAGGAAAAAGTAAATAGAAACAACTGTGAGAAACCATTTTACTCCTTTCAGAATGTTTCAAAAACACCAAAGACAGTTTATGCTGGAGAGGTTGTGGAGGAAGGGGAACACTCCTCCACTGCTGGTGGGAGTGCAAACTCATACAGCCACTTTGGAGATCAGTGTGGCCATTCCCTGGGAAAATGGGAATTAGTTCCTCAGGAAAATAGGAATCAGTCTACCACAAGATCCAGCAGTTCCACTCTTAGGCATATACCCAAAAGATGCACATTCATACAACAAACACATCTGTTCAACTAGGTTCATATCAGCATTATTTGTAATAACCAGAACCTGGAAGCAATCTAGATGCTCCTCAGCTGAAGAATGGGTGGAGAAAATATGGTATATTTACATAATGGAGTACTACTCAGCAGAAAAAAAAAAGAACAATGGAATCTTGAAATTCTCAGGCAAATGGATGGAACTAGAAGAAACCATCCTGAGTGAGGTAACCCAGTCACAGAAAAGATATACATAGTATGTACTCACTCACATATGGATTTTAGACATAAAACAAAGGATCACCATCCTACAGTCCACACTACCAGAGAAGCTAGGAAACAAGGAGGACCCTAAGAGAGACATACAAAGTCCCCTGGAGATGGAGAAAGGGATCTTCTGAGCAAATTGGGAGCAGGGGGAGGGGAGAGGGAGTCAGGAGAAAGAGAGAAAAGGAGGGGAGAGGAGGACATGAAGGAGCACGAAGATTGAGCTGGGGGAAGAATAGAAGAGAGCAAGAAAAGAGATACCATATTAGAGGGAGCCATTATAGGTTTGAAGAGGAATCTGGCAATAGAGAAATGTCCAGAGACCTACAAGTATGACCCCCAAGTAACAATCTAAGCAATAGGGGAGAGGCTATCTAAATTCTCTTCCTCTATAATGAGATTGATGACTACCTTATATGTCATCCTAGAACCTTTATCCAGTAGCTAATGAAGCAGAAGCAGACACCCACAGCTAAACATTGAGTTGAACTCAATGCAGAGAGGGAAGAGTGATGAGCAAAGTGGTACAGATCAGGCTGGAGAAACCCACAGAAACAGTTGACCTCAACAATGAGGAGCTCATGGACCCCAGACTGATAGCTGGGAAGTAAGCATAGGATGGAACCAGGCCCCCTGAACATGGGTGTCAGTTAGGAGGACTAGGCAGTCTCCCTGTTGTGGACTAGTATTTATCCCTAGTATATAAATGGACTTTGGGATCCCATTCTATCTACAGAGATGGATACTCTCATAGCCTAGACACATGGGGGCCCCAAATGGCATGACAGACTTTGAAGATCCCCTATGGAAAGTCTCACCCTCACTGGAGAGCAAATGCAGGATGGGATGGGGGGTTGTGGGAGGCAAGGGGAGGGAGGTGGAACTGGGATTGACATGTAAAACAGGCTTGTTTCTAATTTAAATTAAAAAAGAAAGAAAAACAAAGTGTAATTCTCCATTAATACATTCCCAAGATAGACAAAATTGTGCTCCTAGCATGGCTATTTACTCTTTCTATATCAAAACAAGTATTTAATGTCCCAGTAAGTTATTTTCTTCTGTTTTTCCTTGTGTCTTTTTTTCTTGTGTTTTTACTTGTCTATGTGTATTTATGTATGGGCACATCTGAATGTGGAAGCCAGAGGTTGATATCAGGGGTCTCCGGGTTTGCTTTCTCCCTGATTCAGTCATGTGGAACACCCCAGTTGACCCTAGAACAGTGTCATAGCTTCAGTTGTCACCTGTCATACTTGGGAAGAAGGTACCTCAAGTGAGGAATTGCCTCCTAGGATTTCCCTGTGGGTGTTTCTGTGGGGCATTTTCTTGATCACAAATTGATACAGCAATCTGTGGTAGCCACTGTGGGCAGCACTATCCTTAGGCAGGTGGACCTGGGCTGAGGAAGGAAGGTAGCTGAGGAAGCCAGAGGGAACAAGTCAATACGCATGTTCCTTCCTGGTTTCTGCTTCACACTCCTGCCTTGATTTCTTGCTAAAATATTCCCCCACCCCCAGTTGATTTTGTCAGGAACAAACTAAAACATGTGGGTAATCTGTCCAGTCATCTTGCTTTGGGTTTCATCTCTGCCTTCCTAATGCTGGAATTACAGTTGCAGGATACACCCACCTGGCATTTAAATGGGTTCTGGGGATGCAAACTTTGGTCCTCATGCTTGCTGCCATGGAGCAAATGCTTTAACCAGAGAGCCATCTCCACAGCTCCTAGTAAACTTTTGGATCATAGTATCCAAATAGTATGAAAAAAATAAAAATCAGATTCATACATTCTAATATAGTCATATAAAATACATAGCTACACATGGCATGTTCCATGGGAAAAAAGAGGTAGGGGTGGGGTGGAGAGAAGGCTGTGGTTGAGGTCTACTAATAAATAAATAAATAAATAAATAAACAAACAAATAAATAAATAAATAAATAAATGAACCCTGAAATAGGCATATAAATAAATAAATGCAGAAGATCCATTCTATAGTACACTCTACCAGTAATGCTGCAGCCAAAATGCAAAGTGTCCTCTAGAGGATGATGTGGCTGAGCTGTTGAGATAGCCCTCAGAGGCTGTGGAAGAGCAGTGTAGTTGACCGTGCAGTCTGCTCATGTGGTGACTTGTAGCATGCAGGCTTGTTCCCCACAGCCATATAAAACTCTACATTTAGATGAAGAACAATAAAACTATACAGTGCCCACAAAACACAACTCACATGTTATTGTGACACCATCCTGCTTTTGAAAGGCAGTTTTAAAGTTAGCACACACTATTCCAAGGCAGACACTTGCTCCTCCCCATTATAACCAGCTTGAGCTGGCAGGGCTTTGTATTTGGAAAGCACAACAGAAAGACATCAAACCCAAACCAACTGACTGAGTATTAACACAAAACCTCAAACCCCCAACAGCCTAGGAAGCTACAACAAGCCAAACACCCACCGTGCTAGTTAGATCATTGAGGCAAACCTGGAAGAGGGAACCTCAACAGGGAAATCATCTCCCTGAGACTGGCCTATGGACATGTCTGTGGAGCATTATTTTCTGCTTTTGGTTTTTTTTTTTAAATTAATTTATTTTTTATTTTACATGTTGATCCCAGTTCCCCCTTCCTCCCTCCCTCTTATCCTCTCTGCCCCTTCACATGCACCCTGACCATACCCGCTCCCACCCACCCATCCCAATTCCACCTGTAGGGCAATGCCATCCAGGTGGGGTCATGTAGTTCTGTCAAGTCATTTGAAGTAGGGACTAGGACTTCTGTCTCTAGGTTAAGGCAATATCCCTCCATGGGGGATGTGGAGAGAAGTAGGAGAAAGAGACGGGGAAGAGAGGAAAGCAAGTATGACTAGGAAGATTGAGTCAGGGTAGGAATAGAAGACAGGGGAGAGAGAGAGAGAGAGAGAGAGAGAGAGAGAGAGAGAGAGAGAGAGAGAGAGAGAGAGAGAGAGAGAACATAAAAGAGGGAGCCATTATTGGTTTGAAGGGAAAACTGAACCTAAAGAAAGGTCTAGAGACCTACAAGACTGCTGCCAACTAACAATTTGAGCAACCGTGGAAAGGCTACCATAAATGCCCTTCCTGGATAGTGAGATCAACAACTAACTTATCCACCATTATGGAGCCCTCATCTAGTACCTGTTGGAAACAGAAGCAAACACCCATACCTAAACACTGAGTCTAACTAGAATCCAGATGCAGAGGGAGAGGACAAGACCATGCTGCAGAAACACATAGAGACAGCTTACCTGAACAAGGAGGAGCTAATGAGCTCCCAGACTGATAGCTGGGATTCCAGCATGGGACTGACTCAGGCCCCCCTGAATATGGGTCTCAGCCAGAAGGACTGAGCAGTCTAAGGGACCTCAGACAGTGGAGCCAGGGTGTATCCCTGGTGCACAAAAGGACCCTGCTTTTGGTTTTTTGAGGCAGGGGTTCTCTGTGTAGCCCTAGCTGTCCTAGAACTAATGATGTAGAACAAGTTGGCCTCAAACTCACAGAGATCCATCTGCCTCTACCTCTTGAGTGCTGGAATTAAAGGCATTTACCACCATGTCCTACAATGCCAGGTTTGTTGGGCATTTTCTTAGTTACTAGTTGATGTGGGAGGACCAGATCCATGTGGGAAGTGCCACCCACAGGCAGGTGGGTCTGGACTGTATGAGAAAAAGAGTAAGTCAGTAAGCAGTCCTCTGACTGTCATGGACTCTGCTGAAGCTCCTGCTTCAGACTCCTGCCTTAGCTTCCTTAGGTAATGGACTATAAGGTGTAAGATAAAGTAGGCCCTCTCTTCTCCAGGTTGGTTTTGGTCATGGTGTTTATGACAGCTACAGAGATGCAAACTAGGGCCTCTCGTTACAGGTAACAACTTTGCAAAGTCAGCTGAGAAGTACAGAGTTAGAGTTGAACTCTGTAGATTTTACTAAAATGGCCAAATAGCCATAAAGTGTGGTGTCAAATGGTAACACAGGTGACAAGCTCTCTAAGGATTGTGTCCCAGGGGCTGGAGAGATGGCTTTGCGTTTTAGAGTTGCTCTTCCAGAGGACCTGGGTTCCATCTCCAGCACCCACATGGTGGCTCATAACTGTCTGTAATTACAGTTCCAGGGAATCTAATGCTATCTTCTGGCCTCTGTGAGCATCAGGTACACATGTGGCACATTTACATACATGTAGACAGAGCACCCATGCACATAAAATACATAATTAAGAAGGGTCATGCCTTTTATATCTGTGCCACACTGAAGACCAGGGCATTCTACTTGCTGGTTCAGAATTTTAATGGTGGGAGTTTTGACCCTGTGATGATACTTTGGCACTGTTCATGTGGGATCCCTCTTGTACTGCAGACTTGCTCTGTTGCCAAAGGATCCTTGGTTCTGCTTTACAAGTTTCATACAAATTAAAATATTTACCAAATATCTGTATGAAGAGGGGGCGGTGGTGCAGGATGTTAATGGCATCCAAGCTACTTGTGTAGCTAAAGTGACTCCCTCCCTTAAACTATTTGCTCCAGAAATCCCAGGCTATCTTGCTTAACAATCAGCAGTTCAGATTTGAATCATCAGAAGCTGGATAAGACCTTAATATTTCAAAATTATGAGCAGTTACTTCCAGGGGCAAGTCATGTTATTGAATTATGACCAATTTATTATCACAAGGAAAAGCAAGTGTAGCCTGACATCTTAAAAAATGTTTCTTTCAACAACTGCTTTATAATATAGAAAGAATAAAACTATGCACACTTTATCATAGCATTAACCTCATCTATCTATCCCCGAACTTCCCAAATTCCACCCATTAAAAAGGGATGAAAAGGAAAGACTAAAATGGTACTTTATAGCTGCATCCAGCTCTCCTATGAAGTATTCAACATTTTAGAAATTATGTACATTTCCTTTTTTGTAATAAACTAAACATGGCTTGAGGATTAGTGGAGCTGAGGAAAAATAACTCATCCAAAATTATTTATGAAAATTTCTTTTGGTTGGAGAGCAGAGATCCATTTAAAAATATGGGTATGTACATTCAAAACAGATGGACAAAGCAGCCTTGCAGACTACAGCCAGGATTTCTGCATCTTCTTAGAATCCCCCATGACAGTGCCCCTTACCAGCAGGAAGTAGTTTGGAAAGAACGACGCCCAAATTCCAAAATATTGTCTATAAATGTTTGTTTTCATTTAAATGGACTTGGTTATAAAAAATAAAAAAAAATGGGTATGCGTTAGTTTATTGTTTTACACTCTTTTCAAGCTTTAAACAACTTTTCATGACTTAGTGTGTGTGAACCTCAGTCACCACTGCTGGGAGACTGAAGTGTTTCCTATGCTTTTCTACAGATGTAAGAGCTAAAAAGGTATTATTCCCTCTGTTTTTTTTTTCTTTCTTTTTTGTATGCTAATACTCAGTGACATATAAGCCCCAAGAAATCTTTCATGCTTACAATGAATGACTACAACCAAATCAAATTAAATTACAAAAGTAACATTTCTATTTTATATAATTTGCGGATGGTTGCCAAAATGTGTTCATTGTGTCATTTTATGATTCAAAAATTTTCAATAAAAAAGGTATCATTCCCACACCAGTGTTCTGATTGAGCCAGAAAACATCTCTACATGAGGCATCTCCTACATGAGCTGGGTGGCTTCTGAGGAGGGTGTGTGAGCATCATGTGGTGGTTTGAGTGAGAACGGCCCCCATAGGCTCATGTATTTGAATGTTGAGTTCTCAGCTGGTGGAACTGTTTTAGAAGGATGAGGAGGTGTGGCCTTATTGGAGAAGGCATGTCACTGTGAGTTTGATGTTTCAAAAGCCCACAAAGGGCCCAGGCTCCAGCTCTCTGCCTAATGCTTGTGGATCAGATGTGATCTCTCAGCTACTGCTCCAGTGGCATGCCTGCCTGCTGCCATACTCCCTGACATGATGGTCATGGACTCACCCTCTGAAGCTGTAAGCAAGGGCCCAATTACATGTTTTCTTTTATAATTTGCCTTGGTTATGGTATCACTTCATAGCAATAGAACAGTGACTAAGACACATCCGAACTGATCTGGTCGCTTTTGTATTTTTATTTTTAACACTATTTTTTAAATAGCTATTACTTTCTGTGGTTTCAGTGCAGTCTTTAGTTGCCTGCAATAATCAACCTTTAAACATGTTTATTATTATTATTATCATCATCATCATCACCATTTATCTTGCTGGAAGTTTTCTTTCATCTTCTCATGAGAAGGACATGGAAGACCAGATGTCTTCCAAGTGAGTCTCACACAACCTCAAGGATCCCTTCTCCAAAAATCCTTCTTATTTTTGGAAGCACAAGACCTTTGGCCTTACTCAGGCCACAGTCTTCTATACTTTCGTACATCCTGTGACAAGCTTCTTTCTTTTGTGCAATAGTCTATGCCAGAAGAGCTGCTGCTGGGAGTGGATCCTTCTGCTTCTTCCCTGATGAATTTCAGACATGGCTGCAGTTCACTTCCACCAGAATTCACAGGTCTGTAAACAGGCTAGGGCCACTAGGAATGGACTGAGAATTCTGAGCCATGCTGTGGCAGTCCTTAGGTTGTCATCACCCAGGAGTGTCTTGGGGAGGTGACCCATAGGGGCTATGTAGACAACTCCCTTGTTGTGGGAGGGAATGGACAGCTCCTACTGAATCTTAAATTTCCTGTTGGTGACCACAGCTCTATGGCAACCCTCACAGTTGTAGCAGTTATGGTGTGTACTGCATACTTGCTAGAGAAGATTCTATCTCTTGGGGTTAGTGAATAAGCTCTTGCACACCCAGGCCTTTATGCCCTAACATATAATATGTTTCATTCTTTGAAATTTTCTATTGTCTGGGCCTCAACTCATTGTCCCTTATTTTCTTTCTTTGTCCACTAATGGGCTAGGTTATGGGATATGTGGAGTTTGTGGGCCCTCCACTGACTTGTTAAAGAAGGTTGGTTTAATTTTGTCAAAGTGCTTGGCTCTGCTTCTTGGATCTACAAGTCTACCTTAGGATTCATTATGCTAAGCATACATGTATATGTATTAGTATATATATGCAGAGTACACATATGAGAAGCGAATGGTTCTCAGTTATCTCATCAGTAATAAAGGTCTTGCAAGGCTCATTGGCTCTTCTTGGCCTCAGCATTTTGCCACTGGAGGTCATGCATAAACAGAGGCCTTGTAGACCCTTGAATAATCTTCTTACAAACCTCTTGAGCCCATTTACTCCCTTTGCTAATCTAGTATGAGACTGAATTTAGAAGCCAAAGCAGATAGATAGGTCTCACGTAAGTGTCATGCTGAACCTGACTGAGGCTCATCACATTTCATACCTCTTATTGCTTTGCATGACATTTGCTGTAAGATTGATTCAGAGAACTCTGTGTCAGTCTAGAACCCCAAACCATCTTCATTATCCTGTAGTCTCCAAGACAACTTTTAGACTTACACCACACATCTGTTTCCTTAGGATTTATAATTTTTTCAGTTAATGTTTACTAACGTGCAAGTAAACTTTCTAAGAAGCAAGCAGTTCAGAATTTTCACATACAGTGTTGGAAGTGAAGGGAGTCTTACCTCTTCAGGACCCAGAGATGTACAGGGCACCAGGCTGACCGCCAAGGCAAAGGTGATGGATAGATTTGCACAAGGGAAGCAGTTATTTCAATAAGGTTTATCTGAGTTAGCCCAGAATAAACAGCTTCTATTCTCTACAGGGAACACCATTTGACATGAATGAAGACAAGGACAATGATCAGGTCTGAAAGACAGTTAATTGAAAAAGAGTAGCCTGCACTGATCTGAAGATTGAGCTCCTTGGGAGGATTCGGGTAGCCAGAGAGAGTCAAATGCTTTTACATAGAAGAATTTTCCCAGGGAGACACAAACACCAGACTTCATTGACCTCAAATCAGGAAAATGTTGACCTCACAGCCACTTAGAAGGAGCTGATTTCCAGGTGGTACATCTCTTAATTGCAGTGCTCATTAGGATGGCAAGTTCTTTTCCTGTTAGATCCATAGAAGCCTGAAACATCAGAGACCAGGAGAATGAAAGAGCTGGTATTAAGTATTTAATTCTCCCCTGCCACTTTTAACCAAGCATCTCAGGCTTTTGGTTGAAAGCTAAAGAAATTTGGTTAAGGACTTATTGCTCTTTTGATTGGATCTGGCAATTAAGAATGAACAGCACCTGTCTTAGAAGAATGAACATTAGTTCTGTCCAAATGACTTATTCTCTATTATGTTATCCTAGTCTGTTCAGTGTCATCTCTTCAGAAAAGCTGTCAGATCTCTACTCTGATGTCATTAGTGTCCCCTTCATTCTGTCAATAATTTCCTGGAAATGTTTTCCTTTATGGTATATGGTGTCACATGAAGTATTGTTATTTGTCTGCTCCTCTTTATAATGTAGTTGACTGTGACATAGATCATTGTGAAGGTGGAATCTTTGTTTAATTTACTGTTAAAGATATGATCTGTGCCCTTAGTACCTAGGCTAGTAAAGTATTGAAATGAACATTCAAGTACACTGGCCAAGGATTTTCACATTTCTTTTTAATAAACTGTATTCACTTTCCCATCTGTGTTGAAAGCTATTTTATTATAGATTTCTTCTATTCACTTATGATGAAATAATATGGACAAACAGACAAAATACTATATATAATCAGGAAAATGCTAATGATAGAAGTCTCTCTCTGTATAAAATCAAAGTGTCAACATGTTCATTGCAAATATAAACATCCAATAAGAAGCAAGTTTGATTAAATTATGGAACAACTACCATAAATTTCATCAACAATTGTGTATGTGTAATTGTGTTAGTGTGGTTAGCTTTCATAAATGATCCTGTATAACTTACCATACATTTAATTATACATTAACACACCCTTGTAAGAAAGAACAGAGACTGGTGTGTCTTCACCCAATTTCCTCTCCCTCCTTCCTCTTCTCCCCCTCCCTTTCTTCTTTTTTGGCAGTTTCAAATAAAACTGCTGTTGAGTGTTATATGCAGGTTTCTATGTGAACATGGGGTCTCATTAGAATGGAGGAGTTTAAACCCTTTCTGCCAAAAAATGCATGATAAGATGGGGATGGGAGGGGAGGGTGGTCAGGGTGCATGTGAGAGGGCAGAGAGGGTAAAAGGGAGGGAGGGAGAGGGAACTGGGATCGACATGTAAAATAATAAATTAAATAAAAAACTAGTTTTAAAGGTTTTGTGACCTTTTGAAATTTGTGGTTGGATATTGAGACAAACTGACATCACATATTTCCTGATGTGGTATACTGAGGATGTAATATCATTCATGTATCCCTGCCTCAATTTGGGTGACCTGAATCTAACTATGGGAAAATCTGGAAACTGCAGTTGAATAATGTTTTTCTTAGTTAAGTATTCTATACATTAATCTCCTCTAAAATAGGGTGTATCCAGGATCCTCAGTAGATTCCTGAAAGTGCAGATGCCATCAAACCCCACATGTCCTCTGTGATTTTCTATACAAGTGACAATTTTCTGTCCTAATTTTTCAGACCAGGTTACTGGATCAATAACAAGCTCTCTGAATAGTAGTAGGGGCTAAGGATGTTTTGGAGAAAGAAAAACAAGAGAGGACACTGAAAGAACATCATACAGGGAAACGTCTTAATAAAGTGTTACCAGTCATTTATCCACAGAAACACTGTAAATTCTGAAGTGAGTGTCCACAGCAGAGTGAAGTGGTGCATAATTGTGGTCCCAGTATTTAGGCAGAAAGGTCCCAAGTTTGAGATGATCCTGGGATGGCTAGAGTCCTATCATACAGCAAGGAAAAAGTGGGGTGATTATTTTTAGAAGAGCTAAAAGTTATCTGGAAAATTACATGAATTTTTAAACTAGGTAATATGTCTTTTATACAAAATGGAACAATACAAAGAATATGAGATAAGACTAAATCATCATTTTAATGTAGGCTGAACTGTATTGTAGTTCCAGGAATTGATATTAATTTTAAGATATGATAGTACTATGACTACATAAGAGAATATCCTTTCTTAGGATACTCACGTTGAGATATTTTGTTTGAAATGTCTTGACATTTGCAATTTAAAAATGGTTCAGCAACTATTTGGCATATTTTGTTTCCATGTTAAACTTCCTTAGTTATTTTCCCTATAAGACACTCTAACCCTAACCCTTACTCTAACCCTAACCCATTTATACTATTCAGGGTCCATGAAAATGTCTTAAGGTATTTTAAAATCAAAACATAAAAAGTGAATTCATAAGCCTGAGAAATGTTTTAGTAAACAATATTAACCATTGCTATTTATACAGATACAGTCATCAAATATAATCCCCGCCTTTGAGACAAAGTCTTATTCTGTAGTTAAATCTGGCCTAGAAGTCATGATGTAGTTAGGTTGATCTCTTCAACCCTGTGCTGAGATTATAGGCACAAGCCACTAGGCCTGGCTTAATCTGGTTTTTGGAGGAGGAGGCGCATAAAGTGCCTAGGGCTCCTGACATTTATACAGAGGCACAGAGAACAATTTCTGCATGATGCCACCTAACATGGTTCTTCTAAAGAACAGTCTTTGTTTTTTGATCTAAAGTATTAGACACATGTGAGTGGATCTATGAATTAAGGTATGCATGGATCCATTTCTGCAGAATTGTTCTTCCTTGCAGACTCAGTTTATTTTGTCTGCACTTCTCTCGTGGTACTTGCTGGCCTTACCATGTGCTCCTTGCTGCAAAGTTACAGTCCAAATTAGGCAGGCAAAAAATAAATTAATTTCATTCATGTCAAATGCTAACTGAGAAAAAGAGAGGTATGATGCATGATTGGGGCACAAATTGGCTTGTCCAGAGGGCAAGCTCTGGGTCAGTGTTGAGAAGGAGATTGTGCTTATCTTTGCAAGAGGAGGAATTCACAGCCAAGACAGGCAGAGTGTTCACCCAGGTAGGCTGTAGAGTATGAACACTGGGGCCAAGGCAAGGCAGGGAGAATGTTCACACAGATAAGTCTGCAGTACATGGACACTCAAGGTTAGGAGACAAATGCTCAGGGCATACAGGGGAAGAATAAGTAGTCTAGCTAGCATGACTAGATCAAAGACTTAGTAGAGAAATAAATGAACAGGGTCTTGGAGATGAAGGTGACTTTTAGGAGCCTAGATCAGTTGGGGCTGTGTAAGGATGGGGTGAAATGAGGAAAGGAGGAGGCAAAGAGTCTTAATCAGTGTTTATTTGAGCAGTTCACAGGGTCATGAAGGGCATGAAAATGTACTGTGTGTACATTATAGGTGAGATAGGCAAGGCAGATCTAATTTTGATTGAGGAACCAAGGACAAAGATTGGTCAAACAGCATTTCAAGATCTTGACACACAAAGACTGAGAGGCGCCACTCCAGAGAAGAGGAAGTCAGGATGAGTAGCCACTTTGAAGGTGTTGAGAGACGGTGAGCTTTGTCTGTATTCCTCAGTATAAATAGTCATAAAGTTACCTGTGTCATGTAGGATTCTAACAGAGAAAGAGAAATCAGAAAAGAGTTTGGGCTGGGGAGATTACTCCATAGGTTAGGTGATTGCCGTGAAAGCTCAAGGACCTGAGTTCAGACCCCCAGCCTCTATATAGAAGAGCTGCATATATGACCTCACTATTTAGGTTCAGACTCAGGTAGTTCCTGGGGGCTTGCTGGCCAGTCTTGCCCAGTTAGTGAGCCCTAGTTTCAGTGAAAGATTTTTGTCTCAAAATGAAACAAAACAAGACTGGAAGGCAACTGAGGAAGATGTAATGCTAACTTACTACCTCAACATGCGTGCAAAGATCTGTGCACAAATATGTGAACACAAACTTGTGAACACACACATGTGTACTTCACATACACAAAATAAAAATAAAAACTTGAAATGGGGATATAGGCTTATATGGTGGTATGACTCACAAATTGGGAAGGCCTCGTATGTTGGATGGAAAGAGAGGAGAAATGTTGAGGATGCAGTTAGACGTGTTTTAGGGAGTCTCAGCTATGCTATCCCAAAGCAGGCTATTAGATTCTGTGCTTTTCCAGGCAGGAACTACATCCTGAGAACATCATACAAACTGATGCAATTACTAGAAGGAGAGGATAGCTGTCCTATGTCTCTCTGGCCTTTCTCATCTGGACAGAATAGTGTCTGAACAGGCAGTCATGGAAGGGCAGGAGGAAGAAATCCAGTGAAGTGCAGCTGTCCTGTCAGAGTGACACGATTAGGTCTGAGCTTTAGGGAGAGAGGAAGACCCAATACTTGGAGGAAGCTGACAGAAGGAGCTGCAGCAGTGAGGTAGGGAGGAGGCTGTGGCTGTGACAACTATTTTCTGAAAACAAATGCCAGGCACTTTACATGGCAGCATGATTCCTCAATGGTGCTTGTTTAGGAGAATCTTTCTTCCTAGAGACAGAGTTAATATAGGACAAATGGGCTTGAATTGCATAAAATGGGAGAAAGAATTTTTTTAATCTCTTAATAGACTGATAGAAATGAAAAATGGGGAAATCATCTTCAGCATTGATATTTCAAACTGAGCATGGTTCTGAGACACTGTACTCCATTATCAGAAATAAGACAATTTTCAGATTTTAAGTTTTTAGTCATTTTATTTTTAAGCAGCAGAAGGTAACATTGGCCCAATTTAATGTTCCCCTTTTAGTGGGAGAATTTAAGAGGCACACCGTCTGAACTTCTGCCTCCTTTCTTTGTTCCACTTTTGTATGTTGAGAACCCCATAAACATGTATGTGAAATGAGAAGCTGTTTTCTCACTGCGTGGGGCTTGGTTGATTTGTTCTGAGCACACAAGTTGATAGGTGAGGGCTCAGCACACCCAGTAGTGAGCATGATCTTGGTTTGGGATTGTATCGCAGAACAGTTTGCAATAACTCGGAATTTAAAAGCAATCTTGCTTTCATACGAATGTTAAATTTTGCTAGCTGTGCCACTAAATGACTTTTTCCAGGGTTCACTATTACTTGAACCAAATAGTTTTCCTGAGGAATCCAGGAGCTAATCATAGTTCATATGACACTCAGCCTATAGTCAGTTCCGTTGGCGTAAACACTTGCTCTCACTGTTACAGTGTGGAAGGACTGGCAAGGATCAAGTCAGCATTTTTTGATTTCAGGGGTGTATCATATATATATATATATATATATATGTACATATATATATATGTACATATATATATATTCACACACATATACACTCACACACACACATATATGTATATATATATATATATATATATACACACATATTATCACTACAAAGATCTTTTGTTTTTTTGCTGGATTTTGACATTTTTTATTCTTTTTCTTTTACTCATTTCTTTTCATATAGCACAGTTTTAGTTATCTTAGATGTATTATAAACATTGGAATTAGGTAATATTTGTCTCCTGACTTTACTGCTTTAAATTTGTTTTGTTTATATGTTACAGGGCCTCCCTCACTTTTACCTTCTCTGCCCTCTCATGCACCCTAACCACCCTCCCCTCCCATCCCCCACCCTAATTCCATATGTAGGGGAATGCCATCCAGTTGGGGTCATGCAGATCTGACAGGTCATGTGAAGTAGGGACTAGGGCTTCTCTCCTGCCTCTAGGTTAAGGCAGTTATCCCTCCATTGGGGGGGTGTTAGCAAGGTCCTTTTGTGCACCAGGGATACATCTTGGCTCCACTGTCTGAGGTCCCTTAGACTGCTCAGTCCTTCTGGCTGAGACCTATATTCAGGGGGGCCTGAGTCAGTCCCATGCTGGCTTCCCAGCTATCAGTCTGAGGGCCCCTTAGCTCCTCCTTGTTCAAGTCTCTATGTGTTTCTGCAACCTGGTCTTGTCCTCTCCCTCTGCATCTGGGTTCTACTTCGACTCAGTGTTTAGGTATGGGTGTTTTCTCCTGTTTCCAACAGGTATTAGATGAGGGCTCCATGGATAAGTTAGTTGTTGATCTCACTCTCCGGGAAGGGCATTTATGGTAGCCTTTCCACAGAAGCTCAAATTGTTAGTTGGGAGCAGTCGTGTAGTTCTCTAGACCTTTCTTTGTGTTCAATTTTATCTTCAAACCAATATTGGCTCCCTCTTTCATGTTCTCTCTCTCTCTCTCTCTCTCTCTCTCTCTCCTGTCTTCTATTCCTAATTGGGCTCAATCTTCCTAGTCACACGTGTTTTCCTTTCCTCCCCCTCATTTTCTCCTACTTCTCTCTCCATTTGCTGCCCCCCCCCACTTCCCCTGTGCTCTGGGGCACTTGTCCCTTCCTGGTTCTGTGAGGGACTTTATATGAATCTCTTAGAATACACCTTGTATCCTAGTTACTCTGGCGGTGTGAATTATAGGCTGGTGATCCTTTGCTCTAGGTGTAAAGTCCATATATGAGTGAGTACATACTATGTTCCTCTTCTTGTGACTGGGTACCTCATTCAGGATGGTTTCTTCAAGTGCCATCCACTTGCCTGCGAATTTCAAGATACCATTATTTTTTTCTGCATAGTAGTATTCCATTGTGTAGATGTGCTACATCTTCATTAACAATTCTTCAATTGAGGGGCATCTAGGTTGCTTCCAGGTTCTTGCTATTACAAATAGTGCTGTTATGAACATAGTTGAACAGATGTCTTTGTTGCATGGATGTGGATCATTTGGGTATATGCCTAAGAGGGGGATTGCCGGGTCCTGTGGTAAATTAATTACCATTTTCCTGAGGAACCGCCATACTGATCTCCAAAATGGCTGTATGAGTTTGCACTCCCACCAGCAGTGGAGGAGTGTTCCTTTTTCTCTACATCCTCTCCAACATGAGTCATCATTAGTGTTTCTAATTTTAGCCATTCTGGCAGGAGTAAGATGGTTTCTCAAAAGTTGTTTTGATTTGCATTTCCCTGATAGCTAAGGATATGGAGCACTTTGTTAAGTGTCTTTCAGCCTTTTTGATTTCCTCTATTGAGAATTCTTTCTTCAGTTCTGTACCCCATTTTTTAAATATGGTTATTTTGGTGTTTTGTTGACTAGTTTCCCGAGTTCTTTGTATATTTTGGAGATCAGCCCTTTGTCGGATATAGGATTGGTGAAAATCTTTTCCCAGTCTGTGGGCTGCCGTTTGGTCTTGTCCACTGTGTCCTTTGCCTTACAGAAGCTTCTAAGTTTGAAGAGGTCCCATTTATTAATTGTTGCTCTCAGTGTCTGTGCCCCTGGAGTTATGTTCAGGAAGCAGTCTCCTGTACCAATTTGTTCAAGGGTACCTCCTACTTTCTCTTCTAAGAGGTTCAATGTGGGTGGATTGATGTTGAGGTCTTTGATCCATTTGTACTTGAGTTTTGTGCATGGCGACAGATATGGGCCTGTCTGCAGTCTTGTACACACCCTCATCCAATTGTGCCAGCACCATTTGTTGAAGATGCTGTCCTTGCCCCATTGTATAATTTTAGCTGTTTTGTCGAAAATCAGGTGTTCATAAGTGTGTGGGTTAATATCAGGATTTTCAATTCGATTCCATTGGTCTACCTGTCTATTTTTATGCCAATACCAGGCTGTTTTCAGAACTATAGCTCTGTGGTAGAGCTTAAAGTCAGGAATGGTGATACCTCTTGAAGTTCTTTTATTGTATAGGGTTGTTTTGGGTATCCTGGGTCTATTGTTTTTCTATATAAAGTTGATTATTATCCTTTCATGGTCAGTGAAGTATTGTGGTGGGATTTCAATGGGGATTGCATTGAATCTCACTGCAAAGATCTTAAGAACTTGCTTTGCACAGCAATATGTGAAGTAGAAGTGCTTTAGTTGGGATAATAGTTTCCATTTCTTCAGCCCTTCTTATAGTATCATTATATGTCTGTGCTCTTTATTATGCCACTCTGAAAAACATCTCACTGGAATGTATGAGATATCCTCCCCACCCTATTGATCATATGACAATATACTGGCCCAAAGGAGAGACCTTAGAAGGCCTTCCATGCTTCTCCTAATTCTACTGGTGCTCTTTCTGAGAACATATTACAGGTATGTTCAAGAAGAATGAAACGCCTATAGAGCAGACCTTGGGTCTGTCTGCATCTTGAAGCAGAGCCTACCCAGGCAATCATTAAATAAACAAATGTAAAATTTCAAGTTATTGTTTCACGGGAAAAACTAAGTATCAATGGGAATTTTCAAGCTTCCATAACTGGCCTCATGGTAGACTCCTACATGAGTAGAGCTGTGGTAAACATCATCTGTGTGCTTGCATG